>NC_134460.1:82063748-82806873 GCF_047948215.1 Lycorma delicatula
GCAATCTAAAATTACAAGGATTACTTTTGATGTTATTATCATTCTTTAGATCTTGACATAATTTTCTTAATTACTATACCAAAAAATGTTTAGCAAATAATTTTTTATGCATTATTCCTACAAGTTCACTTGAAGAAATTTTGCTATTGTCTAATACATAAAAAAAAGATTTCATGCCTATTAAATTAATTACTTTGTTAACAATCTTAAGTATACACAATGTTGAATACAAAACAAAGTATATACAAACTTTTAGTTTGATTAGAATTGCTTCAAAATTAACTAATTAATTTTCAAATTTCTATTTAAGATAAAATGTATTCATCAAAATCTTATTTAATATAAAAATATGACAACAGAAAATACAAAAAAAAAACATTTTCATAGCCCAGCTTTCAAGTCCACCAAGGGTCAAAAGTCATTCTTCATTATTCATCAAACAATCATAAAATAAAATATAACTTTTATAATTTAGATGCATGCCAGCAGTAATAAAATAATAAATAAATTATACAATCACAGATGAATACACAAAAAAACCAAATCAGAAAGAAAATGTCACCAATTTGAATTCTTAGTGTCAATAATAAACTACAACAGAAACAAATAAATATAAACAGAATATACTAAAAAAAAAAAAAATCATAATTGTAAGTAGTTCATAGAATAATTAATAAGCGTTTTCAGATAAGAGACAAAATGGACACAGCACTGGTTTAGCTATTGGTAAACCTAAATAAAATCAACACGTATAGACGGTGTCATCAAAGAAAAAGCTTGTCTTTAAAGAGTTATTTCACAAACGACTTTTAAAAAAAGAAAGTACTTGATGACTACTTATAAAAATAAAACTATTTAAATATAAAACTAGATGGTCAATTTGATTGCTGTACACATAATAGAAAACAATTAGGAAATAGAAATATATATATATATATATATATATATATATATATATATATATATATATATATATATATACATACAGATTATTGAGATAAAACAAATCTTAGCTTAATTTTATCATGAAAGTACTTGCAGGATCCCACCCAAACAATAACAAATAAATCATACAAGAGTAAATAATAAGTATTAGTTAATAAATATACAATATTGTACTGTTACATAAAAGTAAAAACTGTTGACCAAAATTAACAAATATAATTTTAGTCAATCCCAACTGAAAACAAAGTTAATATAAAAAGGATAAATTACTGAAACCTCAACTCACCATCAGAATGTCAATAATTATCTAAATGCATCCCCTTATACAAAGCTGGATAAGGGAGAATTTATTTCAACTCAGAAACAGCTTGAACCAAAAACAAATCAGAAATACATCCCCATTCCATGAATAACATTTGAAGGGCCGAACAAATTAATGTTCTTATGAGGGAGCACTTTACGTATTGAAGCTTCTGCATCAATGTTGATGATGCAAGTTTCCCAGTTATCTAATCAACCCCCATTTATAACAGGCATTTTTTAAAAACTCTGATCTCTAATAAATAGTCCTCCAGCTTCCAGGGAATTTGGATTATTGATTTCTTGAGTCTTCTATACCTACAGTAACCAAAATGTTATTTTATTCTAGTTTCAAATTTTCTTTTAATTTGGCCTACATATCCTAAACTGCAGTTATTGCCTTTGCCAATCAATCCACAAATGTCCCCTCTTTTTATTCATAGCTTTTTCAAGGACAGTGGTAAAAAAAAAAATCAACCTGTGGATTGAAATTATTAAAGAATTTTAAAATGCTTAAATTACTCTTCTTAAATATTCATAAATCCTAATTTTTTTAACATATCTATAAATGAAGTTATAGAATGTTGAAACTGTATTACCACAATTTCCCTTTTTTTACCCTGCACAGAAGCAGCGTACTCTTCTTCAGCAATTTGCTGATTCCTACAAGCAATATTTAAATAAATTAATTTAAAAAAAAAAATTGTGAAAAGAAACACAGGTTATCATTACAAAACTCAACTTTTTCCATCTTAAGATTAATAAGATATCACTTTTCAAAGACAAGTTTCTGTTTTATAATTACTATAGCCGATTGTAAACTTAAGATTATAATTTCAAGATAAACATAAATAATATACTGTGTACACTGTTACTAAGTCTTTGAATATACCCCTGGAAAGTCGATCCACTTTTTTATTATGTCTAACTTCATTTCCTTTTACAGTAACAAAAGATTGTTTATAAACTGTACCTTTTAAAGGTAGTGTGGAATACTTTTCACATTAACAGCTGATCAACAAACCAGTCCATTCAGGTCAACCAAGGAACAGTCCATCGCTATTATTTACAAATGTGTCGGAAATTATTTTCATTAAAATATTTTTTTTTTTAAATCATGCAGAAATATACTATTAACTTCCTGATGGCAAAAAATTGAAATTACTTAATAAACTAAAAAAGACATTGCATAATATAAATAAAAGCATACAATTAAGTGATTCAGCGACTAATAAACAGCAACTTTAATTAATACTGGATTGTGTTAGTGCAGTGTTTCTCAACCTGGAGGTTGAGAAACCTCCTCCAACTAGTCAACTTTACATGTAAACAATAATGAAATTATTTTATGAGAAAAGATCATTTATTATAAACATTTTACTTTCATTTATAAGTACACATCTAAAGAAAATAAATTAATGATCTTATTAAATTATTAACGCAACTATCTGGTTGTTTGTTTTTCATTTAGAAGTATCTCCACATGTGGATCTATGTTAGCAACAAATAAAAGCAAATCGTTAAGTGATAAAAGACGATTCCTATATTTAGTTTTTACCACAACCATTTAATTTTTAGACGAAAACCCTTTTCACAGAAGCAAGATGTGTGAAAGGGATTAATAATATTTTCAATGCTTCTGTGACTAAATTTCCATATTTACTTCAACAAGCAAGCAAAAACGTATCTAAATGTTCAGATGAATTGTAATGTTATCAGCAGACATTTCATTAAGCTGGTTGTGAATCTCAACTGGTAATGTAGCAGGTACAACGTTTTCACTAAATGGATTCAGTACCAATCTCTTCAAGAATTCAATTTTTTTCTTCCAGGAAATACTCCACCAACTGAATTTTTAGCTTACACAAATGCACCTTCACGTTATCCAAACTGTGTTGAATAATTGTGTCTTCTTCATCTAAATTTTTCTCAATATAATCAGAAGTGAGTAAAAACATATCAAAAGTTTTGCTTTAAGGCGAATAATCCAGATGTTGTAAAAAGCTTCTTAATGAAAGCAAAAACTTTGTCTATCATTAATAAAATGTTTTTATCAGCTTTATAAATTATATTCAATTGTCCTTGTTAACTCACATTCAAGTTGCTTAAATGCAAAAATAAATCAGCTAAGTAAGCAAACAGCAACATATACACGTTATTATATAAAAATATTAAGAATGGTGCTTGTTTATGCTGGAAAAATATTACTTCATGTGGTAATTCCAATAACCGGGTTAAAACGTTTCCCCACAATAACCATCTGACTTCTGTATGGAAAAGAAACAATTTTTTTCTTTTCACCCATTTCATTGCATAGTTTAGCAAAAAATTATTCTATAATGGTTGACTTTGGATAAAATTAACCACTTTTACAGCTTTACAAAGAATTTGTTTGTGATTTTCTGGCATAATTTTTATGGCAAGAGCATGTCTGTGAAGGAAGTAGTACATCCATTCCGCCCTTGGTAAAATACTATCTTTTAATGCTTCCAAAAATCCAGTTCTTTTCTGTTACCTTTACACCATCACATACTGCAATACATTTTGTCCAACTTATGTTATAGTTTTTAGTAGCTTCATAAAAGATATCAAAAAGACATTGTCCTATTGCGCAACCAGGTTCTGATTTGCTAAACAACATATTTTCTTAGATTGATCTGTCCCTATCGCATTCATATTTCACAAAACATAAGAACTGAGAAATTTTTGCCATATCTGTTGATTCATCAAATTAAATACAAAAAAATTCACTTGAACTCACTGTATTAGCTGATCATGAACATCAGCAGCCATGTCATCGATTCTCACCTTGATAATGTGTTGTTAGAAAGCAGATTTTTTCAATATTTTTATTTCTTCCATGCTTACTAAAATACTGACTATATCAATTGCAGCAGGTAGTATGATGTTTTTTGCAACTGTATGGGGTTTGGACATCTTAGCTACTCTTAATGCTGTGGGATAAGATCTTTAAGTGTTCTTTTATCTAGTACTTTTATCAAGTGTACTTTATCAGCATGGCTTGATTTATAAATAGAAGCTTGTTGATTTCTCAAAGTATATAATTTTCTTTAGAAAAATTCCAAGGGCATATCCAGTTTGCATATGAATCTAATTGAAAAAAAATTTACATTGTTTAACTGCAGACTAAAATCTGAAAGCTCAATTATTATAATTTTCAATGAAAGTACACTTTAGAAACTTAAATATGGGCACGCACCATATGCATGCTTTGCATTCGAAACTAAACTAATGTTTTGCAATCCTTTATACCTCTTTTATACTGTTAAGAGCACAACAGTTCAAATGTATGATACATGTACATGATGTTTACAAATGATGTTCAAACATGACACTCTCACAGTGAACATTAGACAAGCAGACCTTTCATTTTTTTTTTTTAATTTTTGGGGGTCATGGAGCTAAAAAGGTTAAGAATCACTGGGTTAGTGCATTAAGAACTACAGAACAATGGAAATATTCCATCAACTTCTTTTTAATAAAGTATCTCTATTAACCAAAGAAACAAATTCACCAAAAGATAACAAAAAATCTTTGAAGGATCTTAAATAACTATAATCAATTGTAAAAGAATGAACCATAAGGCAGCAAAACATAATAAACAATAAAATGAAAAAAGAAAACCTCAGAAAGCAAAGAACCTCAAAGTTTAGCAATGAAGCATATCAAACACATAAATGTGTAAAACACCATAGAATACATAATCTACCTCATCTTACATCTCAAACTAAGATTATTTTAACATCTGAAACTAACAGAAAATACAACTATGAATGTGTTAGTTTAAAAACAAAGCGGCAAACATAATAATCACTTTTCAATATGATATTACCATGTATGCATTTTTAAATCAATACTGACTTTTTTTTGCAATATTTTAATGCAAAATATTAACTCCAATTGATTATACCCCAAAAGTCTATAAAAGCTGGCAATTATTAATATGGAAGGTTAGCATAACTATTTATGATAGGGGTCTATTCTGAAACTTGGACAATAAAAGAGATAAACAGTATAGCCCAGAACTACTTTGTATCAAATAGTTAATTTTTTTGGTAGAATAATGAATATTATGGCCATTTAATTTCTTTTCGTATAACTTTAAGTTCTTAATAATGATGATCAGTACAACCAGAAACACATATTTTTTAATTTTTATGATAATATACGTGGAATATTTTTTGAGGGGGGCAAGTAATGAGAGAAATTTACTAATTACCATCTATTTTATGAAATTTCTGCTTAAAAAATTTCTGAAATGCAGGTTAAAATGAATGTACAAACACATAAATGTTAATCTTTGCTCATTAACCCTTAAAGTGTATTATACTCAGACGTCCTGATGGAATTTATATTATTTTTTACCACAGGTCTCCAAAATAATTTTTTGAATATTCAAGTGAAATACCTCATAATGTCAAAATGGCACTATTTTATATATATCACTAAGCTACAACAATCAAATTATGCAGCAATGACAACAAGGGAGAAAAAAGAAAAATACAACTGTTTCCTTAGACAACTTAATTTTTTTTGTTTAAAATTTTGTAACAGAACACTAAAGAAAATTACTTCACAATATAAAAATATGGTTCATCAAAATCAGTCCATTTGGTGAAGCTTGAACATAAAATAATTGGATTAAATTAAGAACCTTTTTTGAAATCTCTTGAAAAAACAAAATTATAAAAAGAAGTATCTAAATAGTTTCTGTATAAGAGGAATTAATACAGCATTTACTGTTTTATCAGTTATCCTAAAGATCAAATAATAACAAAATTGTGAGATCATTTTTTATTAGAATTTTTAGAAGCAGGTTCTTATGAGTATGATGTTCTCTTGAATATACTATGATCTAAGGGGGAAGACCCTAATTCATGAAACAGTTTCTCTAAAATGAACATCATCTCCCTATAAGCCTTCACCTTTCCTGAAGTAAATGGTGCATTTTAGAATGTTCTGTTAGTGGTTGACAGTAACTAGGCCCTTAGTAATTGATAACTTTGTCTACATTCACCAAAAGCATAACTACAGACTGAGATGTCAATGAGAATATCATTTAACAATTTTTCTGCATTTTGATATGGATGATATATTATTTATTGTAGGAATGAGAGGTCTAGATTTACTGAGTAACCAAGAATATTAATTTACAAGTAAAAGTTACTTGTGTAAGGTAATTAGTTTTAAATTTTACTTTGATAATTTTTTTTTTTTACATATCTACTTCCCTCTAAATGTCAAACACATATGTTCAACAAAAACTTTTACATTATCATAATTAACTGCAGTAAAGAAATGTTTTTTTTTAGAATTTAAGAAGGCATTTAATTATAATTTATATGATATGGGCAAGCATTAGAATAAGAAAAGAGAAAGAGAGTGAGAGAAATAGGGCCAGGTATGTAAACATTGTAATAGCCAATATTTATTTCTAAGATTGTATGATTCATTCTCAGTTACAAGTAAACCCAAGTCACCAGCACACACCATATTTATACAACTTATAAATATTCACAATGTATATTTGTAAGATTCACTTCAATTTCTATGTTTATTTTTTTTTAAATAAAAATTTCTACTTAATAAAAATAACTGTAATTAATTTGCAGTAAATTAGTACTAGGCAGCAAATAAACATTCAAAAGTTTTTTCATTTGCATTTTAGTTTTTAGTTTTTGCATTTTCAAATTTACTGTTAGATATAAAAAAACAATAGATCTCCTATTTAAGGTCTTATTTTCTATTAAAATCAATATTTTTCAATAGTACAATATTACTACTTAATGTTAAGTTATAACTGACTTTTCACATTTTTTAATTTGTACTTTAATTATATTTCTAGTGTTTTTTTTTTTTACAGCTGTAGTAGATAGTACTATATAACCATACAAAACAATATTTTTTTAAATATTAGTTATATGTTCAGTTACATGTTTGGATTTACAAGTGACATTATACAACAAAATAAGATAGTTATAACTTCAAAAAAAATTAATCAAATCAAATTACTGAAACTAAACCAGGCAAACAAATATGTACAGCCTGGTGATTTTATATCTGCAATAGAAACAACTGTTTTTGAAGGAGTGTGTGTATTCTGAAACTTATGAATGCTAATTAAAAAGTCTATCAGTATGTACACATGCATGTAAGAAAGTATGTATGTACATATGTCTCTGTAGGGTTCCTGCTTAAAAACTGTTTTTACCCCATACCAGTATAGTCATTAGCTGGTTTATATTGTCTAAGAATTTTGGAAGTCTTGATCCATTTATTTCTTTCTCACAGGTACATGTTCAACTATTGACTTGAGCGACTGATGTATTAGACAGAAAATTATAAGATTAACTTACTTCTGTCATACAACAACAGTTATATACCATAAAGCAAATAAACGTTTATTACAACAACAAAACCCGTAAGTTATCTATACATTATACAAATACATATATCTATAAGTTTAATTATTCAGTTAACAGATGGGTATAGTTCTATTAAAACAAAATTCTCAACCAGAATAAACACACCAATAAAATAAATAATAACCAAAAAACCCACACAGGTGCAAAATATTAATTATGACATTTGTGAAACAGAAACAACAATTATGAAACGCAATATTTAATTGTTATTTTTAATTATTTCCCAGTTTATAACCAAATTCTTTGTGTTGCACGAATACAAGAGAAAAAAGAAGTAATTTTCAACCAACAAAGAAAATAATGCTATCTGATGAATACCTTAAACTTATAGCGAATTAAAAAATCAAATTATTATAATCATCATTTACAATCATCCTAAAACAAATTAAGTTTGAAAAAAAATTCCTTATATGCTTTTCAATAATACATCTTCAAATTATCTTTATTGTAAGAAGAAGAGTAACAACAAATTGTGTTGAAGAAGAAGAAAGAATTAGTATTTTTTCTAATGAAATGAAAATAACTTATAATAAACATGAAATATAGTGTACTGGTAATTAACTACAAAAAAGGAATGTTTTGTTAAGTGGAACAATGCAAGCATAGAAGAGGTTATTAAAACAAACTTTTCAAAATCTAAAAATTTTTTGAACTATTCTTTTAAAATATTTTAACCAACATTCACTAAAGTTTGTATTAAAAAAAATATATATATGTATTTTTTTATTTCTACATTTTACAGAAAAAAATTCCACCTATTACCATAAAGTTACATGCAGCAAAAGAAATAACATAAAACAAAATGAATATTAATACAATTAGCAACCTTAAGCAGATTAACAAGGAAATAGTAAGAACATGTAAAAAAAAATAACACACGCATTCAATTAATAAAATACATTCAATAAAAGGACAAACCTGTACTACTCAGGCTAGATGTGCTCGATCCTACAAAACAAAAAATCAAATCACTCTAAATTTATAAAACATTTTGTGGGAATACAATGTTAATTCAACAATATAAAAAAATACTTTTATCATCTTTTTACAAACACTGTTGTTCCTCTGTTTGTAATAAAATTATTAATTATAGCAAACACTAACCACCAACAGAATAAGTTTTTTCTCCTACCTCATTTAATATAGTAGTGTTTTCAAGGATATCTTATCATCAGCTGTATACTTAAAAAATGTATAATATACAATTCCAATATTTGACATCAAACACTCCTTAACAAATTAGATTCTTGTAATAATAACTAAAACTCACAAAAACAAATAAGTACCATTTAACATCCTTAAATAACACATAAGGTAATAAAAAAAGTGTGGATTCAGATATAGAAAATAGATTTCAAAAGAATTGTATAAAGAATAAGAAAACAGAAAACATCTTTATAAGACATTCAAAATAAACAAATGTATACCTAAAAAGAAATAAATGTATAGGTTGTAAATATATTAAAAATTGCAAACTTTATAATTACATACATACAATGTTTGGCGTATAAACCTAAGAAATCTTTATATGATATTTATAAATCTTTATATGAAAACTTATCTGGAATACATAAAATTAGATGCCAACACTTTTAAAATAATTTTAATTTATAAATTTAGAAATAAATCAATGAAACTCCAGATAGATTTTTAAAGATAACCAGCATAATTTCTAATAAATATATGGGAAAATAAAATGGAACTATTTGAAAATAACCTTCTTTGTTTTAATTAATCTTAATCTGACAGTACACACCATATTCTTATGGTGTGTACTTATTTAAAAAATATATTTTTATGTGTATATTTAAGTATGTACAGCTAATGATAAGAACACTCAACAAACATTACTTAAAGTGTTTCTGAGCATTAAGAAAAACTTAATTTATTATTAACTCTTGATAACTAGTGTTATAATTAATAATAATTTTTATTATATTAAAATTCTTCTTATTATAAAGATTATCTACCAAAACTAAAAGAGAATACTAAAAGCTTAAAACACGCTTAAGTCATGTAAAATAATACAGAGTAATAGTATTAAATAAAATTTTATTTTAAAATGATAGATTTGTTCAACAATATCCAGAATCTGCAATAGTACTATTTAATTTTGTAGAGATCAAAATACTATGGTTTTATACAGGTATAATACAATAAAATAGGAGGATAAAATTAAGTATTATCATTCATACAAAAATTTTAAAAATTTCAATGAACAGGAAATCCTTATCTTAATTTCAGTAATTATTTATAACTAAAAGAAGTGACAAAAAAAAACTGGTTCAATATGACTCTCCTTACTAAAAAATGAGGTTCATTACCAAATCTACAAATATATCCAAGTTAATGACACGATTCAACCACACAATCGTGATATATGTATGTACATACAGGAATACATGAGGAGCATAGAGTATGGTGTCTTACTCTAAGACCTTGGAGACAAGGGTAAAAATTAGTTTCCTTGATTGATTTCAATTTAACTGTTGCAACTTTATAAGTAAATGTCTTTCTTTTAATTTTTAATAGTTTGTTTTTCTGAAAATCTGCAATCTAAAGAAACTCTTAATTTAAAGAAAATGATTTTTAGAAAAACCAATTTTAGACCAAAATAAATGAAAGTAAACCTGATTTATAAGTTCTAAACATATATTTTTAGAGTATAAAAAAAAACATTTATAGCTTATTAAAAAGAGAATAAAGAAAAAAACTTTATTTATAAAAAAAAAAAAAATACAACATGGTTAAATCTTTCTTACTTCAATCTTTAACATAAGTTATACAATTTTACAAGGTATTTTAAATCAACTGAATTTACCTGCAAATACATTATGAAACTCAGCACATTTGATACTCATTAATACCAGCCTCCTTTAATCCTTTCACTGGTTCATTCACCTTCAATCAAATTAACAGACTCACCTTTCATCATTTAATTAAATTTTATCCCATGGCTACTAATTTTTATTCTTTTCTTTGTTGTATTTGATGATATCAAGATATGACCACCACAAGCCACCACCATGTGATGGCTTATGAGATATGACATTGTATAAATGCTCAACTTCAGCTTCTTATGATTACATTGTTTTTATTTTACATATTTACTAAACATAAAGTGATGGTTTTTTTTATTTTAAGTGCAAAATAATTTACTTTTCTTTGTTTAAAATAAGTATTATTTTCTCAGTCTTTTATTTGTTTTCATTTGCATCCTAAATAATTCTGTCAAAAATTGTTTATTTATTCTTTAATAATTAGCAGTTGATTTTCATATATTTTTTTCTATTTAAGGTAATTTGTCAATTAACATAATTTTAAATGTGACAAAAAAGTTAATATTTGTAAGGTTTAATAATGTAGCTGCACATTTTATGGCAAATATAAAAATGATTTTGGAGTTGTTCATTTTTATAGTTTTTTTTCAAAAACTATTCATAATGTTTTGAAAAATTTCAAAAAAAAGATTGTGAGCTAAAACTTTTTTTTACCAATATTGTGTCAGTGTGGAACAGGCTGAAAATTAATGAACGGTGAAGAAATTAAAATAATTTGCTTTTATGTACAATGTGGGTGTGAAAACTATGTAAAACTATCAATAATTTAATGATAAACTAAACCAAATCTATTAAATACAATGTTTTAAAAATTCCATTCATAATGTTTTCAGTCACTTTCATAATAATGCTGCCACTAATCATTGGTAGTAGAACAAGTTAGAGATAATTTTATTTTCTGACAGATTTTAATTTTTAATAGAGCAGTACAATCTTTAGAAAAGTTCAGTACTATAACCTTCTGAGCTGAATATATTCAGCTCAAAAGCATGCAATTTCAAAAGTTTCAAATTCTGATCAGACTAGGCATTTCTCAATGCTCTGAACATTTATCTCATAAAAAAGTTAATTAATAGTGAGTGAACTATTAGTGTGCAAGCAACTGTTGTATCTGCAAATAAAAAAATATCATTTTATGTTTACCACAACAGATGAGCGTATCTGCTTTGACAAAAATTTATTTGTTTGTACAGACACAGTATTAAATGCAAAAAAAAAATAAAACTCAATAATGGCATAAACAAAAATTCAATGAAATTAATGGCAAAGTAAAGAAGGTAATCTATGGCTGAGGTTTAGGTTTACGACATATGAAATTTTAAGCTCAATTACAGTTTTAACGTCAAACCCTTATTATAAATGGTAGAGTGATGGTGTTCCACTCTTTCATCTAGAAATTTCTGAATTTGACTTCCTATCAGGGTTGGTATTTTTTACATTTGACTTCATTTATTTCTCATCACAAAAATATAATATTATAGGATGCCAATCTAGTAAATACATTTAATGAATATCAAATATAATTTTAATTAGTTAAAAGCTAAATATGAGGAACTGCTTATTTATCCATATAAAATTTCACAATATCTTTATTGATCCAACTTTATTTCTAAACTACAAGGACTATTTATAAACTAATCTCTGCTCAAATAATAAAGATAAACAAAATAGTTTTTTTTTTAATTTACTGAATACAAAAATTACATTCGTAATAATTTTCGATATAGTCCCCACCCAAATTCAAGCACTTGTTTTATGAGACCAGCTTATCTACTAGTCCCTCTTCAAAGAACAGTACTGCCAAAGTACCCGATCGAATCATCATTGCTTTTGAGTTGTTGATTAGCCAGAAAAGTCTTCAATTTTGTGAACAGATGAAAATCAGACAGTACTAAGGGCTGTAAGGGGGTGGTAAAAAATCTGCTACTTAAACTTGTGCTAGTGCAGTGATGCCAGTGCCACTGGCACTAGCCCTAGTGCTATTGGAAGGGTGAGGCTGTGCATTGTTATGCAAATGATTCCCCTCATAATCAACCTTCGCCATTTACTATGTATCACTCTCCTAAGCTTTGTCAATGTTTCAGAATAAATGTCACAGTTATCAGACTTCATAAATTCTGTCAACATAATTCCTTTACAGTCCCAAAACATGTTAGATATAATTTGTTTGTTCAAATAGGTTTATTTGAATTTTCTGGAATTGTTCTGTGGGTATGTGTACCATCCACTGCTTGTACTGTTCTTTTGTCTCAATATTGATAAACCAAATTCAAGTCTTGTCTCAAGTAACAATACTGTCAAGAAGTTCTCTTCTATAATCTGGTACTGCTGAAGAAAACTCAATAAAGCTCGCATTCTTTTCTTTTGTGAGCACTCTAAGTTATTTCAATACCCACTATGCACAAACTAATAAAAACTCAATCTGTCTAACAACTCATGAAGAATGGACCTTGAAATTTGAGGAAAATTTTCACCAAGTTTATTAATTTTGAAGCAGTATTTATCATGAACAATATGTTTATCAATTCTTTCAGCAAGTTTATCACTCACAATAAAATGTTCTCCTCTTTATTTCTCACCATGCAAATCAGTTCTCTTCCCTGAATTTCCTGCACCATTCTCGAGCAGAACCATTAATCGTTACATTATTATAATAAATTACGCCCAGCCAATGGTCAATCTTGGTTGCAGATGTTCCTTCTGCGGGAAAAATGATGTTTACATATAAAATATGGTGCTTGCATACCTTGCAACTCGCAAGAGCAAACAAATTACCTTTATACTTCATCACTTACTACTTGACCAGTTCAGAATGAAACGGCAACTGACTATATGTGTGATATCTACTTACTGCACATGAGCTATATTACTATGAAACCTGGTTTGATTATAAAGCCCAACCAGAGGTTAACTTATAAATAGCCTACATAATTTCATGAAATTTTGTAATAGTTCTAATGTAAGATTAAAATAATTAAACTATATATTTTCTGTATAGGCTAAATTATTAAATAAATATAAATATCAAACTAATCTTACCAGGTGAAACAGTATTTGCACCAGTCATAGCTGCTAAGGTAACCAAATTCATAGGATTAACTCCTAAAAACAAAACAAATAAAATTAAACATTTTATTTTGCTACATAAAACTGTACTGTAAAATGAGCAAACTGAGAAAAAGTAATGTAAATTGAAATCTAATAAAAAAACAATATATTCTTTTAACTTCAATAATTATAACTGATCAACAATGATTTTGTTAAATGTGAGTGAATAACTGATTCTAACAGTATTTTTCATGCTAATTTCAAATAGGAAATCAGAATTCTTCTATCAGGCTTAGTTTTTTTTTTTTTTTAATTTCTATGATGATTACCATTCTTATGTTCAGGTATCATCATCATGCATAAACTCCAAAGCATAGCATTTTTTAAATATATTTTATCATATTATTTATCAACTAAATAGATTTTGTTTATTTACAGTCCCTTAATGCCACTTTGATTTGTTAGACATTAGTCATCATCATGTTTATTATTTACACTAATTAAAATGAACGTGATTCATTTTAGAATGTGATTCATTCTTCCTATTTTCATCTTACTATAAACATGCCATCCAATTATTAGTTATTATATTTACTTATAAATTGTCACGCAGAATAGAGAAATATTTTTAATTCTCATTCAAGTGCTAGTTCTCATGCATTTAACGTTCAACTATGTAGCTGGCTTTTGTATTTCTGGGCATATGATGTTCTCTAAAGTGAATGTATTAAACATTCACTTTATTTAACTAATTTAAACATTAAATTAATATGTTTTATAAAGTATTTTTTTTAAACAATATTAGTTATTGTAATGTATTAAAAATGCCTCACAGTTGGATTAATCATGCAAACAATTTCTGCTACATCTGTGGTAAGGTAACATTGAAGTCTCAGAAAAGAAATATAACTCCACTAACGAAAAAGTCGTATGAACTCTATTTTGGATGTAGATTAGCTGACCAGGGCTAATCTTGGGCTCCTCATATTTGCTGTGCTTTTTGTGTAACGTTATTGACTGGTTAGCTAAATGGATCTTGTCACATGCCATTCGCAATTCCAATGGTTTAAAGAGAATCAAAGAGGATCACACCACAGGCTGTTATTTTTGTTAATAACCTGTTATTTCTGTTAGTATACCTAGGATAATAGCTAAAACTAGACATACTGTAAAATATCCTGATATTCCCTTTGCTATGCCACCAGTGCCACATAGCCAAGAGCTTCCAATTTCAGTGCCACTAAAAACATGGAACTTAGATGAAAATGTCAAATCTTGTGCTGATTCATAGGCAATGAAGAAAGAGATCCAAACTTTTTTGGAAAAAAAAATATAATGAACCCATTTAATTAATCATTCAGAATTAAATGATCTGTATCATGATCTAAATTTGACAAAGAATCAAGCACAAATACTGGCAAAGACTGAAAGGATGGCATCTTTTACAACCAAACACTAAAATAAGTGCTTTCAGAGACAAACATCAGAATTTGAAAATTTCTTCTCTAAGTGCAAAAACTTAGTACACTGTAATGATGTGGACTCTTTACTGGAAGCTTTGGGACATATTCACCATCCTGAGGAATGGCGACTTTTTATTGACTTGTCAAAGCTTAGTTTGGAAGCTGTTCTACCTCACACGAAATAAATACCCATCAATACTATTATCATATACTGTTCACATGAAGGAGTCTTATGAAAATTTGTATTGAGCAGGATTCGGTATGATAAATATTTACGGCATACTTGTGGAGATGTGAAAGTAATAGCGCTCTTACTTGAACTGCAACTTGGATACTCTAAATTCTGTTCCTTTTTGTGCGAGTGGAACAGCAGGGATAGGAAAAGCCATTATATAAAAGGGCAGTGATCAAAGAGAGAAGTACTGACTGTAGGAGAGAAGAATATTGTTAGTCAGGCACTAGTAAAACTAGAAAAAGTTTATCTTCTGCCACTACATATTAAGCTAGGTTTATGCAAAAATTTTGTTAAAGCAATGGATCGTAATGGTGCACGGTTGCAGTTTCTATAAAACAAAATCCCTAATATAAGCGATGCTAAATTACAGGAAGGTATATTTGTTGGACCACAAATAAGAAAATTAATGAGCGATCGGGTATTTGAAGAATGTTTAAATGACTTGGATTGCTGCATGAAAATCACTTCAAAATGTGACTTCCTTCCAAAATGTGACAACTTCCTTGCAAACCGTAAGACCAGTAACTACAGAAAACTTGTGAGTGAACTCCTTCAAAACTACAAGAACTTGGGTGTAGACATCACTCATAATCCATTTCTTAAATTCACATTTGGATTTTTTCCCTAATAATCTTGATACTATCAGTGATGAACATGGAGAATGCTTTCACCAGGAGATATCTACAATGGAACCAAAAATGTTAGCTAACTACTGTTTGAATTTAAAGAGGGATCTACCAAGAGAAAATTACAGCAGAAAATTCAAAACAAATGGAGTTTAGGTGACTTCAAAGTACAGGTAGGTAATGTAATATCATATTACGTTTACCATACATTTTTTGTTTCAAAAGAAATATTAATTACAAAAACTGAACCAAATAGAAACAAATTATTAACATATATGAAATCAGCATAAAAAATAGTATAAGAATCAGCCAGCCAATCACTCTCATTTAACAAACAAAAAATTAAATTTTTTAACCAGTGTTATTGGGGGAAAAAAATTTTTTTTTTAGAGGAAATTCTAAGGTGAATATTACTAATGTCAAGTTTTTTATTTAATAAAATAGAGAAATTTTCTGTTTGAAATTGCTTAACAATTTGCAATTGTTACAAACATTGAAACTTTTGTTTTTTTTTTTCAAAGCTCAACATTTAGTGAAATGAAGTATATTATTATCTGTAATATAAAAATTTATCAATGTTACAATTTAATGAATAAAAGTTTTTTTGCTACAGTAGACTGTCAATAGTCTACTGTAGCTAAGGACAGTTGCTTAAATTTTACCCAAATAAAAAATCAGCTTTGCTGGATAGTAGCCATTAGAAGGTGTTACATGGTAAGAAAAGAGGCTGGCAAAATTCCCATACTGCCTATTCAAGGAATAGGATGAAAGGAGAGGGTAGCTCAGGGTAGTTTAAAAACTTAACAATAATACTGCTTAATAATAATAATAACAACAAAATTGTAATAAGTTTCAATGAATTCTAAATGAGGATTAAAATCCTGTTTTAAATAATAATCAATTTTAAATAAGGCCTTTATAACTGACCAAAACATTCTCCTAGCTATATTAATACAAATAGAGTTGACCATATTTTCATTCTTTCTTTTTAATAGAATTACCATGTCATTATATGGTATTGAAATATTTAAACATCATAATATTCTATAGTTGAAAAAAATTAGAAGATATTATTTATATCATGGCATTTCCTACTTAATTTGTTGTCTCTAGAAACAGATCTTTAAACTACTAAATCACAGACAAATTACTTTTTTTTCTGCTAAAAGCTTTTGACTGGCACTGATCCAGTCCATATGACATCTGGTTTTGAAAGACAGTTCTCATACATTTATTTTCACATATACCATTGCTTCACAGTTCTACAATTAACAAAATTTTATAATACTATTTCAACTATTACTACATTGAAATGTATATAGAAAATTATATATAAAGACTATGAGGGTGGGCTGAAAGGTACCCGGCCTGACAGAAAACAACATTTTCTTTAGATTTTTTTTGCTTTTATTTTTCAATATAATCTCCACAAAGACTAATACACTTCAAGTACTCTAATGCAGTCAGAGTAAAGCAATACCAACTTTACAATGCGATTTGTCAAGCTCCTCCTCAAATACCCATTTACAGCATCAATGACTTCCTCGTTCTCAAATCATCATTCACCCAAGCCATTTTTTGATGTTAGGAAATAGGTGATAGTTGCTGGGGGCTACATCTGACAAATATGGTGGCCTGGTTCTGTCCACTGTTTTGACGGATGTTTACTTTCAGAAATGTACTGATGGACCCAAGTCTCATTCATAGTTATGAATAAACACAAAAATTCCCTGGGGTTTAACTTGTACAGCGCCAAATTCTCAGTTGAAACAGTCTTCCGTAGCAACTTTTGCTCGAGAGTTAACAAACTAAACTACACATTTAGTTGATATTTTTACAGTCTTAACTATCTCACACACCTTTAATCCACTCCCCAGTACAATTATATGGGTTTTCTCTATCATTTCGGGAGTTGTGACCTCAACCAGGCATCCAGAGCATAGTTTGTTATCAGTACTTTTGCAACATTTTTTCCAATTCAGAAATCCACTGTTTATTGTTGAATATGACAGAGAAGTGTTTCAGTATTGAATCCATTTCTTACTTGATCTCAAATGACGTTAAGTTTTTCAAGTAAAAGTTTTATAATGCATGTTTTTCCATTTCTCCATTTTCATGGAAATAACAAAGGCGTCTTTATAGACTGTGAACCTACACTAACAGAGCTTTTTTTTTTACTAAAGAAAAAAAAAATGAACTGTTTCGTATCTATAGTTGAAATTCCTATTGGTAATAAAATTTCTCAGCCCACCCCTCCTCTTATCTTTGAATATTTCTGTTAAAAGAAATTATTATCTTTTACAATTTAAAAGTATGAAGTAAGAGATTAAAATCAATAAAGGTAATAAACTAAAGAAAAAAAAAATCATTATTAAATTCTGAAAATACTAATTATGACAACTTAAAGAAATGAAGATGTTTCAGCTGTAACCTAGTACAGTTAATATACAATTTCATCATGTTACTGCGCTTCATTTTAGATCCTCAGCACTTGTCACTTTCCATTATGATTTGTACAGCTCTCTACAGAATGCTACATCTAATGTAAATATTCCAACAAATTTTATTAGCTACAAATAAGATTTTTTCTAAAGTCTAATTGTATTACATGCACAGCTCTACTAAGTTTATATTTGAAATTTATATAATTCAATTTTTAAAATTAGTAAATTTTTTTACTAGAAGAAAGAGTGTTTTCTTATATTTTTAGAACAAAATCTAATGATGTAACCAATTTAAACATATCACCATATTATTAATTATTCACAATACTACTTCTTTCATTCAAATAATTACCTTTTTTTAATTTTTATCAGCACACACAATTCTTGGTAATGCTGATGCTATTTTTGAGTGCACAGTCTAGTCTCATGTTGGATCATCTACAAACATTACAGTTTTGGCTTTCAACAATGCACATGAGAAACATATTTTTTTAAGTTTTATTCATTTGACTGCATATTTCTTAAACATTTAAAAAAATTTTTCATATTTAAAATTTTCAAATACTTCTTTTTTTTTAATATTAATTTAATTAAAGAGGTCAATTTACTGGAATTACAAGAAAAATTTCAACAATAAGAAGAAGGAATTCATATTGAACGTGAAAGAATACCTGTATAAGTGAAATTTGCTGGTTTTGTAAGCAGTATTTGATACTCTGAGCATTTGATGTATAATCAAATACATTAATTTTAATTTAACAAACAAAATGCAATATATTAATTTAACATATTTAAAAAAAGGTATTCCAAATATAGTACCTGAATTAAGATTAGCTAATGTAGCCAACCCTTGCAGATTGACAGGATTGATATCTGTTAAGCTGGGACTGGAGCCATTCAGAGTTGCCAAACCCTGCAAACCTATAAAAAAAAATCATTATTAGTAGCAATTTAGATTATTCAGAAATAACTAAATTAAAAAAATATACATTTCATATATTTCTTTTTTTTAAATATACAATATGTTATTGTGGAGTTAGTCTACCAAAATGTTTCATAAAAAGATAACACACAATTTTTTTTTTTAATTTAGCAAGACTTCAAGAAACCCAAAAAAACTTAAAATTCAATATGAGAGAAGTTCAAGAATCCCAAAGAGCTCAAGAATTCCAGGAAATTTAAAAAGGGGACTCAGAAGCAAGTGCAGAGAACTGCCACCAGAAAGTTTCAATTTCCTGGTACCACAGTACCTGCTGACTGAATTTTCAAATTGTTATGAAATAAAAACCAAAATAAAATTTAGGTTTTTTTCTAAATTTGATTCACTTTCACTGTGGGTCTATGATGTAATTTAGCTTAATGCTTTGGCTTTCCACCTACCGAAAAATACCAATTGATGTTTGGTTTAAAATTTTAATTAAATTAACAAAAATTAAAAGTTATAACTAAATTTCCAGTTAACCAAAATGATACAAGAAATGTAGTTTAAAACAAAACAAGGATTTTGCTGAATTTTAACTACAAATAGCTAATATATGATTAATTTAATTTTAATATAAATTTAAAAATACAATTAATATTTAGCTGTTACGAGTAGGATAAATCAATGTATGGCAGGAGTTCATTCTTTCTATGACTACTTGGCTACTCTTGGCTTCTCTATGAATTTTAATAACAAGAAAATTAAACAATTATTTTTCTTTATTATTCGCAACCACAACTGCAAATCATTTGTAACATTTCTCAGCAATTAGTAAATTATCTTCACATCTTGAAATAATTAAGTAATTTTGGTCACTAATATTAATGCTTATATAAAGACACACTGTGTAAATAAAATAGCATATAAATATTAAAATGTTATAATGTAGACAAAAATATTTTTTACTAAAAAAATTGCATTGATTAAAACCAATTTCTGTATAATTTCATTTTCAGTGTTTAAATTTGACGGTAAAGTATATTCTTATTATAAAAAATAAACTAACTATTTCAATGAGCAAATATAAATCATGTAAAATT
The DNA here is from genome assembly GCF_047948215.1 of Lycorma delicatula. Classification (NCBI taxonomy): domain Eukaryota; kingdom Metazoa; phylum Arthropoda; class Insecta; order Hemiptera; family Fulgoridae; genus Lycorma; species Lycorma delicatula. Next base: position 82,084,118 of record NC_134460.1, read on the forward strand.
ATAACATTATTACGAAGATCAGATTATCCAATTAAGCAAATGATGAAGGTAGATTTCAAATACAAAAATAAGCAAGTATTACCCAGATGATGATAAAGATGGTGATGATAAGATAAATTATGTATAAAATTATATTTGAGTACAATAGTAATAATACTAAAATATATTACCATTGTAAATCAATAGTTTAATTTTCTTGAGTTATGCTCAATTTTTCCAAAAAATTAAAAGATTTCGTGACTTGAAAATTTCCAAAACTACTGCATCAATTTCAATTAAATTTAGATACACTGTAATAGTTTATCTGAAGTTGTACATGTAAAAATTTGATGAAGATTGGGCGAGTCATTCTTGAGTTATGCTCAATTTAAGGTCAACAACAGTCAACATATGAGGTCAGCTCAGAAAATAAACTAACATTTTTAATTATATGCCAGTGGAGATATTTAGTGACGTCCAGTTGGCAGCATTGTGTTCCACATGTAACCACATGTTCTTGGATTGATGATATCTCATTTAGTTTTCATGTTATTGTTATTTGAATGCAACATGTTTAAGTGTTAGTAGCAATTGTAATGAGCAATTTTGGAAGCAATAATAATATATAAAATTTTGAGTGAAACTGGGGAAAAGTTTCACAGAAACAAACTTACAGAGATGATGCTCTGAGTCATGTGCAATGTTATGATTTACAATTACAATTGTTATGGTTTTCACAATTAAAAAGTAGTTGTCAGTCAATTGCAGATGACCCTTGACCAAGAAGACCTTGACTTCAACTGATGACACCTGCATTCAGAAAATTAACAATCTGGTGCATGCAAATCGCCGATTGACAGTTAAGAGAACTTGCAGAAGAGATTAGTATCGAAATTGGATCATGCCATAACATTTTTACTGAAAAATTGAACATGCATTGAGTTGCAGGAAGTTTGTTCCTTGTTTGATGACTGAACAGCAGGAAGAACATTGAATGGATGACAATGAAACATTCATACAAAGGAACATAACGAAAGGTAAAAGCTGGGTTTACAGCTATAATACTGAGACAACAGTTCAATCATCACAATGAATTGGCAAAGGATCTCCACGTCACAAGAAAGCACATCAGTCTCATCAATGTCAATGTAATGCTGTCTTGTTTTTTATGATTTTAATGAAATTGTGCATTTTGAATTCTTGCCTCAGGGTGAAACAGTGAACCGTGCATAGTATCAAGGCGAAATACTGAATTTGTAAATTCATTTTGACTATCCAGTATATAATTTTCAAAACCTTTTTGTGATATAATTCCTTTTGATGGATAAAATAAACAAAAAAAAGTCACAAATGACTATAATGCATCAGTAAGCAAATAATACAACATGTAGGTATTCAAAAAATTAAAACCAAATGATTGTAGGTAAATCAAATGATTCCTAATGGTGATACAAATCTACTTGAGAAATTTTATAAATACTAAATAATGATTTTAATTTTCTAAACTGCCACGTATCAACGCCTGCCTTCAAAGAGGATCTGACTGGCAAAATGATTTATAATAGTTGTATATTTCCATATTCCTAAAGATTTGGGGAATGATAAGATTGTACATTTATAAGCTAGTTCATTTGATGCAAATAGTGTTTTCAACCAAGGTAAAAATTCCATAATCTCCTAAGTGATTATGAGCAAAATGGGCGCACCTACTGTCACTGAGTTACCCTCTGGGCAGATCTATACTGAATTTTTCTATGTGTAAATCTCATCATCCATCCCTTGATCCCTTCTTCTTCGTTAGGTTTCTATGGGTATAGGTCTGTTGAAATTATGTCTACACAACAATTTTCTTTTTTCATCTTAATTTTAAGTATTAATTTTGACAATGTTTCAAATGAATTATAACTATTTTTATTGAAGTATTAATTTTAATTTTATTTTCTTTGTTAAATTATATTTATATTCATTTTATTTTTATTCATATTTCAACTATATGATACTTTTCAAAAAGTTAACTATTCTGTAACCATATTGTTACAGAATTCTTAAATAAATAATTTTATAATCCTTTTTTCAAGCTTTTTAATTTAATACTTTTCAAAATTTCACATAATCAATGGGTTTTTTTTTGTTTAGAAGAAATTCTACTTTATCACAATTTTTTTTTCTTTTTTTAAGCAGAATTGATTTCTGAAGTAATTAGCTATTCAAAATTCCTATAGCATGCCATGAACTGTAACCAGCAGCATCCTTAACTTCAGCGATCTACTGCAATTTTTTGTTGAGTGTAGCTTAATCCATTGGCACTTTACCCTAATTTTACACCATTATTCTTCTAGAATGAGAATCAGAAATAGTGCAGAACTATACAACTGACAGATTGCAGTTTACCTTATTACCCAGGGTCAAAACAAAGCAATCAAGTAAGCCACAGCCATTTACTTATTGTACAGATTGTTGAAACAACTTTCTTTCTTAATATTGCTGTTAAAAATTCATTCTTTTAAAATTAAACTTTTTTAGAAATGATATATCAGAAACTTTATTATTAATCTTCAGCTAACCTTGTAAGGTTATTCTAGATCTAAAATGGTTTCCATGTAACCATGCGTTTCTGCAACTTTCTTTGTAGGCCTTAACTACAATAAAAACTAAAAAAATGTGACTAACAGTTTTACTTTATATACAATTTAACATAATTATATTAAAATGTAAAGAATCAATAACAAAAAAAATCTGAGGTGCTTTTAATTTTAAGTAACTAATATTCAATGTTCAAGAGTCATGCCCACATAAGCTCTGAATCTACTGTGGTTCATTGATATTTCCAAGCAACTTACAATGGCTGAAGATCTAGGTATAAAACATTCTGCAGCTACACTAATTATGCAATCAAGAAAACATAACATAAAAGAAGCTGCCTCCAGGCCCAAATTAAACAATTTTGCCCAAAACAAGCTAAGGCTTGCATAAGGTACTAAAAAACTTGATGACACAAATCACTTCAATTGATTTTGAAACTGCAAAAAATCCCTCATGTTTTTTCATACTTGTTGCATTACATACTCATTGCATTTAAAATTCACTGTACAGTAAATACTAAAATTATATACATATAATTTTCCTTCAGGTTTTTCTGTGACTGTTTCACAGATTGCTGTTTGATAAAACTGTGGGTGGAATTAAAAATAGATAGAATTAGGAAATAAGTATGAGATATAATTCAGCTAGATAATTAGTTAACTTTTCATACAGTTACAGAAAAAATCACATTCTGAAAGCCAGGAATTGGATAGCCTGTAGGTAAATGTTACTAGACTTAATAATTCCTGTGTTTGTAAGCAGTGCTCCAGTAAATGAATTACTTATTGTTTATTTTATTTTACTATATAATACTGTATATATAAATTACTCTATTATCATACTTTAATTTCACAATAGTTACAATTTTTTAATAATGAATAACAAACATATTTGTTAATAAAAAATTTTAACAGAAATTATTTAAAAATATATTTACAATGAATTTTTTTCTATTTACTGTTGTTAAGAAATAGTTTCTGTACAGTTTACTAAAGTTAGTAAAAACTGTAACTTATAAAGAAAATAATTCTCTAATTTTAAATAAATGGCTTTCTACAAATATAATTTTTTAAGATTTAAAATTATAAACCTTTAAATAATTTGTTTTTTTTCTTATTATTTAAGTTAATTATTTTAATACAATCAAACAAATTTATTAAAACTGCAGGCTTTTCTAAGAAATAAAGCAAAACCTATAATAATCAATTAATTTTAAGAAAATCATGATTTTATTTCTGAATTACAAAATGCACCTATTGCATGCAATCATCTTTTGGATTAATAAATAATGCCCATAACAAGCAGCGACTATTTAGATATTATATCATAAAAAAAATAACTATCAGTCTAAAAAGGTTTTATTAAAGTTCCAGTACTTTTTAAGTATTAAATCCATGAGAAAGTCGTATTTGTAATTCTGTAATTGTATGAAACTTCTTATTGTGCTCAACAGCTTAGTTCAAAAAATAACAAAATTTACATAATCTGTAGATGAAATAGAACATATATGCCCATTTAATTTCAAGCTTGTATTAATTAAGATACACTGAGCCAAGGATTAATTCTTGTTTACAGAAACTAACTCAATAAGTCTGGTAGAAGACAACTATACAAATTCCTTTTTTTAATTAAACTGATTCTACAAAATAAACAAATTCTTATAATGCAGAAAAAAATTAATAATAAACATTAAAATGTACTAAAGACTGCATGGTAATAATGGTTCTTTTACTAAAGTTAATATTAGCATGTTAGTGTGAAGTGTAAACTCATATGAAATGACAGCGATGAAAAGGAGAAAACAGACAGAATAGAGTTTAAGAGAAGGATGAGGGGTTTCAGGTCAAATCAAAATGCTAATTTATAGCAATAACATTAGCATTGCAGCAGCAGACCTGAGTAGTGAGGTGTCTGGAATCAAATTACCCGTGAGCAAATTATCATGCAGCACACACAGATTGACCTTAATCCATGGCTGACAACGCAGTAGTAGAAGTAATAGTAGTAACAAAACCCATTCTCCTCTGTTTTGAATCATACATACATGACCACTGCCCCTAATCGCCCACCACAATATCAGATCATAATGAAAACCATATAATCAATATTCCATCTCCTCACTTACTGAAGTATTAAGCTTCCTGTTGATAAATTTATTTTTTGAATCACATGGTAAATAACAATTATTTAACATTTTACAAAGGTTAAATAAATATGTTATATTTATGAATGTGCCACCTGTACTAGAAATTAAAAAACAGAGTTACTAATTCCTAACAACAAATAACAATTATTCACCTTCTATCAAACCAGAAAAGAATTTAGGTGGTTAAGTACTACATGAATTGTTCTGGTCTAAGGTTAGGCACAGTATCTAATTAGAAAGGAGAATGGATGTACGAGGGTTATTTTTTTTCAAAGTCCGATCGGTCATGAAATTAAAACCACAGTAAAAATAAAAAAACTTTTTATTTGTAACAAGTACTTACATAGTTACGCTATTTCTCTACACAGTCGCCATTCCGATTTAGACATTTGTCATAGCATAGTACCAACTTTCCAATACCCTCATCATAGAACAGAGCCGCCTGTGTTTTCAGCAATGTTTCTACGCTAGTCTGCAGCTCGATGTCTATGCCAAAATGTTGACCTCCTAGCCAGCGTTTCATGTGAGCAAAGAGGTGAAAATCGGATGGAGCCAAGTCCGTGCTGTATGGTGGGTGATCAAACACTTCCCAACGAAAACGCTCCAGGAGCTTCTTTGTTACAGCTGCAGTGTGCAGCCAAGCATTATAATGGAGAAAGACAATGCTTGATGACAACATTCCTCTCTGCTTATTCTGAATTGCCCTTCGTAGACGTTGAAGAGTCACGCAGTATGAGGCTGCAGTGATGGTCGTGCCGCGTTCCATAAATTCCACCAAGAGAACTCCATTCCGGTCCCAGAACAAAGTAGCCATACACTTTCTGTTGGAGAAGGTTCGAACTTCTTTGGTTTACTGGGAGAATGAGAATGCATCGACTGTTTGGATTGTTCTTTTGTTTCTTCAGTTTTGAAATGGACCATGTCTCGTCCCCTGTGACAATTTTGTTAAAAAAATCTTCTCCTTCATTGTGGTAGCGCTGGAGAAAAGTTAGGGAGGCGTCCATTCTCATTGTTTAGTGATGGTCAGACAGCATCTTGGGAACCCATCTTGCACACAGTTTGCAGTACTGAAGTCTCTCACTCACAATGGTGTAGAGAGCTGACCTTGAAATTTCAGGAATGAATCACTAAATACAGAAATTGTGAATAGACGATTTTCTCAAATTGCCTCATCCACTCGCTCAACGAGATCATCGGTTGACACTCGCTTCCTTCCCTGACCGCCTGCATCATGAACATGTGTACGTCCTGCTTTAAAGTTCCTGCACCATTGTCGCACTTAGGTGTCACTCATTGAAGTTTCACCATACACATTACTTATTTGTCAATGAATTTCAGCTGCATTACACCCCTCAGCCTGAAGAAATCAAATTACTACACGCACTTCATACTTGGCGGGAGATGCTATTGTTGTAGACACGTTTACGTGCAGCTGCATGTTCAGAACTAAACGAAGTGATGTGGCGCGATTGAAGGCCATACTAGAGACGCTGCGCAAAGATTCATCCGATTTTTGCGTGGTTTTTATTTCGCGACCGAGCGGACCTTGAAAAAAAATAACCCTCGTAATTATAATTATCAGAGTGTAAATTGACTGTTTTGTTCTAGTCTCCAATTGGAAATGCTCATGTCCAACTGGATCCACTCCCATTCTTCCTGTGTTATGCTATGAACTTCAGGCATCTTATCTGGTTATGGACTGAGAAGTTTATCTATAACCAGCTTAAGTGTTTCAACAGTGAAACAAAAAAGAAGTTATTCCCAAAAAGAAAATAGCTATCACTGTTACCTTTAAATATGGTTAAGATAGTAAAATAGGACTACAGCAGTCTCTCCTCTGGACTATAAGTAAAGACTTAAAACTAAATAAAAAATTAGGGAAGCGTAATAATGGAGCAGAAAAATAGACAATATAAATAACTCAAAATAAAGAATGTGAAAAAATAATTTCAAAATACAAGGTAATCCAAAACCTTTTTTAATCTTTTAAGCTGTCTTTAAATTCTAAAAATTAAAACAAGAAAGAAGAATCTTATAAGCAGTTAAGTCCATGATTTATTGGTTTTGCATAATATTGGGCGACATAATTAAACAAAATACAACCACCCTACCATAGAACAACTAACCCAACCACATTTTTACAATCATTTTATAGTAGTGCTCAATCCCATTTTCAACTGGACCCTATTTTAACCACTTAATCAGTTACTTTAATCAAACAATAAATCCTTATTTTTTTTAAATTATCACTGATTAATCAAAAAACTGAAAAAGTGTGTGTGTGCAAGCGCACGCGCATGCATTTAGGTAAGCAAGTTATGTAAGAGGAGATACATGTGGCAGAGCCTGTATTTTCCAATCTTAAGTAAAAAGAAGCAACTAATAACCAGAAAACTGTTATAATCAAAATCAAATCAACCTAACTGTGCGCATTAATGAATACTTAATTGAAACTGAAACTCAAGTTATAATTGAAAAACTTTCTAACTTGCTGCATACAGTATTACAGGTAGTTTGTTTACTTTACATAAACAAAGTTAAATTAAATTATAATGAAGAAGAAACTAAGAAGAATATTACAATTTAAACGAATAAGCTGCAGATATAATTATTAATGATCCATGTAATCAAAAGGTGATCTAGTTCAACACCTTCCAGTTCTTGGACACTAAACTGTTTTTATTTCTTAATTTTTACTGCAGTTTCTAATATTTACATAATCTTTTATAGTTTCCTATTGTTATATCATTTCATACATCTTTTTCTTCTACTTGCCAAATCTTTCTTTCTATCTTTCAACGACTAGAACATCAATATCACCTTTATTAACTCTTACAAGGTACCCCAATTAATTAATCTAAGATAGTAAATTAATTTACAACATTTTAATTATTCTACAATTCTTTAATTAAGCATATATTCTTCTAATTATCCTCAAACTAATATGTCTTCTTTGTTTGCTCTCCTACACTGTTTTATTCTTGACCTTGCTGCTAATACTTCTTAACAACATCTGCAACTACTTCTATACCCCTAAAATTTTCCTTATCACTCAATATACCTAGTTCACACCCATGTACAGTAATCTAAAACAAATTAAAATTATTTAATGAGCATAATTTTTAAACCATCATCTATTTCTCTAAAGTGATTCTTCATGTGGTAATGTAAACATGAGTTAGAATTTATGGTTTTCTTTTTTTTTATATCAACACAGTAATTTTGGTAATATCAATCTGATTTCAGCTAGTTAAGCCAGTACTTAATCCAACAAGTACAGTATTTATCATATACTCACAAAAATTAAAAACCACAGGTAATTTAACATTCACATCAATGCTTGAACTATAACTTAAAATTAATAAAAATAACTTTGTTGTAAAACATTTCTTTCAGATGTACATTACCTACAATAAAAAGAAAAATAACATAAATGCATCCCTGAGTGAAAGGCAAATATATATATATATATATATATAGTGTGTGTGTGTGAGCATGTGCATGCATGTGTGTGTGTGTTAGTTTTTCTATAAAAACAAATTTTAGAAATGAAATATTGTTTGTCTCGCTTACACTTACTAGCTGTATTATGTAGCAGTAACTGAGTACCAAGATTTGTCTGTCCATTGCTAGTTGCTTGCAATTGCTGTAACAGCTGAAGCTGCGCAAGGCACGATTGGGAATCATTCTGAAAAAGAAAAATATATTACATATATATAATTTTACAAATAAGCAGATATAATATTTAATACTTTAATAAATAAGTTGTTAACAGCTTTAAAAAATAAAATCTTTTGAAATCATATTTTCTAATTAGAAAGTGAGTTTTTTTGTTATTAAACCACATTTCATTACACAGATCAATAAGAATTTTTTAGGTTTTATAAATTCTGTACAAAAATTATGTGCAATGGGCAAACTTATCATGTATTTATCAGCAAGTAAGGTTCCAATGTAACTTTAGAATAAATCAAGACATAATTTTTACAGAAAATCATAATCCTGCTTTATTAATATGTAGTTGCAATATTGATTAGTAATAAAACCAATCAATTTATGAAATATTAATCTATTTCAATTTATAAATTAAAACAAACTTGATGGCAACACAAACTGCGAGAGCAATTTCTATTGAAACTTGATTTTGGGGTCACAACTTAAACCAATGTAAATCATAAAGAATATAATCAGCTCCTTCTTCAGAGAAGTACCCATTATTACTAAATGTTTGTGCTAGCCTCACTGAAGAAGAAGCCAAAATAATATTCTAAAAAGGTCATTAGAAAAAGTTCTAACAATCTGAAAGGGAGTCATTTAATATTACGTAATTTAAAAGTATTATCATATTTTGACATACTGCTCAAAGACTATAATTCATTAATCATATTTTTAAGTTTAAACATCTGTGTTTAAATATGCTTCTGTCACAAAATAAAGAAACAATGAAAGGCAAATACCAAAAAATGAGCCAATGAGATAAATCATTATTAACTAAAAATATGTTGGACATTAAATGGGGTTCTTTGGTTACATAATACTGGTCATTTCAGAAATTGTAAAGATTACTTAAAGTTTTGTTTTACAAGGATTTTAATCAGAAATTATTGTTGTAAAATGGTATATAATGTAACTGTGTGAAAGACACATGACCTTTATCATAAGTTATTTATTTGAAAAATAAAAATGAATTGGTCCTATCAAATACTCCTTCCACCTGTTGTTCCATTCTGTTTGTATTTTAGAATTCATCTAACATTGCTTCCATCTTTCATTATATTCTATATATTATTTTAGTATTATAAGTAACAATTAAATGCCACATTGCACTTGGATGAACCGCAATGCTTAGTATGCAGAAGATTTGGAAAAGTAGAGTTGTCAGGTTGGACACAAAATGCAGACTCATACAGGTAACAATTTTTCCAATTACCATGTACAGTTATGAGAGCTGACTCTCAAAGAGCAGAACAGTGGAAAATCGATGCATTCAAGTTTTGGTACTGGCGATTACTGTTACGAATCCAATGGACTATCAGAATCACAAACAAAGAAGTCCTTGAACATATAAAACCAGAAATTTCAGTCAAAGCTAAAATCACAAGACTACTGATATACTTTAGCCACTCCATGCGCGCTAATTGCTTAGAAACTTCAATTATGCTCCATTGGTCAGCAAAAAAAGAAAAACAGAACAACCACAGACACACTGGCTTGATACCAGTGTGCATACTTTAAGCAGCAGGGCAGTAGCGCAGCTTAAAGAAGCCATACATGATTGACAATCGTGGTTAATCACCATCATTAAGTAACATAAAAGCAAGGGATGATAATCTTATAATATAATAGAGGCATATTCATAAAGTAAGGGCCGTCGGCTTATATTTAAATATTAGCGGGTCTGAACACAGTTTTACACATGCAGGATCATGTATCGGCTACTTAAAAAGCCACTGCAGTTGTTGTTTTGATTCAGTAATCGTTTGCCTACCGGTGAATACAAATTGCAATCGTTTCTCCTGCCAGTTGTTAAGCGCACGCTGTGATTTAATTTTTGTGTGCAAAACGATCTTCAGCTGCTGAAATTCATCAGGAATTGTACCTAGTGTATGGACCTACAGTAATGAGTGAAGGAAAGGTTAGACAATGGGGTTGAAACTAATAATGGCTGCACAAATGTCTATGGCGAAGAGCAGAATGGCAAGCCCAGTATTCAGACTGACGAAATTGTTGAACAAGTGAACCAAAAACTGCGATGTGATCAGCAAATGATGATTAGTGTTCTAGCTGATGAATTTTTGCACATTGGACACACCTCTTTCTACACAATTGTCACAGAAAAGCTCGGATATCACAAATTGTGTGCAAGTTGGGTACTGAAAATGCTCATCGACCACATGGAGATGATTTTGTTTTTCCACATTTTTACGGGTGACGAGACATGGATATCCTAAACCAATGCAGAATCGAAATAAAAGTCAATGCAGTGGCATCATTCAAGTTCCCCAAAACCGAAAAAGTTTAAGCAATCTCCATTAAGAGTCGAAAAATGTTGGCTACCATTTGTTGGGACGAAAAGGGTCATTTTGGTTGATTTCATGGAACGTGGATCAACAGTTACAGCTGACGTGTACTGCGAAATGCTCACCAAACTGAGACATGCAATCTAAACTTGACGAAGTGTGAAACGGTCATCTGGCGTAATCCTACTTCACGATGCGCGTCCTCACACTGCTGCCTTAACCAAGAAGATTCAAGATTTTCATTGGGAACTTTTTGACCACCCTCCATATAGTCCCGACCTTGCACCTAGCAACTACTTTCTCTTCTTGCATTTGAAAAAGTGGCTTGGTGAACAACGGTTTGAAAACAACAAGGAACTCAAGAGTGCCATTGTCAACTGGTTCAATTCCCCGGTGGCAAACTTCTATGCAGAGGGATTAATAAAACTGGTGGAATATTACAAAAAGTGCTTAGAACTGAATGGCAATTATGTGGAAAAGCGAAATCGATATGCAGCAAACTAAATTTGTAAGTAAAAACCTTTTCACACAAGTTAATTTTTGTTAATGACCAAACAGCCCATATTTTATGAATGTGCCTCGTAGTTCTCACATTTACACATCCTATATTCTTTGATATGGTAAAAATAATACCTTTACTAAAATCTGGGGGGAACATTTCCACCTTTCAATAAAATTGTATTCTAACATGTATGGATTACTTAAATCCTGCCTCACACAAATACTGCAGTTCAAAATAATTCTGATGGTATACTATCAGTTCTGTGGAACTATATTATTTTTGTTTACATTTCACACAGCTTTGTTAAATTCAAGTAGCAGTATAGTCTTCTCTGAAATAATTTTTTTTCCTCCTACAGAGTTTGCATCAGATAATTTTGTTCCATACATAGTTATCTTAATTATTATTACCATCTATTAATTTTCTTCCCTCCATACCAGTTGTCTTCAAGCCACAACTTGAGTATGTAATTTTTTTTCATTTTAATTATTTATATGTCCTGTTAATTATTACATTCCCTCTTACTTCACATCTCTTTCAGTCTGTAATTAATTTATTAAATATTTGTAATACATTTGATGAAATTCCACAGTTTCTTTCTAACTCACATTTATTTTTTCTTCTTCTTCACTAGTGACTGGGAGCTTTTCTACAAAAATGAATATTTTGTACTGTACACCAGGATAATGGTAATATTTATACTTATTTTATGTAATAAATACAAAAGGCCTTTCTAAAAATACTCAGGAAATTGGTAGAAGAAATACTAATATTTTTTCTCCATCCAATAATGTAAACAGAATGAGATACTGTAAATTTGTGATCAACAGAAAATGAAAAGGGAAATTAGCGATTTTCTGAAAGAATTAGAATAAATAATTATTTAAATAATGCTCAAGAATAACATGGTAGAACCAGTATTCTTTACATCAGTTTTTTCTGTAAATCATAAGATCTTAAATAAGTCAAATGATAAATTTCTTCACTTGCTGCTAGACAGATATAGCATATACTCGATTGACCTGAATGAGGTTCAAACTAAGATTATCATAATATTCAACATCTAAGACAAAAAAACAAAAGTGTAAAACTTTCAGTACTGCATTGTCTGATATAAGCAGCCAAAAATCAAATCGCTGAATGATTCACACTGAATCAGTTACTTGACAAAAGTTATTGTTTTATAACTGGCAAAATAAAAGTGAGTAGTAGTCATCAGAGATTGAGGAGACATACTGATAATTAAACTTTAAATTAAGGAAGATAAACAAAACCAGCAAGTTTAATAAATGTGATGCTGCAAAAATGTGATTTTAGTGGAATTGAATGTAATGTTAGCCAATGGCAAAACAAAATTGTTAATTTTTATTACATCGTTCAACAAGAAAAGTAATACAGGGATCAAAATTAGAAAAATTTAATGAAATACACTCTAAAGTAAGTAAATTAATTAACTTACATTACAAAATCTAAGGGATTTCTGTTAATTGTAAGTCCCATCTAAAGAAACACAAAGAAACTCCTTCTTATTGAATAATAAACAATATTGCTTGTGCAAACAAATGACAATTCTAGTATAATGGTTTAGTTATCAAATAGTGCACATTAGCCTAAAGAATTCCTAATAAATACAATTAAAAGTTTTTTTTCACAATCTTAAGTTAAAATTATGTAAACTTGTTATTCCTTTATTAGGTTGGTAGTACTGATTAAATACCAGTACTTTTCTTATTTACTTTTTATATTTAAGTACTTAAAAAAAAAATAGATTAAGTCTGTTCTATTAAAAACTTCTAGTAACAAAAAATTTTGTTTAAATGTTATGTTAGGCATACTAACTGATGTTGAGTAAATTATATCCTTTCATAATTAGAAAGGATAATGATTAAAAAAGGTAATATGGTGAGAATACATGAAAAGAGTGGATGAGACAACAAAAGTTGTCAATTGAATGAGAATAGTATGGACAAAGATAATAGACTGAGAAGACAACCTCAGTCAATTTTATTTTTAGAAGACATTTGACTGAAAAATGTTAAAAACTTAGAAAATTAATTTTGTAATACCTAGAGGAATGACTACACATCATAAAAACTGAACTTTGTAAACAAATTTTAAAGAAATGTTATCAATGATTAGATGAATTCTTCTGATCATAACCTTACTTGGGGGTAAAATTAAAAAACGGAGCGTAATCCTGATATGTAATTGGAAGTTGTGGAATAAGATTTATATATAAAAGTATAAAAATTAATTTTTAAATTGTATTTTATTTCTAATACTCTACATGGTTCAGAAAATGTCTTACACTGGGAAAATGAAAATGTTATACACAATGATGATAACAAAAGGATAGCAAAGTTGCTAAGTAACAATTAGCAATTAGCACTTAGCTCTGCTAAATAATTAAGCTATGAATTTTTTATTTATTTAAAAACTTGTGTTTAATCTCAGTTTAAATTATAATGTTAAAACTTGAGTTAAGTTTAATTATACCAACTAGCAATAGCGTCTCGGCCTTTCATCCGGAGGTCCCAGGTTCGAATCCCGATCAGGCATGGCATTTTCACACATGCTACAAATCATTCATCTCATCCTCTGAAGAATGCCTAATGATGGATCCGAAGGTTAAATTTTTTTTTTTAAAAATAGCAATATAACAACCACGTTACCAACCAGTAATATAACATTTTGTAGGTACCTAAAAACCATTTTAATTTTCAACTATTAATAATTGTTTCTTAAATACTGGTCTAAAACTGAGGATTATCTTACATTTCAGCATTGTGGGGAACATTAAAAACTTATTAATTTATTCAAAATTATAACAACTACCAACAATATTCAAATGCCTGTCCAGAATTTTCTCATATTCATGATTATTTAGTGAGGTTCAACCATAATCAAAAAGTCAAGTGGGGAATGCAAAAATATTGCAAGAAAATCAGTTTAACAAAAAGTTATTCTTAAACATATCAAACAAATGCTATTAAAACATAGGCAAAACTTTTAATAATTATTTAAATAAACCACATTCTACTCATATCACGAATTTTTCAATAATTTTAAGCAATAGAAAACTGATTAATTATAAATTTACCAAGTCTTTTATTAATTAATTTAAACATGCCGAATTAATAAATCAGTTCAATTTTATAAAATTCCTACTTGTTAAGAAAGTGTTAAACTGCTCCATAATTAATTAAAATTCTACAGATTTGAAAGAGAAAAATTAAAATTAACAACAAAAAAGTTACATTCTTGTATGGAAATTAACCTCAGATCGAACCGAATTAATATCATCAATCTAATGACAAAAATTTTTAATGTTTTTTGAAGAATAAATACCAAATTACGATTTAGTAAAATAAATTTTTTTGAAAAAATTCTCATAAATCAATTAACGCAAGAAAAAATGTAAAAATTAAAAAAAGTTAACTGAATATAATAGATCATAAAAATAAAAAATTATGCATAAAAATTCTATAGTAATATATGATACATACAATGGTATGATTTGATACATTTACTGCCATAATCAATATTTCACAAATTCTTGCTAAAAGAGAAGTAAAAAGGTGAAGAAAAAAAGTTTTGATTACTTGCAAAATTAGTTTTCAACACAATACAAAATAATAAGAAAGTTTCAAGTGCTTCCTCTTCAAACTTGGAAATCTTCTCAAAGATTGAAAGTTGAACAACTCTGGTAAATAATGACGTAGTTTTCTAGCACATTAATAAACACAACATGTACACACAAATGTGGTTACAAGAGTGTTTATGAGCACATATTTACTTATATTCTTTACTTAAATGAACAATGAAATCATTATTGATAATTAACTTTATTATTTGTAAAACCAAACCTACAGGAAACTTATAATATCTGTTGAAGATAAAAATCATTAAAAAACCTCTAGAACTTATTCTTGGATATTATTCTTTAATAATATGTTATATGAATTTTTCTATGACAACTTCAGTAAATCCTAAACAATTTTGTAATAAAGCTATAGTATAATAAATACTCGTAGACCAGATTTTTTTTTTAAACGTAGTAGCTCACTTACAAATAAAATAAGATATAAAAGAAACTTTCATTTTGAATCCAACCAGCATTAATATATACAGATATTCTCAATAACCTTCTTTTCTGTAATACACAGGTCTTAGCAGATGATTCTCTCTTTTTACACTGGATACAAAAAGAGATTCGTTACATTTTATTTGGCAAAGCCAGTGATATCCTATGAATAATATTTGAAGAAGTTATCAAGGAACCTATATATACAACGTATTAATAAGAAATGATGACAACAATATATCTGTGTGTCATAATAAACAGTAAATATTAACTCTGATTCATAGAAATGCCAAGAATATTTTATCCATTATTTATACATACCTTTACTAAGTAAGTATCTCTGAGGAAAGATATTTTATAAGAAACAATATGACAGTCCATTTAAGCTTAGTGTCAAATAATTCTATGAGGTATCCACTATTTAAATTATTTTATCACAATTTCATTTATTCTGCATAACATTTAGCAAATTCTACTATTGATAGATTAAAAATAAAAATGATAAAGAGAATAAAAAAAAGTAATAAAAAAAAGAGAATAAAATGACCTTGAGCCATCTATTTGTATAACACGGACTGTAACACATTCAACCCTGTCATTCAGTTCAGCTGACATAAACATGACAGCTCACATGTATGGGCTGTTCCCAAGTTTTTTTCGTCATAACATGCAATAATTCTCTTTCATTTAGTAATATAATCATTTGCTGAATAATTTATGAATCTAGCAGATATATTTACTTGCATATGTACACAAACAAAAAAGTAACATGTAAAATTTTAATTACACCTTAAAAAAAATAATGAAGAGGTTAACTATATGTATGTAATATAATATCACACATTACCAAATCAAACTCAATTTTAAATACTTAAAGTGATTTGCAATTAAGAAAATTGTCAATTTATTGCAACCAACTGCTGTAAATTTTTTTTTCTGAATATTATATATATGGTAGAAATATTCAGTAATAAAAACATTTTAGGTACTCTAAAAATATTAACTTTTAATAAAAAAAAAAAAAAGTAATAAATATATTAAAAATAAAACTTTCGTGCAATTATTTTACTTCTTTTCATTGAAATTGGATTCCTGGGAACAAATATTCTGAAATGAAAACTTTCCAGGCATATTACAACTGCTGACCAAACCAAAGTAAGATTTTTGTGCCCCAGAATACTTTCTTCAGATATTTAAAAAAAAAATATTTGTATACTGGAGTCAATTGAATAAACACTTCAGATCTGGTGTTCGTGAAATACGTATGAATGATTATCAATACAGTTACTAAACGAAATTGTTTAATCATTTCTAATCATTTAAAACAATTAACAATATCTTAATTTAAAAAACTCTTGTCACAGTAACTGCATCTGAAGGGCAGATTCCCAGTTTCAGTTAACCTTGAAAATATATTCAAAAACCAAGTTTTTTGAACGCAGGTTTCTGTGAACCAATTAGCTTAAAAATCAATTGGGTTCTATTCCCAATAGGTATACATCACCCCACCAAGTTTTGTCAAGATTTGTGCCTAGTAGAGCATAAAAAGAAATTTTATACATATAATGTATATATAAACATGACTGGGTGCAGTAGCGAATTCCAAATTCTTTGGAAATCAGCTAAAGATAACATACAATATGTTATATCATTAAATATTTAAGTATATTAACTCTAAAAGATAGCTTATAATTTTCATAACAACATAAATCAGATAATGAATCACATTAATTGCATTATAAAATGTAGTACTAACTTTTGTAATAACTCACTTTGTACATTTATTAACACATTGTTGTTTTCTAAAGACCTTTTCTGGGAAACTATTCAGTTCAGCTCCTTCATGACTAGTATTGCAGATAATATGATGGTAAATCCATTTTATTAGATCATTCAGGTGATCTAATAAAATTTATTTTTTAACTACTGATAGAAATGGCCTTTTCATTTGTACTGTGTATATTGGCTGAAAAGTTTATGTTTAAGTTAATGTGTTCATAAATATTACACTGTTGAAAAATATAGTTTAAACTTTTGTCTTATACTTAATACTTCCATGTAGTAATAAATATCTCTCTGTGTTTATCCCGTTTCACTTAGTTTGCCAAGATTAATTCTAATCTTATGCTGAGTTCTATAAATTGAGCAAATACTATCTACAAATACTTAAATACTAAAAAGTACTCAAGATCTCAAATATAATACTAATATATAAAATTTGATTAAATTAAATATCATAGCATGTTTTCAAAATATGATGAATATTGCATTCAGTAGAGAATCCTCATAGCCAAGCTCTCACCATGCCTATGCTTTTTTTTTGTAACGTGTAAAATAAGATGATTTTCAGTAATTCCATTCACTGGTAATTCAACCACCAGCTAGCTACTTAAGAGTAACTGTAAGATTAATTAATTTTAAAAGTTTAATTTAAATTTAAGTTAATAATAAATTCCTCTAAATGTGGTTTTCTTTCTATCTTTATATTCTCCAATTTTACAATAATTTTTATATTTAATAAAAAAAATATTAATTTAAATTTGAATATTTAAATAAACAAACTGAAGACTAAGATTACAGATTTTATTGTTTGTGATATTCACATATTGAATTTGGTTAATCTCATTTCATATCATTTAATATATTTTTATTGTACTACATTAATTTATATACATTTAATATATTAAATATGTAGTTAAAAAAAAAGTACCTAATCAGATTAATATATTTTGTGCATAGTTATATTGCATACTCCTGGACTGTTGTAATCAATCCCTTTTGAAAGTGAATGGTATAAACTATTTTTACTTTTCATTAATATTTTATTTTTGTAGTATTGAAAATAATATAATAATCATAACCAAAAATATTTTTAATGGTTTTAAATAGTTTGAACAGTAATTAAAAACCATATTTTATGGACCATTAGTATATAAAATATTTTATGGACCATTAGTATATAAAATATTTTATGGACCATTAGTATGAGCCATTAGTATATAAAATAAATTTAAAAATAGATTTTGCTGCTCACTAATGGGAAAAATGAGATTAAACATAAATGCTGGTGTCACAATTACATAACACTAAGAACCTTCTGAATGAATTGGCTAACATACTACCAGCACACTGAGACAGTCATCTATATTTATTAAGCAATTTTTATCATGTTACACAGAATTATAATTGCAGAATTTATATTATTGTTTGATTCTATTACATATACAATTCTGAACGGACTGTTATTCTTCCTTCTTAATCTTCAAAGAAAAGCAGACCTATTACACCAGCTGACACAGTTCTCCAGTACACACTTTCACTATGAAATGATTGTTCATACAATTGTTTAAGATTTTAATTTGACCAATATTGGCAATTTTGTTATTTACAAAACTACTTAAATTACAATGTGCCTTATCAGAATCTACAGGTGATAAGTAAGTAAACTTTTCATCTTTAACTAAAACCAACACAGACTCTTGAGCAAACTTTACCCATTTTTCAATGTAACAAGATTCCTATTGTTCATTCTTGAAAGGGTTGTATTTTATACAGTTGTAAACGTAAATCTTTGTACAAGATTCTTTACATAATAATTGCAAAAATATTTGTGCTACTGTATGGCACTTAGAGCACCTTGGATTCTTGCTGATTGCTCCATTAACAGCATTAATGTTTTCTGACAAATAAACTATTATTTTTCCACCTGGTAGTTCTGTTAAAAACAGATCCTTTTGATTCAAAGTTTCTGATAGATGTTTTGATGGCATAAGCACTATAAAACCATGATGCCTGAAATTGAAACTTACAAAATATGTGCGTAACAGCTTCATGATTGTTATAATTTTTATAAAACACTGTCCATCCATCCATCTACTATTCTTTAAACCAACTGCAAGTATCAAATAAATGGTATAGCTTGAACATTAATTACATCTTGTAATCTTTTCTTTAATTGTGCACCACCTATTCTGATACCATTCATTTCCTGATTAATAATGTATAAATCATTACCATATTATTAAATAAATATTAATTTGAAATACAATTTATTAATAAGATAAAATTTATTACTCATCAATTTAACAAAAGAATTATTA
The DNA here is from genome assembly GCF_047948215.1 of Lycorma delicatula. NCBI lineage: Eukaryota > Metazoa > Arthropoda > Insecta > Hemiptera > Fulgoridae > Lycorma > Lycorma delicatula. The sequence continues at coordinate 82,103,532 of NC_134460.1, forward strand.
AAAAAAGGTCTGATACCTGTATGTATTACAACACGTAAGTGAAGATCTGATCATTCAATGTAGTAAAGATGAGCATACCTCTCTTTCTTTAGGACAAAACTATATTACTAAAACTAGTAAATAATAATAACTAGTAGAACTCGTAACTAGTAATAATAATATTATTACTAGTAATAATGAACAAAACTAGTAACTACATTATACTAGTATAACTAGTGAACTAGTACTAGTGGTGTTATGTAAACTAGTAATAATAAACTAGTAAATTATGCTTTGTCAAATAATAATTATTTAAGACTTTGACTCAAAGTGTTAATAAACATATCAAAATAAATTCAGTACTTGAGAATGTTTTTAATTTTTACAATTTTCTGAGAAAAATAAGTTTTAGTTTTAGATATTTTTTACAATAATCTCTATCTATGTTTATACTTATGCTTACATGTAAGCATGTGATCAAATAATCTCAGCACAGTGTAAATACATATATATATATATGACAATTAAATAATAGATAAAAAATTAAAATAATTTAACATTACTGTCTATGTTAAATCAAAAGATATGATATTTTTATTACAGCATAACCTGGATTACAGAATTTTGTATGTAGGCTTGGATGGGCAACAAAGTAAATGGCAAAAGACCTGACTTTCTACAAACTGAATATAAAATCACATATTTAAGGCATTTCTGTTTACTTATTCAATAAATCAGTAAATAAAATATAAGTATTTGTAAATAATACTCACAAGCTGTTGACCTACTGTGGCCAGATATGAAGATTGTGGAGGCATGTTTACACCAGCTAAGTTCCAAAGATTAGCCTGCATCTGCTGCAGTCTTTTTTGATCTTTTTCTTTTTGTGTGTCAGCAAATTTCACAACTAATGGCGATGAACAACCCTGTCAAAATAAAAAAAAATTACTTTTGCTAAACTTTAATACAAAATAATTTAAGTAATCATTAACTGTTCCGTACACTAGTGTTGTTCTTTCTGGAATACCAATATAAGTTAAACAATAAATTATAAATTTTGTCATTAATTTCCATTTAGAAAATACACATACAAAAAGTGACTAAATAATAATTTTGATAACTTACTTTAAATTACTAAGTAAAGAATGAAAATTAAAATAAATAAATAGATAAAATGTGAAATGAGGGACTGCTTATTTATAACACAAAGTGTCCCAAACGTCCCGCACCATAGGGATTACTAATTTTGTTCTGTTTTCTAGTTGCAGAACTGAAAGATGTTGACCACTGAAGAGCAGGTATAGACTATCCTCCTTTGTGGAAAAGAAGGATTCTCTCATATACAAGTTGCAGCTGAATTTTATGTGAAACATCCTCAACGAGATCCAGTATCGCACACAACAGTTGACAGACTGCTAGCAATGTTCAAGGCTACAGGTAGTGTTGCCGATGCTAAAAGATCTGGTCATCCAAGCACTACAGAAGAGAAAGTGTTAGGGGTTTTGGCAAAGGTATCTGAAAGTCTGAAAAACCAATTCACCAAACAAGCTTGGAAGTGGGCGTTTCTCGATCAACAGTATGGAGAATCTTGCAAAAAAAAACCAATTATCAACCATACAAGTTACAAATGTTACACCACATGTCAGAAGACAATCCTGATTGCCACATGGAAATGTGCAATTGGTTTTTGACCCAGTTGGAGGAGGACCCAGAATTTTTGTCTAAAGTTATGTTCTCTGATGAAGCCAACTTTCATGTAAATGGTGAGATGAATTGATATAACTTATGGTATTGGTCCGGCAGTAACCCTCACTGGTTTATCGACAGTAAGGAGCAAGGAGCTGATCGCGTCATAGTTTGGTGTGGTTTGTGGAAAGACCAGACTGTTGCCCCTACTTCTTTGATTAAACAGTTAACAGCGAAACTTGCATGGCAATATTATGAAATGAATTCCTGCCAGATTTGGATTTGATGGGTTCTGGAAAACCAGAATGGTTCATGCAGGACAGTGCACCCACCCACTATAGACACAAGTTTGTGATTGGCTAGATGAACACTTCGCCCAGTGGATCGGTCGTAGGAGATGAGTATAATGGGCTCTACGATCCCCGGATTTAAACCCAATAGATAGTGTCGTGTGGTGTTATGTAAAATCCCAAATTTACATGTCAAGATCAGGGACAAAACCATCTGCGAGAGCGCATCACAATTGTGTACCAATCTGTAACACCTGACTTGGTGATCAATATTCTGAGGAACACAGGAAACCGTTTTCAACTATGTTTCAACTTATACTGAAACCATATTGAACAGATATTATAAATATATTGTACTTGGATTATTAGATATATCCCTATGGTGCGGGACTTTTCAGACACTTTGTATTAAGTATTTCACTATTTTTAAATAAACAATTTAAGAACTGCTAATATTAATACAGTCAAGCATGATCTTACATGAAATATAGTGAAAATAAAGTCAAACAAAATTAATTACAGCCATAAATTTTATTTACCATAATTACCTTAATTGAAAATAATGTGCAACAAACATCTATAAAATAATTCACATACCAAATATTTCACAGATATCAAAATAGTACAGGAAAACTTTCTTACTTAGTTCCCTTGAAATATTTACACTTAAAACATAAAAAAATTCCTTGAAAATAAAAATTTGTTTTTTCCCCTTTAAGATATAAGATGTTTCTCCCTAATGTAAGATACAGCCTGATTACAATCCAACTCTCTCTGACAGCTTTACACTGAACTATTGTCGGTAACTGGTATAAATTTTGTTTATTTCATGTAATATAATAGTAGTTATTTTGTAAATAAAGATAAATTATTGTTATTATTATTACAATTAAGTAAATACTATCAGCTAGTTTCAGGACTAATAATGTTGAAATAATGTCATTAATTAAAACCCAGTAGTCAAAATTCTCTGTTGTTACAAGTACTACTCAAATACTATTTTAAAGTAGCAGTAATTTTAACTAGATTTAAACCTGAATTATTTTTTCAAAACAGTATTCATAACAATAAATTATACAACTGAATAGATAAATTACAATTTGTACAGGTAATTACAATTTAACATAATTAATCTTTTTAGAAACACATCTTTCAAATAAAAATAGATTTAAATAGCATTCTAGATTAATTAGTCAATGGGTTCACCAAATAAGTTGAATTACAGGTAATGTGTTCTTCGCAATCTTTAAAAAGGTAGTAAAAAAAATTTTGTTTCCTGAAGATCAACAAACTTTTTAAAGTAAAAAGAACAATAATAATTATAACACTGATATGATTAGTAAATTAATGCACAACACCGTTCTTTAAAAAAAATATTAATATGTTCCAGAATTCTATTGAACACTGGCACAAGGATCATGTATGGCAGTAAAAATTTCCCTAAACCTGTACTTACATGTAATAAGTTTTCAGTTTTAAAAAACTGTAATTTAATATTTTTAATCATTATTAAGTGCAATATAATCCAAAATTTAAATAAAAGAAACTACTAACCTCTAATGCCATATTAAAATGAATTCATTTATCTGGTAAATTTAATCTTTGATTAAATTAACTTACTTTTAAAAAGTGTTCATGAAGAAAGACTTAGGTAAACTGAACGAAAATAACAAAGGCAAAAGAAGAATTCAAATGAATTATGTTATTTAATAAATGAATGATAAAGGCTAATGATAATTAATCATATTTTACGATATAGAAAATAAAACCTGCCTGCAAAATAATCAATTCAACATGTATAATTTAAATCTAATTTAGACATTATTTAGTTTCTTATAACTACACAAGAGATAAATAAAATGATAAAATATAAATTATTGAAAAGCATTAAATTAAAGTCAGTTTTCTTCGTGATAAATAATTGCTTATTTAATTATTTTAAATTGTTCCAACTACAAAATAATAAATGTGAAGAGATTTTAATTATTTTTCAAAATATTACAATGAAGTAGTACTAAATTTAACTGATTAATATGGTATGAATAGACATGATCAAAATTACAGACAACTAGCAGTATGACAGATTCAAGATCTATTAATACAATCAGACATTACATAACTTCATTTAATTCATATTACCATAACTCTTAATCTACATTATAAAGTAGAAATTATATTAAAAAAACTAATCATCAAACGCAATTTAAAGTGAAGTTTTTTTAATCATTTTTTTATCCTAATTTCTGCAACATAGAACATTTCTACTTCATCATATTCAGGACCAGAGAGAGGCGATGAATTAGAGAACAAGACAAATTACTGAAGTTATAATATGCATTAAAGGTATACATTATGTGTATGTAGTACACTGCGGGGGAAAAAAAATGCTGTATAAATATAATTACAATTTTGCAATTATAAACTAAAATAGAATATTTCAGCTACTTACATGATTCTTTTCCAAATAAAAATATAAGTTTCCAAATAACTTTGCAAACAAGTCGATTAAATAATACATAAAATTAAAAAAAATATACATACATAAAAACAAAACAACTACACAAAAAACCTTAATCTAAAATTTACTGCTTTCCATTTTCATTATGCTGTCACTTTTTACCTTTTTAAAAAATCAGTTGTCACATTGTTTTCACTAAACAGTGCCTTTCCTTTTCTATGACAAGTTGGAAAATTTGTTGCAGTAAGATCAATTTTGTCAATTCTGCTTCATTTTGTCTCTCTTATAATCTGATATATCTCATTAGTATTTATCTACTTTCCTGTACATTACATCTTTTACAAGTAAAACTCACCTTCTTCTTATGTTTCTTCAATAAATACATCCTTATTTTGCACACACGTGATGATTTCTGTTTGGCATCAAATTTCCTATTAAACATCATTAGCACCTTCTCTCATCCACTTTAAGTCTTCATATGTTTTCTCTATCTCAAATATATTCGAGCATATTTCTTTGAATTTTGATATGAAATTGTTTTCTATTTCATCAAAAGAAATTCTACTGCCAATTTCTAGTAATTCTGGCCACAATTTGTTCCAAAATGATATCAGTGTTTGCTGTAGAATGTTTGTTATACAATCCCTCTTGACACATTAAATGTAATGAATATCTAATTGTACAGTTCTTCCAAAATTCTTGATTTCCCTCCTTAGAGAATATTCTTCATCTCCCAAAAAGAATCTATGATTTCTACTGGCATAAGAGAAAATAATTATTTGTTGTTAAATAAATAATAAGAATAATTTGTTCTTTTTTAATTTAAAACCAAGGCATAAAAGCCAGGGTCTTATGGTGTAATGTCTTCCAATTTAATCCAATCTTATGGTAACTGCACTCTTGGTCACCAGTTAAAGTGAGACTAGAAATTTTGAGCGTGAATTTTTTAGCATATTGAACCAACTGTTTGTGCTTAATTTTTTGCCCTCGATGTCAAAACTGACACATTCCATGTCGCACTTTGAATTTGTCTAACAAGCCTTTACTGGTCTTAAAATCTTTTCCACCTTTTAAATGTAAATTCATTTGAAGAGCTTTATGAACTAAAATCAGGTTACTTAATGGAAGAGGCCTTGATTTCGTTGCTTTGAAAACTAGATGGAACATCACTCCATCAAGTTAAACACGAATGTATGCTGTCATTTTTTTTCTTTTATTAACATCTCCATCAGTGTTCAATTTTATAGCAATTTTTCTTGATATAAGTTACTTATGTTCTATGAATTCCAAACTCAACAGATAAACGCACCTTTCAACCTTTCTGTAATGGTTCAGATTTTTGTATTTCTGTGTCAATGTTAAAGTTTTATAACTACCACATTTAGACATCGTAATTTCATATAAATATAGAGTGGTGATATAAATAAAGAATGGTGTCAAAAACTAAAAAGGTTTTTATGCACTGCAACTCAAACTTTTAACAATTAATCGACAAGTACAATATTGTATTATTGAATGATGCATTATAATACTAATCCTTAATATTAACTAGTTTATAGTGGTTAGTTTATGGTGGTTATGATGATGTATTTATAAACAAACAATTCAGAATAAAATGCATAAACTATACAGTTTGATTTGAGTAGGTCTTCACACTAATGCCTAAACCAATTACTTAAATCTCTTCATAATCAGCATTTTATGGCCTTGAAAACTTTGTAATAACTCTCACAATTACTTCAAATTCAACATTACATTTTTATAATTAACCAATCAGTGAAAACAATAAAAAATTATTTAACAAATAAGGTACAATAAGGTTAAATAAGGTACAAAACAAAGGTTTTCCTTTCTTTTCCCAATAATTTCTGAAAGGATAATTAACAAAAGGCAAGTGAATGCTTTTTCCATTAGGCAACTACATGAACTTTATATTGTTCTATATAAAAAATAATAATGGCATTTACAAATAAATAAACACCTACACCAGTGGTGACACATAAACAGATTTATAAATCTAACTATAGTAATAAAAACTTCACAATTTTTGTGTAAATTAGAAGGAATGTTGTAATTACTTAAGATATGTACAACTGAAAGAAGACTAAACAAGGACAAAAAAATTTTATAAATGTACGTGGTAGAAAAATACATCTAATAAATGATATACAAGTATATAAAAATGAATGTTAGGAAAATGTTCATTTTCTTATCACTGGTTTCGTAACGACTAATAAACCTTATGATTAGATAATTAGATGAAATTGAGAGTGATAAATAATATAAATTTCAAATTAGGAATCAAATCTCAAACCTTTGTTGTATCATTCAGCTGTTCTACCACCTAAGCTACACAGATTATTTAAATCAATATAATATTTTGTTCTTATCATCATCGTTTATTAATAATTTAGGAACTAGATTAATGGTTAACTGTTCTCATTTTGGTAAAAAAAAAATTACATCACAGCAGTAGCTGAACCCCAAATCAAAAGTTATCCCCAGAAACAAAAACATAATCTCATTCATGGGAAGATATTGAATCAAGACAAATAAAGTAAGCTCAGTTTACACTTAAAGCACACAAGAATTAATATAGTAACACCAGATACAGCATTTAACTTTTGATTAGAAAACAAATATTTCACTTAATTGTCTTGAACCCTCTAATTACACCCTATTCATCGGTAAAATTGGGACAATCATAACCAAAAAACCATGTATAAGGTTATCATTAGTAATGCATATTTTCAATAAGCTAACTTAATTTAATACACTTGGTAAAACAGTAGATGAATTAAGACATAATACTGAGATTATAATTAACTATTAAGGTAAATGTCAGGTAATAATTAACAAATGAATTGTACAAAAAATGAAGTAATAGAGAAATATGTGGAAGAACTGAACTAAAAGATATTACCAAAAGATTAAAAAATTACGATTTTGAGAATATGGTCTAAGGGTAGACTAAAACTAGCAAACACTAATGATTAAAAAATTCAAAATCTGTATTACAATTATGATAGAAAATATATTATCAAAACAGATAATAGCAAAGTTAGAAAGAATTACACAAGTGCTTTCATAAAAAAATAAATTAAGTCACACAATTTCAAAAACATATTTTTATAATTAAGAAAAGAAAGACTAGAATAAAAAAAAAGTCAATAATTAGGTGTAAAACACATATTTTGAGATTAAACAATAATGTATAATATAATTCAATGGAGAAATGCACGTAAACCTGTCTATGACAAAGGGAAAATATTACATACTACAAAAAGATAAAAATAAAGCTCTTGAAATAATATGGTCTTATACAACTTTAGAACCTTAAAAGAAAATACAAGTGCACTATTTTTAGTTTATGAATAGAAAAATAAAAAAAATATTTTGTATTAAGCTAGTTTCACACTATAATAAGCAAAAGATAATCTATTCCGCTTTAAAGCTTTAGAGTAAATGGATATTCTAGTAAGGATTTTTCTCAATCATCAAGTTGCCTCCAAATACATTATTAATACATACATACAATTATGAAAAAAATTTTTAAATCCATAAAAATAGGGAGAGAATTGAAAAAAAAATAAAAGCCATCAAAACAGAATAGGCCTAAACTATCTTACCTGCCATGATATGAACAGACCTTTACTGTATTTCTAATGACTTAATGTGAGTTTGTTGAGTAGTGTTATCAGCAAGCTATAACTGAATTTACCATGAACAAAGGAAAAATACATTATTTCTAATAACATAGATTAGACTAGACTTCCTTTAAATGTAAAAATTATGCATAAATTCTAACAAATATTTTTATATATACAGAATATGATCAGTTTTCATACCAATTTATTATCAACAAATAGCCTGAAATATTTAACTTTATCACTTTTGTCATTATGTAACAGGCTGAAGAGAAAATCACACAATCAATTTTATCAAACAAGAAGAGGACGTGAAATGGGAAAGAAATAGAACGAGAAATAACTTAAGAAAGTTGTTTCAATGGTACTGAGTCGGTCTATTGAAATGAGATCATAAACTTAGATTGTTGAAAAAGCCTTTAAAAATTCACTGAACCGTTTATCAGCAGTGATATGTATGCAATTGGTATAATCAACAAAAACAGTTAGTGAATCATTAAAAATAAGGGAAATATACATGCTATATGTAGAAGTGGTCCCAGGACCATATGAGGGACACCACAATGTACGAGAGCGAATCAGATTTAAATGGTAATTTTGCTATTCTACAAAGCAAACTGTTCCGAGCTGGATGGCAGAGTGAGGAGGATTAATGTTCAATGTGTTAGACAGGGAGAACCAACTTGATTAGCTCCTCCGTTTTGTTCTGTCATCAGTGCAGCCATGAGTGGGCAAGAGGTTCCATCATCTGTTGCACAACATATAATCATAAAGTTTTTAACTAACTAATGAAGGTGTCAGCCCATGGAAATTTTAACTCATTTAAAGGTACAGTTTGGAGATACTATACTTCCCAGAACCGAGTGTATTCATGGGACAGACAATTTAAGGGAGAAAGTATAAAAAACAAAAGTCATGATTGGTGCCCAAGGTCCAGACAGCTGACAATGTCCATGCCATTCGAGAGCTTATCAAAAGTGATCCCTAGTTCACTGCGAAAGAAATCGTGTCAGAAGTTGCTATCAGCTATGGGGTGCTCAATCCACCATCAATGATCATCTTGGCTTTAGAACAAAAAAATGCTCGATGGGTTCCGAGGTTGTTGACAAAAAAATAAAAAAACAGATTAGGTTGGAGATCTGCGAGACTTCTGAATCAATTTCAGCAAGGGGACAATTTTTTGAGAGCATCATCACATGTGATGAGACATGGGTCATACCTTTTAAAAGGCTGCCCAGTGAAAGCCAAAACCTATCTGTCAGCCAGAAAAATTCTTGCAATGATTTTTTTTGACTAAAGGGTAGTTTTGCTCATTGATTTTCTCCACAATCAATGAACAGTGAAAGCAGCTTACTACTGCTGGCTGCTACAGTCAACAGAAGGCACCTACTGAAAAAAAAGATAGGGTATGCCCATCAGAGATGTCATCCTTCTCCATGACGACACCAGGCCACACACCACGATTTTGACAAGGAATAAATTGAGAAAAGAATGCACTGGGAAACCCTTGACCACCTTCCCACAGTCCAAATTTATCCTTCTGTGACTATTTTTTGTTTGTGCCCTTTAAAGAATCGCTTGGAGGGAGGAATGATTCAAAAACAATGAAGACATCAAGGAGCGCAGGCACAATTGGTTGACAATTGTCCTTTGCGAACAAGGAAAACTCAAGCTTCCAAATCATTGGCAAAAGTGTGTAGATCATGCAGGAGATTATTTAGAGAAATGATGAAGGTTTGAATTGCGTATATTATTAATCAATAAATTTATAAAAAAATTATTGCTTATATTTGATTCATCCTCGTGTTTCATTAAGTTCACTCTTGATATTATTTATTAAAACAATTTGTGTATTTTGAAAAGAAATGATCTAAACCACATAAAATGACAACCCTCTTATGCCTACTTTTTCCAGTCTTAAGTAACAGCTTCACAGAATCAAATGTTTTTATATCAAGGAAAGCCAGAAAATTTTTTTAGACACTCACTCATTCACTTTATTATCCAACTGAACCATGAATTCCTTTGTGTGCAAGAATGGCATAGAGAATGAAAGGCATAAAATTCAGCAAAGAATTTAATACTTTCTAAATAATTTATTAATGCAATTAAACTACTTCTCAAAAGGTTTTACAAAACCAGGAAATAAAGATAATGATCAATGACCCCAATCTCTGTTCTTAATTCAGAATAAAAATAGAATTACTTTAGCAATTTTCAATCTAAAAAGGGTATACAACATTTCCCAAACTAATATTGAATAGAGGTATGTACAATTCTGTAAACACATAAAATATAGTAACACTAGCTTTATAACCAATGAGGAATGTGATTGTTATTCTTTCAAATGGCAAGTAGTGGAAGTAAACATAATATAATGAACATGAATATGCTGGCTTCTTTTAACTGCATCCCTGTTTCCATATGCAACAGTCCTGAAGTTGAAGTATACTTCTACAGCTACATCTAAATTTTGTACCTACTATCTGTAAAAAGAAATATAACTGATATACTTCATCAGTCTTTAAAATATTATTTATTCTTTGTGGAAAAAGAATAGGTACCCATCTCAAATGCATGATGGGTTACCATTGAAAAATTAAAAATTACAAATTTAAAGCAATTTAGAATTATGTTATAAGAATAAGATCAAACAGTAAATGTAAATATCTCAATAAGATTTTCATGCTAGATCTTTCAAGCGCAATTGTACATAGCTAATCATTTTAGACAATTTTTTTTTTAGTCATTTTCTCATTATTAGACTTTTTTTTAATCAATCCGATTAAAATTTAAATTGAATTTGTAGTAATTAACAGGTCACTGGGTTAGGAGCAAAGATTCATAAATACCTGATTAATACATTTACAGTACCTATGCATGGAAAAAATGATGCATAATGTTTTAACTCTGAGATAGGGATCACAAGAGTGAACCTAAGCTCTCAATGCTCCTAATGATAAAAAAATAAACCATCAATCATTTAGAAGATAAACTTACATAACAAATATACAAAATTCAACGCTACAAATGAAAAGAGATAAAAAGCAATTTTTTAACAAAACAAGCATTAGTCAAGAAAATATACACCAGTAATAATTTAGATCATCAAATCAGAACAGTTATTGAAAAAATTGATCCCAGTCAAAACACCATAAAAGATCTACAAAGAGCTCAAAAAATACTTTTTTAAGAAAAATTATTTGATTGTTTAAACACAGCAGACCAGAGTAAATATTCTGAAGGGTGTTACGTAAAAATTCCATAATAAGAAAAATAGGGTTACCATGATTCCCATTCTTCAGTTTTAGATTCATTCTAAAGCAGGGACATAATTCAGGAGGATATCCAAGAGACAAAAGCCCTTGCTCCACAAGCTAAAAATATTTTTTTAAATCCTTAAAAAATATTTCAAAAGTATAAAAAGTTCTCTTAAGGTAACGTGTATGACCCACACGCTACACATACACTCCTCTATAAAGGGGTTTTATATTGTAAGAAGACATCCCCGCTTACAGAAAATTCTGTTCTTTTCTTAATTAGTTATAAATAAGAGTTTACTATTTTATTTGAACATCAACTTCTTAATATAAATTATTTATTAGCAGAAAGAGAACAGCATGACAGAATGTTTAAATGAACACCCACTGTGGACTAAAATTCTAGAATCAAACATGAATATCAGACAAGCTTTCATTTTAATTAATTTCTTAATCTACATCATTAATTAGTTCAGATATACATTCAATTAGTTACAATAATAACCCTGCAAGTGATGACAATAAAACAATGTAACATTTTTTTTTTACATTATGATAAAAATACAATATACCATATTGTGTAATAAAAATTAAAAAATTGTTAAAAATATTATTTAATTCTAGACAGTATAAACAAAATTATTTATGCAGACTTTGAATTAAGCAGTACATATTTCAAGCAACACTCTGAAATTTTGTTGACACTGGCACTTAATATATATGCACTGCCAAACAAAAACTAAATATTAAATTAGAAACTCTGTGAGCGGTAAAACTGTGACTGTTGATACATTACAGAAAGTAAAAAATAATTTGCACCATATGAGCTGATATAAAATAAAATTGAATCATACAAAACCAGTAAAAAAAAATGATGGAAACATAATATTCACTAACACCAATAAAGAAACGCTGACAAAATGAGTGGCAAAAATAACAAAAAAATATCTCTTAAGGAAGAAAACAAAAAATTAATAAAATTTATTTAATAATAGAACTTATGACAAGGGGGCATAAAACTGTTCAATGACAGAAGTGATGACAAAACTGAAATTAAAAATGTACAGTAACAGCTGATCAGCCTATATTTTTTTTTTAAAAAGATGTTCCAGATGTACAGATAGAAACAACCATTAGACAGCCAATACTGATTTTTTTTTTTCTTTATTAATGGCAATAAAATATTAGTTTTTTCCTTATTCAGTTTAATTGACCTTTAAATATAAGAGACAAATTAAGTAATAATAACCAAACTTGGAAGAAATCAAGACTAAAGAGAACCTACTACAAATTCCAATTTTTACTACAAACATAATTTATATAATTTTTATTTTAATTACGTTGACTAGCAGTGCCTAAAAGTTAATATAACAAACATATATATTTATTTCTAATAGATTAGTTGTTACATGCATCCACCATCCTTTGCCTATCTGCTCTTTGATTTTATTTCACTTAAATATTCTCATAAAGATCAAACAAATAATTTATTGTTACGGATTTTACAAACGTAAAAAGTAAACTATTACATTGTTCAGTGCCCTAAATAATTTTGTACTTCATTGTCAACATTGTTCCACCATGGCCTACCTAACCCCTAATTGTGAACTGCTACCAGAAGCTTTGAAATATTTTAGTTATGAAATAAACATTTTTCATAGCAAAAATAATTTTTGTTAGATTTTCAAGTTCAAAATTCATATCTGTTTGTTTTTTTAAGTTACAAGTTTACATTTAAAATTATACATGCTGAAACATCTAAGATAAATAGCATAAACAAATGTAAATTTTAACAAAACTGATATCAGTTTAAATAAAAACAAGTAAATATTAATGAACACATTTTATTTCTAATTTTAGGCAAAATATCTATTTGGAATCTGTTATTCATTTAATAGTTTTTTATTCAAATTTCATACCATTATTATTAACTATTTTGAATTTTATTATATATTTTATAATCAATTAAATACAATAAAAATGTATCTTTTTATTTGTTTGAGCAGTTATTCGTTTTTCCACGAAAAATTCAATTAAAGTAAATTAATCTGAATTTAAAAAACTGCTCCTTGAATGTTTATTTTCTTGACAAAAATAAATATGTTGATAATATTTGGTTGACTAGAATATGGAAAAAATCTCAGTTTTATTTTAAGTCGCCTAAGCACATTTAACTGCACTTATAAGCTGCCTAAAAGCAGCTCAGATTATTATTGTGTAACCATAACAAGTAAACTAATTATTAAAATGGTTTATACCTTCAAAAGGTTGAACAATCTTGTCATTTAAATTACTTTCAATTTCTACTACTATCATAAAAAATAAGTTATTTCAGCCAACTAATTCAGAACATTAAACATGTAGAATGAATATTACTTTCAATCCGACTGCATAAAAATGTACTTAATTTGTTGAGAAGAGAAAAAAGGCAGTTAAAGAAGATCAATGAAATAAATGTAATGGTCTTGCTCTACAAATTATAAAAAGATCATAATATAAAACCCATAACAATTAACAAGTAATACAAATTGTCATGAAAATATTCAAAATAAAGTAGGTGTCTTCCTGGGCTTTTACTTCATGAATTTTATAGCATCATTCTCTCTCTGAAGGATTTCAACCTCATTCTGTAACCATAAATTTTCATTACTACTGTTTTTACATTTTTGTTAATTTTGATTAACATCAAACAATGATATGTAAAATTTGGGTATGCATTTCCCCAAATCTTTTTTTTAAATATCTTCTGTATAAAAGAAGAATATATACTATACTATTAAGGTTGAAAATTTCTTACTCTTTCCATATGTAACCATTTCTCAGTTTACTTGAACTCAAAAACTTTTTTGTAGCTCTTAACAAACTTTATCTTTGATTGTATTTTAATATAGTATTTCATTAAACAAATCCAGATTTAATTCTAATAGGGCAGAAGCACTATGATTATTTAAAAAAACGTTATCCTTGTAAATAAAATGTGTTAATATTTAACAAAGATAATAATAAATAGAGCTGCATTGAATTAGCACTACAAAAACCCTAATAGTAAACAGAATACTTCTCTCAATAACCTATTGCAATTTACTTCTCACTGGAACTACACTTTTAAAAACATAATTTTATATTTCCACACTGATAATTCTGGATACAATTTTGAAGAATTAAACAATATAATCTGAAATTTTAAATCTGAATGTTGAACAAACTATAAGCTAACTGTATATTACTTTCATCACAAAAGAGATACCCCTATAAAAAAATCTTCAAATAGCTTTATTTCAGAGTTAAAATTTATTTTTCATTCCATAAAAACATTATTGATATAAATATCAACAAAAGTTGGTTAAATGTAAACCTACCTAACTCCTTTATAGATGGAATAATTCTTCTCTGCACAGCAGTAAAATAATAGATGTCTCCACATGCAAAATATTTGCATTCAAAAAATTTTGGAATCCCATTCCCTCTATAACCTGCAGCAAATACACTACCAAAACCTCTCTCTGAATAATAATATTAATAATAATGAATTTCATTATTGAATCCTCTTCTTTTCTTTATTATTTTATTGTAAAACTTCATTAACACTCGTCAAATTCTATTTGAAGCCATTCATTCTTCGAGCAATGAAGTCGGTAACACTTTTTAATCTTTAAGTATCAATAAGTACATGAACAATGTGCCACCTGTAATTTTGGCAAAACTTCCATCATCTTTTAAACAGATAATTATTCTTCAAGTAATGCTTATGAAAAAAAATATTATACTAGAAATAAAACCATGATGAAGGCTTGCCAATCTATTATAAAGCAGTGAATAAAAATTCTCTTACAGTACTTTTTACATTTATTACTCTTTTTGTATATAAATATTATATAATACATGATGAATATTCAAGACGATAATTTTATAAGATTAGCTTTATAAAGATATAATGACTTTTATTTCCTTGAAGCAGTTAAAAAAAGTGAAAGTATAATTTATCCAAAAAGTTTTTTAAGAAAATATAGAAAAATAATAAATGTATATTTAAAAACTAAAGATTTTTTCATTTTCACATTCACAGAAAAATATTCCAACTATTAATAACAGCAATAACAATTAAAAACCATAATAAATTTGATTTTTAATAATGTTTACTTCTTAAAATAATAACACAAACCATAGTGATTGTAATGAAAAATAGTAATAATCTAATAATAAAAGCAATTTAAAAAGAATAATGAGTGTAATAAAGATAAATAAGTAAAGTTATTACTGCTGCCTAAACACACGTGGCAATTTCTTAGTTCACAATCATCAACTCATACATTGCAAGTAGAAAAGATGAACAAATCTAAAAATAAATTTCTAATTGAATCATTTTTCTGACAGAATGAAATGGACTTTACAATCAATTTTCCTTCTTACTAAAAGTTACTATGTTAACTGATTTGGTAATTATAAGAATCCTTTACAAGTAAAGTTCATCTTAAATTGATTTATTATTATTATTTACTTACAAAATGGAGATTGTACATACACAACCTATTTGTCTGCGTAATGGCTTTTTTGGGTAAACTGAGTTATCATTGCCCAAAAACAAAATAAAAATGACGTACTGATCAAGAGGTTAAAATGTTTAACTGTGAATACTAACACAGTTAATCAAAGACAATACGATCAATTTATATAGTAAATACCAAAATAAGTAATCCCAATCAACTTTGAAGTTTGAACCATTTTAAATGGCGTTGTGGAAATTAATAAGTAAATTTGTGAGTTTTATGAATAGACATTCGCAAGGTTTTTTTTTAACTGTACTTGTTTTGAAAAAGAGAAAAAATAATCATGCAACTAGAATAAACAGAGAAATCTAGACTAATTTCTCGATCGTGGAATCTTGTTGATATGTACTTTTTAACAACTTTTAACTTGCACAGAAAAGCTAATCAAACATAACATGCAGAATTTACTGTACAAAAATTTACTGTACAAAAATAACAACAAACATTAATTTTATTTGGATATATAATCTTTCTTTCTAATCTCAATTAGTTTTGTTCTTATTAAAACAGAAAAAATATTAATTAAATATATTCTTTGTACATAGCTTCATTAAACACTTTTAAATGGAACTTGTAATAAACTATCGACATAGTGACTGAGAATTTAGTTGTCATCCTTCAACTATTAGAAATTATTCCTTTTTCAATTAATAAAAGCTTATTATTAATAGACCTCATAAACAATTAAATATTAGCTGAAACAAACTTTTTCATCACAATACTATGCGAGAATCACATGGTAATCTAGAAGTCTCCTCAATATCTAATTAAGACCAAAAGGTATGTAAATACGTAGTGGTGTTTCTTGTTTGTAAAATGAAAATGTAACTATCATCACCTTAACTTAGAATTCTGAAGATGTGTTATTATTATATAATAATCATCAGAACATGATAATATTAAATCAGAAACCAATTAATTATTGCTCTGTAATAAAAAAAAAAAACTGCTAACTAACTGCTATTATAAAAAAAAATTAAATTTGAAAAAATTAAAATATATTATCCAAAATAAAGTTAATACACAATTTTTTTATTATTTCATCAATAATTTTTTTGGGCTGTTAAAGAAAACCAACATTGTTCCTTTTTCATGAAAATTTTTATATATTTTCCAACATATAATTTTTTTGAAAGAACATTTTACTCACAATAATGTATTTATCTTAATCAAAATTTGTTTAATAAACTTGTATTTGTTTAATCAACACAATAAAGGTTATTGTTTCCTCTCCCAGTAAATGAAAATTATTTATTAAATTTCTCATCAAGTGAAATATTGCAAGCATTTATAAAGGAAGGTTTACTAACGAATAGTGCTTAACATAAACTAGATCAAACAATAAAAAATGGCAGTAGGAATTTCTTGATGGGATCTAAATTAAGAAATCCAAACAAATGTTTTTTAATGATTAAATTTTTGTGAAAATTTGTTTTATTAACATGAAAAATTGTGGATTTACAAATTTAAAAAAAATGTTTTCAAATTTATAAAAATGTTTTGTTTTTTTACAAAAAAAAAAAGTTTAGAATTGTAGGCAGATGATTTAACTATATGAATGGTGGCTGGATTTAACCACATGTTCTTTACTGTTGTTTATTCAGACTGAAACAAAACCACTATTGTTAAATCATTTTAATATACACTTACACTTTCTGTTACAAAACTTAATGTAATAAAATAAGAAAAATTTTATAAATAAGAAAAAATTAATTTTATTTTTAATTATTACCCACAAACTGAGGTTTTTTTATTTTAATATTAAAATTAAAAATTTCTTAAATTAAAATTTTAATAATATTCAACTATAAAAAGTAAAGGAATCGAATATTAAAAAAAAATTATTCCTTACAGAAAGGGAAAAATAAGAATAATGTAAACAGAAAAAGAAAGGCTTTTGGATACCTGCAAAGTAATTACCTAGATTTATTCCAAATGTACCAAACATATAGCAAACTATTTAGAATGTCTTTCCTGTTTGAATTATCTTTTCAACTGAAAATGCACCACAAGATTTTTTTTCAGAGATGTAATTGATGTATAGCAACATTCACAGAACTTTAATATAAAAAATAAAACCATACATTAGACTGCTGGGATTTACCTTTCTAGTAATTTTAATAGTCAATTGCTGATTTATGTATGCCTGCATAACTGTACAACTGAATAAATTGTTTAAACTTACTGTAAAAATGTCTAGCAACATAAATGGATGATTAACAAAATTCAAATCACTTTTCATTCATTTACGACAAAAAACCCTTTTCATAATAATTTGACCTCACAATTAAACTAATAAACACTGTGATTCAACATGTTCATTCACCTTTATCAGAGTTTAGTAGCATTCAGTTCAGTTAACAGCATTCAGTTTCTGCTCAATAGTAGAATGTTACTTTTAAGAAAATAGGTTTTAGGAATAATTTTTATCTTCTATTCACTTCCAAGCTTCTTTTCATTTTTGACAATCAATCATCAGAAGTAAATATCTAGTCCGCCAAGTTTTTACATGATATAAACTTTCAAATGAAGCACAAAAACACATCTTATCAAATAGCTTATTACCTTGAAATTGAAAAAGTTTGACATACTAACTATCCCTTTCTGAAGCTCATCCTCAACATTACAACATAAATGTCTAAAAAAAATAATTTAACTTTAATTATTTAAGTGACCTTTTCCATCTTTTTTCATATTATCTCGTTTATGCTGCCCAATAACTTTTCATATGACGGTCCTTTTATGTGTCATCATAAAATGTTAATTAAACATAGTTATATTAATCAGGTAACAATTTAAAAAAAATATCTTGTTTTTCATAATTTCTGCTACAATTAGAAAAAAATAAATTTCTGGTGACACAAGGCAGCATCCAACATTCGCTTCATTTTTTCCCATTTCATGCATCAATAATTTTTGTAAAAGAAACATTTTCAGACCTAATAGGGAGTTTTTAAAACTCCCTATTATGTCTTTTAAGTCTTTTAAGGCTTTTTATTAGTCTTTTCAGGTCTTAAAGTCCTTTTAAGTCTTCCTATTAGGTCTTTTTTTAACTCCTTACGGAGTTAAGGGAGTTTTTAAAACTCTCTTTGTGGAATAATAATTTTATATAATTTTCACACATTCTATTGTAGCCATTAACTATTATTTGTTAACAAGAGGATTTTATAAATATTTATTAATTCATCTTCTGCATAAAACAACCTATTATTACTACCCATAATATACATAAATGGATGTGTGTGTGTGTGTGTGTGTTTTCCAGCAAATCTTTTAAGTCCAAATTTAATCAAACTCAATGAATTGAACTCTGTAGAACCTTCTGGAAATTTTTAGAAATGAGTAGAACTCTGTGGAATTTTATGTTTCTTGCTCAAATAATTTATTCTTGCTCCTGAAGGGGAAACTAAAAATATTGTTTATAATCAAGTTTACTGTTAAATTAATATTACAGTAAACTTGTAAAAGATTTCACTTCAAAATCTGTATATTGTACTTATACTTTTAGAAACCAGTAAATGAAATTATGCTCTGTGATTTTACACTAAAGAAAGATTTGATCCCTTTTCCTATCTAATAAAAGACTGAGATAAATAAATACCCTGGCAATGCCAGGTAATCAGCTAGGAGGCTCTAAAAAGGAATTATCTACCACTCTTTCCCAGTGTAGTTAGATTTCACTAAATTTGAGTTTCTTTAAAAAACTGATAAACTAATGATATTAAAACCAACCAATCAATCTCAAATACATTTTTAATATGATAATCTGTCGTCAAACTAATAGGCTGACTGATCTATTCTCTTCATTGTAACTAGGTTGTTATACCAAAAGCCAGTATTTTTATGTATCTTCATAACTGGACCTTATTAATATATTAGACTAAAAATTCCTTGAAAACTGCAAGAGAAAACAAATAGAAAAAAATCAAACAACGATCTAATTTTATTTTAGCAGATGTAAAGATTTTGAATTTTCCTTCACATAAATTATTTTAAAATTTCCTAAATGAACTTTGATAATTAATTACTTACAATAATATCTTTGAACAATGCAATCACTAGTACAAAAAAAAATAAATTCTATTACTTTTGTTTCTTAAAAAATTGACTATACAAAAATTACATGAATTCATGAATTATATTTTCTCTTCATTATGAAATAACTTTAATGCTAATTCACAATTAATATAATCCCTAACACTCAAAGATTTTATTTAACTTTATAATAACAACACCAAATAGACAAAAAATTAATTAAAGTAACTAAAACAGGTATAGATCTTAGATTTTATTTCTAATGTGGAATATGTCGAGAAACCTCCATTAATAATAATTAAGTTAAAAGTAATGCTATTAACACATTCCCGGACAGTTTTATTACATTAAGTAGTAGAATATAAAGACCAACTAATCCTTCTATAATGCACATTATTCCACTTTATAACTGTAGGTTAATAGTGAACTACTATAACACAGAACGCTTTTAAGAAGTTAGTACTCTTGAAACAAGTACTAGTAACAATAAAACAAAACTAAGATTAAATGCAATTTAAGACTCTGAACAACCCCCAACCTTCTATCTATATATTAAATCAATGCAATTTGAAATTAATTTAATGGAATGAAATTTTTTGAGAAAAAGTAATAAAATAACAAATTTATAAAACAATATGACTGCATATTAATGCAATAAGTGATGTTACAAAATCATAACAGATAAAATTAATGGTATTTAAATCTTTAGTGATTTAACTCTCACTTGATGACTTCCTTTCCTACCAAACAGATGTTAGACAAGTTTGTTCAGCTGTCTTACAATTGCCAAGAATGATATTTAACAATCAAACCAGGGCAATCCTAAGAATAAAACACTTACTTTTTTAATAATATTCTATCTCTTTTTTTAATAGAGAGTAAAAATAAGAATACTTTAAAATATAATTATAAGAATTTTGTTCTATATTATATACAACTAAAATAACAAACATTAAAGAAATAATGCAATTTCAAAAGATGAACATTATTTTAGAACATTATCTTTAAATATATTTGAAGTTTATGTTCATCTACCAAAACATCAATGTTCTTGAAGAAGGCGAATTATTTTATATCAGGGACCAAAGAAATAACCAATCTGATAGCAGCAATCTCTATTAAAGTTACCATTGGCTGACCAAATAATCACCTGACCAATTACAACTAACAAACCTGTAGTAACTTATGTCTACTGCTAACTTATTTTATAAAAACAATAAGATTAAAAACGATTGGTTTGAATTTACACATAAACTACTTCATTTTCACAACACATCTACTTCAACCTATTATTAAACACTAAAAAAAGTGATTCAACAATAATTACAATCATATTAATTCAATTAAAAAAAGGATATCTTTTTATATATCCCTAAACTTCACTTAGTAATTCATAAGTCATCTGTTAAGTTTTAAAAATAAAACATAATATCTGATAGTAATACATAACTATTTTAACAAATATCTGAAAAAATCAATAAAAACTTTGATAGGGAAAAACCAATAATGATAACTGAATTTGTAACAGCTTTCCTCAAGGAAAATAGATAATTAACAGTTGAATTTATAAAGGACTTTATATTAAAAATCATAAAAATTAAGCATAATTTTGAAATTAGCATTGAAAGTGTATGAGAACTTACCAAGAACAGCTGAAATAGTAGGTCAAATCTATTCTTTTAAAATCCCTACTGAATTTCTACAATTACAAAAAAATATAAAGAAAACTTTATGCAAGTTAAAAAAATATGTACATTAACTGAATACGTTTTTATACGAATAAACAAAGACTGCATAAAGATTTATCTTAAACCTAGAACAACCTTTTAACTCCAAAATACAAAAATATTCAGGACAGTGAAACTTGTTAATAATTCACAAATATAGCATGATGGGAAGTATGATGTTGAACTATTAATTACCAGTCTTTTATTGTTTAAACTTTTATTATATTTCTCCAGTCAGGAATTCATTAAACCCTCAAACAATTCCCCTAAAATTATAAAAAATAAAAATTTTACATCTTCTTTTACATTCACTGAATTTAATCTTACAAAGAGTGAAAATGTACATAATATATTGCTGCAATTATTAGAGTACATAAAAGAACAATTACAACATTCAATATTACTACCCTGTATCAATCAGCTATCATATTTCTAATTATAACAATAACAGTAGAAAAGTAAATAAAAGCCAGATTTTCTTCAAATCTAACTAGAAATGGAAAATATTACAAGTCACATGAATGTATAAGCAAGTTATCTTTAATTACCAAATTTAGAATTTCAATAACAGAATTTCTAGAATTTCAATAACAGGTGCATACAGTGGTATACCTAAAAGTTTACCTCAAGTTGTTGCAACAACAGTTTGGTATTCTGTATGGATGAAAAATGTAAATACTTATGACTCAAAATTACTTATTAACAATAGTTTTTGAACACCACAAATTAAAAAAAAGAGAAGCTTAAATTAAATATGTAACACTGCCTTCTCACTCACAAGTTAACCTAGTTTCAAGTTGAAAGCTAGTTTAACTAGCTTTTAATTGCCGAGATATGTCTGGAACAAAAAAAACAACTCACAGGCCATGGATGCTCTTAGCAGTATGTCTACTTGGCTGAAGTCAGGTCACTTTCTCACAAACAGAATATGGTCCTTTGAGACTAAAGATAAAATAATTTTTCTAACTGCAGCAAAACCTTTGAAAGAAGTCTATCCATTTTTCATCTTACACACCAAGTCAGAAGTTAGCTGAAAACTGTAGATCTAAACTTGTAATCTTTATCGATTTTTAATTATTTTTAACTGATGTTAAATTTCTAAAAACAATAGAAATCACTTACTAAAAAATAAAAATATAAAATGTACCTACAACAACTAGCTCAAACACTCACACGTCAGCATGGTATCGCTAGTGTTTTATAATAATTCCCATTTTAGTAGCAATGATAGATTAAGGTGTAAACCCCTGTCAGCAAAGGGCTTCTTCCAATAAAATTTACAGACAAGACTTGTCAAGAAATTACATAAATTATTATAATATTAACTGACTAAACTGATGTCTTATTTACATAAAATAAAAAAGGAATTCAATCAAAATGTTTTAATATTAAATAAATTTAAAAAAAACTTTCCTATAATTAGAGATAAATTTTTCACATTACTTGAAGATGACCACTACAAAAGTTAGTAATCATGTGACATGGAGGTACTATGGTTTTAACACATAAACATATAATAGAAATCAATACAAAATAGTAGTATTCTATACAACAAATAGCATTAGTTATGATACAATAATTACAATACACATTTAGTTAAAGAAAAGTTGTTGTAGCCTACAATGAAACTTAAAAACAATAAAGCACTTTTCTTATGTAATAAAAAAAAACAAAATTATTAATTACATGCATAAATTAAAAAATGATTAAAAGTAAATGATTTATGTATATTGAAGGAAGGTCACATAAGTTACACAACAAAATATATATATATATATATATATATAATTAAAAAGCTCGTTTTAAAATATTGTATTTATTTTTTTAAAAAAGATTTCAATAGTTCTAAAAACCTCTGTTTTCAATTAAACAGAAATGGATTCTTTTAATGATTTAGTTTCCTAATATGAAATACAAACGGATAAAAACACAGGAAATTTCTCACATAATTATTAACAATGAAAAATTACCAATAAAAAAAAATCTTTTTAACTAAAGTGTGCATTTTTACCAAATTCACAGGTGAAATAAAATTAATGTTTTTGCTACATTACATGTATTTTCACATAATATCATATATATTTTATTTCATTCAAAATTTTGACCTGTTTATCTTTTTAAGGTTTTTTTTGGAATCTATCACATAAAATTATATAAAATATGTATCATGAATAATTTTACCACAAAACCGAAGAAAACCCATACAAAATGGGTTTATCAAAACAAGAAAAAAATATTTTTTTGTTAGCATAATAAAATACAATAATTCCCACCTATTTCATCCCAATCTCTTTACAATTTACAAACAGCTTCTGTGTGCCTGTGCTTTCCTAGTCAAAATTATGGCTGAACTTCCCTACAACTAATAATGTCACTCACATAAATTTGGCTTTATGTAGCATTGTATAAATATTTTTAAACCTTTATGTAAATCTTTGCTTTCTTAAACATCATGCACTTCAACTGTTATCTGGTCATAGGATTTTGATGACATAATATGTATATAGTATATTCATAACTTTATCTTTCAATAAGTAACAAGAACTGGTTAAAACCTAAAACCATACAATTATATCATATTTATTTATTTATTATTACTATTGTTGTAATAATTAAATCAATAATAATATCATAAACACAGTGCAAACAAAGATAGTTAAATAAGGATAAGGGTATGGTTAGGGTGACACATTCTGTGTTTAGTATACCACCTTATTTGGGTTTCAGGTGTGTAAAACAGGGAAAAGTAAAATAACATTTACCAATTATAAATTACAAAATGTGAGAATACAAACTAAAAGCTAAATTTTAGTTACTTTAGTATGAGATTACGAGAGTAAGTAAAACACATAAAGTGTGACCTTACCTTCAATAACAACAGAAATATGCTTCAAGTATATAAATTATAAAATAAAAATTAATAAGAAAGAAGTAGATAAAAGGAAAGGATAATAGATATAAAAGGTAAAGATATAGAAAAATACTAAAAATAAAAAAGGTATATAGAAAGAAAGATAATACATAATTTTTTATAACTGGTTTTCTTTTATTTTAGTGAAAGCCCTACCTCCATTGTGATAGAATGGTGCATAGCTTTAATCGCGTTGCTGGCGCACTGCTTCGAGGTGTAAGTGACAAACGCACAACCTTTACCAAAACAGACAAACAAACAAAACAGGCATTATAGACATGGCCCCACCATACAAACATATAATAAAAAAAGAACAAAAGAATACAAAAAAAAAAAATTGGTCGGTACAGAAAACAAAACTGAATTAAATATTGCATAAACAATCACAAACAAGTAAAACATACATCCTGATACTTTTATTACTATTATAAATTTCTTTAATACAAGCAAATATCTCATCCACATAAGACAGCAGAGGTAGACAGTTCATTATTATTTGTGGATTCTGATCACTGAATTTTCTCTTCATATTATTTGTAACCATCAATTTAATTTTGTCAGAGAAAATTGGTCTTGACATTCCTTCTGAACAATTTTTCATCAACCAATAGCAACCATAATAAAATATGTAACGTTAAATACATTTGCCTAACGAGAATTTAAAAATCTATCGGTTTCAAGTAATCTAACAAACAAGAAAAATCATGTAAGGGAAACAATAATTAAATTTTTGTAGTGTTTTAACAGTTTAATTGCATTTCTGGTTCAAATAAAAGTAATGCAAAAACAACAGGAAATAAAAATATCCCACCTGTTTTCTATTATATTAATTTAGTGTACTGTTTAATTCAGTAACACTTTATATGACCAGAAAAAAATTAAAAATAGCTCAAGTTCTAGGATTATAAATTAAAAATAGTACATACAAAAGACAAAATAGTTATTAATTTTGAAGGATTCATAGTAAGTAAGTTAATGAATATACCTATTATTTAAAAATGTTCACAATAAGCATTAAAAAGATTAACAAAAATGCAAAAGAAAAAACAACTTTTAAGTAATTATATACAAACCATAAAAACAACAAAGTAAAACATAAATAATCATTAAATAACAGAAATACAAAACAAAGAAATGACAAAAAGAATGTTTTATCACAATTTAATAAAAATGAAAAGTAAAACAATGCAAACATGGAAAAAATCAACATTCAAAATCAATATTAATTTAGTAATTATATTACAGAAAAAAGAAGAAAAAACAGGTATTATTTTAACATAAAATGATGGAACGGGAAAATGGGCAGTTAATTACACCCAATTTCAGTACTTATGATAATGAAGGGAAGTGAATTTTATAACAAGTGAAACAATTACAAATGCTGAACACAATTTGAACACAGAACCTTTCAGATAAAAGCAGATGCTATCCCTCCACCACCACGGAGGTCAGCAATTGCTACATGTAAAGAACTTAATACATTTATAATTTTTTTATCCTTGTTTGTTTGTATTAACTTGAATTGTAAAGTACTAAATGCCTTTACAAAAGGGGGATTGAATCCTAGATCACGCCTTAATTTCTCTGAAACTGTTTCAATGAAAAAAAATTCTCTTCTAATGTCTTATTTAGAATAATTTTTTTATAATCTTAGTTTAAAAAATATTACTAATCCTTGAACACCAAAAAATAAACTGTTACAGTGGAAAAAATTTAATTACAAAAAGAGGTAGCCATCAAAAACAAGCAATATCTATAAGTGCAAAAATGAAAAAATAAGTAGTTACAAAGGCACCACCCACCAACTATAAAGTAGATCTTTATAGTTTTACTTTATGAAAACTATAAAGATGAATATGGTGCATAATTTTATGTAAAACGTTTAAGAACAGAAGTTAAAAAACTTAAATCAGCGAAATTTCTACTTACACAGTAATACATTCATAGTTTTGTACACGGTATCATTATCAATTATTGATTAGTTCCTTTTTTATTTCAAAATTTCAAACTTTTGATTAAAACATTTTTTCCCCATTTTAAGCAGAGATTTCTTCCTCAGCCATGGGAAGGGGCAATTTTTCCATTTTCTCACTCAAACTTGAGTTCAGTACAATGCAATGCATTTACTGAAATGAAATCTTGACAAAGGCCTTCGAATATTTTTTAATAAGAAATAACCCGCATTTTCGTTTCATTTATTAATCTAAGGATTTAATTTAATATAACATGGATCTTATACAATCTTTTTATGAAAGTAGAATTCATCAGTATATGAAGGAACAGTAAGATTAAACACAGCATGTGTTTTACAGTGTATGAGCACTTTACTAAAATTAAAAATTATAAAATAAAATTCCCTGTGTCTTATATCAACACACCATAAATGATAATATAAAAACAAAACCAATAGAAATGTAAAGCAAATTAGAAATTGAAAATGCAACAATTTAAAAAGCAATGCCACCTTACTTCATCGGAAATTAAAATAGTTTAATGTAAAACTGTCTGAATAGCAACAAAAGAGGAAAATAAACTCAACCTAATGTTAATTACACGTATTGAATCCTTAAAAAATCAAACTCATATTATAACATGGTGCATGAAATGATATTTTTTCACAAAAATATTTAACAAATGATATATTATAAAAATTTACAAAATATCGTATTAATGATATGAATTACAACATGCATTTAATAAAGCTGTACATTTTATGCAATATTTAATTCAGATAATACCGACCAATATAAAAGGTTAACATAATAACATAATTTAGGTTACAAGTACATAATTAACAGAGAACATATATAATATGAATAAGTATATATATAATGACAAAGCAATTGAGACGATAGATTTTTATATAAGGAAAGAAAAAAACAGTAGATTACATATTCTGCTATTGATTGTGAGTCTTAGAACTAATCATGTTAAAAGATTTCATACAGAATTATTTCAACAAATACATATTAATAAATTAAGTTTCAGGTTTTAAAAAATAAATACTTACCAGATTAAGGTGTTATGATATTAAATGAACACAATTTTTGTAATAACTAAACAACAACCAGTATATGGTTTTATGTACATACTCCTTATAAATAATCAAAGAAAACAATAGCTGTACACAGATTTATATAATAGATATGAGTGAGCAGATGAATAAAATTCAAAAGTTGAATTTTTTTTAACAAGCTTTGGAATAACAAAAACAAAGATAATGTTTGGCCAAAAAAATATTATTCAATTCCAAGCAATACAAATAAACAACATAAAAATAAAACAACTAAACAAATACAGCTTAGAGTTCCGATTTTCAAACTCTACCCTCTCCCCCCAAACAACAAAAACCTGCTTAATTTATTTAAACATAGGTGAGTGACAGGCCACCCAAAGAAAATGGTTGAGGATAGCTATACAGATATAGTTCTTGTAATAATACTACAATACATTGGTTTCATTAGTTCCCTCAATATATAACACCCTCTTTCTTCCTTCTGACCAATTATATTCATGCTGAAATTAATTTAACTCTTCTGTTTCACTTTCGCTATGGTTTATATCAAATACAGTATTTTTAAACGTAAATGTAATTTTACAATGCAGTTTAAAATTTTAAAATATTAATTTCCTTACGTTTCCTAATTGCTTAAATATTATAGAAAAGATTCTGTTACCACATATTTGTAACTGTAGTGCTGTAAACATTTATTATTTTACATTTTTAAACATCACTTCACATTAATTCTAATTATTATTTCTGTAGAATAAATTCCTGCTTTATTTTAGGATGATTAATAGCATACCTTCTTAGGAAAACACAAGTTTATCATGATATAATGGTAGAAAAAAGAAGAAAATCAGCAATCTCTTATAAAATTCAAAGTATATATATATAAATTAAAACTACAGAATCAAATACGGAGTAAATGAAGTACCAAAAAACTAACTACCATACTAAAAAATGGGAGAATGACTATATTCGGAAGACAGAAGAAGTTCTATAACAATACCATAGATGAGAATAAAAGCTTGTGTTAATTCTCAAACTGGAAAACTTTGATGAGATGTATTAAATTTAAAATGCAATCATATGTCTTCTAACCTGGCAAACAAGGGCATTATTATCAACATTTCCCATCAAAACAACAGTAAGTAAAAAGAAAAACTGAAGAACTTTTCTGGTTGAGCAAAAGAGTTAGAAGACTTTAGCTTACACATTAAAATACAAAACGAAAATACAGCTACGAACATTTCAGTCACTGACATTAAAGTAACATTCATCATTTGATGTCGATGAAACAATTCTGTACAAGAAACAATCATTAACAAATAAGAAAAACGTATGACTGGGTTAAAGCCCAAAATAGAACATATAACTGTGTTTTAACACAACAAAGTATACAAAAGCAGATTTTCACATTACAATAATTTAATCTAATCTAAAAGAAAATACACAGAGGATATTTTCCTGCAGTCAAATCTGTAAAAATATAGCATTCAATGCTAAGGGCACAATTTACGACCCCTCTCCCAGTACAAATTAGTCCTTTTATTGAGGGTTTACTGCACTATTTGAAATTCAAATTTAAAAATAGTGCACAATAAATTTATTTGAAATATGGAATTGGGCACCAGAAAAAAATGATTAGCCTGGATAAATTTACAAATTATCAGTGATTAGATTAACTAAAGCAAAACGTCAGAATGCAGTAAACAGGAAATTAGGTTGACTGATTTGCTAAATACTCTGGTCTGAGCATATACACTTGTAATTAAATGCCTGTATGTCCATCCAGAACCAAAATCTTCTAAATACATTACATGTAATATTGAAAATACACTGTAAAAAACAAAGGTTGATTGTTATTATACACACATGATACTCATATTATCATATATAACACAACAAAACTATATATATTTTTACTGTGGCCATTACAACAATAACATGTTTGGGTGAATTTCTAAGTACAAATGTCTATGTTAATAAAGACTTATTTTATATCTGGAAATTACTTTTTGATGATTTATTTATCCTTATTTGGCACAAAGGTTTTTATAATATACACTGTAATACAGAGATAAACTACAAGTTTTTCAGCAATTGATAAAAATATTGAAAAATGTTTCTGAAATATATCATGATAAAATCGCAAAACGCACTCAGGCGCGCGTGCGCAAACAAAATAATTATCAAAAATGTGTAACAAAAATCAGTTTTTATAACCAATACAACATAAGTTTTATCTCGACTAACATTCAACATTCTTGTACTTGTATGGTTGTCAGTACAAAAAAACCCTTATAAAAATAAGAAAAAAATAGGTTCACCTTTAAAACTGGGGCTGCAGTTATAACTGTATCTGACTCTCTAACAGACCAGCATTCTTCACTTGGCGACAGAGATATAATAAAAAACATAGGATACGCGCTATCTTAACAGAAAAGACCTCATGGACAAGTATATCTCATAAGTTCCCATTAAATGGAACATGTCTACCATTTTAATAATACATAATTGCAGTTATTAACATTTACAGTAAAGTTCTGATAGGAGGAACAACAAATAGCTGACAAGCAGTTGAAGAAAATATTATTATAGAAACAAATTCACAACATGAGGTAGTGGTAAAACAGTTTCCATGGCAACAAAAAATAACTATACGTGCTTCAAATCCAGTGGCTTGACAATTCTACTCATTATCCAAAAAAAAAAATGGAACAAAAAACTCTCCGGCCATCTTGCCAGAGACTTGGACTTATCAAAGATCCAAAAATGTATTGTCAATTAATTAGTTCCAGTTATTTCATGACATGCATTCTGTCGACAATAAAAAAAAAATCAGTATCAAAACTGATAACAGCATTTTAATTTCATAAATGCAGCTGTGCAGAATCCAATGTTATTAATAATAAATCCAATTTTAATATTAAGATTATTGAATATCACTCAAGGCCAGCATCATGAACTATTAGTGAAATAATGTATGATAATACATTATAATGATAAATAATGTATGTTGTTTTTAAGTGATATCCAAAACAATAAGCAAACAATTTTAATGAATGATGTAACTGGAAATAGAGCAACATTAGAAATATGGAGGAAGTAAATATGATTATTCCTGAAAAACAGTGATGATTGATTATTTCCAAAACTGATAATAAATAAATGAATTACCCATATAGAAATGAAATCTGAATAAAATAAATAAAAAATCTTTTAAAAAAACCATCACTAAATAGAAAATATTAATACTGAGACCTAAATTGAAAAATACTCAGTTTGTATTCAAGCCGAATTTATTTTATTTTATATTTTAAAAAAATAAGAATTTGACACATGATAGTGAAAGTACTGTCAAATTTAATCTGGTGTAAAAGGACAAACAAGAAACTGATGAAAGGAAGATAATGAAACTTCATGACAATGAAATTTTATTAAGTAAAAGAAATGTTTAAACTTACTAATTTTCCTGAAAATAAATTCATCTTTTTTTCTAATTAAAAAAAAATATATAGCTAAATGAAATTAATCTTATCTATAAAGAAAATATACAAAAATAAAGTGAATATTTTGCACGGTATTTATTCACTGAGTGAAAAGGATAAAACTAAGTGCAATGTCAAATAAAAAGTACAAATTCATTAGCATAAATGTTACAGTTATATACAGAAATAATCTTTTAAGCATGCCTAATCATAAAACTCTGCAATTAATAACTACATTACCTTGCATAAAATAATGAGTAATTTGACCCGTTTGGAAAAAAACCGTAACAATTCAAGGATGTATATAATTATGTGCGGTGAATATGGAGGCTGAGGCATCATTAGAGTGGTATCTTTGGCCAAAAATTCATGAACAATCAATGGTGTGAGCAAGTGTATTATTATGGTTCAATTGCCATGAATTATTTCGCCAAAAATTCAGGTGTTCTTCAGATTGCTTCACACAAACTTCATAGAACTTCCAGGTAGTAATCCTTAATGACTCAGTGATAGACATTTGGTGATTGTTCATAATCATTTTCAATATTGTCATTAGATGCTGTGCTAGCTAGCTGGGATGCCCAGGGCGCTCATCATTTTTACAGCCCCTCCTGGAAACGTTTGTACCACTTGTAAATGCTTGTTTTATTCAAATAAGCAACATTCAACATTTCCAATGCGGTGCTGCACATTATTCCATTCTTAAGGCAAAATTTAATGCCAATTTTTTGTTCCAATTTTTCCACAAATTAAAAATCACCAACCATACAAAAACACATGTAACGTTTTTGACACCAAAAATAAACTAAGCATCCACTTTTTTGCCCATAACAAAAAAAAATTGTGGCAATTGGACTTATACAGCCAGGAAAATTTAAAAATTCCGCATATTTTTTGATCAAACATATTTATTTATGGTTGTCGGTTGGACAACCTCTTCAAGTGAGAAATAAGTACAGTATTAGTGATCTCATAAGTGACATTCACTATGATTTATTAGCTGACAACTTTGAACAGACAGAAATTTTAAGAAATGCCAGGACTTCAAATAACTAACTGTACATGTAAAAGAAACAAAACATTTTCTGGATGCAATCAAGTTTTCAGAATCTTTCTGTCCCAATACCCAGTTCAGTACAAATCTCTATTCAGTACAAAATGCTACTTCAATATAAACGCAATTCAGGACACAGAACTATAACACAACAGAGACCCCATCAATGAAGAATTTAGTGGGAAGAGGTGCAGGGTGAAACTCTGGTTGGGAACGATTAACATGTTTAAAACAATAGAAATGTTTTAAAACAATTTTCTTTTGAATTTGTAACAAGTCTAAAAGCAATGTTTTTAAAAAAAAGTTTTATAAACTTGTTATAAAATGGAAACATACTTTTAGCATAAAATCATAAGCTACTACACAACAGATATGACACGGTCAATTCACTGAAATCTTTTATCAAAATTTTAAATAAAATTTTCATTATCTGTATCTTTCTGTCATATAATCGTAACACTCTTATTAGTGAACATATAAGAAGTTTACTTCTAAACTATAGATGAGGACTTTTAAACTACAGATGTTAGTTTATTCTAAATCCTTTAATCTCTGAGGATAATCAAATTTATTTAAGATTTATTTAGGAGGGGGGGTCAGTTGCTTGACTGATTAAATTTAAACTTTCATTCATTTAATTTTAATTCATTTCGTTTTTATAATAGTTTAATCTCAAAATATGGTTCAAACATATTAAATTAAGAAAAACTGCGGACAATAAACTATAAGTGTTAAAAGTTTATAATTACAGTTCTTTGTTAGAAGATTTTCCCAAAAATTTCTTTCAATTTGTTGTAAAAATTTTTCATTTCAAACTCCTCTCAACTGATCTAATTTTTAAACATTTTTTACAAATACAATTCTTTTTAAAAATCTCATTCAATTCAAATCCGTTGAATTTCCATTATCCATGTTTCACTGTCATAAAATACTACCAATCCATAGAAATATTTTTTTCAAAATACCCACTTGATATCAAATGATCTATTTGTTTTGAAGGCTCTCTGTTTAATTTACAGCACGCATATACAGCTGTGATTATGAAAAACTTTCTACTCAACTATAAGTTTATTTCCAAGACTAATTTATTAATTACTCATGCTTATTCTTAAAATTGGTAAATTTCTCTATGACCCTAAATATTTTGTGAGAAGTGTATTCAGTATAATATTTTATGGAGTAATAATAAATAAACGGCTTATTTTATTTTCTAACGAAACTTTCAAGTCTAATTCTAAGTGTAATCAAATCCTTCAGTTTAAGTAATAACCTAGCCTTTAAATTCTTAAGTCATTTCAGAGAAATAGTATAGAACCAAATTTAAAAATGTGAAGGATTATTATTAATTAAAATATTTGTTTTTACGAAAATCTGAAAGAACAATATAGAATAAAATAAAAGCTTACAGCCTCTACTCCGTAACCAGTATTTCATTTCTAAACCCCTAGAGGGTTGGTCTAGTGGTGAACGCGTCTTCCCAAATCAGCTGATTTGGAAGTCAAGAGTTCCAGCGTTCAAGTACTAGTAAAGGCTGTTGGTTAGTTTTATACTAATAAATATATATATATATATATATATATATAGTTGTATATAGTTGAATACTAGATCGTGGATATCGGTGTTCTTTGGTGTTTGGTTTCAATTAACCACACATCTCAGAAATTGTCGACCTGAGACTGTAGATTACACTTCACTTTCACTCATTCACACATATCATCCTCATTCATCCTCTGTAGTAATACCTGAATGGTAATTCCCGGAGGCTAAACAAAAAAAGAAAGAAATATTTCATTTTTAACAGTTAAAGAGCATGACATTCATTATAATTAATGACAAAAAATCTGTCAATTCTGTATATCATAACATCAACAAATATTTCAGTACATAATTAGAATTAATAACTCAAAACATTTAACTGGCAAAAAATAAGATCCTTTCAATTATGTCTAAACAAACATTTAATTCTTATAAATATTTATGAAATAATTATTTAAGCACCTAATTTATTGACATATTAGATCATTAACAAACTCAAAAAACAAATCAAACATTTCAGAAAAAAAAATTGTCATAACTATGACAAAAGATTATTAGTTAATATAAATAGCAAAAGAAAAAAAAATAGGGCAAAAAGAAATCAGTTTGTATTTCAACATCATAAAAATCAAAAAGAAATTTTTCTGAAATAAACGAACGTAGTCTTTGTACACGTTACACCATTAGGTTCATCTCAACCAAAACTTCATAATTTCAACTCATCACAACTATTCAATTCCAAAAATAACTACATACATACTGTAATGTTTTAACTTTTTTCTTTTAAAATTGGTATAATAAGTTCATATAAAATTATTTTTAACTTCAAAGTAACAAGATATAAACAAAAACACACTTCGTAAAATATTATAGGATTTGTTATTTTCTTTATAATAAACTGTGATGAACGTTTACAAGCAACCTACACATGCGTTTACAAACGTTTTCCATTGGTTTATTAGACCAACGGTTAATACTGTAAATATTCTTTACAATTTTTTCTACAGCGCATGCTTTATTTCTTTTTTATCCGTAAAAATTAACGTATTCCATTCTGTTTGAATTCATATCCAATGAAATTCTTAAGATTTTTTCGAATATCTTCATACATTAAAGTTAATTACAGCTGTCAGGTATAACAATAAAAAAAACAAATTTTTTTACTTTGTAAAAAATATAAAATATGGTAAATTATACTTTGATTGTTGGTAGTATCTGAAAATTGGGCCAGCCTGAGACTGGAAAATCCAACTATTCTGATGCAATTGTATTAAAAAAAGAAAAACCGTGCCAGTCAATAACTGGATAAAAATTGGTTTTACTGAAGACATTTCATACTATCGGTAGGATTTTCCTTTCATTTAGGATGAAGAGGGGTGTCTGATGGTTGAATAGTTAATAATTTTGGGGATGAGCAATAATTTTTCTAAAATATGCTAACTTTCATTTTTAAGAAAAAAGAAACACCATTAATTGATTATATTTTACTTATATTAAAAAGTTCTAAAACAAAGAATAAATACATATGTGGTTTATTTAATTCTGAAAACTACTGCACGGTTGCTGTACTTACTAGATGGTAGGAAGAAATTTTTACAGTGAAACTTGGTTCGAGCTTAAGGTGTGTGGCTTAGAATTTGGAGGAACAGCAAAATGTTTCAGCAAGTACTGCGTTTCAAAATGTAAATATACTACACTGAGTTTATTATATTGATTTTTAGAGTAACGTATTATTCCTTGTACGTAAAGATTTCTGAATTCTGATTTACTACAGAATTGGCGGGGAATGAATAAACATACCTGATCTTGAAAAACGTTTCTTTGGGTAAACTTTCGTCCTGAGCCGGGATACCTACAGGTACCGTTTCTCGCCATCCACGTTTCCATCAATCTCCCAACCTACAGGTTGATTTTCTGTTGGTTCTGGCAAGACGCCTTAGATCCGTTCTAAGAAGGTGAAGGGGTTTTGTTTTCACAGTATCCAGTGGAATTTATACAGTTTTTTGGCGATGGTATACATACAGACCGATTAGATCCGTTCTAAGAAGGTGAAGGGGTTTTGTTTTCACAGTATCCAGTGGAATTTATACAGTTTTTTGTCGATGGTATACATACAGGCCGATCTATTTTTCAAAATTATTCAAAAAGCCAAATCTGGAACGGAAGTACAGTTTATATGGTAAAGCCGGATCTTCTAATTGAAATGGACCGTTCATTGTTAGGGAATATGAATTTGTGAGGAGCGCAGGAAATGAGCCTACACACTCAAGCAAACTATTTGAGAGATTATATTTAGTGCGTGTCTATTTTCTTAGTACAAATTTCATTCCTTACTCACATTTTTCCCCCAAAGAAGTTCTTTTTAAGTGGACAAATAATTCAAACGGACACACAGATGTCATTTACATACAATGTTCAGTTTAAAAGAGGACCATTACTCAGTAGTTAATACTAATTGCACATTTTTGTTAAAATGAATTTATTGGTGTGAAAATAAGGTAAAATAATGTGGAAGATGGTGGAGCTTTAGTGAGGAGGAAGACTGATTATTGCCTACACATTTGAATATTGGCAGTCTATGTTGAGCTTGGCTTTTGAACAAGACTATGTAATCTGGTG
This sequence comes from Lycorma delicatula, assembly GCF_047948215.1. Classification (NCBI taxonomy): domain Eukaryota; kingdom Metazoa; phylum Arthropoda; class Insecta; order Hemiptera; family Fulgoridae; genus Lycorma; species Lycorma delicatula. The sequence goes on from NC_134460.1 coordinate 82,139,776, forward strand.
TTGTTTGTTGAAATGCGATTAACTGTTGAAGAACGTGTATGTATTCGTAATGGATGCTTATTTAGTGTATGTATTCGTAATGGATGCTTATTTAGTGTATGTATTCGTAATGGATGCTTATTTAGAGAGAAATCTCATGTTGTTTGTAGGCAAAATTTCAAGGAGAAATCTGAAAACGGTTATTCAGAAGTTTGTTAAAAAAAAATTCATGAAACAGGTTCGGTATTAGACCAGAAACGTGCCCGACACAGGTCAATTTGAACTACACAGGTCGTACAAGCCATTAAAGATAAGATCTCGTAAATCTTTACGTGCACTAGGCCGATTAAAAGAAAATTTCACTAGGTTCAGCCCACACTGCAGTCAGAAGAATGTTGAAATGTTATCCATATTATCGAATACACATTTTTCATCATCTAAATAATGTCGATTACGCAAGAGGTTCACTACTACCAATGGTTCAAGAACTTCATTACAAACAACACTGGCATTTCAGATTAACTGTTTTTCACAAGTGTGAAAAACACGAAGCGTATTTTCTAACTCTGTGGGTATAGTCAAAACTACCGGCCCTAAGGTACTGAAAACCCAAAATTTTCTTTGAATCTCCCCTACATCCACAAAAACAGGTGTGTGGTGTGCGGATTCAGGGCGACAAATATTAGGATGCTGCCGTCTAACAAGAAATTATCCAACAGTTCATAGCCTTACTGCAAGAAGATAAGCATGACTGCTGCTTGGAGACACCTCGGTTTACCGAGGTGTCTTCGAGAGTATGATCGCATACGCGGCGCCAGTCTGGGCGCATAGGTTGGATAGAAATAGAGCACTGCTTCAAAATTTAAGGAGTGCCCAACGCAGAGCCTTAATAGTGTGCATTGGTGTTTTTAAAACAACCTCCTACGAGGCTACCACCGTATTGGGAAAGGCTCTCCCAATCGATTTAGTGATGAAAGTTCGAGCAGCCATGTGGAAGTTGCGAAGAGGTCGGGAAACCGAGGTATTTGGGATGCGGTTTCGAGCCGGGCTAGAACCGGAGCGGGACGACTATCACAATGCACCGGGTCCAAATTTCGTTCAGTTGCCCATTTCCCGCCTGCGGAAGAGGCTATGGAGCCTCGCGATGGATGCATGGCAGCATGAATGGCACACCACGATTAAGGGCAGCCATGTGGAAGTTGCGAAGAGGTCGGGAAACCGAGGTATTTGGGATGCGGTTTCGAGCCGGGCTAGAACCGGAGCGGGACGACTATCACAATGCACCGGGTCCAAATTTCGTTCAGTTGCCCATTTCCCGCCTGCGGAAGAGGCTATGGAGCCTCGCGATGGATGCATGGCAGCATGAATGGCACACCACGATTAAGGGAAGATCCCTGTATAGATTTATACAGGATCTGGGGGATGGTATGCCTCGAATTCATTTTTAAGGGCGTCGGGTGCCCAAGTGCTCACCAACCATGTGAATTTGATGCAATATCTGTTTAGGTTTCGCCTAGCGGCTGATGAGTTGTGTGTCTGCGGGGAGGTCCAGTCGAACGAACATCTTATGTTCGACTGCTCTGCTCTTGGGGGGGGGGCCAGAGACCGGGCCACCCTGGAACTTAGAGGTCAGGGGGAAAACTGGCCGCTCATAAACGGCGAGTCGATGTGGCGAGAGCCGCATTGTCGGACCGTGTGGGGGTTCCTCGATGAGGTTGCGATGTTCAACCGTCATCGTTAGATTTTAAATTTAAATGGGATTTATTGATTCCTTTAGCGGAGCTGTGGGAAGTCCTTATCCGAAATCATGGCTGGCCACCAGCCAGTAAAAGCTCCAAGCGCTTTAAATGGTGGACAGGCACTAGCTGGCTGACAGCGACCGAGGCGTGGCCTCGGTCTCTTTTTAACTTGTAACGTTTTTTAGTTTTAATTTGTAACAAGGGGCGCGCCTCCCCGATCTAGTTTTAATTTGACAAGTGAGCGGTAGGGACACATAAGCGGGTGCTGTACGGCACCCAGCTTAACCGCTCACGCAAGATAGGAGAGCTCACTAGGAGCATTAGGAATAACGAGGTCGCAAATCTGTTTTGAGACACAGTAGCCGTTTTTTTGGCACGGAACATTTGGTCTATGCTCTAGGACGACCGAATGGGGTGGTGGCGGGAGAGATGCCAGTTAACCAAATGACTGCTGGTTGCAACAAGACAGCACCACTTGTCAAAAGCTCTATTATGGAGACGTTACAGGTGTTTTGGATGCAAGAATCATTTCTAAAGGATTGTGGCCACCAAGATTCCCCTGACTTGATCAATCCAGACTTCTTTCTGTGGGGTTACTTAAAAGAAATTGTTTATAAGAGCAATTCACACACTTGCAGTAATTGAGAAACATTACCAATGCCATTTAAGAAATAGACAGGGTACGGCTATCAAAAGTAGTTCTAACAGGGTCAAACGTGTTGACAAATGCATAGAAGTGGACATCATTTTCTACACCTGTAAATTATTATGCGTTTGCCAATAAACGATTACTTATTTATTGAATAAACTAAGTGATGGGTCCTCTTTTAAAGTTGAAACTCTAGTAGTAGATAATGATTGGAGAATTCTGAGTTGGATTCGATATAATGTAAGAACCGTACTTTTTTTTATCGTACCTGACACCATAAAACATTTTTTCCAAGTAGAATATAATAAGTTAATATGTGAAAAAAATTCACTTTTAATTACTCTTTTAACATATGATTACTTTTCTATTTACAGAAAATTTAAATTTTGTTATTTTTATTTGTACATAAAATGTGCATGATTTATTGTTAAATAATTATTACCTACATATGAATACACTTCCAAACACAAGAGTTATCATTCTTACTTTATCAAGCTATAAAAAAGTTATCATCCATTTTACTGAAACCTGAAACTAGAAGACATTTTTAGATTTAAATTTAGTTTTCATATCTGCATTTACTTATATAATTTTCCTTCTATTCCATAATTCATTTCATATCTGTGTAAACTGCCGCATAAAAATTAAAATATATAAATTAACACAGACATGTTATTAGTTTTACTTATTTTAAAATATACTTTTTAAATAATGTTGCTGATAAGGAAAATCATCAGAGATAACATAAAATATTTTCCCTTCGAACTGATTCTCGCCTATAATAGTTTTTAGATAACACTCGTATCTGACATATATATATACATATAGTGGTTTCTATATGCTACTCTTTTACCTAAAAACAGCTCAACCGACTGAGCTGAAATTTTGCATGAACATAGTTTTTATAACTGGGAAGAACATAGGACTACTATGGTAAAGAAATGTTTCAAAGTTCAAGACTGTGGCCGTTTTAAATTGCTTGCTGTAACAACTGGATTATGTTCCTTGCGAATATTCAACTTTATTATGCCCAACCGTTGGTAGTATCGAATTCGTAGACCACTTGCAGTTTTTAAAATTTAATTTTCTAAAAAAAAAAATGTTTCCCTTTTTCGACATTTTTTTCGGCTATCGAGAAAAGTAGCTCTAAAATTGCGACGATAACGGCACGGCAGCTAACAAACACAACGGCTGCCAATGTTACTGTGTATGCGACCAGTTGCAACACTTCCCTTTTTTCCTGTTTAGCCTCCGGGGATTACCGTTCAGGTATTACTTCAGAGGATGAATGATGATGATGATATGTATGAGTGTAAATGTATGAGTGTAAATGAAGAATAGTCTTGTACAGTCTCAGTTCGACCACTGATGGGATGTGTGGTTAATTGAAACCCAACTACCAATGAACACCGGTATTCACGATCTAGTATTCGAATTCGTATAAAAGTAAAGTAACTGCCTTTACTAAGGCTTGAACGCTGGAACTCTCGACTTCCAAATCAGCTGATCTGGAAAATAAAAAAACACCTAGTGCGGTCACCTCCTAGTGGTATTTGTCGGGTAACGCTAAGATCCGTCCAAAATACTTTTTTACCCGTAGAAAGGATGGGCAACAGCTACAATTATTATAACCGACTATTCTGAAACCAGTATTCTTCAAATCACTCAAAGTTTCGAATCCTGTGCTCACCAATAAACTGTTGCTCTGAAGAATTACAATGTACAGTTTTTATAAACTGAACAGGCTTTGATATTTATCTGTTCTATTCTCACAAGCATGAGAATAATGAACACAAAAGGGATCCGGGGAGTGGAGCCCCCTGGCTAGATTGGAAGGCCGAGCGAAGCGAGCCTTATCCAGCTAGTATAATGAAATAAGCTCTTTAGTAGAACAAATTGTTGGTAAGTGGATTTTTTAATTACTAATTATATAATCATACCAACGGGCCATGTTTGATAAAATTAATATACAATTTTTGTTTGAAAGCAATTAAATCATGAAAAAATTAAAACGACTTAAGAGAGCATCTTAATCTTAAACTTCATTTTAACTAAAAGTAATATTACAAAAGAATTTCTGTATAAAACTTTTCTTGGTTGATTAATAGACATAGAAGAATTAACGTTTATATACGTTTCATTAGTCATATAATAATTTTCATACTTTTTCTTTAGAACACTTTTTTTTAAATAAAAACGACCATCAAGTGTGTAATCGAAAGATAACATTTAAGAGGAATTAACAACAACAAAAATAGAAGGGTTCATATATTTCTGTACTTTTTACAATACAACTACGAAACAACAAATAAACTACGGCAGCAAATATGTTCATAAAAGCATTTAACGGTTTATGTAGGCTAATTAAAAGACCTAATTTACTAATTTATTCCGTTACATTCAATTATGTCTGAGAACTAAATAGTGAATATGATAATGATTTCCGCATGTCTCAATACAATACTACACCGTACGTAAAGCGACAACCGCTTTTGCTTTCATAAATAATAAAACGAACCAATCAACTTAAACGTATGGAATGTTTTTAGACATTTATCTACCATTCTGCATTTTTAAGTTAACAATAAAAATTCAACGGATTTCAGAAGTAAAAGTTCTGACAAAAATGTATTACTTCACAAAAAAAAATTATTTCTTGAAATTAATACATTTAAAGCTTATTTCCTTCAGTTAAATTCTAAGCAATGCTTGAACAAGAAGAGGCAAGGAGATTAAGTGTGCTCATGAACATAGGATTAATACAAAGAATGATAAAATGACTGGAATGGATCGTGTGAAATGGACACTAAGGAAGAAGGATGAAAGATTAGAAGTGTCCAAGATGTGATCAAGGAAAAAAATATGAATGAAAGGCCTAATTCGTAATAATCCAGGGATATAACCTAAATATCTAGTGCAGTTTTACATTTTAAAGAACGTTTATAAAAGACCCGCGTACTAAAGTTTTAAACGTTCATTTTCAATCCGTTTAGCGAGATATTGTACATGAATTTAATCTGTTGAGTGTTCAGTAAATTCAGTAGATTTCAATAAAAGAGTATAGGTCAACAATCTGTATCCCTACATCACCTTAAGAGAAAATTAGGCATTTAGCAGTTATTCTTTTTCCTGTTTAGCATCCGGTAATTGCCTTTCAGATAATACTTCAGAGGATGATATGTATGAGTGCAAATGAAGTGTAATCTTGTATAGTCTCAGTTCGACCATTCCCGAGATGTGTGGTTAATTGAAACCCAACCACCAAAGAACACCGGTATCTAGTATTCAAATCCGTGTAAAAATAACTAACTTTACTAGGGCTTGAACGCTGGAACTCTCGACTTCCAAATTAGCTGATTTGGGAAGACGTGTTCACCACTAGACCAACCCGGTGGGTTCATTTAACAGTTAGCAAATATAGTCGTCTGTTAAATTAATCATCTTAAAATAAATATTTTTTTTTTTTTTTTAAATGTTGAATAGTAAAATACAAGACAACTAAATTGAAACTTGTAATGTGAAAATACTCTTGTCGATGTCGGTACTGAGTCATGTCGGTGTCGGTAAGTGTGAAAACTGCTATTACATGACGAAAGTGCACACCACACTGAGACCTTCAGACTACGCAACGGTATGTCGTGTAATTCAATGGGTTTTCAGCGCTTCAATATGGACTATTCCGCTTATTTACGTAGCCGTTTAGGTAGAAAATTAGCTTCATATAACATAAACATATGGGGGTAATTTTCATCAACATCCAAACGCTGTAATATTTATTGATAAAAATTCATGCGAGCAACTAAATCAGCATTTTTTAATTGCTGAAAATTTTAATTTAATAGGGGTGAGAACTAAAGACCTTATGTAAGATTCGACGGATATATGGTTTATCGATATTCAGTACTAATGCATGTTTAATCGCAAAACGATTTGGACTGCGTGTTATGCAAATTCGCACTTTATAAATGTTTTCTGGCGTTCTAACACTTTTTGCTGCTATTCTATGTTTTGAATTAAATGTGGACCCAGTTTTATCAGGCATTTTAACCTTCGACTGAGCAATAACCTTCGTATAGTTTTGTTCATTTTCATAAAACTGTGTAACACAGAAAAGCACTATGTGTACCATTCCATATTTACGAAATGGTATTGAATGATTCACAATATATGAAGTTCAGCGCACTCATCCGAACGTCAAATAAGTAACCAAGCTTTTACATTTTCCCGCTTCACTGACGTTCCCTTTATAATTACTATAATTTGATAGAAAGTTCTGTCTTTTCATAGTCTTTTTTATTTAAAAAATGTAACATTTTATTAATAATGCGATCATTCTTCATTATAAGCAGATATGAAATTTCAAAACACCATAAACTAATTCCTAATAGTTCAGGAAGAATTATCCAATAAATAGAATTTAGAACACAGTAGTTTGAACTTTTCCCATAACTGGTTAACATGGCTGCATTAATATGATATAGGTTGATACGGAAACCATTCAAAGTTAAACTAAAAGCACTAGTTACAAATTTCTCTAGATCAAACAAAAACGCTTATTTAAAATTCCCTTTAGATAGGAACGGAAAGTTGTTGATAAATGTAATTTGATAATAATGATCAATCCAACCCAACTTGGTTTTTATATAACAAATTCATGTTACTACCACTGTAAAGTACCCCTCTACTAGTATCAGTTATTTAGATTTTCTTCTTTTTAACTAAGAAACAGTTTTTCAGCGTAATAAATATGTCTCATCATATTTGTTTGAAGGACAGTTGAATTCAATACATGTATGTATTGAAAATATATAGCTACATATTTTGCGAAGAATAATGGTCGTGATGCAACTTGCCTTAGTAAAGTAGCTTTTAATATTCTATTATCATATTTGCTTTTAATACTTATATTTATGGAGTAGTATTCTTGAAAAACTTGAGATACTGATGATTACTTTTCCTATTGTTTTATTAATCTATATTTATGTAAAATCAATTATATACAGACAAAAGGTATAGTAATATTATTCCTATTGAATCTGAAAGGTTGCCAACAATAATACTTATTAATTAAACATAAATATATATATAACCTAGCCAATCTTTCGCAACTGGTAATTGATTAACATTAAAATTGTATCTATTGTTTACGTAAGTTTACAATTAATTGTCAACTCGTAGCTTCGTAACGGCTGCGTTTAAAAAAAATATCCAACAATAAAAATGACTTAAAATACTATTTTCTACCCAAAACTGCAATAAAAACATGAGGTTTCAATTTTATATAATGAAGTTGGCCGCCATAAAAAAGTGAAGATTTCAAAATTGGTAATACTGTATTTTTAATGTAGGGAAAAATCTAGGAAAGATTTTTCTTTTAAAATTTCTCATAACATTTATACTTTCTGAGATCCTAATAATGGTCATCTTGAGTTTGATCACCTGTATATGAATACAGGTGTATATATATATATATATATATATATATATATATATATATAAAGGTGATCAGGTGATACATATATATGTATATACAGGTGATCAAATTCAAGATCACCTGAATATATATATATATATATATATATATTATATAAACTAGCCAGAATGTAATTTGCTTAAGTAGCCTAATTAATAATAAATATAGTTGAAGAGAAAAAAATCAGATGACAAAATTAACTTTTGTAAATCCAAGTTTATGTAATAGACTGTATTATCAGATAAATGTGAAATTCTTACCTTTACTCATGCCATTTGTATCTCTAAGCACAGAACATTCTTCAATTGTACCATATTGACCAAACATCACCCTAACATTACTTTCCGAGCATTTTTTTGATAACATTCCAACAAATAATTTCCTTTCTGCAACAAAAAAAAAATACATACACTTTATTAATAATAATAAAACAATCTTTAAAATGAAATATATTTTTTTAAGATTAGTAAATAATAATAATAATCATCTTTATTCCACAAAATTAACAGATTAGAAATGAAAATAAAATTATTTAGTTATAAATTCTTAATAGATAAGCTTAGTAGACATACAACCAAACAATATAAAATAATAAAAGTAAACAATTATTACATACTTAAATTATAACGGTCTTTTATATCAGTAGTTCTATATCTTCTCAAATCCGAATTTATTACTGCTAAATGATAATTTAAGAAAATACAGTTAATAAATCAAAAGAACGAAGAACATTTTTTTTTTTTAATAAACATAACGTCAGCAATGATGATGCTTTAATCAAAAAGATGATAAAAACTTATTATTAATAGAAACGACCTAAAACTAAGCTGTCTTCAAACAACTCCAGATCTCAAACAAAAATTTAGGTTATATATTAAGTATATATAAATATACACGAGTACATAAATAACTTCAGTAATTTCTACCACCTTTGATACTATTCAAACAATCCAAAAATAAAAGCTGTAACATGCTCTTTATTTCAAAACGTTATCGTACACATAAGGCCTATCTGCTCTCTAAAAACGAAAAATCAGAACCGGAAGTTTCATACATATATTACTTAATAGGAACAGTTTCTATTTTTATGCATTTAAACAATGAGTACTTTTCCGTTTTATTATACTATTATTTTAATATTTAGATGTGAAGATCATGTTAAATAAATAATCTATTAAAGTTTTACAATTATTTTGCAAATATAAATAATAAATCTGCAATGAACCAAGAAAACTGTAATATGTGTTACAACAGATATATAACTATCTATAAAAAATCCATCTGCTCCTTCTTAGGATCCTCCCCAACGGTTTTTTTGCGCTATATTAAAGAAGTTAATAACATTTCTTGTCTCAAAAAATCTATGGTAATTAAAATTCTTGTGGGATATATTTTCTGTCATTTACTTATTAACAATAAAAATTGGATAAATATGATATTATTGGAGTTATTACCCAAAAAAGTGTTTTGATTTTAGGATAAGGGAGGTCTCCAAATAAAAAATTAATATCAAAGAAATTCGATACTGTCAAAATAAAAGATTAACATTAAAGAAATTCGACACCCCATTCGAACCACGAACCCTCTCAATTGTTTAAATAGTGAAAAATTGTAGCTGTCTTCACCATAAGTTCCCGGAAATTGTAAACAAAACTGTGGTATTTGAGTAGAATGGGATTACCCTCCATCCCATCCCTCTAACCAAATCATACTACTAAATAAAACTGAAAAAATTCGTATTTCACGTATTTTTTTTTCTTTTCAAAACAGAATTCTTATTTTGGGTGCAAATAAAGATCTCACAGATTCCGAAAGATTTTGGAATCCTACCTACCCAGGTCGACAAGTCTTTTTCAATGAACTAAAACTGAAATATTTAGAGAATTCGTTAAAAAAAATAATATTCTAAATAGAACAACCAATAGTTTCGAAAATTTCTGAACTGCGTTATCCTCCCTAAGCCCTTTTTTCCTTAAATTAACAAGAGTTGGATATCATTAAAATCAGAACTCGCCCGTATTAAACCAATGAAACTGATTACTAACTCACAATGAATAAAATATCAATAAAAATAAGATCTTTAAAGAAATACTATTGAAATTTAACTAAGTAAAAATTACGTGACTAGCGAAATAAAAGTAAAGTGCAAAATTAAAATTTTGAATAAATAATCCTCAAAGTCGATATGAGAGATGATATCACACACGCATGCGTGCGTTAATGGTAGTAAAAAAAAATATATATATATATAAATTAAATTAAAAATATTCTGTATCATTATACATGTAAAACAAACTAAACCGACAAAATATTCGGACAACATAAATTACAAAACAATACAGAAACAAAAATTATTTGATTTATTTTACAAAAAAATATATATATTTTTTTAAGATCATATATTAATAATGTAAGAGAAATACAACGTAGTGCTTCCATGTTTCTAATATTATTACGTAATTAAAAAGAAAACATAATAATAATAAAACAATAACTTTACATAAACTATTACATTAATGACAAGAAGAAAATACAAATTTCTTCCAGTCATTAAAATTAAAAATTCAACACAAATTGTTTAAAATATGTAACACATTTATTAAAAAAAATCCGTAAATTATTTCTTTTTTCTTTAAAAATCTAAAATATAATAATAAAATTTATTTCCTACCAGAAAAAACGTAATCCCTTTAACACAAACAACTCCAGAGACAAAGTTCAGTAGTCTCAAAATAAAAGCTCGTAAATTTCAATCATCCAGAAAAGAAAACACCAACATATATGCACAAATACAAGCACACAAAAAAAAACTAGTAAAAATCCCTACAACCAAATGAGTTAACAAACGCACGAAAATAAACTGATGCACCATTTTAACTTTTCACTACAAACTCATGAAAGGGCGTTACTACTGACATTTTACGTCAGAGATGTAAAAATAAAGAAAGAAAGAAGAAAACAGTGAAACATTCTGCAATTCGTTTTGATTATTTCAACAAGCGAATTTAAATTAACGACTTTTCTAAAAGAAAAAAATTGGTTGTCAATATAGAAGTGACAAAAAAGCGGGAAAAGAATTTAAAGAGAAAAAAAATTTTATTAATGGAATTAAAAATGGAAATGTAAAAATGTTTAACTTGGTTAAGTGTTTATCTGATTCTGTTTTAACATTTCCACCATCCTAACTTTTTAAAAAGATTGGTCCTGACCAAGAAAATTTAGCAGATCTATAATTTCTTTCTCCTAAAATAGCTTCTAAATTTTTAAACACTTCCAACAATTTCATAACTTCCCTGGCTTCCGGAAGGCTTAATTTTAGTTTTCTCCAGAGGCATGATAATTAACCACAATCGAAAAATTTCCAGGTTTGAGTTTGCCGATGGGGAATAGTAGAATTGTATAACATGAAGATCTATTTCATGGGGATACTACAGGATAATTCCTCCAATCTCCCACTTGAATAATCTTACTTTACCGTCCTTTCAACAAAAGTATAAAATTTTGTCAACACACTGATTTTACTAAATACATATGCCGATGCAATAATCTAATTGAAAAATAGGATTACAAAATTTTAATGAAAGAAAGATAAATTTTACATTTTCCAAAACCTTAGGAAAATAATTTTTAACAACTTATAGGGGAAAAACATTTTTATTAAAAATTAAGGAAACAACATTGCTAATGAATGCGCTATTAAAGAAAAACTGTCCGAACCTTTTATATCAATGTTAAATTGTACCATAATGACCGAAAATTGAAAAGAAAAATTAAATTACCTCAGATTTTCAAGATAAATTTGCGTTGTAAATGCACTGAAAAAAGAAATTACAATCGATTAACTCTATCCATATATTCTTTCTTTCGCACGTATCTACCGTTACCTATTAGAAAAAAAAATCATGGGGTGAACCCAAAATTCATTCTAATATGCCTTAACACCGACGCTTAATTACTACGGCATTACAATACTAAGGATGACAAATAGAAAAAGCTGAGGGACGCACACGTGTAACAAATTTTACACATTAATAGCATCTGGGAGTTCGAGCACTCCCGTCAGCAATATAGAAACAAATGCTTTTATATAAATAATTACTACATTATTTTACACTATCATTTTAATTAGTTTTAATGATTCATTAATGCACTATCTGTCACCGCTTTCAGTTTGAGCAGTATTTATAGTCAAATAAATAGGAATTTACTAGTAAAGAAAGTGTACTCCAAACCAAAACATTATTAAAACTCGTCTTTATTTACTAATTTCTTTATTTTCTCCTAGCCCTAGAGAATGATCAACTGATTTTGTAAACCGAATAATTTGTTTCATAATTACTACAATATTTTCTTACTAAACGGCTATCGGTTAACCGGAATCTATATTACTCGCTTAACTTATACATTTTATTCACTACAATAAGTAGCGTAAGAATTTAATTAAAAGTTTAAGATACGATTGCGTCTCTTAATAGCCCTGAACCCTAATCCCTCAGAAGTCAAACAATTTTACTTCGGTAACGAATAATACTGGCCAACAAAACTTAATATTTTGTTTGTTAAATGAGAGTGAATGATTGATTCTTACAGTATTTGTTATACTGATTTCATATATGTGAATAGATTTTTTCTATCGGGCTCTGTTTTTTGCAATTGAAATTTCTTTTGAACAAAAAATGTACGGTGAACGTAATACATTACACACATTTTGTACTCGTTTAAAATCTATTTCTTTTGGATTTTCTGCTATAATTTTCTGTAGGTAGATCCCTCTTTAGATTCCAACAGTAGTTAGATAATATTTTTGGGTTCCATTTTCCCTGGTACCGAATTTCTATTGTATATATAGAAAGCGTTCTCGATGTTCATCACTGATAACGCTGAGATTGTTAAAGAAAAAATGTAAATGCGAATGAAATGGATTTTGAGTGACATGTTACACCCACGTTCTTTGTAGTTATGAAGGAGTTCACTCACAAGTTCTCTGTATTTACTGGTCTTATGGTTTCCAAGGAAGTTGTTTACCATATTTTGAAATGATTTCCATGCAGCAACCTCTAAGTCACTCAAACATTCTTCAATCGTCGGATCACTCCATTTGTGCTCCAAAAAAAGTATACCTTCCTTTATTTTAGCATCGATTATATTAGGGAATTTATATTTTAGAAACTGAAACTCTGCACCATTACGATCCATTGTTTAAAAAAACTTTTGAATAAACCTAGCTTAATGTGCAGTGCCGAAAGATAGATTTTTTTCTGGTTTTACTAATGCCTGACTAACACAACATTCTTCTTTTCTACTGTCGGTACCTGTCTCTTTGGCCACTGCCCCTTTTACATAATGGTTTTTCCTATCCCTGCTCACCCACTCACACAAAAAGCAACAGAACTTAGTATATTCAAGTTGCAGTACAAGTAAAGGCACTATTACTTTCAGATCTCCATAAATATGCCACAAATATTTCTTATACTGCATCCTGCTCAATACAAATTTTCATAAGACTCCTTCATGTGAACAGCGTATGCTAATGGTATTAAAGTGTATTTATTTCCAATGTGAAGTAGAACAGCTTTCAAACTAAGCTTTGATGAGTCAATAAAAAATTGCCATTGTCAGGATAGTGAATATGTCCCAACGCTTCCAGCAAAGAGTCCACATCATTACAGTACAGTAAGTTTTCGCACTGAGAGAAGAAATGTTCAAATTCTGACTCTGTCACGGAAAGCTCTTATTTTAGCGTTTGGTTGTAAAAGATGTCATCCTTTCAGTCTTGATACTAGTATTTCTGCTGAATTCTTTGATAAATTTAGATCACGAGCCAGATCATTTAATTTCGATTGATTAATTAAAGGGCTCAGTGTATCTCTTTTCTAAAACGTTTGGATCTCTTTCTTCATAGCCTGATAAGTCAGCACAAGATTCAACATTTTCATTTTCAACTTTATCTAAGTTCATGTTTCTGGTGGTACTGGAATTGGAACCTTTTGGCTATGTGGCACTAGCCGCATGGCAGAAGGAATATCAGGGTATTTAACAGTACGTCTAGTTTTACATGTTATCACATATATTTTTACTACACAAAAATAAGTTTGTAGTGTGATCCTTCGGTTCTCTCCAAACCATTGGAATTATGTATAAATGGTATGTGACAAGATCCATTTAGCCAACCAGTCAACAATGTTACACAAGAAGCAAAGAAAATATGAGAAGCCTGATCTGTGATCACCTAATTTACATCCAACATACAATTCATACGAATTTTTTTATCAGCGGATTTCTTTTCTGAGACTTCAACACGTTACCTCCCCACAGACGTAGCAGAAATTGGATGATTAATCCAACTGCGAGGTATTGTTAACACATTACAATAACCAATGTCATATATTATATCATAGTCTAGTAAATAATAACGACAAAAATAACTAATGAGTGGATATGTTTATAGCAAGAAAGCAAGAAAATAGGACGAACGAGTCACATTCTTGTTCATTGTAATCAGTGTGTAAATAATAAACATGATGACTAATGTTTAACAAATCAAAGTGTGAATAATTAAAGGACTGTAATAAATAAAACAAAAGCTACTTAGTTGATAATAATATAATAAAATACGTTCACGAAATGCTATGCTTATGAAGTTCATGCATGATTCTGATTGCACATGATGTTCATGATAGAAGAATTCTGATTTCATATTTGAAATCGGCAAGAAAAATACTATAAGAATCCATTTTAATGTCTCATTTAATAAAATCATTGTTGATCAGTGTAATCTCCTCCTGCTTCAAGCATACATATTATAAGTACTGCTGTATGAAGTAGTTTTATTTTGATCTGATTAACTTGGTCTTTCTTTCACTCTACTTATTTGGGGAGAGATTACAACTATCGCTTTTCAAAAATATTTCAAATAGCCTTTTTTTTTTCTTTTTTATCATTGTTGTCTACTTTGTAGTATTTTGCATTCCATTTGATTTTATTTTTCTTTCGATATAACCTCTAAAGATTACCTTTACATAGCTCGGACTTCTTTCTTTTCCAAATTACTCTACATCCTTTCACTAATCTTTCTTTTCATCTCATCATTCAATTTACGATTTTGCTTTTTCTTCTACTCTCTAGAAATTCACATCTATTCACTTTCTGAAGTTCAGAATTCTGCTTTTTGATTATTGACTATTTTCAAAAGCTTTTAATTCCCAAACTAGCTTAATTTTGTTTTTCTTTTTTCAAAAGAATTAAAAATTTTAGGGTAATATGCATGCTCTCATTAATTCTATACAGGTATCAGTAAAACTTATTTCTTAAAATTCTTTTTTCTTTTAGATTTCTTTTTCTGAAAATCTTAGTAATCACCAATCAATATAGAGGGTTCTGGAAATAGTACTGTCTTATAATGCCTGTTTTTTTTTGGAGGGTAAAGGGATTTCTCGCTTTATACATCCTTTGTTAAATTTATATACTATTTCCATTTACTGTATTCAACTTTCAACCCTAGTTTTTCAGACATTTGGCTTTATAATTTCCCCTACATGTTTAGATTTTTGTTATTGAGATTTTGATTGTTTGAGTTTTACTTTTGGCATCTGAGAATCATTCTCTCTTTTTGTTGTAAGAAATCTGAAGCCTGATTTTATTTACATATACTTCCAACATTTTAATTTTGATTTCAGTTTCATCTACATTTTTAGCTAGGGCAACTAAATTGTTTGGAAAGGCTTTCATCAAATTCAGACATTTTAATTTTGTTTCCATTTTGATGTTTTTAATTCTTAAATTTTGAAATTGTTTATTCCACTTTCAGACAACCTTCTCTAGACCACAATTAAAAAGTATTGGTTATAGACCACCCCTTATCTTACACACGTTTTGCGAAACTTTTCGTTACAGTGAATTTTCTGCCCCAATTGATTTATTATTTAAAACGACATGTTTAGTAATAGTTTTTAACAAGTAATATTATGTTAATACCTGATGGATGTCGGACCCAAAGTTTAATTCAAGTCTGAAAAATCGTTTTGACTTTTGACGGATATAGATTAAAATGAATCCAATTATAAGATAAATGAATAAATAAATAAATATAGAAATAAAACGTAGAGAGCAAACGAAGAAGAATAATAACTAATACTACCTTAAATATTTTTCGAAAAAATGACAGTGGCAATGCTGACTCAAAAGAATTACTGAAAGGTAGAGCGAGGAGAACACATTAAGATTAAGCTATTAGGAGAAAACCAGAAGGACGGATTACCAATTTTAGTTAAGAAAAAAATAATGTTGCACTCCAGTGATGATTTTTGAAAATAATATTGCTTTCAGTGTTTTAGCTATCTTTCAGTTTGTTTTTTTTTTTTTTTTTTTTTTTTTGTATTTCATGTTATGTTAGTAGCTTTTAAAATACTGCAATGTACTGTGTATTTTTGCAATAAATTTATTAACTTTTATACTTTTCTTCTACCTTTTCACATAGTTGTTGAGCAGTAACTGCATCAATTGCTTAACACTGCTACTTGCCAACAACCCACTTTGTACTGTTATTCATAATTTGTAAAGTTTTGGAGCCGAGCTCACAAAAAAGAAAAGTTCAAACTGACCCAAAACGATTAAAACTTCAAAAATGTATTTTTTGGCAGGAATCCTTTTCCTTCATACTAGATCACATTTTGGGTTATTGCGACTATAACGAAACTAGCTCGCAACTGGCGGTGTTCGCAAAAATCTGATTTGGACTACAAACTTAATGTTTTGGAACCATTGGGAAACCAGCTTGCATTTGATGGTGCGCACAAAAATTTAATTTGGTTTTCTAACATGTCAACCTTTAAGTTAAAGGATGAACTCATACCCATAAACCCAATTTTTGGCCTCTACCTCCGGTTCCTATGAACCAATTCCCTTGAAAATCAATAGGGCTCTATTCCCAATAGGTTTATTTCATTCCACCCATTTCATCAAAATCTGTTAAAATTTACTTCGGCAGAGCGGAAAAATTGTTACGCGCGCGCGCAAACACACACAAAAAACAAACATTACAGAGTCGTGTCCAGGAGACTCCAAACGGTAAAGAAAAGTTAATCTCACTTTCTGCCAATACCCCTTTAGAAATTCTGACAGAGCGCAGTAGCGATCTCTACAAAATTCTTTGGAAATCCACTAAAAACAAGTTTCATAGAATACCGTAATGCGTATGCTTTTAAAGCAAATGATTATTTTTTAACGGTCTAAAAAAACACAAAGCACACATACAATAAGAAGACTTAAGCAAAAGTAGTATGTGATTCAGTAACCCACCGAGTTAGTCCAGTGGTTAAACTCGTCACCGTAAATCAGCTGATTTCGAAGTCGAGAATTCTAAGGTTCAAATCCTCGTAAAGGGAGTTACTTTTATACGGGTTTGAATACTAGATCGTTGATACCCGGTATTCTTTGGTGGTAAAGTTTCAATTAACCACACATCTCAGGAACGGTCGACTTTGAGTGTACAAAACTATACTTCATTTACATTCATATATATCATCCTCTTAAGTAATACCTTATGGTGGTTCCGGAAGCTAAACAGAAAAAGAGAGAATGTTATGATTCCGTAAAATCATATTTTAGTCATAAAGCAGCTGGATACATGTCTATTCCTGTTTAAAAAAAAAAAAACCATCGGTAACGTTTAAAAATAATTAAAAGTTACAACAGTTAGCAAAATCTGATTAACATGAATAAAAACGTTCAAACGTCAAAATCTTTAATATGCGTATACTGACGGAATTTATGTTATCTACGCAATGCATTTCCTGAGTGGTAATGCTGTACACCTGTGTGTATACGTAAAAGCTGTTAAATATATTGAAATATGCCGTAATAGAGAAATGGAAAATAATTGTCATAAAATAAACATAATTAAAACATCCTAGTCGTAAATTCATGCGACAGTTAAATAAAAAAGGTCACAGGAAAGACTAAAAAAAAAATGAAACTCAATTTTATGTAATATTTTTTTTTAATTTAGCTAAACATTTTATGAAGAAATTTCAATAGCATTTAATAAAGGACGTAATAAATTAACGAAGTAGCTTTAACAATTTTAAAACATACAAGGAAGTGACACATCAATAGTATATGAATAGAAAAAATAATCTTTTTAAGTACAGTATTATAATAAAATGAATGATACGTCATACAAACGTGATACTTCAATAAACGTAACCTTACCGCTTTATAAAAATGAATACATTCATGAAACAAAAATTCATAGCAATAATTTTAAATCTATACGGTATCCAGTCGATAATAAAGAATAATATAAATAGTACGTACCAGATTTCCTTCAAGATACAACTGACTTTCAATTTTTCAATTTTTTTCCATTAATTACAAACTTCAATTATAATTAAATTTAATTTTCATACTTAATAATGAAAAAAATATTGGCCAAATAATTTGATTCAAGTCAATACAATAAACCCCCTTACAGCCTGATGAATTCACAATAATTGGACGTCTAAGGGAGTAGTGTTAACCTAAGTAAAACAACCCAGTTGCAATTTCTCCTAGGATTGAATAAATATAGTTTATTCAACGCTGATATTTCGCAGTTACTGTCCATAACACACCCATGGTATCGACGTCTTTTGATAGTTTTAATTGAAATCTTATTAAACGTTTAACTGAACCTTACTCGATTGAAAATATTATATCCGGACTTATTCAACCCCTCTAGATAAAATCATAACTGTTGGGAACGTTATAATCTCTTACAAGTAAAATAATTATCAAAATCTCAAGATCATCATCAACACATCCATCCCAAACATTCAAGATCAATCATCTTGGTTAGATTTAACCCTGAGATATCCAAGGCTATTGAACTGTTGAACATATTGAGTTATTCTATCTAAAAAGATTATTTTTAATCAAAATTACTGTGTGAAAAAATTTTTAGCAATATAATTTCTATTTTTTTTTTCTTAGTTATAACGCCTTTGTAAGATGTATAGAGAGCATCAAAGTCAGCAAAAGTAAAATGTTTCGCGAGATTAACACCTAAATAAACGTCTAAACAATTTTGGAAGGTAAAAAAAAAAACAAAAAATTTCTCACTTTTTCCGAGTGCTCTCGGTGTAATTTTATAGTACTTTGTAGTACTATATACTGTATAGAAGCTACAATAAAGAATATAAATAACAAGATTTTTTTTAAAAAACGGTATACAAAAATTACAGTTTTTAGATATATAAGCAGTAATATAGCAAAAACATTTAGTAACATTCGTTCTGTGCAATGTACACACTACACTACAAGTAAAGAAAACTAGAGTTATAAAGAGATGACAATAATAACAAAATGTAAAAAACAAAATAAATGTAAAATCCTTTCCTGGAAACATAAATTCCACAGGATACACAAAAATACTAATTACGTAATGAA
The DNA here is from genome assembly GCF_047948215.1 of Lycorma delicatula. NCBI lineage: Eukaryota > Metazoa > Arthropoda > Insecta > Hemiptera > Fulgoridae > Lycorma > Lycorma delicatula. The sequence goes on from NC_134460.1 coordinate 82,159,040, forward strand.
TTGCTAATATATAAGGCCATAAAAGGCTCTGAGAAATAATAAAATATTATAAAAATGGTTCAAAATGTATAAAAACTTGCTTTATACTTTTTAGTCAAATTATTATCATACATTGCGTGAGTTTAATTAGTAGGTTAATTTGGATTTCAAAAGATAACATCGTATATTGAAATTTCTAATATATTTATTTAACATCAAACAAATTTTTAATCAAACATTTACCATACAAAGTAAAGAAATGTGAAGTTTTTATTAACAAAACTAACCAAAGGAAAATGAAGTGAAGTTTTATGGAGCCGAATGAATCGCAGAAGCTGTCTCAACATAATGCCCGCCAAAAATCATCTGCGTGAATATATGTGTGTGTGTGTGTGTATATATATATGAGTGGTGACGAAATGTTGTCAAATTCGAAACCACAAAAACTCCCGTACCTAGGTTTTGCCATTTTTTTAATGTCAAACGGCTATCGGATTTGTTATCTGCGACCCCAAAAACCCAGCATAGCCTTACAGATTTTGCAATTTTTTACATCCGCACCCTTAATTTACCCCCGTACGGGAAGATGTTTGCGAAAGTAATGGTGGACTATTGTATTTTGTCACCCGACTTTAGTGATTGTGCGATATTTCATCAATCGACAATGTCAGGAAATATGTTAAATTACGGATGCAAAATTTAAGAACAAGCATGAAAAAACATTGCGAATTAAAGAAAAGCAAATTAAAAAAAAAAATGAAGAGAAATGATAATAAATAAATTAATCTCAGGAAAAACTACAATTGATTTCAAGAATTTGAAAAGTTTTTCAATTTTGGCCACAACATAATTTCAAAAATGACAATTCTGTGAGCTTAAACATCAATACTACATAATATTCACCATTCTTTCTCAAAATGGGCGATAACGCCCACTTGTAGGCGCTGGAGGCCTTCAGGGGGTGCGGTAGAAGGCCCACAAAAAATCGGGGACGTTCAGGCGGTCTAGCAAGGCAATAACTGATTAAAATAAAAGACAAAAATTATGTTTTCCTAATAATTAAAATTAAATACCTACTACATAAAAAATTAAAGGGACACCTATGTTTTATGATAAAAAATTGTATTCAAACTACTTTAACTTTGCAACCAAGAGACTTAAAGACACAAATAAAAACATAATTAAAACTGGAATAATCTACCTTTTTGACAGTATGCTACAGATTTCAAAAATCATCAAATTAAAAAAAAAATCAGTGTGAAGAAACGTTTTCCTCATTTTTTGATCGAGGGCATGGGGAAAAATAAATTTTTTAAGTACACTACATTAAAATCGTTTAAAAGTTCTAAGATTATAGCTAATTTCTTTTTTTTATATGTCTACAATTTTTCTGAACCGAAATATTCCACTTTATAGAAAAAAGGCCACTTTTGTCTTTAACGCTACATATCTACCGATCTAAGCAACGTATTGATACAAAAAAATATGGATTATTATCCTTCAACAACGACGACTTGCTTGTTTACTGCCAACACTTCGAGAACTTCCACGGTGACTTCAGAGAACGATTCCAGGACATTTTAAATATGGACATACCAAACTGGGTGTTGGATCCTTTTTCAAATGTCAACACAGCAAGATCATCCCAGTTAGAACAACTTACAGAACTGACAACAAACGAAAAAATAAAATTCAAGAATGGATACCAAGAAGTCAATCCCGCAACTGTACTTTTTTTAATTATTTTATTTTTATATTGAATATGCTATCACTATTGTTATATAACAATGAAGATACAATTGTAATTTTTTTGAAAGCAATTTTAATAAAAATACTTCCGAATACGATTAAATATGCATCTTAATTGCTCTCATTTAAAATGTAAGTTTCAACTCAGAAATAGGAGGATATGCCACGTTTAAAAACAATAATTTCATTTGTTGTTTTTAAGAGTGCATCTTAAAAACAGCAATTGCAATTATTATTTTTAACAGATGATAAGTTTAAAAATTTTGGGAGGCGCTAGAAAATGTTTGATTCTCAACGTGGGCGGTAGGCGAAAATGTTTGAGAATCAATGACGTACACAATCAAATAGAATGTGACCCAGTTACGCGGCAGTTACCCGAGGGAGATATTAGATGGAGGATGACGAGATGACCAGGAATCTATTCGTTAACGTAATGTGCCCCAAACACAGACGACAACGGCTAACTTTTTCACGACAAATATCTAGCGCTGACAACTTCCAAAAAATTTGATTAAGGCTGAAATTAAGTAGCATCGCCATAAATGTCCCGGAAAAATGAGTGTCGTGATTTTAAAAACTTTTAAAAGAGTCCCACAGGAAATTTATAAAAAATTAGGAAAATACTATTTCAACTTAAATCGAGAAGTATATTGACTGCGTTACCTTTTACATATTATTTGTGGGCCTTAGCGAGGTATTACTTGTCATAATCGACAATTATTATTTGTCATAATCAATCTACCTTAATAATAATAATATTTTAAGTTAAATAATGAGTACATAATAAATTGCAGTTAATGTAAATGGTTAACGTAAAATATATAATTAGTTTATAATGTATCAAAAAGGTAGGTTGTATGCAATCACCATATTCCATAAATTTTTATTATTCATTTCACTATGACCCCAAACGAATCATAAATAAATTTTCCACTCACCTTATCACGATATAAAATAACCCTACAAATGAAGAGATTTAAATACAAACTGATAATATGACACTTACAGAAAATGTATTTATTTTTAAAACATACATACACAAAACAGTCCAACTGGACGACTTTATGATAGGATCAAATAATCGTGTAGTATCCTCGGGTTGTACGTGTACGAACTATGTGCTATGTTATGCATTATTATTATAAAAATGAAGATAAATATTAATAATATAAATTAAAGATAAAAAGTTTAAAAAATAATAACAATTCATTTCTAATAATACAATATTTTTTCAGGCAAAGAATTTCAATATCAAAACCAAAAATTAACTTTTGTGACTTTATGCAAATATTTTGAAGTTATGTGACTGAATATACCGGATGTCCAAAAAGAACTTCTGGATTTCAAGAAGGAATAGTTTTCATTTTGCACTCAATAGTGTGTTATGGCATAATCTTGAAAAGGCAATTAAGTTTTAGTATAAATATTTTCCATCAAACAATACCTACGATAGACCGTTAAACAGACAAAACTGCTATAAATCCGGTATTTAGTACCAACGTTACCACAGGAGAAAGCACAATGCGTATACTAGTTCGCAGAAACAATGACAATCATAGAAAGAAATTATTCGCGAGTATCGCAGAAATTCCCTCAGTGTCAAAAGCACACGTAAATGGTGTGAACATTGTTAGGAAACCGGAAGTGTTTTGAAAGGACACAGGCATAAAACAATGCCGAAAACATAAAACGAAATCGATTGTCTTTCCGATGAAGTCCGAAACGTTTAATTTGTACTGTTAATAAACTAAAAATTCACTATCTACAACGTTGTTTGTAAATGACCGATACTGAATTCTTATAAACTACACTCGCTCAACGAAATTAAAAGCTAAACGTAAGCCAAAAAGAATTCAATTTGTAATAACCATGTTAGACTACATTTCTGCTAATGAAAACTACCTGCAGCGAATTATATTTCATGACGAAGCAACATTTCATATCCATGAAATAATGAATCGTCATACTTGTCGAGTGTGGGACTCAGAAAATCCATACGAATTGATGGAATTCGTGGTGGTATCATGCACAATCAAGATTTTTGAACTAAATTTTTTCCATGAGCAGTAATACGGGCATAATATACTCGGTTATGTAAGAGAACTTTCTGTTTCCACAGATTGAAAATATGGAAGCCTTAATTTTTCAATTGGATGAAACTCCTCCACAGCATGCAGAAGTTGTGTGGATTACACTCATTTACGAACGCAAAAGGCTAAATAAGCAGGGAAACTCCCATCCTTTGGCCAATGCGAAATCCCGATTTGACGCCGATCGATTTCTTCTTTTGAAGCCAACGAATGCCAAGAAAAAAGTTCAGTCAATTGCCAAAGAATAATAGCAACCGTGGAAGCGATTCCTGCAGATATGCTAGCCAGAGCTGGAATGAGATGGATTACCGGTTTGACGTCTACAAGGCTGTAAACTGTGATCTTATAGAATTTACATTAAGAACTAAAAAAGGCTTCAGATTTTTTGAACTTTCACGTAAAAAAAATCCATACATTTGTAATAATAAATGTAATTAAGTAAATTTAATTTAAAACCGCGGAATTCTTTTTCGGATACCCGGTAAATATATCCGTTATCACAACATAAATGATAAAAACGTATGTATTATTTTAAACTACTGCGTGGTAAATTAAATTTAATAAGTCCTTTTTTTTTAATTTTGATATGTGAACAAGCTGTTTTAATATCATTCGAATATCAACAGCATAGTCATATCTACAGTACTAAAATCAAGCTGATTACGGGACTGAATTACTGCAACTTAAATTAAATTTTTACAATACTAAAGATATAAAATCGGGTATAATGAAATACAAAGAAAAGCTTTTCAATTTTCTGTTATAAAAAGTATTAACAACATTACTTTAAATTATTCTCATAAATGGAGAAAATTTATCATAAGTTAAATTCTAAATACAGAAAAGTACTGATAAGTCTATAATTTCATTAATTTAAGTAGAAGGGTAACAAAAATTAATGAACAAATAATATGATTAGCAGGAACTTTTTAAGGTATATTCATAAAAACTATTTTATAAAAATATACTGCTTGTTTCTTATTGCGGCTTTATCCAATATTAATTATTAGTGGTAATTCAATACTACACATTTTTAACCTCAAAATTTTACATTAATATCAATGATATGAGAAATAAATTCATCTATATTCATGATACACTTGTATTTACTTAACGAATCAATATCACACACTGATTATCCCGTTGATTAATACCTATTTACAATAGGTAATGTCTCTGAATGACAATACATAACTGGCTTACAGGTGCTCCATCATCTCATAGTACAGTAATTAAAATGAGCAGTGTTACCACCATTCCCATAATCTGCGATTATATCTAATGGAATATAATAAACATAGTACAAAATAATTAGTAAATTCATTTTTTCATATGGTGTGTAATAGTTGTATAAACAATTATTACTCGGATTTAAAACATTTACAATTATATTTTGATTTTATTATTAATAACACTTTTTTCGTTATCTCATTTACACGTGTAAGAGTGTAACAGTAAAGCGCATTTTAAAAGATATTTATCTCATAAAAATGGCTACAAAATTTATGAATCCATGATTAAATATGCGTATACTTTTTAACTGTATAACCAAACAAGTAATTCTAATTCGCATAAAACAGATGAAGATCGATAGAAATCAGTGGCGTTGACTACAATACAACGTCACCACTAAAACAAATGAAATCATTTTTTAGGCATATGGTTATATTTTTTGACTACGATTATAAGGCAGCGTCTGCATATCACCGTCTGTAAAAATGTCAGAAAATATATTCTTACTAGTTTGGGAGTAGAATAATTTCCAACGATAAGTATTATGAAATAAAAAGAAGTTTATTACCGTGACATTCACTCGAATCCATTGTAGCAATTATGGTATAAGACGAGAAGAAAGAAAAAAACAACAGCCAAAATAAAAGAAGATAAAAAACCAATGCTTATTAAAGCAACAATCAATAAAACTCACGCGATACACAACCACACCGTCCAAATCAAACGACACGAAAAGTTATCAACGAAGTAACACAAACTGCATTAACAGTTATGCCAATATCACAAACAAATATCTGTTTTCCCCCTCAATTTTTAAAACATATATCATTAACTCATAACTATAATATACGTAACGTTCTGATAAGAAAACAAGAATACAATTAAGAACGAACTTCAGTATTTTATTGCGAAAAATTAATGTGTTATTTATGAATCAATGCTGACATAATAAACGCTATATATACTGTTCATGAACGATAAGCCTAAATTGTTTAAATAAGATTTAAACTTATTCTTACTTAATTCAGTTCAGATCGTAAAATGAATAGAAAATATTTATTAAAATTAATTTTACTGTACAAAAAAAAAGAGGTTTACAACACTGCTAGGGAGTAATAAATTAAAACTGCAATAATATATTCATTAATACAACATTAATTTTTACCTAAGAAAAAAATTATAAATAAATTGATTTAATATCCGTACGGGCATATTTTAGAAGAATGGAATTAAACAGATAAATTCTCTTTGTATAGTTAAACTGTTTTCGATAGTTTTATAATTTTCTTTCGGCGTGCTGTTGCAAACGTTTCTGTTGCCCTGTTCGACATGAAAACTAAGAATGCGTTTATTCAAGAGACTTAAAAAATAGAATCAATCGTAATCGACTAGGAGATGAAATACAGTCAACAAAACTTTTTCACGGATAATGTAATTGTATATGTCTAACAAAAGACAGGCGGTAGATTAAGATAATAAAGACTTAAAGAAAAGCTGAACAGAAGAGATATTTTTTACGTAGTAACAATGGAAGCATAAAATTAAAATAAATCCTTCTTATTTGTCCAATGAATGAAAGAAAAATCTTCACGAAGGGACCCAAAATAAGACCGGTATTACTATTTCAACTAACACCTTTTCTTTAATTTATATTAAAGTCAGCTTTAATATTTAACTTTCTAGAAAATATCACAAAATGTTATGATCCGTAAAATTTTAACAAAAATCAAACCGATAAAAGGTTATCTAGGCATTTATTAAAAGAATGAATTTTTCTGTTTATTGTGAACACTCCTGAACTACAGAAGAGGTGAAATCATTAATAAACATTCTTGATAATACGAATAATAATAGTAAATTAAATAAATATACACCTCGTTTACAATTATAAAATAACAAAAAACATTTCCTTACCAATATTCTAACAAATATTCGAGCTTGACAAAGAGAGTCCTTAAACAATACGTCACACTTAGTGAACTGGACAAATCATTTTCAACGAATCGGATTTTAATGTTACAGAAATCGGCATAATTGAATCGATGTACAGGGAAAATTTACATGAATAAATGAACACAAAAAAGTAAATAATATAAGCGTCATTAACGATTTGCGGAAGAATTTAGAACGACATCTCTTTACTCATACTGGATGGTGATTGGTTAATGGTCTCAACCAATACCAAGTGTTAACTACAAAACTAAAAGATGCCAAAGAATAAACTAACCGCTGAATATAAATTGGAGCTGATCTATCACGAGCAACCTCCCCTCACAACTATTAACGGTCCAATTACCTCTAGTTGGTTGTAAAAATTACTCCACCCGTAACTTTAAAATTTCTAAACCATATATTTTGCTTAAATACTGGCACTACAAACTAAAACGCTCAATTACGAATATAGGGATGTAATCAAAATTAAAAATAATTCAAATTATTAAATATAATTTATTAAAATTTAAATAAATTCAATAAGCAATTCATACGTGAAGAAAAATGGTTCTTTATCTAACTGATACAAGTACACCGACGCAATATCATCAATAAAATAAAAAAATGGTCACATCATTTTAGAATTAACTTTATTTCTAAAAGTTAAACAAAAAAATGCCGTAAAGAATTTTCAAAATGCTTATGCACATATTAATGAAGAAAAGAACTCTTACAGAAACAGTTCCCAATATTAAAATTTAACATAACCTAACATGTAAAAATTAGACAAAAATTAAGAATCTATACAGCTGATAGGAGAAATATAATTTCCAAAAGTTTATTAATAAAAATAGAAAACCTTGTAAGTGCATTAATTAGTTAAAAAACAGTCAAGAATATAACAAGTTAAAATAATCCACAAACATTCGATAAAAGGTGTTAAAAATGATGAAAGGCAAGGAAAGTAAGGATCATACGAACTTATCGATCAACAACCTGACTTATAAATATTAAAGGAATCATTAATAATTTAAGAGACAAACTGACATAAAAAACCACCCGAAGTATTTCTGCAGAAAAAAATGTACCGACTCTGCTATTACATATATTAAAAATAATGTAACAAGTATTATTAAATATGCAACATCCACACTTACTCGCTCTCTAAAATCCATATTTTTAATATGACTCAGTAAATAATGAATCTTTTAAACATTTTCTTATTAAATCGTTAAAATAAATTTGCTTTTTAATAAATATATCAATCATGTATATATACTATAGAAAAACCTTTTCACTTTGAAACTAAATTCAATGAACCCATTAATAACTAAAGTTGTTTTTTAATCACCACAGTTAGAGAAATAGATGAATTAAACGCATAATCACGCAAGCGAAGGAGCAGACACAAAACCGATTTTTTTCTCATCTATTCAAAACAGTTTGGTCTGTCTGACGAAAACAGTTAACCCAAAATGGATAAGAGAATCGAAGACGATTTAGTTATTAAACAGTTAGAAATATATTATTAAAATCTTTTTTTTTTGTATTTCACACAGGCGAAAATCCTATTATGGTAAACTCATAAAAACAATTAAAAGAAAACCGATCAAGAAATTAAAACCGAGTTGGACTCTGTCCAATCATTTGCGTCCGTGAAAAGATTGGCAGCTGAATTTAAACATGGTTGTACTAGCTTGGTTGATGATCAGTGTTCGGGACAGCCAAAACTGCAACCAGCACCGATATCATCGAAAAAGTTTACCAAATGGTACTTCTATCACTATTAGAGTGATAGCAGAGGTTATGAGCATACTAAAAGAACGAGTTTGTCGAACATAAACTGAAGACTTGGATATGTGTAAGCTATTCGCGCGTTCGGTGCCGCATTTGCTCACTTTGGACCAAAAATGCATACCAATGACATTTCCAAGGCCCTACTGGAGCAGTTGAAAAAAAACGAGTCATATTTTTTCGCGTCGATTCATCTGTAGATGAAATGTGGATCACAATACTCCTGAGACGAAACAACAATCAAAACAGTGGACTGCAAAGGGTGAACCTGCTCCGAAAAAGCCGAATACGGTTCCGTTGGCCCGGAAGGTGATGGCGACTGTTTTTTTGAGATAGTAAATTATCTTCAAAAAGGTAAAACAATAACGGCACAGTATTACACATAATTACTTGACAAGCTGAAGGCAGAAATTGCAACAAAAAAAACGACCACATTTGAAGAAGAAGAAAGTGCTTTTCCATCAGGCCAATGCTCTGCTCACATTTCGACGGTCACCATAGCTACAATTCACAAATTTCACTTCCAATTGGTTGACCACTCACCGTAATCATCAGATCTGGCCCCAAGCGAATTTTTCTTGTTTCCTAACCTTAAATTTTCGTTTGGAGAAAAGAGATTTATATTGGACAAGCAGGTTATCGCATACGTAAACACCTATTTTGTGGAGAAAGTCCTTTGCAATTAAAAGAGGAGTGGCACAACTAGCTGTTACAACAGTCCTAAATCCAAAATTTCAACATCCTACGGCTAATCGTTTTTGAGTTATACGAAATACATATGTACGTACAGACGTCACGCCGAAACTATCAAAACGGATTCAGGGATGGTCAAAATGGACATTTCCGTTGAAATCTGAAAATCGAAATTTTTCGCGATCACAATACTTCCTTTACTTCGTACAAGTAATAACTGGTTTCAAACAACTCATATAAAAAACTTTATCGTTTGAAAATTTCCATAATAAAAATTAAAATAATTATGTAAAACAATTTTAGAAATTTGTGAACTTAAAAATCACAATGCTAATTTCTTGTGTCATTTAGACTTCTATTAGACTTTAGGTCAACGGATCGAAAGCTATAAAACTTGTAGCGACCATTAAAAATGCGGTACGAAATTAAAACAAGCAAGGGCCTGCCGAATGAAAGGAACAGGAACTATTACATAAAAAATATTGCAATATTCAAGCAGTCGAGAAATTAGGAACTTTGTTTGTCGTTACTAACAAACCAAGGTGAGAATCTTAAAAAAAAAATAAAATAAAACAAACAATAAGATGTTAATGGAAATATACATAAAACTAACAAAAAACAAATATAATACACTTCAAATAGACGTTCATATTTGCTTTCTTTCTGCTAAAAAATATTCAAAAGTTTCTCTTTAATTATCATCATAGTGTTAGTACCTTGAATTAAAGAGTTAGGAATTTTTAATGATTACTGATAAAAAACACTGGTAACATAAACACATTTTTTCATATTTCTTAAATGATTTTTTAATTATTACTACGTAGTTGAATTTTATTATTACTTAATATTTTATTGTTTTATTCGTTCCCTCCTCTCTTTTTTTTCTGTTTAGCCTCCGGTAACTACCGTTTAGATAATTCTTCAGAGGATGAATGAGGATGATATGTATGAGTGTAAATGAAGTGTAGTCTTGTACATTCTCAAGTTCGACCATTCCTGAGATGTGTGGTTAATTGAAACCAAACCACCAAAGAACACCGGTATCCACGATCTAGTATTCAAATCCGTGTAAAAATAACTGGCTTTACTAGAACTTGAACGCTGTAACTCTCGACTTTCCAAATCAGCTGATTTGGGAAGACGCGTTAACCACTAGACCAACCCGATGGGTTTCTTCGTTCCCCCCCTAAAATCTTTTAATAAAACTCGTCCCCAGAAAATAATTACTTTAGTTTTATAACGAACTGAAGAAAAAATGCTTCCATTTGAAATTTAAAAAAAATGTTCATATCAAAGATACAATCTTACTGTTCATTTGAAAACGACGTACATAGTTCTTAAGTGGTTTTTCTCAAAGTTCCATTAAAATAAAAGTAAAATAAACGTAATATCGGACCAGAAGTTCATTAAATTCATCGATAAAAATTAAATTACATGTAATTGATAAGTAAATAAAATTTAAAAAAAACAATTTCCACGGGAATTCCAAATTTTCAGTTAAAATACAAGACTCATTAAGGAAGTTTTATTATTATTATTATTTTTTTTAATTTAAATTCCTTATTTCAGAAGAAGTGATAATTTTTAGGCAACGTACATAAAAATTTTCATCTACATTGTAGTTATGTATGTCGTAACGGTTGTAGGTAATATGACATGAAACCTTTAAAAAATTACTGTGCCATTCTCAAAAGTAATTAGCCGAGCTTATTAAATAAATTAGGAATGAACTGGTTTCTCGAGGCCTTAAACGACATATTTTATATATCTCATAGCTATAAGAAAGGTATTGTCGCTTGTTCGCGGCTCAAACAGAATACTGAGATTGACTAATGAAAATATTTATATAATTACAATTTATTAGTTTATTATTTGCTAGTTAAGAACATAAATAAAATGAAACAAATTAATAATAATGATGACAATAAGAATAATAAACGACAATAATAAACAAAATAATAATAATAACAATCACAACAATAAAAAGTGATGACACACAAATAGAATTTAAAGTAATTGACAAAATACATTAGCATGACCGCTAATCTTAACACTTTTAACCACACTAGTCTTGGATTTACAACATTAGAACAACAAATGATAAAAATAAGACTTTATGAATGAAATTTAGAACATAATCTCTTTCACTTACAGTCTAACAGTAACTCACCGTACCACTTCTTGTTTTCATGTACTGGAATTACTTGTGACGTCACGTTAATCGGGTCGAACTTGTACTCACTCGCAGACTGACCATCAACTGATCTTCCCCGGAGTACTTATACTCCTATCCTCTGTACCTGCAGGACCGACCCAACTAGAAGTGTGAGAATGATCGTCCGCCCTCACATTTTCCCAAGAGATTCCTACCCTTTAGTCCGGTAACCCCTTTTCATTGAACAACATCTGTTTAGGTGTGCCAGCGGGCAGTACAAACGAAGATTTACGGAACTGTTAACTTTACTAAAAGGGTTTCTTTTAGCCCCTTTCTGGATTCCTCAGTTATTATATTTTCTATTACCTTCTTCTTAATTGGCAGGAATCCATTACTCAAGTCCGTTATACCGGTCTTGCTACAGTATAATTATTATTGTATTCTTTTTCTACGGAAAATAATATATTACACAGGTTGGCTTCACTAGTAGGGAAATTTTCAGTCACATTATATTTACATAATGCAGAAAATAAACCTAAATAAATAAACAAGATATTTATTCAGCTTCCGAGAAAATATGTTTCTCTTTATTTATCACTGTTTTATATGACATGTTTTGTGTAAGACATTATTACTTTAAATACCATTCTTTGTTCACCCGATACATCTAAAAATGTTTTTCCTATCTATTCCACTGAAGGTTTTCAGAATAAGTAGTTAAAATTAAAAATTAATAAAAAGTTGTGATCAAATTTTTAATCTCTAATCAACTTAGGAAGCAAAATGAATTTTTCTTAGTACAAGAAAAATCTTAAATCAGCTAATAAAAAAAATCTATATTTCAATATAAAGGTATGAGTAGTGCTATTAACAAAAATGAAAACTTTTTTGAAATATTACTATTTATAAACGTAGAAACTGATTTGCATTGGAGAAATAACAATAGTGAAACCAGCCTTATGTTATACAGGTGTTAAAAGAAAAGAAACCATTTCTCTTTGTAAAAACATTTTTTAAAAACCCATAGTTTATTTTAACACGTAAAAACAGACACTCCTCTCTTTAAAACGTATTCAGAATATAACCCATCTTACGAATAAAATAAAAAGTAAGCAGGAAAAGAAATGCAAAATAGAGGGTACAAATAGTAGCTTAAAACATTATTTGAAGTTAGATTATAAAAACCCTATTAGATAGTATTAGCGGTATAATACATATTAGCAAAACTCTAGTAACATTTAACACGAAAAATACATTTTTTCTAATATTATAAATCACTTCTTAAAAAGAAAAAAGAAAACTTCCCATGTGTTTACTTCGTTTAAAGTATTCTGATAAAAATATCAAAACGTTTACTACGATTTCCTTTCATATTTTGATTAATTTTACATATCTTATATTCTTGACGATGGCGTAAATTACCGAAAGCCTCGAAAATTCTTTCTTTCAACTTTATTGATAAGAAATGATATCATAATTATCTTGAATAATACTTTTAGATTGTGGCTATGTTCGATAAAATATTATTAACAAATTACAACTACACAATATAAACATAAAAGAAATAATAACTGAAAAAAACTCCCGCTAACAACAGTATAAAAACCAGTTGGCTCTCGAATTTAACAAATATTCACTGTTGCGTAGTAACTGAACGTAATGAGAACAGTTCTAACATCCTTATGTAAACCTGAACATGGAATAAGATGGACTCGTATCTAAAAAGCTGTTCATTATATTACTGTGTGAATCAGAGTAAAAATTTTTAATCACAAAGAATCCTTGCCTCCCAGAGGTGAAGCCCGTGAATAAAATCAGCCTACTTATTATTTACGAGTCCAAAAATTTAAGATTAAACAGTGTTCAACTTAAAAGAGACCCCAATCGCTCAACAGTTTATACTAAATGCAGATTTTTATTAAAATTCATATACTGATGTGAGATGGGTAAAATAATGTGGAAGATGTTGGTACGACTAGAGATGGAGTGAAAAAAACTGTTTATTGCCTGCAAATTTGAGTATTGACAGTCTGTGTCGAGCATTGGCTTTTGACGCAAGGTAGCATAATTTTGCGTTATTGTTTGTCAAAATCCTGCTAACTATTGAAGAACGCTTATTCGTGATGGAAATTTATTTAGAGACGAAAACTCATGTTATGTGTACCGAAAAATTTGAAAAAGAAGCACCAGTGAAAAATGTTATTCAAAAGGTAGTTAAAAAAATTTGTGTTAACGTTCGGTGTTAGACCAAAAACGTGCCCAACACAGGTCGTAGCAGGACGATAAAGCGGCAGTTACAAAATGTCCTTCCTCATAAAGCTTTCAAAGACAAACCGGGAATAAAACATTTCACTAGGTTCAGTCCACACTGCAGTTAGGAGATGCTGAAATGTTATCCATACCGAATACAGGTAACCATCAGCTAACTAATGCTCATACTGTCAATGGTTCAAGAACTTCATTACAGACAACACTGGCATTTTAGATCAACTGTTTTTAACAAATAAAGAGTAGTTCCACCATGGTGGGTATGTTAGCAGTCAAACCTACCGGTCCTGGGATACTGAAAATCTTTGAATCTGCCCTACATTCACAAAAAATAGGTGTATGATGCGCGGTTTCAAGGCAACGGTTAGAGGACCCTTGTTTTTGAAAAAAAAAAAACTGTGGATGCTGCCTTCTACCAAGATATTATCAAACAGTTCACAGCCTTATTACAAGAAGATAAGCTTGACCGATGGTTGCAACAGGAGAACGCCACTTGCCATTCAGTTCGCTCTAGTATGGAGATGCTACAGGATTTTTTGGTGGAAGGATCATTTCTAAAGTATTGTGACCACCAAGATCCCCTCTGATATGACTAGTTCAGACTTTCTTCTGTGGACTACTTAAAATAAATGTTTTATAGGAGCAATCCACAGACATGTAGCAATTGAAGATTAACATTACAAATGTCATTTACGAAACAGACAGGGTACGGCTAACTAAAGTAGCTGGAACATGATCAAACGACATCAATTTCCACACTTTCTGTTAATTATTATGCTAGTGTTTGCCAATAAAACTATTGGCTACAGACTAAACTAAGTGGTGGGGGCCTCTTTTAAGATGAACACTCTCTAGAACTAATCACCAACATTTGTTGGAAAAGTAGTTGCCAGTTCACGCATTATCAACTGATGGTAGAGATGACTCACCACAAAAAAAAATAAATTAATTGATGGTAATAAAATGAATCTTGTAAACATTCGTTATCATAAACAATCGTTATCATATTATAAATATTACAAATTATATACACAGATACATTAGTCATACAAGAAAAAAACACCATTTATCACTTGTTGCATCTTGGAATTAATAAATTCCAATAGTAACAGTTAATTGGTCGTTATAAACGTTCTATTATATGACTAAACAAGCTAATTAGAAACTAAAAATGTTGTTTATTTTTTAATTGTGATAAGGAAATGAATTCTATTTGCTGAATTATTACTACGTGCTCGTATTACAGTGGGTATCATTGCTGTCGTTTAATCGTATCGTATCGTATAATTTCACCGTATCACTTAATAAATTTTAACCTTATCAATAAAAAAGTTTTTTATTTTTAATTAGATGTCTGAATATTTATCTCGGTTCATTTTTGGAAAAAAATGAGTTCTCTGCAATTAGTTCCAGCTTGCTACAATTATATCCTTAATTCCCTTAAGAACACAACTTACCACAATGGTGAATGTGGAAAAATCGTGTACACGATTATTAAGATATAAGCAATGGAACAAGTACGTTACCAGGTTACATTTTTAGTGCGAGAGTGAATTGTGTTAATTTCGGAGCTTATTTCTGATACGTTACGGTGCAATTACACCCGTTGCATTGTATCGTAGTATCATGATTAAGCTGAAACGCAAAATTAAAAGAAATAAATGAACAAAAACCTTTAAAGGACAACTGTTGCGTTGCTAAAGTTATGTTTACAAAATAATCAGTGCTAACTGGTTAACATTTGCAGACTATATTCCTTTTTTTTCCTGTTTAGCCTCCGGGAATCACAGTCAGGTATTACTTCAGAAGATGAATGAGGATGATAAGTATGAGTGTAAGTGAAGTGTAGTCTTATACAGTCTCAGATCGACGATTTCTGAGATATGTGGTTAATTGAAACCCAACCACCAAACAACACCGAAAACCACGATCTGGTATTTAAATCCGTAAAAAAGTAACTGCCTTTACTAGAACTTGAACGATGGAACTCACGACTTCCAAATCAGCCGATTTGAGAAGACGCGTTCACCACTTGACCAACCCGATGGGTTAGACTACAATCCTAGATACTGCTAACTATCAGAATACATTTAATAACTACAGAAATATTTTGTAATTTTAAGAACATACAATATATCAATTACCTTGGGCTATCTATAAAACTAAAAAAGGACAGAAAAAGATTGGACGTGAGACTTAGTTTTAAGTAGAAGTGTCTTATATAACTTATTTCAATACTATATGAAACGATTGTCTCAGATTTATTGGTAAATATGGTTGAAATGGCTTATTGTATTGGTACGTTATGAATCAATCAGATTCGTACCGATAAATTTTGAATCTCATCCTACCTACATAAGAAACGTTATGCCTAGTTTGATTTTGTAATAAATGTTTTATATTTCTTTCTAATTGACTTTAGAAGTAACCCTATCGGAGATAAACTACATCATGCTTTATATAAGGTTAGTAGAACGGAGCATGGCAGTTAGTGCAGGTCGATAATTAACGCGGTAGATTTTCAAAGAAAATCTTTTTCGTTCAACTTGGATTATCTACAGTTGAGTTGTACATTACAAAAATCGCACGTATATATATTTATTTCTTTTTTTGTTTTTAATTTTATAAATAAAAGAATTGGGTTTTTATTTGATTATGGCTTTTTATTTAAACATTTTTTTAAAACTAATTTCTTTATTTATAATGAAGGTTGCTCATTAATTGAAATGCGCAACTTTATATAAATTTTCTTACTTTTGACATACTTTTTTCATTTAATAAAATATATACATATTTATATTTTATAGTGATGCAAAATGAATAAAAGAAGGTAGACAATCAGAAAACGTAATCAAGTGAAAGATAGTGGAAAAAGGTACTGGAAAGAACTAAATATTAGGTGGTTTAAATAGGGTTGTGTATAATTTAAAACTGTAACCCATCGATGCAGACGAAGGTAGGTAAATGAAAATAATAATTAATTATACGTGTGATTGAATGCTATTTATTAATGTTTTCCTATTATTTTTTTTTAAGATGTTTAGTTGAGAAAATACATGGTTAGTTTATTAAAGGAAATATCAAACGGTAAAAAAGAAAAAAAAGTAACGTCACGTTTACATCAGTAAAACATCCATATTCTACGCATTCAGCCAACATAACCGTTTTACTTAACTGAAACACACATTTAAAATGTAAACAAAACAAAAGTATTAATAGTTTCTCCGGCTAAAATAACAAACAACAAATTCCTTTGCAGACAACGAATTTACAACTGCGCAGGAAACACTGGAAGTAGATCACATTACATCTTATTCACCATTACTATTTCCAACAGAATAAAATATATATGTAAATATATACACTCGCGCGCGCGCGCGTTTGTGTGTGTGTGTGTATGTATATATATATATATATTACAATATTTTTTTTTGTATCTTGATCAAAACAAATAAAAGTACAAATGTTGTCCATGGAACACGAACCTTATTAACCTATCAAAACATATATATATATATATAAATTCATAATAAAAAGTAAAAAAATAATTAAATTTAAAAAATGTGAAAATTTAAGAATGTGATTCACTGTGATGCACCCAGTATATGCTATATGATTAAAACATATAAAAAGAAAAATTGTATACAATTTAAGCAGTTACAAAAAAATCATTTCCAACAAAAATTAACTAAATTTTCCGTAACAGTGGAATAAAAACAAAATATTACAATCGCAAGAAGATATTTTTCTTTTATTGTTATCAAATATATATTTATTGATACAGAATATTTCCTGCGATTTTAGTGTTTGTTTGAATGACTTATGTTCAAATGGGAAACAAACAGGAAGGTAAAAAATAGTCATTATCAAAAAACTAAACATAAAAAATACTTATTTTATTTAACACTTGATAAGAAATGACAACTTTATAGGACATTCAACCCCCGAAATGAAGACCATTAATATCTACGGAAACAAAATCAAAGTAATTAATGGAGTCAGATATTCATGTGGCTGGCTTTTCCATAAATACAAGCTTCAATTGACAGTAAAGGCTTGAAATATTTCATGAATTACACCTAATACGTCAACTTTTTTTAACGAAAACTATCAACATAACCAAAAGTACTAAAAATACAGCGGTATGGTATATTACGGCGGTCTATAATTTGTTAAAATTGCAGTGAATTTTTATATTCACAAGTACAAGATTTGGTTCTGCACGAAGAAAGTCTGTAGACAATTATTTAGATTTGCGACCTGCCGCGAATTAGCAAAGTTGATGGATACGAGGCGTGAGTGAAAAAAAGAGAAGAGCGAGGCAAAAAGAAACGAATAAAAATAGTGATAGCGTGATAAGGTTGGTAATACTGTAATGACGTTGACGAGTATCGTATTGCGCAAGGAATATGCATGGCATGGAGCTTGAATTCAATGTATCATGAGGTTTAAGTATAGTAGTGACGCAGATACACGAAGCATAGTAAACAGTAACTAGGAAGGTCTTTTCAGTACGAACCGATGTCATTATTTTACATTTATAATGAAAGTGAATTTTTATTATCATACTAAAATGTTTGCATTTTAACTTAAGCATATTTTTCTGTTTCTTTAATTTATCTGAGAATGGTTTTTATTGTTTTCTACTTTTGGAATTAAATTTCAAAAATTGGCAAACGAAATAAAATAAACTTTCAAAAGAATGCATAATTCAATTCTTATTTAGATTAACACTTCTCAAACAACAAAACTTGAACAATTCAGTCTCTTTTTTATCTTGAATACATTAATTCAATCAATCTTATTAGGCTGATTAAATTATCAATCAAATAAGAAAATATACATTTTTATCTTTTAAATGGTGTAACTTAAAAATAACTCTAGGATAATAATAATAGTAATAATAATAATATCATATACACGTTAACTAAGAAATAAACGGTTAAAGGAGTTTTTAATACAATAACTTATCTCTGATAAAACCCTACTTAGTGGAATCCACGTATGAAGTACCGTACTACAATTGTAAAACAAATTTCACATTCACAACTTAATTAGTATATTCAATTGACCAATACGAAGTTAAGGATGCAATATCAACCTTTTTATTGTAGAATGAGGAAACAGATTCCAACCAATCGGCAAACGAGGGGCGAGAGCATTTCCGGTAATTTTGTTTTCTTATACTTAAATATTCGGCAATAAAAATAAAATGACATCGAAAGTGATGAAATGCTATTATGTGATATTTACATCATTAAAATATAAAAACGAAGGGAACCCATTAGGATTTGTAAGTAATAAATATTAACTATTAAAGCATAATAAAATGAGATAACAACCAACAACTATCCATCATCTACTAAAAATGTATAATAAAAAGAAGTCCTGTCGAACTTTTTCTCGTTGTTTATTTAGATGCAGTAATAAAATCAAACGAACCCATTATCTTTTAATTGGACACTAACGGAACTAAAATAAAAACAATTCAAAAAAAATATTCGCCAACAGAAATTAAAATTGAATAAATGATCAATCATTGTACAGAATTTAGAATGGAGCAATCGATCGATTATAAAGGCAAACCTTGTATATCTATTTATCAGTTAAAATAAAGTAGACAAACAAACGAGATATGTACAAAACTATAAAATATGATTAAATGAAGAAATACAATTTGATTTTATGAAAATAATGCCGATCATTCATTTTACAGCAGATAATATCGCCAGATCAGTAATAGATGATAATAATCTCCAGTTTTACTTTTTTCTACCGTTATTTCCTTTTTTCATACAAACTCCACTCATGATATTATCTACAAGCTTCAAACGTTCTCCTCTCTCTTTTCTTTTTTCGTTCTACTATCCTACAGGAGACTTCACGTTTCCTTCCGCAATCCATTCCCTGTCAAGATGTGTCATATTTTCCTTTTTTCTGTGAATGATACGCAGATTTATCCGTTTGCTGTTTCTTATTTTATTCCCTCTAATTTACTTCAAGATCCATACTCATTGCTTCAATCCCAAAAATCCTTATTATTTTTCGCCATCGTCTATCTTTGACTATAAAGTAAAACACTATACGTACGTAATACTTACTAAGTTTCTTCAACAATCCAAGCTGCTACAAAGAGGCATTTCTACATATTAAACGTTTCCTTCGTTACGGATCCATTTTCATAATCTTCCATTTTTCATTCACTGACGTACATGCAAAATGCCCCCCAATATATTGCAGTGTACTAACTAATTTGGAAAGCTATATTTTTTAATGTGATATGTTTATTTTCATAACTTGCTTATTATTTTCACTCAACCTATGAGTTCTAGAAAAGTCATTTTTACTCCGTAATCTTTTCCTCTTTAACTTTTGTAATATTATTTGAATACCCTGGGTTTCGTCGGTTTTATTAACTCTATCATCGAAAAATTTGTATAAGTTAAAGCCCTTCTTCAAAGGATTGTCTGTCAATCGTTTGAATTACACTAAAAAAATAACATACTGAAAGTACTGATAAAATCAGAGGTGATCAATATAATATAGTTGTACTATAACTTCTTGTTAAATGATCTGTACCATTTATAAATAATAAACTGCGTTAAGTACTTATCCACCGCTACCAAAGGTCACCTTGAAATACCGCTCTAAGCTTGCCTATTGTCTCTAGTGCAAGCATCAATAATTAATTCTAGCGATAATTAAAAGAAAAACACAAATAAGAAAAATCTACGTAGTTATATAAAAATTAAAAAAACATGAAGAATCATAAATAACTGAATGTAGTAAATCCTTAAGCGCATACGCGAAGAAGCATTTGGCAGATCATACAATTCTTCTGAAGCCATAAACTCTTAAAAATAGAAAACTATAAAATCTCTTATTCATTCATTCAAGCCGTGCCAAACCTATTTTCTACATTATACTTCAGAGGATAACTTTTTATCTTAGCGAGATGACTGAAAAACATTACAATAATAAGAAAATTTATTGACACATATGTTCCGTATCTTTTGTAACCTGTTTAAAGTAAATGAGTTTAACATCAGTACACTACTATATAAATATAAACCAGATTTTTTTTTTAACTTTTACAACTGGTATTTTTACTAAACAAGAGTATAAAATAACTGTAATACCGATTATCCAAATCATTACGCAACCGAATCATAAAATCTCCGCAGTAACATCTAAAAATACGTTGACATAAAATGTAGGTAATTTAAAGCATAACTTACAATACTTGCATTTGCGCAAAATAAAATGAGTAATGTAAGCTTATAATTTGAAAGTACAAGTTTAATTTTACAGAAAAGGATTAACAAATAAGGTATATGTCAGCAATTGTTAATTCAAAATGCGGTTAAAAATTGTATACGTATATCTATAGTAGAAAATTATGCATCAATACAATTTTTTTAACCCCCGGGACCACCGTTAGATATTGCTTCAGAGGATGTGATGAATGATGTGTAGCATGTGAAAATGCCATGCCTGACTGGGATTCGAACCCGGGACCTCCGGGTTAAAAGCCGAGACGCTACCTCTCACGCCACAGACCGGAATTTTTATTTTTATTATATTTGAACATTTCTTTCCCTTAAAAAGGGATGGTGCGTAGGTTGGTTGTTTTGTTTGTTTATTGTATATGCATACATTTTTATTTTAGCTGTTATTGGCGCAGAGCGGATCAATGGCGGTGCGCCGGGCGATTGCGCGCAGCGCACGAACGATCCATTTGTTCGAACGACTTACCCTTCTCGAACGATTAATTCGTTCAAACGATTTGTACTTCTTTATACGAACGATTTATCTAAAATTATATTTGTATTTTGGCGATAAAAACGCGAAAATATTGAGGTTAGAGCTGTGTTAAAAATCACAACTCAAGGAAGAGGTAAAAATATTCAGATTTTTAAAACTTTTAGTTTTAAAAAAGTTATTGTTAGTACGCAAAATTCATGAACGTTATTTAATTACAATTGGCAAAGACATTTAATAAAACGAAACGTAAACCATGTAACAGTCTCGTAGCGGGCCTTAGGCCCGCTTTTTTCGTAGTTTTTATTCAGCACCCACCAGCAGGGATTTTAATTGAGAAGCTGATTGAAAAATTTCGTGTAATATTTTCGTTATTGGACAAGAAACTTCCCCACTTTTAACAAATTTTAACAACGGATACAGCAAGATATTTAAGAAATAAAATAATTTATATTAAATCCCTACTTCTATGAAGATGCTAAATCTGTATACTGAATGTGTTTTTCACGAATTAACTCATCTTGATTGTATTAAAATAGTTGATTACAATCGATAATTTAAAAACATGACTCTCGAGGAAAAAATGAAATTTTAGATCTGCGCTTTTTCAGATATAAAAACGTAGTTCTATTTATATGAATGAATATATCAATCGTGAGGACTATCGGATTTGGGATACTGAAAAATAGCATAATTTTATTCAATCACTTCTACGTTCACAAAAAAAAACCCAAGTTTAAGATATGGAATCAACTATTATCGTAAATAAAATTTCAGATTAATAGCGGGTCCATTTTTATGTCGAACATTGTGCCGCAGGCCCGACAGATAATAAGAAAGATGATTCTAAGACCTTTTGTGAGATATAATTTGCATTTCCAGACTTTTTGTGACGAATAAACTTGTATTTTTCATGAACTATCTCAGCTTAACCTGATGTTCGTAAATACAATTAGAAAGAAAAGGACAAAATAGGATTTTATTTTCTAAATAGTATCAGCGACTTAACATAACGCGTAGCTACATAATGCCGATCGTGAGTAAATCATGCCGCTTGAATATAATATTGTCATCTAACACAGGGCTTCTTAAACTGTGGGTCGCGACCCCCAGGGGGGTCGCGAGACTACTGAAAGGAGGTCGCAAAGATCTGATACTTTTCAATCATAAATAAAATTTTAAAATTAGTATACACACTACGTACAAATATAAATACAAATAAAAATCATACAAAATACTATTGTAGTTTTATTATAACTATTTTTTGAAAAAAGTGGCAATGCAAAACTGTTATGTAGGGCCTATAAATGAAAATATGGAAGTAGCATTTAAAATAATAAATACAACGCGCTCCTCGATTTTCAACTGAACGTTCGACATTGATGTCTGGCCGCCGGCGTCAGTGTTTGCAAGATAACTTAGTGATTATAAGTACCCAGACGCCGTGTCGCCTTACAGCTTACACATACAATACGGAAGCATAATCAAGCTAGGCTAGGCGAATCGGCATATTATTTTTATAAAAGAATAATAAAAAAAATTAAATGAAAGCTTCTTTTTCGGCGTCTTTGTGATACGGTGCCTTTGTGCGCTGCACACTTTGAACACGCCATGCGTCGGGGTTGATCTGATCGTAATTTGTTGTCATTGCACTGGTAAAGATTCGAGTGTAGTTATTTTTCTGTTTGTACTTCAGTTTGGGCTCAGCTTTGTCTTCGTAGTGACATGTGTGTATTTACTGTGTAATTTTCAGTTGGTGTTTTTAATTATTACGTTAAAGTTCAACTACATTTTGTTTAATTATTTATTATTATTTAACCATCATGGATAAATGGCTAATTAAAATTCCAACTAATAAGTCTGCCACGCCGTCACAACCAAGTTGCAGTGCTTCAAATCCGACTTCTAGCAAAACAAAAAAAAGAAAATATGACGAATCATATTTGCAGTATGGCTTCACATGCTCTTCTCACAACAATGAAGAACAACCAGTGTGCTTAATTTGCAAAGAAGTTTTGGCTGCAGAAAGCACGAAACCGTCAAAACTGCAACGACATTTGAATACTAAACATGCAACGTTATCAAAAAAGCCAATAGAATATTTTGAGCGTCTTTTGCAAACATCAAATAAAGAAAAGAACACTTTGGAGAAGTATGTTACTTTGAATGATAAATATCTATTGGCATCGTATGAAGTTTCGTATTTGATAGCAAAAACGAAAAAGCCTTTTACTATTGGAGAGCAACTTTTACTACCTGCAGCTATAAGAATGTCTGAAATTGTTCATGGAAAACAGTATGCTGCTGAAATTAGTAAAATTCCATTATCAAATGACACTGTGTCCAAAAGAATTTCAGACATTAGCAATGATCAATTTCAACAGCTTCTTATGAGGCTTAAAGACAGCTCAAAGTTTGCAATACAACTGGACGAGTCGACAGACATTTCAAAAATGGCACAGTTGTTACTTTTTGTAAGATATATTTACGAGGGAAGCATTCATGAAGATATACTGTTTTGTCGTCCTCTGGAAGGTCATACTCGTGGAAAAGATATATATAAAAAAGTAAATGAGTTTTTTGAAAAAGAAGGATTAAATTGGAAAAATTGTGTTGGTGTGTGCACGGACGGTGCTGCAGCAATGACCGGACAAGATCTTGGTTTTACAGCATTTGTTAAAGCTGGAAATGATCATATTACATTTACACATTGTATGATTCACCGAGAGGCACTTGTTGTTAAAAAAATTGCACCAGAACTAAACACTGTGTTTTTTGATGCAGTCAAAATCATTAACTTTATTAAAAGTCGAGCACTTAATAGTCGATTGTTTAAAAATTTGTGCATTGATATGGATTCGGATTATACAAGTTTATTGTTACATGCTGAAGTTAGGTGGCTATCAAAAGGTCGAAGTTTGAAACGATTATTAACTTTAAAAGATGAAGTTCTTATATTTCTAACAGAGCAAAATTCTAATTTGGCCGATTATTTTCAAGATAATTTATGGCTTCTCAAGCTATGCTATTTGGCAGATATTTTTGATAAAATCAATGATATGAATTTATCAATGCAGGGAGTCTGCGTTAATATGTTTATGTTAAAAAATAAACTTGAGGCCTTTGTTAAAAAAATTCTTATATGGAAGAACAGAGTGGAAAGTGGATCGCTCGAAATGTTTCCATTTACTGACGAGTATATAATTAGTAACAATATTTCAAAAAAAGATACTCCTATAACAAAAATTATAGTTAATCATTTGAAGGATATGGAAGTTTACATGCATAGGTATTTTCCCAATGATATCGATACACAACAATGGATTTGCAATCCATTTTCAATTGAAATGGAAGAAATTAATTTTTTAAACTTAAAAGCAGAAGAAGAATTTGCCGAATTAACAAGTAATACTACCTTGCGACTTAGATTTTCTCAAGTGCCTGTGCATGAATTTTGGATAGAAATCAAATCAGAATATCCCCTACTATCGGAAATGGCAATGAACAAATTACTGCCATTTTGTACAACATATTTATGTGAATCAGCCTTTTCCACATTAACTTACATAAAATCAAAATACCGTTCAACTTTAATAAACGTTGAAAATTTATTACGATCTGCACTAACTCAAATTGAGCCTAGATTTAATTATTTGTGTAAAAATAAACAATCGCATCCGTCACATTTATTGTTTGATGTTAATAATATGTTTTTATTAAAAAAATTGTTACAAAAGTTTATTTTTTCTATTGAATATATAGATATAGTTTTATGTTTTCTTATAAAAAAATTGTTACAAAAGTTTATTTTTTCTATTGAATAAATATATATATAGTTTTATGTCATTCTATTTATTGTGTTTTATTACGACCGATATCCCGTCAACGTTTCCAATTATATATATGTGAAATGAATGGGTACGTATTCTTTAATCCTTATTTTATTTACATTGTAAAATAGTGCGATATTACATCTACATCTACGGTTAATATATATTTCATTATATGGAGGAGGGGGTCGTTTAAAATTTCGTAAGCTTGAAGGGGGTCGCTATATAAAAAAGTTTAAGAAGCCCTGATCTAACACAATTTTTTTTTACGTCACTACGTGTTTGAAAGCACATACATTATATGCGCAGAATAAGATTAAATGTTGCATAGACGTAAAAACGGCGTTAACACAGCATTTTGTTGCAACATAAATGCATAACTACTACATAAAAAAAAAATCACTTCCCGACCATATTTATATTTCATATTTCCTACTCCGAAGTGGTTAATATATTATTTATAAAAAATTAAAAAAAAAAAAAATTATAAATAATCTCTTGACTTTATTTAACTATTTATAAAAATTTCGTTATATCAAATAGGGAAAAAAGCGTAGTAAATAACTTAATTGGAAATACATAATAACATAAATAAATAAAAATACTTTAAAATTAAATGTTCAAAAACGTAACAATAAATTGACGAATTTGAAAGAAAGAAAAATAATTAAATAAAAATGAAAACTAAAAATATTAGATATCAAAAGAATGTGTTTGGGATGTATATTTAATAAACAAATATAGCTAAAACGTCATTATGAATTTTCGCTTCTACTACGGTTGCCTATATAGATTAATTAAATTTCGAACGAGATTTGAAGTTGAACTTCAAACGTATTTATTCAACAACCGTTTTTATTACATAAAATAATTATATTTGAAAATTAACCATAGTCTATAAATTCGCATGTAAAGAAGTAGCTGTGGTGATCCATATAAACGTTGCCATGGGTGGGGGAAATATATTAATTACAGTAATCTACGAACATAACTCATACGCTGAAAACGAATTACATGCAAGTACTAATTATACGCTGTCACTTTTGTTCTTATACAAACAAACAACCTGTAAGATAATCGTCCATAAATAGGTATAAAAGGTATAAATACAATGATAATATCCAATAAAAATAAAGGTGCATAAAAAGCAAACCGTCAATATAAATAAATACATACAGAAAATTATTTTGATATGTAGAGAGCTCCTGACAGAAAATCTAACGTACTTGTGTGGGTGATAAAATTTTGAAAATAGAAGATATATATTACAATGTAAAGTAAATAATTGAGGAAATTGGATATAGAAATTGAAATATAAACGCAGAAAACTACAATATACCACTTTCTTTTTTTTTCTTGTTTAGCCTCCTGGAATTACCGTTCAGGTATTATTTCATTTCCATGAGTGTATGAGTGTAAATGAAGTGTAGTCTTGTACAGTCGACCATTCCTGAAATCTGTGGTTAATTGAAACCCAACCACCAAAGAACACCGGTATCCACGATCCAGTATTCAAATCCGTATAAAAGTAACTGCCTACTAGCACTTGAACGCTGGAACTCTCGACTTCCAAATCAGCTGATTTGGGCGCGTTCACCACTAGACCGATCCGGTGGGTTACAATAAACCACTGAAATGATTACAGACCAAAAAGTAATTGCAGAATTTCGAAAAACAAAAAACAGTAATATAAAAGATCAGGTTAACAACTACATCAGTTGAAATAGATTCAAGCGCCAGACGGTCTGTATACAGGTATTTCCATTATAACTGTATCAAATATCGTTAGGGATCGTAATGACTGGCATAAAATAGGATATGGTCTTATCCGTTGATGAGATGGCCCGCACAGACCACAAGTATTACTATGGTTAAATGAATAAAAATATTACGGATTGATGAGGAAGAAGTCCGTGTGTGCATGGTATATCGTGGCTTGCATCAAGATGATACGGATAAACGTAATTTTAGAAACAAAACTATTATTTTTCTACAGTTCTTTTATTAAAGCCAATATTAATCAAATAAATTAACCATATCAACAGTTGTTCTTGTTCCAATACACTCGTATTTTTTGTTGTAAAGTTCATAAATGAAACAAAATAAAAAATGTGACTTATTCATATGGAAAAACACTAAATGGGCACCTTATAAAGCAATCATTGAAAAATTAATCTTTTTATTAAAACACATAATTTTTTACTTAATTTTAAAAATGTAACACAATTAAAAACCGTAAAAACCTTGAAGCTGAATCGACCAGACATTTGTATAAAAGGAAACGCTAAATAAACTGACTTACACAAAAGACAGCATAACATTTCATAAAGCGTCATCCATCGCTTACCTGAAAAAAAACAAACAAATAAATAAAACAACGAAAAAATTATAAAATTTAGCTAAGTTTAATGAATAAATAAAACTAAGTAAATTTACGACAAAAAAATAATTTCTTCTGGTAAGTTGAAGCACTTTAATTTATGTATTTCTTCCAAAAGGTACACTACCCTGCTGTTTCACATTTTCTATCTTTCTTTATTATAATTGTCATATACGTATAAGAATCTATGGTACATAACGCACCAGTTCTTTTCTCTATGATTAATGATCTGACTACGTATGCGGCTCCTGTAATCAAAAGAATTAATGTCTCACTTTCAAAAGCTGAACACAACTGCATTTCAACAAAATGCAATCGTAACTATGGTTCAACGAAGAAAGCAACGAGAATCACATCGATCCTAACTTTACCTAATAAGCCTGCTTTAGGGTGCTTGTTCCTAATTTGAATCCTATTTTTAAAGGTGGCTTTTAATAATTTCTGGAAGTGACTTGTGTCATCAAGTCACACAACCGCTTATTACATTTAACAAGGTGAAACTTATTAGCATTAGTTAATTGTTCCGAATAGTATGAAAACAACCTAAAGTATGAGAAACCTCGAAAAGTTTTCCTAGAAATATTTCAATTATCTAGAAATGCTTTCTTAATAAATTTTCCTGCTTTGTATCACTAAAAATGTTTCATTTAACTTTATTCTCAAGAATGTGTGTCATCTTAGTAAAAAATTCATTTGCCAAAGGGTATTTTTAGGTAATTTATTTTAATTGTGAGTAAATCGTAAAAAAAGTTGCAAATTTCGCAAATAATGGCCATTTCAATTTTCAACAGAACACAATTTTTCTATTTAAATTATCTCACATTCTAAGTACTATGCCATAAATTTATGTTCCTAAAATTTTTTCTAGAATGTTTCACGAATGATTAATACAGAAAATTAGTTGTTACACTAGAAATAAGTCCTAAACTACATGAAAACGTCGTTAATTCAAATTTTTCATCTAATGTCAATCCAAAATAAAAATTCTTCTATCTTTAGTTTATTACTAAAAACAAATTATCTAACAACAATATTACAGTTAAAAATCAACTAATTTATGATTTAAGTAATTTTTGATTTGCAATAAAGATTAAATGCTAGACTCTTTAAAATACAACAGAATAAAGAGATTATTAAAAAATTAAAAATTCCTTTTAATAGTGCATGGCATAATACAATATTTGGATTTAAAAATACAGAGATAAAATCCACTAATTTATTATTTTACTAACTTTTAAAACTACTAAAAAATAATGTGTTTCTCCTCCAAGTAAGGTTACAATTCTTCTCTATTATTCATATTTAATTCTTAATTAAACAAAGAACCTTTCTAAAAATAAAAGTAGGTTACAAGTAAAGAATAAAAAAACAACAAAAAAATTAATTGAAAAAAACAACAAATGATTAGAATGTATTTAAAGGTCGCAAAATATTTACCATAACAATAAAAAATGTAAATATATCTCTTAATTACACTTATATTTTTGGAATAATTTATCCACAAACAATGACATATATTTCATGTAAATGAAGTATTGATATGTAGATATTCCGACAAAAAATTAGAATTGTATGTGACAGATTTCACTGTCAAAAGAGAAAATAACCAAATGTTCTATGCTATAGATTTATTTTTCGTTCGTACACAATAGATTAAATCTTTTTACGTTTACAATAAACAAATTTCAAGTAAAACGTTTTTTGAACCGCAAGAATATACGCTAAGCAGACTGTTATCATTAAATCTCTTTTAAATCCTCAAGTAAACTGTTATTATTCCTTCTATCTTGCAACACTGAATATCTATCTTCTTTCGTTAACGTTAACCTATTCTTCTGAGCTATTAAGAATTTTTCATTTCTAACAATACAAATATATAACTAAACTCCTCTAAAATAAAAAATAAAAAAAATGTAGGTACCTGGAAAAAAATTAACGAAATTTAGGTACGTCTATTTCTCTTATATTATTATTAAGAACAATTTTTTTTTTTTAATTTGGAGTCTAGAGAATAAAATAGAAAAATTATAAATAAAAAGTTGACACCTCCAATTTTCATACCTTGTTTTTTTTTTCAAAATATAAAATCTTTTTAAAAATATTATATTAAATAATAATAACTAAAAGTGAGTTAAGATCAGTTTTTTTTTGTAGCGTAAATTGTTCTAAGGTTCAGTATGTTGTTTATATTATAATTTTGTAAACTGAAAAACTATATCCTTAAATTTATGTACAAAAAAAAATGTACTAAAATGCAGACGTATCAGAAGATTTCCAATTTAAAAATTTGTACCACTTTCTGGGAATTAGAAGGATTGAGAGTACACCCGTTGCTCCTATCAAATAAGCATTCAGTATATTAATTTCTTTTTAAACAATTATAAATGTTTCACGTTCAGAAATATTTGTTTTCAAAAATATATAATAACAAAACAATAAATAGAAAGTAGTTATTAATGAGGCTACCCATTACTGCATTGAGTAAAAATAAATCATGTTAATGTTAAGCATTTCTTTTGAATTACGAGGGGGGTAGAAATATAAACACAAACACAGTAAAATTTAACGCAATTTGAATAAATTTTAATTTAAGCACTATTAATTCACTTTATAATACGAATACAATCTACACAAATGCTTAACACATTTTAAATAAATTTTATTTTATGTTATACAATAAATATATTTTTAAATTTATAGCTTTGTAAAATAATAAAACGTATCCTTTATGCTTTTTTTTTGTTAGTCTAAAAATATTCACTTCAATAAACAAAAAATATAAAGTTCAATGACCGCCTAAAATTAAACAAGAGATCATCAAAAAAGTAAATAATATTTTCTCTTTTGATATAATAGAATTAATAAATTTAATCTCGGAAACTGAATATTATTTTTCTGATCCAACACACCTGATCCAACAATCGTAAAACAAATTGACCTAAAACTAATTTTACAAACAGAAATAGACCTCTGCAAAATGGAAATATGAGATATTGTCGCTGCCAGTACTACATAATTAGTACTATACATTTTCGTTATTTCCTCACAACCGTTAAAAATAAATTACAATCAGCTATCTACTCACTTAAGTGTCTGTGATGACAAAATTACATCGTTTTGTATACATAAATTATGGTATAATATTCACTTGTTTCGCTCGCTCTGATGAATACAACCTAAGAACCTACCCTTTCAAATTCGAAAGTAATCTACATTGGTTATGGATGTAAAGTAGCCATAATTCATTAGTTTCCAATTTGATAGGAAATGAAACTCTTTCGAGACTGAAAGCGACGGTCTACAAACAATAATTGAAAGATTCGAAATTTTTTAAGGAGTTTAAGAAAATATTAATTATAATCATATCTGTACCCAGTACAGACATTGAATAATATAGTTCAGTTCTACCATACAAAGAAGTACATAAATTTATTGCTACTACACACATTCTTTCTCAAGCTATGACGCATGTAAAGCACCTAAGTTACAAGTCATAGTTTATTTCATCATAAAACTCGTCCCTGAATTGAAAACAATGATAACAAGTAGGCATAGATAAATAAATGTATTAATGTACATTTCAGTGTTCTTAGCATGCTGATTTAATAAAAAAAGTAGGTTATCAGTGGAAAAAAAAGAAAATAATTTTTTCCCGTAATAAGCCTTGAGTAGCATGAATATGATTTTTTTCCTAACTCAAAATGTCGAAAATTTTGATAAATGCGTTACGAAAAGATAAAGAGGTAATCTTTTTTTACAAGTAGCATGAATATGATTTTTTTCCTAACTCAAACTGTCGAAAATTTTGATAAATGCGTTACGAAAAGATAAAGAGGTAATCTTTTTTTACAACACTAAAATTAAACATCGTCATAAAAATAATCTTTTTATTTACTTAGTACAACAGAACAGCTACTTAAGTCTTTGTATACTGTAGATTAAAAAATAAATAAAAAGCTTACGTAGGCCTACAGATAACAACTATAATTTAAAAAATAAAACAAATACAAACATTAATTGCACACATTTTACCAGAAAAAGCAGAGCACAAACAAGATTATAATAAAAGTCTGTCATTATGTTACTATTAAAGCCTTGACCAATTACATAATGAATACAGGGCATATTCCTCCTTAATTTTATTTTTGAATTTGTTTTCATTGAATTGGAAGTCAATTTCCTCATTGTAAGCATTGGCTACCTCTCATTAGGTGACAGTTCAAACCTTCGATCATACAAAAACCACCTTCGATTCCTTAATGAGTAACTAGGTACACGAAACTGAATATCTGATTCCTAAACAAATTTGCCGTCCAATAGATGAACAATATAAAAATCCAAAGACGTCAAAGGGTATCCCAAAGACGTCTTCTATTAGCAAGAAGAGAAAAGTCAAATTGCTAACGGATACATTCTTTCGTCACAAATAGCGGAAAATGAAACTTCCTCTCAATCACAATAGAGGTGTATTTTCGGTCACGATTCCAGATGACTGAACAATAATGAAGATGAGACCTCACAACTGACTTGTATAGAACAGAGGTGTGTTCACGCTTTAAACGTTACGGGCCAGCCATTGAAAGAGACCAAGGTTTCTCCTAGCTTTACCGACTATCCTCTCTACGTGTTTTACTAAGAGAAGCTTATCGTCAAACAAGGTTCCAATATCTCTCACTTAAAATACTGTATAGGTACATCACCAATGCTGTAACTGTAAGTGGAAGTCTTCCTTGAAAATAATACACGAGTTTTTTACATGTCAAAATGCATAAAAATGGTTCGTGCTCAATCACAGATTTTACTATTTTTAACTGAAATTTTACGGGCATCGACACATTCTTTAAAAGAAATTATTATCTCCATCAGGATCGTCATATGTAAGGGTGTAAAGGGCCCCTACATTTTATTTAAAAACACAAACTTCACAATAAACATTAAAACATAAAAGACAAGGACAATCACAAACACTTACGGGGTGTAAAGGGCTCTAATATTAAAATTTGAGATAGGTTCTCAAAAGACCATGAAATTAAAATTAAAATTAAACTTATCAATACCATATCTTTCTTTCTTCTACGAAGTCTCATTAATAGTTTGTTTAAGCACCCTCGGGGCGACCAGAACCGCCGTTGAGCAGTATATCAGTCGTGCCAGGGTGCCGTGGCAGTTGAATCCTTCTTATATCAGGCCATAGGCATGCACGGCGTACACCCATAGCCTCGCGCCCTCAATCCACCCTTGAGGGTCCCCCTTGCCATCATCGGACACACCCCGACTCACTGCTCTTGAATGCAGGCGAGCCAAAATGGCCTAGGCAAGAGGGCTACCTCCCGTCACTATACGTGCCACACTTCGAGACTCCCTTATATGTATATATAAAACTACCGCTTAGAGTATCTTTTACCACAGCTTTAAACTTCCATTTTATAGACTTTTAAGAAGTCCACTGGCGTGTAAAAATGCAACTATATTTTCTTCATTTCCATTATCCAAATCAGCACTAATATTATTTGTAAGACGGAACCTCTTTCTGAGGTCCTCATATATGGTACACTCTTCTATTAGATGCTTGATTGTCAGTGTTTTATTACAAACACCGCACATTGGTCTCACTTCCCCGGTTAACAAATATAAATTTGTTAATCGCGTGTGACCGATTCTAAGTCTGGTCACCGCTACTTGTTCACGGCGAGTCAACTTAAAGTCGCTTTTCCATTTATAAGGAGAAGTTTTTACTGAGTTTAATTTTGTATTTAAACTCCTCCATTCAGCGTTCCACTTGTTTCTTACTATGTTTGTTGGACGGTTTTTAACATCTGCCACTCTTACAGGAAATGCATCCAAGTCATCGCAGACTGTTGCCTTTCTGGCAACTTCGTCTGCGATTTCATTACCTGTAATACCAGCATGCCCTGGAGTCCATACAAATACGCATCGCTGTCCTCGTTGTTTTAGTACGTATAAAATGGACAGGATGTTTGCAATTAGGACATCCTTAATGTTCTTGTTCTGAATTGCGACGAGTGCACTTAATGAATCGGAACATATTAGCACTCTCTCTTCGCAATAGTGTTCAGTGTAGCGAAGAGCTTGCTGAATTGCAGTGAGTTCTGCCGTGTAGACACTGGCCACATCTGGCAGTCTCCAAAAGTGGGCGTCTTCATTTACATATATCGAGCATCCAACACCATGTTCGGTTTTAGAACCGTCAGTATAAATTCTAATATGTTCTTCGTTGCTAAAAATTCCTGCTGGATGATCACTGCTGGTTTCTTTTTTATTTCTCCTTGAGAGAGATCCAAACTTGTATTTACCGCTGGCAAGAGCCATGGCGGTAT
Source organism: Lycorma delicatula (assembly GCF_047948215.1). Lineage (NCBI taxonomy): Eukaryota > Metazoa > Arthropoda > Insecta > Hemiptera > Fulgoridae > Lycorma > Lycorma delicatula. The sequence goes on from NC_134460.1 coordinate 82,193,242, forward strand.
TTCTCTAGTAGAAATTGCTAGGGTCTCTGGTATAGCAATTTCATATTTTCTTCTTAATTCGTGGTACCTAATTCCGGTTGGTCTGGAATAGGTAGCACGATGTTCATATACTGCAGCCATAGGATGATTCGCAAACAATTTGTTATTTATATGAGCAGGGAAAGCCCATACATTTGCTGCATATCTTAACAAAAGGATCTCTCTTCTATAATGTAGTGGCATTATTCCGGCTTCAGACATCAGACTAGCCGCCGGACTTGTACGGAAAGCGCCTGTTGCATATCTTATTCCGCTATTATGAACTACGTCTAACTTTCTTAAGTGCGACTTTCTAGCGGATGAATATACGATACATCCGTAGTCTAGTTTAGATTGAACCAATGCTTTATACAATCTCAATAATGTCTCTTTGTCTGAGCCCCAATTTAAATTCGATAAACATTTTATAATGTTTAGGGCTCTTTTGCATCTATCACTCAAGTCCTGTATATGTAATCCTCTGCAGATCATTCGATGCAAATCGTCTGTATACAGTTGGAATTTCAATTACATCAAGAATGTCATTAATGAATAAAAGGACCAAAATTTGATCCTTAGGAAACCCCGGAAACAGAAAAAGGACAAAAAAATATGCCGCCATATTAACACACCAAAAAGGTTCTACCTTGAAAATAAAACTTTATTCAGTTGACGTACGTACTTCATACATCCAAAATCGGGTAAATTTTGTAATAGCAAGTGATGGTATGCTTTATCAAAGGCTTTTTGTAAATCAAAGTGTATACTTTGATAGTAGATGTAGTATTACATCTACTTGTATTTGCTGTTGAACTGTAGGGCTTGTTGTCAAGAATGCTGCAGATTGGACGATGTTGATCTTCCAATGTCCAAACGAAAGTTCCGCGATGTTTAAAGCTGAAAATGCCAGCAAAGGTTCTTCATCAGCGAGGTAAAAGTAGATAGAAATCCCCATCACCGTGTTATCTGAAATTGGCCTTCCTCTAAAGGCGTACTGAAACCATTTTCTTGGTATTTTGAATTAAGTTCCCCATAGAATGGTGCTAACAAAACACACTGAGATCAAACAGCAGGATGATTAATACTGTCACAGTCGGACTCTTACATATCCACTGGAAATGAGTTACAGGAGATATAATTATTATTATTTTATTATCTTCGCCCACAACTTTCGACATATTGACTGACGAAACTATAGGTTATGTAAGCATGAACATCCAAATCTTCCGTGACAGAGCCCACGTAAAGACCGAAGAGCAGTGAAAGAAGAGCGTCGTGTTCAGTTAAGACAGAAAACAAAATTTGAATTAAGTTTCGACCTAAATTTGGACCAATTTCAAAGTATCTGGTAATAAAAGAAGGAGATTTTCCTAAAATTAGTCCTTTCGTGATTGCTCGTGGGATCACGGAAGCTGCAGGAGGACCTGTAAAAGAGACAACGAAGACTGCTATAGGTTTGTCTGTAGAGACCGTCAATGACATACAGTCATCACAGCTACTGAGAGCTACGATGTTAGTATTCATCAACATTGAGGTTGGAGCACACGATAAGCTAAATACCTCCAAAGGACTTGTTGCATGTCGACAACTGAACACCTTTAAAGGAGGTTTCTGGAGCCTCCTTTAAACGTGACAACTGAACTGACATAAGCCTTAGCCAAATTTGTGGAACAGATCATTAATCAGAAGATGAAGAGTCGACCAATTAGGATAAAAGCCCGAAGACGCAAAGATGAAAACAAACATTACTGAACAAAAAAAATCATCTTAACCAAGGAATGAAGGATAAAAGGAGACTAGTTCCAAGGCGAAGGATAAAACGCAATATAGACAAGAAGCCTGAAGCCAAAGTAGAAATTCCAAAAATCTACATTCAAGGAACTGAGAAAAGAGATAAAAATATTAGAAAAAGAAGATTTAGGAAAAACCAAAATGGAGCTCCCATAAGTAGGGAGGCCTTTAAGTGAGAGGTTAAGGAATCAGCCGTCCTGTAAGCATTGGCGAGGGAGTCCGACTCTCGACTCTGATGTACTACTGACCGCAGCATCTGAGCCGGTATCCTCAGATATCGGTAGCATACATCCACCGTGCTTTAACACGGAAGATCGGGTGATTCCATCTCAGAGGCCTTTAGAAAGATGGAAAAGAGAAGCAAAAAAGGATGGCTTAAGGGTAAATCTAGACGACAGAATTTAAGAGATTGTTTCTATGAGTTTTTTCACAATTTTAATAAAAGGTGTATTTTTTATTTTTATATGACACGAAGTGTTTTTGAACACCTTTCATTAGAAGTGATTTGTATGTTAATAAAAGGCAAGGACAATTTACATCCCTGTCATCTTGTGTTTAAGAGTTTTCTCAATGTGTCTTTTAATTTTTACATTAGAGAGAAGTGTTTTTTGATAGTTTTGACAAAACCTCCTAGGAAATGGTTAGAATATTTTTAAATGGCAAGGGCCTTTACACCCTTATGTTGTGTTTTTAGAGTTTCAATATCCTTCAACAAGTTATTTTTAGATGGTTTGTTTTGATAAGACTAGTCTCTGACTATGTCGATGGTGTTCTTATAGGGGTGGAAAATAAATTTTTCTTTCTTTCTTTTACGTGGAAAGGGTCGAATGACCACAGTAGTCTACGCCCCTAAAACGTAATAAATAAAAATAAAAGGTAACGAACGATAAATATAAATCACGTCAAACCGGCCGACATGATATTATCGTTCGGATTTTTATTTTAAACAGTGAGAAAGAAATACGAAAAATACCCGATATCGTGAATATATATAAATGCGACGAAAAGGTCATTTAATTATAAAATACACCTATTCACAAAGGATTATTAATGCATAAAAATTAAATGTATTAATAATGTGTATATTAATATTCTAAAAACCAGTAACCAACGATAGTAACGATATCTATGTTATATCAGGTGTAATACAAACATCTATTTAATAGTCCGAGTAACATAAGGAAGTACAAGGAGGGAACATCGGTTAGAAACTGATAATAAATACAATTATTATTCTTCTTTCATGGTCAAGGAAAAAAGGTTAATGAAAAAAGATGTTTAAAAACCCGAAGGAAATGTATGAAATGTACGAATTAACATGTTATATTTTACCAATATTAAAATTAATAATTAAAAAAACAATAAACAATGAATAAAAAAAATTAAAAATAATAGAAAACTATGTCAACGTTATTATTAACTTACAACACTATAAACATTCACGCTGCATTAACAAAGAGGTTGTACAGGGTTAAGGCCAGGGTCACTACATTCACTACAACAAGCAGACCATTTAAAACAAGTCCCCACCTTCAATTCCACTCCATACGTATTCATTTATTAAATAAATATAAAACACACCTGACACCAGATATAAACACAAGTAAGAAGAAAAAATTCTTTGGATTTTTATATAATAAAAAAAAAACTTACATAATGGAACAATTATATTATTCCATTTACATTATTACCATGATCTATCTTCTAATAGTATTTAAATTAACTTTTTTATATGCTGAATGATTGCATCATAGATTACAGATGATTTCATAATAGAAATAAAGTTATATGATTCATGATCAGGTTGGGGCCTGTGGACTGCACGCACGCATATACACGCCCATCAAAAATGCAATATACTCGTCAATAAAAAAAAACCCATCAAATACGATCTACTGTAGATGTTAAAGAGAATTTTTCTTAGTCATTTCTCCTACTACGTTTTTGCACGACTGGTCTCGGCCGCTGTTTCACAAAATTAAAAAAAACTTAAATTTCTCAAAGATGGTTTGTATGGTTTTGATAAAATTTTAATATACTAACTACGTATCTTTCAGGATTTCTTAGAAATATTTTTTTCTTTAAATGTTTTCTAATTCTTTATCATCAAACCTTTCTACATAGCCGTCCGTGTTAAGGCTTCCAACCATTTTTATACCTATCTTGAATTTCAGATAACTTTCTTAAATGACGGTGGTATCTTCCTATGTTTCCAGAATCATGACCAATATTCTGATTTCATAAATCCTTGGCCTTTTACATTTTATTTCTTAAAATTGAATATGTTTATTTTTGTATGAAATATTCCATACGTCTGTACAACTGCTAGTTTTTTTTCAATAATTATTTTAAAAAATTTAGTAACCTTAATTCAGATTACTACAAAGTAGAAGTAACAAAAAAATAATAAACGTAAAGGGGTAAACACCCGCATTTGAATAAAAATAGAAAGGAAAAGAAATAAATAAAAATAAGACAGAAAATAAATGTAGATATGGCTAAAGAGTGCAACGATGCGAAATCTAAGATTCTCTAAAACATGGGAGTATGGCTTTATTTTTTACCTTTCTTCTACTACTTTCTTTTCCTTTTTTTCATAAAAATACTTTGGCTATCAAAATTAGAGATTACATTAGGTTTTATATTCAGTACGGTATAATAAAAAAAAGTCCCTTTCGGCACGCTGTAAGGCGGAGGTAGATTTCACAGATACTAAGTAGAGGATAAAAAAATGTCCACCTTAAAGTTAAGAAAAACTTCAAATTTACTTAATACGACAATGATTCCATGTGAAAAAATTTCACATGTTTAGCATACGACAAGCCCCATCTTACAATTCCATCAATATTTTGGTCATCCCTTGCCGTAAGGGTTGGTCATATCAAAAATTGTTTCAGACAAAAGTTTTATAAAATGTTTAAAGGACTAACGGCCACTTTAAACCGATTCGATACTGTGCCTATTAAAGGAGGTATGAGTTTTTTGTCTTCGAAACCACTTTTTACCACCCCCTGGGCCAATTGTTGGTGATATCAAAAAACTTTACTTAGATAAAGGCCGTTATCCAAAGAATAGTAGGAACTCTAAACGAATTCAATATTTTACTTAATAAGAAAGTTACAGCGATATTTTGTTTTTTTCAAAAAAGCCCTCCATTTCCAACCCCATGGTCCGATTTTGGCCGTTAACGAACTCGACCGAGATTTTGGGACGAGTTATTTTTAAGGAACAATTTGAAAGTAACTGGCGAAAAATTACGACAGTTACCGTGTTCACAAGAAAGTGAAATATATAAATGTATATATAAACGTTTGGGCTGACTGTGGTTTTGGGGTCTGGGAGATGTGAAACGCAAAGATATGTCAACATTTTCCGGAAGTCGAATTATGGTACCCATTACAATTGGTAGCTTTCTTAAGAAATCTAATGCTAAGTAATTGTAACAAAAAAATCTTAAAATCATCTATGTAGACAATGTAATTTTTTGTTAAATAATTGTTTCACTTTTTTTTCTTTACTTTTTTTTTTGCTTGATGACCAGATAAGCATGATGGTTGGAATATGGAAATGGAATTTTGCAGCGTATGAAAAATGCCATATCTAACTGGAATTCGAACCCAGGACATCCGAATGAAAAGTCGAGACTCTACCATGAAACAGGACCATCCTCTACAAAAATTAAAAAAAAAAGAATCTAATCGATAAATGTCTATTTAGTAAAAAGTAAACTTTCTTTATATTATATACTGGTTAAACCGAGTCCTCCTTTTCATTAAATCGGAATGTTGTCATAATTTTAAATCGGGAATGTAGACAGAACGTTTTTTTTTTTAATTTGTCAGTTTGTCACACAAAAGAAAAATCCATAACAAGACGATTTGTAGAAGTTTATAAAAACTAGTTATATTATCTGAACATAAGGCATCATATATTGTTAAATTTCTCACAGAAAAAATCATATAACATTAGTAAAAGCGTATAAAAATGATTAACAGATAAACAGTAACCTACAGAAAAAGATAAAACCTACAAAAAACAAATATAATTAATCAAAGCGTTAAAAAAAACAATCACTATAAATAAGTTCAATAGTACCAAAAAAGATGTGAATCAGAAGAGAAATTCGACAATTTATAAATGTTAATGCACATGAAGCCGAATTAAACCGTCACACACACACACACACACACACACACACACACACACACACACACACACACACACACACACAGAGAGAGAGAGAGAGAGAGAGAGAGAGAGAGAGAGAGAGAGAGAGAGAGAGAGAGAGAGAGAGAGTGAGAGAGAGAGAGAGAGAGAGAGAGAGAGAGAGAGAGAGAGAGAGAGAGAGAGAGAGAGAGTGAGAGAGAGAGAGAGTGTGTGTGTGTGTGTGTGTGTGTGTACAATGTTTAGCGGAGTGGTCTGCAATGTATTTTTACCACTCTATCGTTACAGTACTTTTTCCTTAACACAATATTTAATAAGGAACTAAATAAGGAAATAATAAAAAATTATTTCCAAATATCTGTTCTACGTTCTAGTAACTACTATTCTTAATTTACAAATATTTTCTTAACCAGCTTATCCAAACGAACATCTCCGATCCCAAATTTAAAAAAAAAATGAATGATGACAATTCCTGGAAATAACTATAACTCTGATAATGACCAATAACTGAAAACTTTATAGTCAAAACGCTCAAATTTAGTAATGACAATGAAAAAACAGTTATCCAATATGATTTTTTTGGCGTATTTCCAATAAGTAAAAGATTAAATCAAACAAAAATAATTTAGGTTAAAAGTTAATCCGCTAAGGGTAATTTGGATTTTGTTTTCCTTTAATTTCTTTTCTGGCAAATTTGACTAACAAATGAAATTTTAAAGAGTAAAAAAAAAACCTGAAACTTATCGGTGACAATGTAGTAAGCGACTAATTTCATTTAAAATTATTTTCAACCACTGTAAACTTATTTTGAATTAATAACAAAAAATCAACAAATTATACTAATTAATTATTAACTAATTATCGAAGTTAATACTTAAAAAAATAAAACATACTACACCTACACGGATAATATGTTTGAAAATACATTAATGTTTTTCAGTAAATTAATGTTTGTAGGGTAAACAACAATCGTTTTTGTAAAAAGGCTTATAAAACTAGTTAATTATGTTATCTCACTGCAAGTTTCAGTAGATATTCTTTTCTATTATTGTAATGGAAATAGTAATAATAATAAGTATTATTATTGATATTAACAGAAAAATAATAACCACTTGTCTACAACACAATAATTTAACAACTTATTTGTATTTGTATAGGGAAACCAGTTAAAAAAGATTACTATTATTTAAATAAATAAATATTTAAGATAGTTTAAAAAAAGTAAAACCAAACCCCGAATATCTAAAAGTAAATACGTTTTAAAAAACGCTTATAGTGGTCTACATAAAAAATTTAAGATTCAGATCGTAAATAGAATAAAGAAAAGAACTGTTCTGTTCATAGAAGAATAAAGTGAGAAAAAGATTTAAGTTTAATACAAAGAGGTTGTTTAAGGGATGGCTAGAGGGAAAATAAAGAGAAAGTGACTGGAAGAATGGGGGTTGAAAGACTCGAGAAACCGTGCCAGATTCACTTTCTTCTATTCTATCTTAACACTATCGAAATTGAATATCACTATATAGTACTACAAGCATATATTTTAACAGGCAACCAACTTATAACGTAAAAAGAAATAGTAAATAAATAAAATTGTGCCAATAAAAATTGCGGGCTACAACTTTTTTATAGTAAGAAATTTAATAAAAAATATTTACTATTCTATAATTTTACAAAAATTAAAAAAAAAATAGTAATTATTCGTTTAACATAAAAAAGAGATATTCATTCAACCGACTAATGGATATTCCCATACAAAATCACACGAAACAAAAATCTTTTCTTTTTTTACGCACTTTGCGCAATTCCTAACACAATCAATGCCAACGACAGCAACTGTACCAAGGAAAGTTTTGCAATTTATTTCTAAGGAAATGGTTTATCTATGTAATGCAGTGCGTGAATTGTTGACTAATTTACATATTCACAGGCACGAATGAATTGTGTAATCAAATACTTAGTTGTTTTCGTAAACATTTTATAAAAAATGTTTATTTTTTTTATATTATGACAAGATTGTTGCGCAACATAAAGTTATAACTGTACTAATGAAATTAATGGTCCCTGTTCTTTTTAATTTTCTTAAGTTAATTCGGTAAGTAATATAAATTTATCGAAAATGTAAATGAAAGAATTTAACGATGTTTCTATCCATGATTGCGGTTATTGATGAAGATTTGACAAATTATCTTTCCATTTTTTATTTTTCTGTTTATTTTTTTTTACGTCATCGCGCTTTGTTCTTTTCTAAAAATATATAAAAACAACCACAACATCTTAACATAACTGATACACTCACAAAAACATACTAAGATGCTCGGTCAAATATTACCCGAACATTTGAATTATTTTTCAACTGGCGAATTGTTAAAATGCAAGTTTAGGTTGATTTGGTTATTAATGGATAAGTCTCCTTCAATGCTCTTCCTCACCTTGGGTTTGCTCCTGTAATAGCAAGCGCGATGAGTTTATTAAGTTTGTTATGAGTTTATTATTATTAACTAATAATGTTGCGCAGAAGAAATGTAAAAAGCTGTTCATGTTCAAATTAACGAAAAATCGATGGAGCGATACGAAGCACTTTTCAATCCGCGTTCTTACATGCGATGACAGCTTTCTTTCTTTTTCCTGTTTAGCCTCTGGGAATTACCGTTCAGGTATTACTTCAGAGGATGAATGAGGATGATATGTATGAGTAGTCTTGTACAGTCTCAGATGGACCATTCCTGAGATGTGAGGTTAATTGAAACCCAACCACCAAAGAACACCGGTATCCACGATCTAGTATTCAAATCCGTATAAAATACTGCCTTTATACCGATTTAAATACTAGATCGTGGATACATGCGATGAAACCTGGGTCATCACTATTCACCACAGATTGGAGAAGGAAAAGACTAAGTGAAAGTGAAAATGTAATTGTTTAGGGATAAATTTCTTCCCGCAGTGTTTAAGATTAATGTAGAAGTTATGAACCACTCGATTTTCTTCACAAGAATAGGCTTATGCTGCAAACATTAGCCTAAGACTAGGAAACCTATCCGGTCAAAAGACATTGAAGCTCAAACCGCTACATATAGATCCTACACAACCACTGCTAGCAGTGGATACTGTGGCAAATTCACTGGCACAGTATCAACACCACCCTTGCTCACAGCCATATAATTAATACTTACTCAGACCGCTTCAGGAAATATGGAGAGGTCAACAATTTAAAAGGTCTACAAATTGGTGTGTAAAGTTGAATTGCAATTGGTTTTGAAGAATCCCACTGTTTATACAATACCGAACTGAAAAAAAATTAACTTATTCAACGTCAGATATCTCTAAAGCTAATGGAATTTTTTTTTTTGAAAAAATAACACTTGGAGCATTTAAAGAAATATTCTTTGAATAAAAAGTGGCAAAAAAGCATCGTATATAAGTTACCTAAAAAATGAACAAACGCTGTTTAATTTCATAATTAACGTGTTTAGAATTTGATGAAATACTTGTATATAAACTATCTGTTCATTTAATACACACATATTGTATGGTTATGAGTGTCAGTATATTTTATAATGTTAAAGAATATTAAACACAACTGTGATCTGTTTGTTTATGAGCAGAATATTGTTATTAGTATTATTGTTTGTGATATGTTTCTGGTGTTGGCAAATGTTTTATGTAACAATATGAAACTTCATGTTTTCAAGCTGCATCCCATTTATTCAAGACGATCACAGTATAGGCGGAGCAATTTCAAAATGTCTTTGAGATGTGTAGAACAACTAAACGAAAAAAAAAATATTTACTAAGAGGTTGTTGATGACACATTAATACATGATCACATTCTATGTACCCCGTTACCCCTGATAAAAAATTATTAGTAAAAGAAAGTCTTTTAATTATTTATTTAATCATGCACGGAAAAAAGCTTTTAATCACTTAGTGAATAATTGAGAAATCAAAGAAATTAAATGCAAAACTTCATCTTGCCCTGTTCCTTTTTTTAACCGAACAAATAAAATTCCAATATTCAACTGTTAACATAAACTTTACCTCAATAGATAAGCAAAATAATAAACGTGAAATGAAATTTTAGTTCTGGAAATAACTCATCGGGGTTCTCTATTTCCATTACAGTTATCAGTGGGACATACATGTAGGTTTTTCTTATTATTTTTAGACTCCGGAACCACTGTAAAGTATTACTTCAAAGGATGATAAGTATGAGTGTAGTCTTGTACAGTCTCAGTTCGACATTTCTGAGATGTGTGGTTAATTGAAACCCAACCACCAAAGAACACCGGTATTCACGATCTAAAATAACTGACGTTACTAGAATCTGAGCCTTAGAACTCTCGACTTCGAAATCAGCTGATTATCTAGATTTAGGCTCAAGGTGATGTACGAATACCTAGTTGTTGGTCAACGTATAACACGTTTCAACATACACGGGTATGAGAGACTGTAAACTGAAAAGATGTAAGATGTTATGATACTTTTCTTCTTATTAGCAGAGGGCGTTGGCGTGTTACTCTAGTGAGGGAGAAATGGATTTGCTTTGACAAATTTTTCCTCCCGTGCAGCTGTCATACTCGAATCTGAAACATCACTCATTTGCTGCCTGGGTTTTAAATCAATCGCCCACATTCCAAGCTCTCAGGTTACTGAAAGATTTGGCTTCTTCAACTGAACAGTTAACGAGTGAACAAATCAAAACAATTATTTCGATCCTAACAGTGGTCACCAGTAAATATTTTATAATCATATTTATAAAATAATAATCATATTTTATACTTTAATAATCACGGTAAGCGTGAGATTTATCAAGTACTTTGACCAAAGTACGCAACTGCATAGCGGCAATATACTTTGGGTGGTTTTCAGGTAAGTGACATATTATAACAGCCAGGAGCGACGATTACCGCTTTATTAGCTATAAACAAGCGGAAGACTAACTTTACGGTTCAGTTAAAAATCCAATCATACTCACTGCCGGTAATAAAAATTACTTTAAAACATTATAAAAATCTAATCAATCATACTGAAAAGTAAGCAAATACAATTAAATATAGTAACACCATTCAAATATTTAAATCTGATGGAGAACAAATAAAAAATAATATGATACACATTAAAACTATACCAAAGAACGACATTAAAGGTTAAATTAAAAAGAAAGAAAATTGCCTATCTACACAGTTTAATATTTTTTTACTATTAATAAGCACGACTACGAAATGACCTACAGTAAAATAAAATGGGATGACATTAATAGAAATTACAATTAAAATGTCACCGCAAATAGTACACCGAAATAAATAATGTGATAAATAGCTCATTATAAAATAACCGTAATGCATAAACAGCCAACTCCACGTGACATATTGCTTCGTGTAATTAACGAATAGAAATAACAACGCTTTTTTCATTTACAACGAAATAAAGACCGCCTTTATTGCGTCAAATGAATTAAACCTACTACAATATGAAAACTAATAATATAAATTTAATCTGTAAAAAATAAAGCTCTATAATCCATTATCAGATGATAGATAAAAAAAACATATATTGATTTACATGCAAAGTTAAAAACAACGTTTTAAAAGGAAACTATTCATTTCATATCATTTCTTACGTTAAAAAAAAAATTATTTACCTCAGTTCTTATACGAACTAAATCTACAACACTACCCGGAATAGAAAGAAACAAATTCCTTAACCTTAAATTGGATGAAAAAACATATTACAGAAAGAAAAAAATCTTTTAGTAATAATGTTTAAACTGCCAGGATAATTGGTTAAATTATTAGCGGCAAGTGTTACTAGATTCTGGCTTTAAAGTTTTATATCCAAAAAAACGGGATGGAAATGCAGAAAGATGTTATTTGGATGCGCTACTTCTTCAGCAGACAATAAATTATTTATAAAACATTTAATGATAAATTAGTTTAACTTTAATATAGTACATTCTATTCTAAACTTACTTTTTAATATATCCTTATATTTTCAACTACTTTTTCTCTGAGAATGATAAAAGGGGCTTCTTTTATGTTAACTACCTGTAACAGCGTCTTATAGGCGCTATAGGTAGGTAGGAAGCTATTATAGGTAAATTTATAGTCAGTCAATTTTCCCTTAAACAGATGTACTAACAGCATATTATTACAATATACAACATCAGATAAAAATATATACTAAAGCATCAATATAAAATTATATTATGAAAAGTTTCTAGATTCGAACCACGGTGAAACTGGTTTTTTTCATTAGGTAAAAACCTAATCTAACGTCAAGAAAATGTTTTATTAGGTACCAGCCTAATATTTATAATAAATAAATATTACGGACTTGTTAATAAATATATACTTACAAAAATATACCCAAGCAAATAACTGCGTATATATTTCTATAATAAATTTTTTATAAACACGGGTAGGAAAAAACAAATTAAAATCAAAAGAAACGCTAAAAGGGCGGTGACGGAATAAATAGATTTACAGATGAGTGGCCAAGGCTAAAGATACAATTTCATTATAAAAACAAATTCTGATTACTATGTAAACAATAATGCAACCAAAACATTATAAACTTCAATATAAGGGTCACAAGTCATCAATAGATTTTATCACTAAAATAGTAATTTTTCATTATTTTTTTTTTTTTTTTTTTTAATTTGTAGTTGAGAAAAAAGATTTACTAAAATATGTAAATTGACAAAAAAAATGAGGAAAGAATGCAAAAGAAACTGAGGGGGCGGAGAAAAGAATAGCAAAATCATTTTTTTTTAGGGAAGGCTGCTATTATGCGGTTTTATTTATAAACAGGATATTTAGTAGTATTTTGGAACTCTGACAGCGCAATTAAGTTGTACTAAACTACGATTACAACGTTTACATAGTCTGTGTCAGACTTTCACCGTCTTGTCATAATAATAACGACCTTGTGCTGTCAATGACGAGATATGACTGATTAACAGCTGTGCGTGTCATGTATATAGGAATATGTGTTGTGTATGTATACATGAATATATATACATACAGTGAACATAAATACAGAGCATACACCAATTTCTCGTACATTTAGACCCTACCTTACAATGCACATAAACCAAATCTGTGATTTTCACTACCGTCTTATTAAAGCAATACAACAGAATCCTTGACATCATCATCATCAACAGGAGTTTCACAATCCATTATACACTCACCGCTAATCTCTGCAAATATTCTCAATTTCCCTCTACATACACACCCGTTAACTGCTGAACTCTTTCGTTTCATTTTATAGAAAACTTGAAATGATCACCGTAACTGAAAGTACAAACATTATTAACTCGCAAGTCATTCAACTGCCAAGGAATTAGTATTGAACAATTGCCTGAAAACCAGTTAATATCACACATTATTAACATACTATAATCCCCCCCGACCAAATTATTACGAATTTTGTATTCGAATTCAGGGTTTAGCCTTCAAAAACTGCCATTTTAGAAAATTCTGCCTACAGCTGAAGTTCATTTAATTTAATTTTTCTTCTTTTTATAATTATTACAAAAATCAATTAGTATAAAAGCGAATAATTTTTTTTCTGACAACCCTTTTCAATTTTTATAAATATCAGTAGATTCCGTTATTTATTTCATCAAATATTTTTCTGTTAACTAAAATCAATAAAAATGAACTTCAAAATACAAGAAAAAAAGATCTCCTTTCATCTCCAATGGCTGAAATCAAGCATTGGGAAAACAAAAGTTATGATCGTAGACATGGCCAACGATCTTACAGTCAGTTATGCGCTGTGTGATTTCGAAAAGGTGGACCGTTTCGTATATTTAGAATCCACAATAGATAAAGAGATGGGCTCGTCGGCCGAAGTACGAAGAATTATCTTGGCAGAGGCGCTTACGAGGTTGATTTTTTCTGGGCAAAAAACCTTAAAAAATCTTACGAAGTTGATAGCTGTTTGGAAATATAGGGCAATAAATGAGAAATAGAAAGCTGCTACAGATACTAGACATCCCAGTAGTCATGTACAGCGCTGAGATCGGGACCATCAAGGTGGAAGAACAGAGGAGAATTGATGCATTTAAATGTATAGAAAAATGCTCCGCGTCACATGGAAGGAACAGAGGACGAACAATTCGATTACAAACGAGCTGGGTATATAAAGCAGATTGTTCGCAATATGCTTCCGGCGCATCTTCCGCTTTTTCGGCCACACGGCCCGTAGATAAGACAAAAATCTTGAGAAGCAAGCAGCATACCGCCGAAAATATGGCTAGTTCAAATTAAAGAGGCGACTGGAGAAAGGTTAGGTATACTGATTCGAATGGAAGAAGACCGTGGGCTACAGCAGGAAATTGTCAGAGGGATACGAATCAGGTCACCAGCTATCAGATATGAGAGGAAGGAACACTGATGATGATGTTTTATAATTTTGATATAAAGTGCTACCGTTCAAATTGTTTATTCAAGTAAAAAGGAAAACACATCTTTTTTGGTATTACCGTAAAAGTTCAAATTTATTTAACAAAATTAATAAAATAAGTAATCAAACTTTTCAATATAAGTTAAGATAAATTAACTTAAGTAAGATTAATCAAAGTAAAACTTTCTACAAATATGTAATAAAATCTCAGCCCAAATCCAGGACTTATTCTGAGTAAATTATTTTCACGTTTTCATTTGCCATAAAAAAACCTATTGTTTATTTAAATTCGGGGCATAACTGCAACACATTATCATCCAGACACATTGAATATTTAATCACCAGATCAATTCTAGATTTCGAGGATAAGTTCACTCTTGAGTCTTGCATTCTCGTGCGAAAGGTACAATTTTCAAGGGCCGACCGTATCAGTTAAACAGTTGTTACTCGTATGTTAACGCTAACGGCTCCACAATACCGTCTTCCAAACACTATTTAAATTCTAATTAAAAACTTAAATCCGGCTTGGATAGTTAGGATTGTAATAAACTACAGGTACAAAGAAGAGATACAGCTACGTTTAGCCGAGAATTAATAAAACTGCAAAAGATAATCTACACAGACTTCCTGAACACATTACTCATAATCAATCGAAGCTGGTCCCAAAAGTTCTCTTTCGAATAAAACTCCAAGTTTTTCTTTGCTTCCAACATCTTTTTCATCATTTCGGATTCATAAAAAGAAAAAAAATTAACAATCTTATTGGAAGTAAGAATTACCCCAGAAATTAAATTACAATAAAATCTCTTTACCATCTTACTAAACATCTTTTTTTAAGAGCGCATACGTTTAGTAAAGATAACTGAATTTTTCGGTAAAAATTATATCAACACGAAAGGAACATAAACTTATTTTATATAACTAGAATTAAAAGATTACAAATCGCTTTAAATATGGTTAATGTGTTTTTTAATAAAACAATACTATGCTTTTAATTTTCTTAGTCATTGGCTAGTTGATTGGTTTGATCCTATTCGCAGTTCCTTTTAATGCTAATCTTTTAACCTCAACATATTTACTACTGCCTATATCCTCAATCATCTGTTCCATATATTTCAACATTTGATTTCACTATAAATGTTTCCTTTCACACGTCAATTCATCACCAAACTATATTAATATATGATTGATTCATCAACCTAGTTCGTGTCTTAAGTTTCTGCTACAAATTTTTCTAAAGCTTATTAATTTTAAGAACTCTTTATTTGGAATTTTATCGACCTATTTTTAATTTGCACTAAACTCAAAGACCTATTTGTAACACCATGTTTCGAAGCTCTCTGTTCTTTTACTCTTATTTATTTTCACACTGAATTTCTATCCCAGAAAATAAATTTATTGTTACCGTTTCTTATAACTCATTTTTAGTTTCTGCCAGAAGAAGAATTTTATCAGCGAATCTTAGAAATCTCTGAATTCTCTTTGAAAGTTACTAAGTTCTCATTTTTTTCCTTCAATTGTTGCTAGATTTTATTATTTTTTTTTTTATAAAGTGAAAAAGATACTTTGTCAAACTGTCTTCCTTCATCGTTTCTTATACAGGTTCTCTCCTTTAAATCATAATATGTTAAACTTTTGACTACTTCCTTCCTTTCTATATAAACATAAGTTTTTAGGGTACCAATTAACTTTTACTAACAAATTAGCTTAACTGAACAAAATACATTACAATTATCACAAAAAGAAATGATTTTTATGATTTACATTGTATACATTAACATATATACTTAGGAAAAAAGTCACTGTAAAAAATAAAATATTAGTTTCAAAAAAAAAGGTAAATATTAAATTACCATAATATTATATAGAACCAACAAACTACATTAACAATAACCTATAAAATTTTCTTAAACATAAAAATAAGTCGGTAATGAAAAATAACGTAAATAAAAATATATATTTATATATTTAATATATCATTTAGAAGACAGAGAATTTTTTGAATAGAACTGAAAATTGTGTAGAATATAACAATTCTCCTTATAATACCACAATACGCAGAGGAAATGCGGTCATTACAAAAAAATAATGAGAAATATTTTCATAAAACGTTGAAAATGTGGCCGATGCAAAAAAAAAATACTATGATAAAACTCAAGAAGATCATTAAACAAGAACAAAGCAGAATAAAAGAGAAATGTTAAAAAAGAGAATGCGATCTGGTTACAAATTATACTAAAAATAAAAAACTAATGTAAAACACTAACACAAAAGAACGGATGAAAAGAGCAAAGGAGAGATCCCGCAATAACAACGAATTAGAGAATAAAAATGCGAAAAGTACTTTAAAAATAGTAACGGTTTACAACCAACATTTTATAACAATCCATCCTAGTACAAATCAACAAAATGCAGGAAAAGAAGAGACAAAAATACGTTATTTTCGCATAAATTTGGGGAACCACTAACAGATTAAAGTAGAATTAAGATACTTTTATTGATTTAATTATACTGAAAACGAAAAGAATACATTACAATAAAACTCATTTGCAGAAATAAAAACATCACACACATATATATATATATATATATATATATATATATATATATAAAATAAAATGGAAGTAATTCACAATTAACGCCCAACAAAAACTACTGAAGATAAATAAATGAAAATTTGTACACACGTTCTTCTTACGGTATAAGGGCACATTGAGAAAGAATTTTTAGAAATTCCGAGTTTAAAGGGTTAAAATGGTGTAACAATGAAATTTACTATTTCTTTAATCTTTCGGTATCAAATGAAGATATATCAACTTGATTATTGGTATGGGTAATTTTCATATGAATATATAAAAACCAATATCTAGATGTTTTGAAATTTCGAGTTAAATGGGGTGAAGAAAGGTAAAAAAAAATTTGAACAAAAATTGTAAATTTTCCCGTTTCTGAATATACGGCTCGGTGTCTAGATCAACAGCTACTGCTACTGCTATTGTATGTGCGACGGGACTGGCTGCACATGCCTCCAGTTAGTTGACTTAAAAAATATAATATAAAAAAAATAAATGAGAAATGAAGTACGGTCACCTCCTATTGGTGCTTGTCGAGTAACGCTAACAACCGGGCAAAATACATTTTTATTCATACGAAGCTATAACCTATACTAGCTATACCTCTCAATTTTTAAGATAAGACTATTTTGAAACCCGCATTCTTCAGATCATTCCAAGTTTCGGGCCTGTACAGACCAAACTGTTGCTCTTAAGAAATTACAATACGCTAATACTTTTTAAAACTAAATAGGCTTTAATTTGTAATTATCATTATTATTCTCACAAGCAAAAGTTTAATGATCACGAGGTGATCAAGAGAGCAAAGCCCTCTGATTCTAGCCAGTGGGAGCTGGCTGGAGCCCAAGGGCGAGCGAAGCAAGCCATGACTGGCTAAACATCCCTTACCGCAACAAGGAATGCAAGCAACCATATAGCTCCGGCGAAACCGTGATGGGGATGCTAGTATAAGATTAAAGAGCGAAATTATAATCTTTTAGATATACTAAAAAAACAAAAAATATTTTAGCGACAAAGTTTGTTTATCAGTGTATTTTTCTTTACAAAATTGTAAGGGAAATCCTTTTGATAATTTTTTGTTTTCAGATATTTAAAATTACAGTATATACAATTAAAATTCTTAATTATTTCCGTTATTTGAAGATAATTAATTCTATGAAAACGATGCTTTCAACTTTGTATAGGACTGAAATTGATATATTAGATGAGATATTTTTAGTTTTATAATATATAAATTACACATTAGAACGAGATAAAAATTAAATGATTCAGTATAATATTGCGAAAGCAATATTAATTACCGGGGCCAAAATAAACCCAAACGGTTCGCATACAAAATTCCCTAACTTTTTATTATCTCGATATTTAGCTAGCACTTAAAAATTTTACCTGCTGCTGAATATATAAGGAAGATAATGAAGCTTAAGTCAAAGATATTAATGGAAATTGTAATTTCCTTCAGCCTTTCACGATTGGTAAAGGGAAATACAAATATTTCCGCGTTTTATAAAGTAATAAAGGCAAACACATGAGAAATGAGTTATTTAAAAAAATTACACAGCTATTCTCAAGAAAGAATAGAATACTATACCAGGCATGATAGGGAAAGTGTGTAGCGAAATCCCTTCTCGTTGCCTTCTTCATTAATTTACCACCCTCGTACTACCGCAACAGTATTCCAAGCCTATCGAAATACAGGTGAAATTCGGCTCTACAGATGATATTATCATTCTTCTCACCACATGAATTATCTAAATACTGAATATCATTACTCTCAGAGAAAGCTCTTCAATCAGTGTTATATGTACATCACATTCTATAAATAAATCGCAGAAAAAAGAAAATTGGAATAAATATCGTATAAAGCTTCAACTTAGCTTAAGGATTAAACTAATTTAATCCTTTTAGTTGGAAGTAATACATAAAATTGACTGCTTTCACTCGGTTAAAGATAAAAAATAATAATGTATAAGAAAAAATGATATCCAACATAGACGAAGAATAGTTCAATCTTCACAAGTCATACTCGTACTAACCCATCGCACAAAATGGCAGATTCCTTCCTACAACCGAGATGGCATGCCGTAAAACGAGCAGATGCAAATACTATTAGGAAGTAGGTGTAATTAAAGAAAGAGCATTTTTTTCACTCATCTATTCGAGAAGACATTTTAGTGTAAGATTGAAACATACAGGACGAACTTATTATTATTAACTGTTCTGTTTTATAATTTTCTTTTCGAGTTTTAGTATTCCGTGAACAGTACTTAAAGACAGTACAAGCATAATTAGACATGTAATTAGTACAAGTTTAAACCTCTACCAATTCAACAAATCGAGTACTGCAATGAAACTGATTATTTAGATAAGTACAAAACGACTTGCCAGTTCTAATTGGTTGCAGATTGCAAACGATTTAGTCACTGCTAATGTAATAATAAATTTACTATATTAGCAATGAGGTTTTCAGTTAATTGTCTACTAAATCCCAGTAGTTTTTTCGTTTATTTTTTAAAGAGTTTTGTAAATATATACATACGTATTTTTTTTTTAAACTGTATTGGAAGCGAAAAATAAAAACGGCTACAATTATTTCCATATATATGTTCTCTAAAAAAACTCCGCATAACCAATTAAAATATTAAATTAAACACAATATAACCACGAAAGGTATTTCAATGCATAGTTTAAACAAAAAAACGTATGCTAATATTTATAAACCATGTAAAGAGTATATCAACAAGATAAACGATAATAGAGTTATATTTGTAACAGTTCGTGCGGAAAAATAACGCGACCTGTAGTAGTTTATGCATGACAAAAAATGAATTTGTCGACAGATATGACAGTCCTTTGTATATTAGATGAACACAACACGTACCATAAATAACACGTTAACAACTTACAAAACGCCTGCGAAATAGAAGTGGTAAATATCTAGCAGTTTAACACGAAAAAAATATTAAACTCGACCACTTTAAAGAATAATACGTAGTTAATGCATCATAAATAATCACAATATTACTCTTTAAAGTTAAGTTTTTCCATCAACACATTAGTGAGCTCTACCCGCTGGAGAATACAAACTGTTAGAACAAGACCGATTTCATTTCACAGCGAACGATACACATAGAGGTAATGTGTATAAGACCATATTATTAACAATTTAAAACTACGCATTGAGAAGCCGGGCAGAGAATAATCATTCGGTTAAAACTTCTGATCGGTCTAATCCAGATTCGTACACCAGCATGGATTTCTTTCTTTCTTTTTCCTGTTTAGCCTCCGGTAACTACCGTTTAGATAATTCTTCAGAGGATGAATGAGGATATGTATGAGTGTGAATGAAATGTAGTTTTGTACATTCTCAGTTCGACCGTTCCTGAGATGTGTGGTTAATTGAAACCCAACAACCACCAAAGAACACCGGTATCCACGATCTAGTATTCAAATCCGTGTAAAAATAACTGGCTTTACTAGTACTTGAACGCTGGAACTCTCGACTTCCAAATCAGCTGATTTGGGAAGACGCGTTCACCACTAGGCCAACCCGGTGGGTACACCAGCATGGATTAAAAATTTAGAACTTCAATACCAAGCAATATAAACTTCTCGACTAGTATTTAATAATCTCTTATTTACATAAAATAGAATAAGTCAAACTACATTAATATAATTCACTGTAAAGTCGATAATTCGTCCCGTTTTATAATTCGTACCTTGGAAAGAATGATAAAATTTGAATCTTCGTTCAAGTTTTAAAGAAACTACTACTTTTAATCATGTTTCACGTAATCTTCTAATGAAATTGGGTGAGATAAGGAAAATGTAAACGTCTGCGATTTGAAATATATGTTTAACAATAATGAAATAATTTAATGAGTTGTACACAACCAGGAAAATGACAACGAAAAATACTTCTTATTCTTTTCGAATTACAAGTAGTATAGAAGTTAAAAAAAAAATTTCCACGTAAATATATACTCTTTAATTACTTTAAGTAATTAAAAAAAATTTTGTATATATTTATAATAGCAAATAGGTTATTTGTTGTATCTTTTATATATATATCGTGAGGTAAAAGTAGTTAAATCAAGCGGAAATTTAACAATTATTTAACTACTCCAAAAATTAAAAAATATTGCACTGTAACACCAATTAATGTTAAAATAATTAAAGACTTGACAAATTTATGGAATTTCTATATTATTTTTGTATGAAGATGAAAGAAAAACCGTCCACTATTACGTTTTATAGAAAAAATACAAAACAACAGTTAACATTTCACCGCAAAAAAATTCTACTGTCAAAAGAACGTTTCCTTCTGTGATTATCCAAATATAATATACGTCTTGTAAAAAATCGTGTGGAGGAAAAATTATATTTATGAGAACATTGCATAATATTCTAAGTGCAAATAATTCGTTCTTTACACCATCAAAAGCAGCAATTTAAAAAAAAAGATTCATAAAAAATATTTGAGACCTGTCATTATACAATTTAGATTCACAATTTGAAGTCAGTTCTGCCGATTTTATGCGCAATGGCTTTCGCAACAATTCTTTAAAGATATCCTGACTAAACATACGATAAGAACCAATGTAAGAAAATTATTTTAAATGAGTAAAAACTGCAATTTTTAATTTTTTTTTTTTTAATAATAAAATTAAAAACCATAAAAATTATATATATATAAGATACACGTGTAACAAATAACCTGGTACTATTCATTATTTGATTCTACGTATCAGAATAGCCTTAAAATGTTCTATTAGATTTAATTTCCCGATTATAATGATACGTATATAACTTATTTTAATAATAAAAAATCCGTTAGAAATGCATTCAACAATTTCAAAACGACGGCCACTCAAATTTCTTAATCATTTATACCTCGGTAATCGTTAGATTTATAGAAACAAGTTTTACTACTTAAAATGTAAAGCCTTTTATTATAAACAAATAAATGATACATTTATTTATTTTTAAAAAAGGTTTAGCAGAATATTAATGACATGATTTCCGCCGAATTTCATATTGAAATATATGTGTTTCTATAGACAACATAAAATACCAGAAAGAAGGAAGGAACAATTAAGCTTAATCCCAAATGCGTAGCCACATACATTTTACGAATACTTTCGTATATATTTCAGCCCTGTTATATTTAAATGAAATAATTAAAAAAAAAAACAAGATAATTAGGGCGAGGGATAACTTATAAAGTTTCCGTAAAAAGGCAATCAATAAAACATTTAATAAAATATAGATTAAATTAACAAAATGTATAACTGTAACATGTATTTTATGCATTTTTCAATGGATAGGATCACTTTATACATTCAGTTGGGTTTTATTGCACAAACAAGATATCAATTTGTATGTAGCATTGCCAATTATACACTCAGTACAATTAAATAACAATACTTCGTAATATTAATATCTATGAACACGCCAGTGATTACAATTTCTTCATTATCATTATTATATTTATACAAATTTTACCACTAATACGAACTTAGATTTACTTACTTATTTTGTAATACAGTATTTGTTATGTATTTCATAATTACAAAATTATAGACGAAATAAGATAAAAAAAATAATTAAAAAATTACATCCTAGTTCTTTATGAATAAAGTTAAATGATTTTATTAAACAAAAAAAAAAGAATACTGGAACATTAATCTAATCTAACATGTTTTTAATCAACCAAGCGTTGATAAAATAAATATGCTCAGTAAAAAAGTTATTTTAAAATGTATTTATGACGTCATGACTATTGTAGAGTTTATCTATAAGAACATGTGCAACAAACAGAAGACCTGCCATAACAAAAAGAAAATAAAAAAACTTTATAAGTGAACACAAAAAAATTGAAAATGAAAATAATTACGTTTATATAAAGAATGGTTAAAAAAACCATGAATATTCTTATATATATATATATATATATAACTAGCATTCTCGTCGCGGCTTCGTTGGCGCTATATGGTTTCTTGCTTTTCCGTCGCATTTAATTTTATTTTTGTTAATGTTTTTTTGTCAAGTAGCTGCAGCCAGTCGCGTCCCCGTATATCGTCACATTCCTTAAAAATTGAAATTCTAAAAAATCGGAAAATCTTTTTTAGATATTTATCTGAAGAGTATTTGCAAGCCCAAATATAGTTAATATCTCGTTTAGTACAGTCGGAAATGGGGAAAATTTACAATCATTGTTCAAAATTGTTTTCTCTTTCTTCACCTCTTTCAAGGTCGAATTTCGAAAAATCCAAAAATTGTTTTTTATATATTCACATGAAGAATACACATACGAAAATTCAAACAGATACCTTCATTTTTAATCCAGAATTTCAACAAAAAAAAATAGGTTTAAAGAAAATTCAAAAATCCATTTTATTAACCTTTAAACTTAAATTTAAAAAAGTCGAGAAATTGGCGTTTAGATATTCACATGAAGATTACACACACCATAAATCAAGTTGATATCTTTAATTGTTCCCGACAAATTCAGAAAATATAAATTTTATTGTTATTCCATTTTAACCCTTTAAACTCTGAATTCAAAAATCCTTTCTTAGTGTGCATTTACTCCGTAAGAATATGTTTACATATTTTCATCAATTTATCGTAGCTTGTTTTTGTTGGGCGTCGATTATAGATCAATCACGACATACATGTTCTTTTATATATAGGGAGAAAAATCAAACATTAACAAATAAAACAAATAACTACTGAACTGGAAAACTGAGCTTAACACGCGTGAAAAGAATTTACAATTATTCACGTACCTGTAGGTTAATTCTGTTTGTTTAAAAAAACGCTAGTATAACTACATACATACAATACAGTATAAATGCACTCTCATGTATTGTTGCATAAAGACGATGGATTAAACTGTAAAGAAATGTGGAAATTTAACTTTTCTCTGTATGTAATTTATACATTTGATGTTCTATGGTACTCTTCTGTTATTAACATAATTTTTATAAAATTGTTACCCCCGAAGAAATCAAATCAATTTATTTAAATAAAATTACTGTATTTATATAATTTAATAATTCTATTGGACATTGACTACAGTGTTTATACTAATATACTCTATTTAAATTACATATTACAAATATTTAATTTGAATAAGAGTAAAGATATGGGCGATAACTAGACACACATAATTAACAACATTTACAAATATGTTGGGGAGATAAAAAAGTAAAACTTCTACTCGTGTATATTATTTATATATATATATATATATATATATATATATATATATATATATATATATTCTAGATAATGACTGGATAATAAACGTACTATAACAGGTTTTTTCGAAAGAGTTTAATTTACTATTCTAATACAAGATTTAATACCAGAATTAAGAATGAAAAAATGTTTCTAAGCATCAAAAGAAGCTTTTTTTTTAACTTCAATAATTTAAAGATAGAAGTGAAAAATTTCAGATAATATTTATTAAGGAGACAAGTCTTTTTAACACGCGTTAATTTTAAAACGTCACAGTCGGATCAAATATGAATGAAATCTGTCTGTACTAAAGGGAAGAATTATATCGGGGGTAACATTTTACAGCTTAAACTGTGAAATTTTTAACGGATTTTACTCAATAAAATGTAGAGATTTGTTTAATCAAATCTGCAGGTGAAGAATTTTAATGTCCTAGTACTTCTTTGTTTGTATACACCAATTACAACAAGCAAAACGGAAAAACTTACGTGTCGATAACAAACAGAATTTTAACCCGTTGGAATTCAACTACTGGCAATCGTTTTACTAAACTCAGAGAAGTGAATTGTCCCTATTAATAAATTATTTATTTAAGACATTTAACGTTTCTACTGCTTCGATGAAATATGAAACATCTTCGACTAAAATTGATTCATTTCAATACAGTTTTAGGAGTAGTATTACCAAGTACTCACTGAAATAAAACTTCTTTTCTGTCTACTGTTGTTAAAACAACTCACAAATATTGACACAACTGTACTGTGCAGATGTTGAGGCATAAATTAACGAAGTAATCTCTACTTCGTAAAGACCGCTTGGAAATTTCTCTCCTTAGGGTTGGCGAACCTGTGTCGTTCATTGCCAAGCTAATAATGCACACAGTGCACTGTTGTCTGTGTGGAGTTATTACGTCTTACGTAGAGTTATTACGTTATAAAATGAATAGAAAAATCGATGTTGCCGCCGACTGTAAAATAGGTGGAGTCATATAAACCATCAGGAGGCTTTTTTTAAACCATCAAAATCTTAAGCCAGCTGAAATTCATGGGCAGTTGGTTGCTACTGTGTACGGTAATAATGTAATGAATGTAAAAAACGTCCGAAAATAGTGTGAAAGATTTAGAAATAACAGAATTAATGTATATAATGACGAACGTTCCGGGAGGCCCTCGATAATCACCGACGACTTGTTGAAACACGTCGATGATGTAATCAGAAAAGATCATCGCTCAACGATTTCCGACCTGGCCCTTCTTTTTCCTGATGTTTCAAGAGCTGTTATTGGTCGCATTGTTCATGACCATTTAAACTTCAGCAATGTTTGTGCACGTTGAGTGCTACATACCTTAACGGAACGTCACAAAAAAAAAATCCGAATGAGATCTGCTTTGGAATTTTTGATGCGATACACAAAAGTAGGTGATGAGTTGCTTAATTCAATTGTTACCGGCAATGAAACAAGGATTTCGTACTACACGTCAGAGAGAGAACGGAAGTCAAGTGAATGGCGTCATCATCAATCATCAATCAGACCAACAACGGTCAATCCACAGCCATTTTTACGAAAACTAATAGCCACAGTCTTTTGGGATCAGTTTAGGATACTGCTGATTGATTTCATGCCACGTGGAAAGACTATAAATGCAGAAGCCTACTGTACAACTCTACCTAAGTTTCGGCGCGCCATTCAATCGGCGACGTGGGCGGCTGACCGAAGGCGTCGTCCTACTGCACGTCCACATATTGCGGCTCCGACACGTGATTTACTGAGAACATTTGAATGGGAGATTATTAACCTTGAAGAGTCCGCACCATATAGTGCGGACTTAGCTCCTTCTGATTACCATTTTTTGGCGAAATTGAAAGAATGTTTGAGTGGTAAGCAGTTCACAGTTGACGATGAACTTAAAAATGCTGTAATCAATGGACTGGCGGCAGAAGAATACGACAAGGGTATACTGAAGCTGGTGTATCGCTACAATAAATCTCTTAATTCATGTGGCGATTATATAGAGAATTAGTATAAGAGAAATAAAAATTATTTATAAAGTTTTCGGAATAATTTTTTTTATGATGAAACGGTCTTTACTTTAGAAATAACCTATCGTAGAACGACAGTTGCGAGAACACGCAGGCAGTACACGAATACAGAAGTGCAACCGAGAAGAAGTCTTCGATTCGTGGTAGGAAAACGGATTCTAAATAAAACATGACTGAACATACTAAGCATTATTCATCTATCTCTTACATCGTTTTACACCATTCACACGATGCGTCCTTGCCATCATTCAACGAAATTTAGTTGAAATTCACGAATCATTTGAGGACCATACAGTAATAGGTTTTCCGTGGAAAACAATCAGCCAATGGTAAATTAAAGCTACCGTACAGTAGTTTACTATTATCGCCCCAGGAACGCTTACGTAAGTGAATATGATGAAGATAATGAATCTGTCTTTCCCTGGAAAAGTATACTTGTTTTTAAAGATGATGGTATTTTAAAAAATTATAAATAAAAATACTGATATGTTTAAAAAAACATGGTATTACATTACATAAACTAAAGGATAGATATTTCAAGATGATTTTGTTAACCAAATTAGTAAAGAGATCGACGCATACAAACAACAACGGTACACGTATACTTACTACTACATCGCTACAAGTTTGTATAAATTTTCCTGGTAAAAGCAAAATAACAAAGCGAAACACAATTCCATTGTGATTTTAGACTTTCCACTTCAATTTAAAGCTGAAGTAATTCGAATAAAAATAAAATAAAAGCTGAAGTAAATCGAATAAAATTGGTATATTCAATAACTTATTCTTCCCATTTTGAACGAACCAAAGGTTATCAAATAAAATAAGTAGTACCGGGTTTGCTACCAAGCTAGATCTAAAATTATTTCATCTTTTAACTTATACACCAAAGATAAAATACAAGGATTATGAAAAAAAACCCACATAAAAAAACCAGATGACCTACGCATATTTTTTTAATAGCGAAACAAAAACATACGATTCCTTTTTTATTAAAAAAATTAATCATGTCGTTAAATCAGAAATGTTCGTAATAGAATGCAATGATTTTATGACTCCTAAGTTTTTTAATGACTTTATGTAGATTAAATTAGATACTAGAATTAACTAAAGTTGATAAATTAATTAATGTACGATATTAAGTAATTACATAACACATCGATTATAACAACATTATCGATTATTAATCACATTAATCTATTTTGTTATCAAGAAGGAATAGAATTACTTTGAAATTTACTATTTTATTCTTCTAATATAAAACCATTTTATGATGCCTTCGGAAATAATACGGTTTATTCCTTTAAAACCTTGAATGTGAAAATACACACTAACTATATTAAATACTTTAAAAAACAGGATGCAAATATTATTTTTTGGACAATCAAACCATGAAAATCTTAATAAACATGCAAGTAAAACTACAACTAACAAAAATGCAAATATGTAGGCCAAAATGTTTGTTGTTTTTTTTTTTTTAACTATTAACATTTTCAGTTATATAAAAATTATCAGAGGGAAGTATTGGAAAAACTTTTTTACAAGCAGATTCCCTTTTTTTTTATATAAAATATCATAAATTTCAAGATTCAAAAGCGCCCTTCAAGACTAAAATTAAAAAGCATTCGTCATGAATGACGAGTAAAACGATGCATCGATGAGCAAAAATTAATGCCAAGACAAAACAAACAATTGTAACAAGAATAAAGTTTTGTTTTCTATGTATATTTGTTTCTACGGTGAGTACAGTGAGGTTTTTACATGTTGAACTACTAGTTTAAATGGTTACATAAACTTACGAATAAATTTATGAAAATATATTCACGTAAATACTTTAATCATATTAATTTAATCAAGAGTAAGTAAATATAACAGAATCAAAACACATTAAGGCTGTATCGAAGTAACTGTTTGTTTACTTTCATCATAACGTGGGTGCCTGCATAATAAAGTTACTTTTGCGATTTCTCTATTCATGTTATGTACGCTGGTGGCATAATAATCGTTTTAACTCAGGCTGTGTAAATCTAATAGTTGGTTTTTGGGGGGTTATTATACACGACTAGGGCATGCGAATTAACCGTCCCCAAACAGTTAGGGTCATAGTATAGTAAAAAGATAATTTAAAAAAATTAGTTTATCAAATGAATAAATTTTATTTCTACTTCACAGTCAATAAATAAATAATAATATAAATATTAAACGGCACTTTATTTTAATAATAGCTAACGACTACGTTTTATAAAAATATATAATAATCAGTATAAACGATATGCTAATAAATAAAAGAATACATTTATCCTCTCCGGAATATCTTTTATTAAGCTATATCGAAAGATAGCTGGCAAGTATCAACAGGATTCGAATGCGACAACGGTAGTGTCATGCCCTTGTACCTGCTGCTCAATTCTAACTAAATTAGCAATTCAATTTCAATTCTCACACGACGTGTATATATGTGAACGCGCCAACATAAGGATAGTGCAACAGTAAACATAATTGTTACATTGCCAAACGATATTATCTAAAACGTTCACCTTAATACTTTCCACAGGGTAATTAACCAGTCAATTCAGAACAATAAAATACACGTTTCTTATTAACAAACCCGTTCGTTTTGAAGTCACTACCCAAGAAAAAAAATGCGGAAGCCTTGTAAATAGAACATCAACGACGACGTAAATGAAAACGTACATTCATTATTTTATTAACTAAACGGTAAGTAATCAATGTAAAAGATTAAACGCTTAAAGAATATTACGTGAACTTACCAGAAATCTGAATAAAGCAAAATATAACCTTACCTTCCCATTAATATTCAAAAGATATCAATACTAACGACCCAATATATTAAAATTATTTATTTTAAAGCTGAATTTAAAATAAATAAAAAATGTGTATGTTGTCATATATTTCAGGCTACTTGCATCTAAATCTACCATAAATTATCCTTGCCACCATGAATTACTAAAAATATTCCTATCACTCTCATTTTATCTATCATGGCTTAAAGTTCACAGATTAACAGTTGGCTGCTGTACCAGTTACGGACCTGTAAGAGCATTTAACAGGAGAAGTTCTATTCTCAAGTTCCCTTTTATA
Source organism: Lycorma delicatula (assembly GCF_047948215.1). NCBI lineage: Eukaryota > Metazoa > Arthropoda > Insecta > Hemiptera > Fulgoridae > Lycorma > Lycorma delicatula. The sequence goes on from NC_134460.1 coordinate 82,222,587, forward strand.
CGGTACAGGTCCTAGATAGTAAAAATATGTAAAATATATCGTCACTTTGCATTAGACATACAGGATTAGTAGGGTTAGAGCCTAAACAAAATAAGACGTTAGTTCAGATCACTGTAACAGCTACATTGCTCAATAACACAAATAGTTCTATTAATGATTGATAGATAGCGTTTGAAGAGGAAAAAGTAAAGAATGTCCTGTAAATAACCAATGAAAACGCAAACACCGGTCAGTGAGAGGGGATTGTAACGCACGAAAATTTAAACCATTAAAAAATACGCAGCGTATTAAAGACGTTCAACATTCTTGATCCTTGTAATTCTTGTGATTGTAGCACTTCTTATTTAACAAATTTGAAATGTTATATACAAAACGTTTCATTTTATCGAAAGCTAATCTTAACAGATAATGGTGTTAAAAAATAATGTCAGGACCACCAGTTCCCAAAACGATTAGCCTACTTTAATTAACAAAAAACGAAAACATTTGATTGATATTTTACCACTTTTTAACAAAGACGTTTGCTTTTTATGGCGAATAAAATATCTATGGTGTTGATCAATTTGGTATCCCCCATCACCACTACTAAATTGATAAAAATGTGATGTGGTGTTCTGCAACTAACATAAAATAAAATTTAACAATATTAAACATTGCAACATTAATGTTCGTTGGAATATATATTATACATATTTAAAATTTTGTCTAATAATGCTATAATAAAATGTTTAAAAAATTGTAAAAAGTTTGTTTAATTAAAATGATGACGCATGCGTCAAAATACGATTTTAGTTCATTTTACATCGAAAGATTTCTTTAAGACCTCTGGACAACAAGTAAATTTATGTTATTTATTGTCTGATTTAAAAAAAAAAGCTGACGAAAAAATTGTAATACTTTCCTGGCACTGGTTATTTATTCTAATATTTTGGAAAAATACTTATATAGGAAAAAGTTACCTAAGATTTCTTTCGTGAGATGGGTGTATAATTTAAGATGAAATTTTATTGTAAAATTATCATTATATATGTCAAATAAACCAAAAAAAAGTTTTAAAACTCAAAAAATCCGTATTTTTCTGCTCCTCCACCTACAAAACCACCTTCTAAGATTTTTTTTTTGATTTTTCTACATTTACTATATTAAATGAAAGAAACTAAAAACAATTCCACTAAAAACTGTACAGCCAATAAAACGTTATCCAAGACTCTTTTTTTTGTGGTGGAGGGTGAATAATGATGAAAGTTTATTGTAAAAATATTCATAAACACTTAAACTTTAAAGGCTATGAAGTTAAAAAAAAATCTAAAAAATCGATATTTTAAACCAGGAAGACATTAAAAAAATCCGTTAAATACATACAATAAATAAAAAGATAAGATTTTGGGGAAGGGGGAATACTGGGGCAATTTTTTCCTTAAAATGGTAGGATAGCGTGCTCAAATGTACGAGGCTCGGCTGATAAATTTTGCACACTATCGTGCTACACAGAGACAAAAGGTACTATCGAGTTGGGCGTAGCAGCATATGATATTAAAATTCCCTCCCTACAAACCTGCGATAAGGCGTTGAAACCCGTTCACCGGTTTGTTTTCAGTAGCAGTTAAAATGGAGTCGAGTACGGCAAATATGTTCAACATGGTTAAAACAGCGCGCAGTGAACGAATTTTAAACAGCAGAAAATGTAAATCCTATGAATATATTCCATCGTTTAAAAGCGGTTTACGGTAGTGAAACTGTTGACAGGAGTATGAATTGGTTGACGTTGAAATTTCGCGAATGTGAAGCTGGTAAAGCGGCAATTGAGGACACATCTCGCAGCGGACGACCAGTTTCTGTTATTTATGAGAAACATCGAAAGGAGGTGGACGATTTGCTTCAAAGTGGCCAGCGAATTTCCCAGTAACGTATCGCTTATTCACTTAGGCATATCTCAAGAACGGGTAGGCCATATTTTTTTGGGTTCCTAACGTCGAGAAATGAAAATAAACCCGTACCCCATTTTTATACTGATTATTATACTTTCCTTCTTGCAGCATAGCTCTAGAGCTCTATTTAACATAAAATATTACCCCAATAATCAATTAGGAATTCTGTATTCTACTTTTGTTATTTTCTGACTAAGTCAACATATCAAAAGTCTTTGGTAGAAAATTTCTAAAGGATGTCAAATTTGAAGAAAGTTTGTTTTTGTTGAGGGATAAACAAAGTGCATATTATGTAAACGATACAAATTATTTCACATTGTAAATTGTTTTAATTGTAGTAGCGTAAATATTCTTCCTATGAAATTCAATAGTTTTCAAGGAGATATTGATAAATAAAACATGACAGTAAATTCACACACATACATACATATATATAAATATATATGTGAGAAATGTTAAAATATTTTTTTATATAAAAAAAAAATAAATAAAAAAGCATCACAATTGACATTTAGCTACGTAAAATACAGAAAAACTTGGAAGTAAATTATGGAATTTTCTTATTCGCAGAAATCGACTCGATTACAAATACAAGAATTCTGACATCATTATTTATTTTATCCTTACCTAAAATAAATTAATACATCATAGAGAATTGTGTTTTTGTTTTCATTTTATCGTGTATTTCATGAAGAATCACCAGATGTACTGCAAAGTACCGTATTTTTGCTACGGCAATACTTAAATAAATAAGCAGAATTTTTCAAATTGAAAGATTTCAAAAGAAAATATTTCTTACCGGCATGATTACTAAGAAAAATTAGAAAAAATAATAATAGAATATCAATAAGAAGAAAACATTACATAATTATTTATTCAGCATCTAATATAGAGCTACAAAGAGCTAATTATTTTATAACACTGAATGAGTTCACGCAATATATGATGTCACACAAGGATTATTCAACAGCTTATATTACTGTTGCTCATACATTGTGTATTAAAAACTGGTTTATGTAAAATCCAGTGTTCGTAAAAGGAACTTTGACGTTACGAAAGAAGTGTAATTTATGGTTAATACCGCGAAAATATACTACTTAATACGTTTTTATTGAATTAATTAATTATAATTCAGATAAATCTTTTCAATTTGGTCTTTTTAACTTACACGGAGACGCTTGAAACAAGCTGATTTTAATTCAGTTAGTTAAATCAAGTTTGTAATTTTTTTTAAATTCTATTTATTCAGATACTTTAATTTTATTGTAAGGAAATGATTTAGAGGAAAATTCTCAGATTTACGCGGATAAAAACAGTAATAATTACTTATATTCAAACTGACAACTTTTATTCCGAAAAAGAATAATTTTAATTCAGTAACAAAGGCGTTAAGGTTGAAGTGAATCCATTCATTTTTTCCCTCAACGACCACCGCACTACCTAAAGTTGCTCTGAACAACTTGCCGCCAACTTGCTTCATAAAGCAAACGGTGGTAGCACTTCGAGAATGGGGTATGGATTAATCCACAACCATTCCAGAATGGGGTGTGGCTGGTATATCTGCATGTACCAGTCAGGATGGAAGACTTATGTTTGAGCATAAATACCTGGAATAAGACCTCCAAGACTTGAGGAGAAGAAATAGACCGGAGAGAGGATGACGTACAGCTTTCTGTAGAGCAATCGCTCGTCCGCGCTTGGGTGGAAGGACGACGGTGATGAAGGCACCTCCCGAAGCTATATTACGCTTAATTACGGGTCTGGCCCCGGGAGGGGAGTTGGTGAGATGGGAGGTTTAATCGGTAGGGCGCAGGAACACACACGCACTTTAATAACACCTTGCAAACCTGTTAGGCGAGCCCGATACTTCGCCCTTAAATGGGGGTTCTTCCGACTCACCGGAAAAAAAAGTGGCTCTGAAGCAGCTAATAGGATATGAAACAATTCACAAAACTGCAATTCAAATTGAAGTCACGTAGTATTACAAAATAAACGCAACTCCAATAACTAATGTAAAAGAATAAAATAAGTACATAGCCCAGTATAGCCACACTTAAACAGTCAATTTTCTATGCCCGAAAATGTTTACTAACCTTCATACATAGAATATTAAAAGAAAAGTAAATCTATATACCACAGACTCATAGAACGACCCATTTTGATGTCAACCCAAAAAGAGTAATAGACAGGGCCGAATCTAGGGAGCACGGGAGCCATGACCCTCCAAATGTCCGAAGGGCTTGCATTTTGAAAACCCAGTTGAAAATAATCGAAGCATTTTACTAATACTGTATTGTCAAAATAACCGCCACTTGCAACTCCGTAATTAACGTGAATATATACTTTTTCTTAATAGGTAATTAAGAGAGGCTGACGTCACTTGCTCTAATGCATATTCATAACGATATGCAAATTGATATTGATCGATATGATATGGATCGGTATGCTAAGATGCGTAATCGAGATGAATTTATTTTGTAAAAAAATTATATCATGAAATAAAATGTGTGAAATTTTGGATTGTAATGGATTAATTATAAACATTGAAATGAATGAACAAATATCAACTTAACTTAGATTTTCATCTTATTATTTTTTTTCCCATCTTATATTATTAAATAAATTTGATTGTTTGCATGGCAGTTTTGATTAAAGTTGTTAGGACTATACATTCCGAGCTTAAAGTTAACTTAGCTTTTGTAGTCCACATGAGGGTCACTTCCAATAACTTACAGCCTAATTTTTATAAAATTAAAGAAACTTAAGCACTTTTTTGGTTTTCCCGAAACCGTCCATTATAGATAAATTATACTCTTTACATTATACCTCTTCTACAGCACCAAAAATTCCAATTGATTTATTGGAATTATAATTCCAGTAAAAGTGTATGAAATATTATATATCCAACCCAATCACAAGGGAGTAGGAAAATGTGACCCCTTGCCCACCAATGGCTTCCTAAATTCAGATGCTGGATTCGTTCCTGGTAATAGATATGGGAAAAAATTCTTTTACACCAAAAAAAACTTCAAAATTATAAATTTATTATAATCATTGACTTGAATGAATGATTTATAATCATAAATCTTTTTCATAATCAAACAAAATCATTGAGAGGTAAAGGATTGCTTTTTACAAGAATCAAAACGGAAAATCCTCTTCAAAGTATAAATGTATTTTAAATTGATTGACACGCGCTGTTTTTTCTTTAAGGCTAAAGGGCATGTAAGGCAACACTTAATTCACAATGTTTTTAAAAAAAATAGCACATTTAATATAAAGTAAAAATCAATAAATCACTTATTTAAATAGAAAAATATTTACCCGGCAAAAAGAACGTTATATCAACCAGTTATTATTACTATATTTGAATATTAAACCGCTTCGTAACTTCCACAATATTATATAATCATGAAAGTTTGCTGAAATAAATTTATTTCCTTAGAAGGCGAGACGCGTGATTATTTACAAAGGACCAAGTAATAACAAGAAGTAGAAAGAAAGACTTACAGAGTGAGAGCGAATGATTAGGAATGAGGAAGACGATGAATAAGAACAGGAGTTTGATAACACAAGCGGAGTGTCAGGGGCAGGAACTTCTCGGTGATAACACCGGGGGTGGCTGACAGGACCCCTGGAGCGGCAACAAGAACAACTCTACCCCTACTGAGAAAGGGGTGTTCTTACTCATTCTATATCCCCTTCTCTTCCAAACTACCCGCGGCAACCTTACAATGCCTTTTGATTAATTGTCTCACACAATCCAACATGTCGCCTGCTGCTGTTGGCTGTTTGTGGAAAGGGGTAAAGGCAATTCATTCATATTGGAAACCATGACGAAGATGCGATATGCCGACTGAATGAGTAGTGTGGTCCGATACTATTTCTTATATACGAAATGAAGCTCCACCCTACTAAACAGAAACGCACAAAAAAAGTTTACCCAATATTAACGCTACAAATAAGTAAAATTGTATTGTACTGGAACTTTTATTTTTAAGCATAATTTTTTTTAAAAACATAAATACAACGTAGGATAAAAATAAAAACAAAATACACAGCCCACAAATGAAGATTAACAACACAACGAACGAAAACATTGATTTAATAAATAACATACCTTAATCAATTTATCAAATTATTTCACAAAATTACAATCCAAGTAATTAGAATTTTTATCAACATCAGTTATCTGTTTTCAGTAGTGTGTAACTCAGCCTTATTATTAAGTCAACTTTAGCGGGAAAAAGAGAAGTTTCCTTACTAAACCATAAATATGGTGATAGTAAACAGGGATCAATGAAAACAGCAGTTCATAACTATCATATCACTGAAATATGTATCAAAGGATTCGTCTCAACTGACCACGAGTGACAATATTTATGCAGAATTAAAAAACCAAACTGGAGACTGTAAATGCCATTTTGATCTTCTTACCTCGCGAGCTAGAGTGTAAGAAAAAAAAGCTTGAAAGGATGGTTTAAAAGATGTACACATTTTTAAGTACCGTAGCAATAATAGTTAAGTATAGTAATAGTGAAAAAAAAAACAAATATACATTTAGTCGAAACAACTAGAAAATATATTTCTCTAAACATAAACATCATGAACATGAGGTCTTCTGCCCATCATCAGGTCCCTGACAACACTGACGTTTTCAGTTCTTTCTGACCCGTGCCAGCTCCTTGGTATCCTTGTAATTTCTGTACTTGATGTCACCTATCATCTTCAATCTTCTCCTTTCCCCATTCACAGTACCTTCAATAACGGTTATTAATATAATCTATCTTTTAATTTATAACCAATCCTCCATTTAATAAATTTGTACCGTTTAATAAATCTGAAGGTTGAGCTACGATTGTTTTAAAAATATTTAAATTGAATTAAAATAAGATTAAAACTATATAAAAATTAAACAATACGTTTTTGGTCTCGATAAACACAATTTCAAATCAGAAGAGAGTTCAGTTGGTTTAGTCCCAAATTTTTGAAATGCTATGAAATTTAAGTATGTTTCGCTAAACAATTTTCAAGTCCAGCCTGCGATCTCGTTTAAAACTAATTGATCAAATTGATGATTCACTCCAAACGGTGATTATAAATTATGATAGATACCTCCTCTTTCGTTTACCATTCGTATTTTTAATCTTAATTAAATTTAACTTTTAACTTTCTTAGATAACATATAATTATTGACTACAAAGCATAAGGTTCACTTCAAAAATAACAAAATATTTTCCATTAAATTATCACCATTTCCATAAAAATTCTGATTATTCGTAAATACTAAAAACGCAATATAATCTAATCATTGTTATATATTTCAATCTCATAAAACATCTAAGAGATGTTTGACAAGACTAAAAATGCAAAAAAGGAAAAATTAAGTAAAAAATGTTTTATTGAAAGAATCCTGTGTAATCTTCTTTGATTACAAATATCTTAATCAAAAAATTCGGTTAACTGTTTTTAAGACAAAATTTAATTGATAAATGACATGCGTAGTTGCCGTTTGGTACATCAGTTTCCGTGCAACAAGAAACTTAATTTAAAAATGTACCAAACAGAAATTTTAACTGGAGCATAATTATTCGTACATCAAAGAAAACAAAGAAGCTTACAGTTTTCTTCTCTTTTTTGGGTGGAACGGCGGATTATAAGGTGAAGAACTAAGAAGATTGTGGACGAAAACAAAAAAATCAATGCTGAAAATAATATCTACTTTAACGATAACTTCTAAAGAATAGCTTAAGATTTGACATAAATTTCAATTTGTATTTAAATGCAGCCTTATAAACTCTAATCCCGATGGAAATCCTTTACAGTAACAAACAATTTATAGCGGTTTTGGTTATACGTGAAATTATTAATGTAATGCTTTAAATATATACATACGTATTATGTACAGAGTGTCCGGACTTTCTTTCTTTTTCCTGTTTAGCATCCGGTAATTACCTTTCAGATAATATTTCAGAGCATGAATGAGGATGATATGTATGAGTGTAAATGAAGTGCAGTCTTGTACAGTCTCAGTTCGACTATTGCTAAGATGTGTGGTTAATTGAAACCCAACCACCAAAGAACACCAGTATCCACGATCTAGTATTCAAATCCGTGTAAAAGTAACTGACTTTACTAGGACTTGAACGCTGGAATTATCGACTTCCAAATCAGCTGATTTGGGAAGACGCGTTCACCACTTAGACCTGCCGGTGGATTGAGCGTCCGGACTAAAGGTATCGAAACGTAACTGCCTAAATTTAGAAAATCAGTCGTCGTAATCTCTTAAATGTAGGCTTAATCAATAAAATATATCTCCAAAATTTGTTCTGTATATTCTCAATGTTAATGGAATACGCATAGGTAGGCAAGCCTATTCACAATGCAATTGTAATCAGCAGTAGTCAGTCGACATGTGGACCCCACTATAGAAGGTTCAGAGCGTGCTTTGGTTAGCGGAGTTTCAATCAGTTACGCAATTCAACGACGTGTACGACAAACTGAATGGAATATCGATCCTCCTACATCCAACTCTATTGGTCAGTGGGATAAGACTTTAAGACAGTGGAAGCTTGGTTTCACAATCTGGAATCATTCAAAAATTTGACGAGACTGTGGATCCTATACGCGATACATACACTGCCAGTCCTGGAAAGTCAATTAGGCGGGCTAATTACGAACTGAAAATTCCTCGTTACACTGTTCACGACATTGTTCATAAGCGGTTCCGTTTGCGAGCGTAAAAATTACAATTCCTTCACATTAAACCAAATGATCGTTACCTATGATATCAGTTTGCTGCAAAGGTCGAAAAAAAATCCTAATTACCTTGACACGTTGTCATTTAAGGAAGAGGCAACCTTTCAAAGTTGCACGAAAGTTAACAGACACAACCTTTCAAATTTGGAGTACTGAAACCCCCCATTTAGTAGTAAAAAAAAAGGAAAGGAACACATCATAAGTCAATATCTGGTTAGGACTGTACAAAAACGGGGTCATCGATCAGTTTTCTTTTTCATGGAGCTTACTGTGACAGGAGACACGTACCTCCACGTGGTTGAGAACTTTGCTGTTTCTCAATTTCTGCAGGCTTCATTTTGCAAAAAAAAAGATGGTGCTCCACCACGCACACTTTCATCTAGATGTTACATGTTCTTGAACAACAATTTCCCTGGATGTTGAGGTCCAACTGTATGAACACCTACATCTCCAGATATCATTCCTGTGGACTTTTTTTGCTTAGGAATTTATTAAACGTTGTATGTACTAAAGAAAAGTTCGAGATTTGGAAGATTTAAAATAAAGAACTGTAGGAAGGTGTTCGTCTAATAACGCCCCAGATAATCCTAAACACCTGTCAAGAGTTGGATTATCGTCTAGATGTCTACCGAGGAGCAAAAGGTGCACATACTGAACTTGACCAACCTACATTACAACTTGGTGAGTTGCTGTGTTTATTTTCACCTCCAAAATGGCATATATTATCTTTTTTTTGGCAATAAGTTATGATGAGGCTCGGTAAAGAAGTTACCACTGCGAGGTCTAAACACGTATTTTGTAGTACTTCTAACGCTACCTACTCCGATGTCAAATGAAATTCCAGTCTCTCATTGGGCACTCGTTAGGCATTTTATTCTTTCACGTTTTAATCCATATTTTAGGCTAACATTGGTCTGTAAGCCGTTCTACTGTTACCGTGCTTTTCACGGCGCAGTAATAAATATTACAAATTTTCAGTGAAAGATAAACTTACTAAAACTAATACTGTACTTGTTTAACCTACTTATAATACATTGGCAAGGAGCTACAAACAGGTGCCCTTACGTGCCGTAGATACTATTTTAAACATTTTAACTTTCATTTCTTACTAAGTTAATTCTTTAAAGGGTAGAGTTATTAGATAAAAATATTACTTGGAACTATACACTTGGTTAACTAAATTTCAAAAAATTTGTTTTGCTACGTAAATGTTAAAATTCTCCGAATTTTGTTAAATATTTATGTAAGGGAATTTAAATATAACCTACAATCACTATATTACACTTTCAAACTACATATTCATGTGATATTTTACTATAATGCTCAATTATTTATCTTACACAAATAAACAGGACCGAAGAAATATCGTGAAATAAAACTAAAGACATGCAGTTAAAAACGTAAAGTAGAAACTAAATTGATGCGTTACATCCAAGTCCTTGAGTTCTAGGTTGTATAAGATAATTTAAACAAACACAGTGTTAAGAATAAAGTTAAATGTTGTTTATAAAACGTTAAAAAACTAATCTTCTAAACTGAAGTCTGGTTTATGTACTCAAGCACTTTTATAAACGGTTTAAATGTCTTGGCATTTTTAAATAAACGAAAATTACCGCTTATAATAAATATTATTAAAATCCGATACCATAAAATAATTACTTTGAATTCTCAGGAAAACAGACCGTTCTTACATTAGAGAATATTAATAATAAATAAATTAGTGCGTGAATGCGACGAGTGAATACAGTAACACAATATTTTTGCTACATTTTTTTACAGGAACATCTTACAAAACACGACATAAAGATAATTTTATGTAAAAAAAAATTATGTATACTACGTAAAAGAATAAGACTAAATTTACGGAAATACGACGGAAAAATATCGGATGAAGTCATTGTTAAATTATTTCATAAGCAAAATTAAATCTTTTTTAAATTATATTTGAAAAATTTTAGTTAAATAAATCTAATTAAATAATTTTCTACATAATTAATTTGTTACTAAAAAGAAGTTAAAGAAATAACTTCCTGATAAAGAATGTTTATAAAACAACACCTTGGTTTCAAGTATTATTTAAACGGCATTAGATCTTAAGTACTACTTACATGAGTATATACTCTCAGGTTTTTTTTGGTATTTAATACACTTCGATAAGTGCACCCATTCGTACCATCGGTGTGTGCCCGCACACGTCCCGACGGTAATCCAGCTCCTCCCATGTCGGGTGTAATGAATGCTACTGCCCCAACAACAATCCTCTACCGTCGATGGCTGACGTCATCAATTTTTTCAGAATAAACCATGTTTTTTACATGCTCTCACAAAAGTAAATCTAGTGGGGTCATGTCTGGGCTCCTTGGTGGCCACTCGTTGGGCCCTCCTCTCCCGATTCACCTGCTTTGAAACCGAATGTTTCAAAGCACGGAATGTAATGAAGCGCAGAGACGGTTGCTGTAATGCGGTGGAACGCCGTTTAGCTGATTGAAAATAAATCCTTTTTCTTCTTCAAGCTGTAGATAGACGTAAAGTTTGAGCACATCACAGAAAATATCCCCATTAATTGTACTTTCTACAAAAATGAGCTGGCCCATAATAATGTCATTCACCAGTCCGCACCAAACATTGACTTTGGGAGAGTCAAGATGGTGTTTGATAATTTCATGCGGTGGCTCTGAGCCCCAAATCCTGCAACTGTGTCGATTTACTGACCCACTAATGTGGAATGTCGCCTCATCTGAAGACATGACATTTTTCCTCATTTTCATCAATGTTGTTAGTCATTAAAGTTGCAAACTCCAAACTCCAATCTTTTCACTTTGTCATCGGGTTTGATTTCATGTAAAAGTTGTATCTCATACGCACGTAATTTAAGCCTCGTATACATCACTTTTTACTGTGTAGATTTAGTTATTCCTAACTCTAAAACGCGCCTTGCTAATGACTTTTTTGGCTGCGCGAACAAGATGCTCGGATACGTTCCACATTCTGTTACTATCGACGACCTGCCTGGTGACTTCCTCTTTAAGGCAATGTCGGTTTCCTTAAACTGATTAGACCACTGGAGTATTTTTCTATTTATAGGCGCGGCACCGATATATTTAAATCGATAATTATGCTGAACACCAATTTTGTTTCGATAAATCAATCACGCACTGAGCTTCTGCTGTGGTTTCATGATAGAGTGAGACCGGATACACAGTGAAGGTCACAACACACACACACACACATACACACAATGGTGCCGACCGGAACGAATATTTTCGATGAAAACTTAATAATATAACGATCATAAATACGAAAACCGGATTCTTTTAACAGATTATTATGAATTTTTGGAACCAAGATCTTTTAACAAATACCCTGCATTAGAAGGCTAAAATTTGCAAGCAAATTTAACCCGATCCGATCTTCAAATAAGAATAATGTAATACTGGACTAAATCTTATCCTAAACTTTTAACTGAGAAACTACCCTAACCTTTTTAAGGAAAAAGCAGTTTTATCATTTGGTTTGTCAACATGTGTTAACCTGTTAAAATTGCCGTAACCATAAACGTTGTAGGCGAGTTAAATAATCAGAAGACATTCCGAAAACAAATTAAGTTCCTAAGAATAACGCTCATCCCGTACCAGGGAATGCTTTCGGTAACCTTTTTCACTTAAACAAATAAACGAAGCTAAATAATCTACCTCAGTCATGAAAAATTAAATGTTTTTTTTTTTTTTTTTTTAAAAAACGTTCCTTAAACTTCATCAACCAAAATAATATGCTCCCTGCTGTGGTGGGTAATACGCTTAAACATCGATAAACTGTTTGATAATAAAAGTTACTATCTAGAATCAAGATATAATAAACCACATGGCAGTACAAAGAATAGGAATAATATTAAAGGAAGAAATACACAGACGGCTAATTTATATTTACAAAGTCACGATTAAAATCAATGAATAAAAAAGTTATAATAAAGTAAGAAAAAGTAAAACTGTTGAAGAATTTTTAAGTAATGTATTAGAAATAAGGTATTTAAATTGATTATAAAGAAAAAGTTAGCAGTTATTAGAGGGCCATCAGTTCAATGAACGTTATTCTAGCTCTTTGCTTCTCGTCCTCTGAGAAATTGCGAATGCCGAAAACGTGACTAACATTTTAATAATTTAAATCTCCTTTTTATTCATTCCCTTTTCTTAAATCAGATTATCATCATCATCATTATCATTATTAACCATATAGGTTTACTTTCCTCTAAGTTTTCATTTTCTTCGTTTTCCAATCTTTCAACACTTTACAAAAAGATTAACAAATTTAAAGTGTTAAGTTTTTCCTTATTTTTATTTATCAGCTTAAATAAAAAAAATTAAAAGCTTTCATTCGGGTGACAAAAAATTGCAAAAACGTTACTACATAGTTAGATTTTGATATACCTTCTTGCTTAGGAATATGTATATTATATAGAATACGAAAAAATTTCGTATATTCAAATTAATAAATGTAAAATACTTCCAGACTGGACCAATTAAAAAAAAATTGCTTCGACTTTGTTTTTAATTGTTAATATGAATGTTGTTAAAAGAATTGCTACAGCCAGCTTGAGTAATTAGGTAATCGGTCATCACACTCCCCAGTAAGAATCCTCGAGGAAAGGTAAAAAAAATCAGTTCCGGTTTCAGATTCAATAGAAATCTATATTCAAAAGACAGGTTAATTTACCCGAATATTATGTATTTACATACGTATCTATCCTACCTACCCTCCCAACACCGCCACCGTGGTCATGATTCCGTAAAAAGACAACCTTCCAATTCGTGCAAGATAATTTGTGTAAAGCAGTTAATCTTCACCCCACTTATTACTATCCTACCATGTTTGTGTAAGTTTCTGGTACAATAGATTCTGAGGGTAAATACCCTCAGGAAAGCCAGCACAAAATTCATTCTCAACACAAGACCAACAGCGCGTATAAAATCTAAAAATGTTACAAAAAAAATAATTAACTGAAAAATGTTTCTACAGAAACAAAAATTTATTTACTTTTATATTTTCTTATTGTTGAAAAAAATTGTTCAATTTTTTTATTTCGATAAATTACATAAACAAATTTTTTCTTGTTTAATACATTAAACAAGAAATATGTATGAGTCAGTCACTCTTACATATTTCTTTTTCAACCTGTTCATGGAACAAGAAAATGGAAATAAAAAAAGATTATTCACACAAATTATAATATTCAGATTAGTGAATAGAGAATTAAATAGGGAATACAAAAAAAAGAAAAAAATTCCAAAATAAAGCCCTGCAACGCAATGACCTAGGAAACGTGGAGACAATCAAAATTTTTACAATAAAACGTAACAGTTTGGTTAATGTATGAAAAAGTTGACAAGAGTTTAATTTTATAAACAATTTTATACAAAACTGAATTTTAATTTCTGTATTATATCACAAACAACACATCTATAAAACTACCATGTGTTTATATATTATAATAACTCAGAAAACACGATATTAATGATCTTTCGGCTTATTATTCCCAGACCCCTAACTTTAACCAGTTTATAAAAAATTATTAAAATTAAGACAGAATACGGCCTTCATCTTTACTCCCTCGAATTTAACGTCGTTTATTATATAATTTAATTGAGATCAGAATAAAAATGTTTACGTACATTTCCTCTTAAGTTGTGAATCACAACGAACCGGGATGCATTGCAATTACTGTTGTACTACTATAATTAAAATAAATTGCTTTTTATACATTTGGAATAGTCTGAAAAGAAATAAATCAATGAGAAAATAATTAATACACATGAACAGATCTCATTTAAAGTATTTTTTTTTTTTTTTTTTTTTGTAAAAATATTGTATGAAAATTTTTTTAAGCGAGTTCTTAAAAAAACAATGAAGAAAGTGAAGTATTTAATTTGGTATATGATTTTGTATAATAAAACGTCATCTCCAACATACTCTTTTCTTAGTTATATATTACTGCATACACTAAAATATATAACCCAAAAAACACGAAACCATTAATTCCATATATTCTTTTTTCCTAACGTGTACGTGAAATCAATTAGTAAACAACAAGCAACCCCCCCCCCCCCCCAAGCACAATGTGATGAGGATGATGTATATGTATGACTTGTAAATGTAGTGTAATCTTGTACAGACTCAGACCCACATTCCTGACATGTGTGGTTAATTAAACCCAAACCACCAAAGTACATAGATATCCTCTGGCTAGCATTCAAATCTGTATAAAAGCAACTAACTTTTACTGGGATATGAACCTCACAACCTCCGAATTTGAAAATCAGCTGTTAAAGCAACTGATTTGCGACGACGAGTTAACTACTAGGCCAGCTCGCACGGTGGGCTGAAAGGTATACCTAAACATTTTACATTTATCTAAAGATTTTCTACATAATTCCCTTGTTTGTGTGTGTGGTTTTTCGCGCGCGCGATTGAGTACAAGGATGACTGTTTAATTCTGACGATTTTCATGCTATAAAAACTGGATATAAGATTTCCCTTTCTTTCATATCAACTTTTTTTTTTCTTTTTTTATGGCTAATACATTTTCGGAGGAATATCTGAAGGAGCAGCGATTTTGTATGAAAGTCCTATCGAAAAATACCTCTATTTTTCTGTTTAGCCTCTGGAACTACCGCAAGGTATTAATATGTATGTAAGGTATGTAATGAGGAAGAATGAGGATGATATGTATTAATGTAAATAAAGTGTTGTCTGCTACTGACTCAGGTCGACCATTCCTGAGATGTGTGGTTAATTGAAACCACCAAGGAACACAGGTATCCACAATATAGTATTCAAATCCGTACAAAAGTAACTGCCTTTACTAGGATTTGAACGCTGGAACTCTCGACTTCTATATCAGCTGATTTGGGAAGACGCGTTCACGACTAGACCAACCCGATCAAAAAAGTCCTGGAGAAGTCAATCGTAATTTTATTTCATTTACTCCTGAAATTGCGGTTGGATAAATTTTTATATTTTCAGTTTTATATATCTTACATCTTATATATAAATGAATATGACCTGACTGACTGATTCATTCACTCATCAACGCCCAGCCTATACTATTATAATTAATGACACGAAATTTTGAGAGTACATTCTTTTTATATAGTAGAGAGGCATGCTAAGAAAGGATTTTGAAAAATTCGACTTCTAAGGAAGTGAAATGATACTTTATGGTTTTATTTTCGATTTTATCAGCTTAAAAGGGATATAGA
The DNA here is from genome assembly GCF_047948215.1 of Lycorma delicatula. Taxonomy (NCBI): domain Eukaryota; kingdom Metazoa; phylum Arthropoda; class Insecta; order Hemiptera; family Fulgoridae; genus Lycorma; species Lycorma delicatula. The sequence continues at coordinate 82,238,527 of NC_134460.1, forward strand.
CTTTATCTTTGTTTTAAAATATTCCTTATACAAATATATATATATAAAATTGTATAAAGAATATGTAGGATACTATAAATAAGCAAAATATAAAATAATACATAAATTCTTATTTAACCAGATAATTTTCATGAATTTACAACTTTAATTAATTATTTTACATAAAACGTTTTCTCCAAATACAATTCGACGCGAATTAAAGTACAAGATATAATAATGACAAGGCCACAAGGGGAAGAGATATAAAGGTAGGGGAAAAACACATACATAATAATTCATTTTTCGCTTTTATTATTTACCGTTTAAACATATATATGTATAATTTTTTTCCAATTCTAACCAAATTAACATAATTATGTACTTCATTTTCTAAGGTAATTATTTATTGCATAATAATTATTATGTACCTCTTATGAAAGAAATGTAAAACGTGCTATTTCAATAAAAGTCAGTTTAAATTTAATAATTTTCCAAAGTCAAGCATAAAACAATAAAAAGTACGTCATCTAATGACCTTCATTTAATAATACAAGCAACTGAACAAACAAATACGCTCGTTATTTTCGTATATAGCGATTCACTGTATTGAAATTTAAAGAAAAAAATAATATTAAAATAATATACGATCAATAGAATAAAACCCAATATTTCTACCTATTGGTTAAGTTTTTTGATTAAAGATTTGTTTAATTTTTAAAATAATTACTGTATTTGTAAATACAAGAAGTAAATAATAAATTATACTAAACTGATTACTATTCATTAATTTGCTACGTGTCACGAAAAAAAGAGGACAATTTTTAATAAAAGTATAAAAATAAATTAATATTTAAAAGTAATAATATTTCTTCTGCGATATAAAATATTGAAAAAGTGCCAAATTTTTTGGGCCAAATTTTATGAAGTAGTAAACACGAATAGGAATACTTAAAAATTCATAAATTCACAAATGTTTCTGCAAAATCATAATCATTCTATTAATGTTTCAACAAATGTATAAATTTAAAACCCAGCATAATTATTTTCCAAATCCCCCGCATATGTACACAAATATAGAGTATGATTTGTTATTTCCCAACGACGTTCCATTTTATCTACTCTTGATGTATTTTCACCCAAATACAAAAACATAACCAAGAATGATTACAAATTTAAGGATCAACTACGTTCAGAGTCTACCAGAAAAACCTAATCTCGTACACTAGAGCTAATTTCATACAAAATCTTCTACCACGCAAAAAAGATATCTTTTCTTGGGCAAAAAAAGTCTCTTGTCTCGACAAGACTGGTTCACGTCGATTGGGAAATTAATATCCAAAAGCCCATTAATCAGGTAATGGATTCGTATCTTGATTTCAGCTTCTCGTTTCTGGACTTTACTTTTTACCTTCTAGTTTAAATTTAAAATATATAGAAGTATTCAGATAATGTACGGAATTAATTAGATTTGTGATCTACGCATCGATCCTTTAAAAGAATAACAGTATTTTCCTTTGTTGTTTATTTCTATCAAATTTTTAAATGCAAAATCATTACAACGGAACATTGTAATGATTCTGCATTTAAAAATTTGTATATATTTAGTAACTGTAATCCCAACAAAGTAATCGGTCAAAAATCAAAACTGTTAGGTTTAATTGAATCAAAACTGTTAGGTTATAGGCAAACATGCGGTGGGTTTAAATAGGTGGTAGGAGACACACAATCATTCTGAGTAACTGTTGGTTTCTGGATATTTAATTCTATTTAGATTTTACGTTAAGAACTGTGTTTTATTTCAAGGCACAAACAAAAAAAGTCATCATTTTAATTAAAATATTTTATAATTTTGAAAATACTGGACAGGGATCAACGCTTTTTATTTATACTTTTCTAGAATATTAAATATACGTAATGCATTAGAAAAGATATAATTTAAATTATAAACTTTAGATAGTTTATTAGGTAAATAAAAAAATTTACAAGAAATATTACCTAAAACAGAAAATAGAAATGGTAAATTATTCTAATGTTAAGTTAATTTTTTAAAGAGACTAACGTTTTCTGCCAAAAAATCCACTTAAATCGTTAACTGTATATTTTTTACATCTTATCAATGTTGCCAAACTTCAAGAAGTGAGGTTAATAAAATCTCTCTTCGAGCAGATTGATTATTAGATAATTTTTAACTTAATCTGTAGAAAAGGTAGGAAGGAGACCCAAATATCAAAATCAAATTCAGCTTAGTGATCAATGTCAACATGTTAACGCAGAAATTAATGAAATATAATATCAATATGAACTTTGAATTTTATAAAATACGTATGTATAACATTCTAATAATTTATATGGTATACAGTTAGCAAATAGAGTGAAGAATAAACAAACGTTGCGTTTGTGTAAGTGAATTTGTATCTATACAAATCACTATAAGTATTACTCATATATCAGTCACCGTGTAATTAATTTGTCATGTAGTGGTCTACATAATCAAACATTTATATATGTTATGTCTTATCAGTTCTAGTAAAACCCTTGATCTTTTCACATGATCACTCTTTGGATCAAGTGTTCAATTTTTTTTTGCTTTTGTTACTTATTTAGTTAATCTAATGTTATTTAAAGTTAATATAATCTACTCTAATGTTATTTAAAGTTAATATAATCCATTTTTTTTTTTTTAAGTTTACTGGAAAGTGAGAGTACTGTATCTCTAGATTTGTGTTTGTACGACTTGCGTTGTACGATTATTTTGACACAATGTCTGATACCGATTCAGCCGATTCAGCTGATAATACTGCACGATTACGGATATCCCCTCCAAAGAAAAGGCCACGAAAAAAGCTCTTTAAGTCGTACAGAAAAACACAGATTAAATACTTACAAAAGCTAATTACAGAGTAATCTAAAGTCGTTGATTTCGGATATCATTAATAAACTGCTAATAAGTAGAAGTTGTGCTGCTTCAGTGTACAATGTGATTCACGAGTATAAATCTACGGTCTTCAAAAAAGCAACCCCTGCAGGTGAACTGAAGAAAATGTTGACTATTTCGACAAAAACGCGATTCGTAAAAAAGTACAGGAATATAATTTATTGAGAAATGGTTTAGCGATGTATTACCTCTTCAGAAAGATAATTCGGTTACACTGATAAACATAATTTTTGCTTCCTAACATATGATACATGATTTTAATTTTTTTTATGCTGAAAACGAATATGAACTCAGAATCTTTCTATCTCCCACCATCTTTGAAAAAAAAAATAAATTTTAATTAAAGGATTTTTTCTGTTTTCAACGTTAGTTAGCATTTTAAGCTCCTATATTGTATTTTGTTAGCTCATTTTTTATTGTTTAAATTTGTTAACATAATTTGTAAACTATAAATAAACAATACTAGGCAAAGAATTATATCATATCATAGCCACATATGACATATGTACCTATGGTTTGACGTGAACCAAAGGAACATGTAACCAATTGTTACTTTTGTTTAACAAGTGTGTCTGGAATTTCTAAAAAATCTAAACATACAGTAAAATGTCCTTTCATTGCAATCTGCAATCCTGTAAATCACAGTGAAATTATTCACAGTTCCTGAGCCACCTGTGAATGTATGTTTCGAAAGCAGCGATGAAGAAACAGGCAGTACTGAAGAAGACAACAATGATTTTGATTTTGAATTATATTTCAATAAGCCACATCTTATATCACAAGGTAAATAAAACGGCTTGGTTGGAGATTTAAATTTATCAAAAAATCAAGCTGAACTGTCAGGATCAAAAAGGACTGCAAGGTTGGAATTTACTTTTTAAAAAAATACAAAAATTTCGGGCTTTAGAAGCCGACAAAAATACCTTTCTCAGTTCTTTATTGATGAAAATAATTTGGTTTATGGCACAAATATTGATGAGCTTATGTCGCACATACGAAAAGTTCATAAACCTGAAGACTAACGCCTTTTCATAGATTCGTCCAAGTATAGTTTAAAAGTGGTTCTATTACACAACAGTAACAAATATCCTTCGATACCAATCGCTTACGGTATTAATTTGAAAGAGACAAACGATGTGATGAAAGACGTTCTTGAAAAAAATAAATTATAAAAAACATAGCTGGAACGAATGTGATGATTTGAAAGTTACAGCTGTTTTGTTAGCCCTGCAGGTAGGCTATACTAAGTACATGTGTTTTCTTTGCGAATGAGACAGCCAAGATAAGGATGAATATTATGTTACCATAAAGTGGAAGAAACGAACGAGACAACTTAACTCCAAATGGAGAAAAATATTATTCATGAGCCCTTAGTTGAACCCAAAAAAAAAAATGTTTACCCTCTCTCTATATCAAGCTGGGACTAATGAAAAATTTTGTAAAAACAATGAAGAAGTCCCGGATTTTTATAAATCAGGCAGAAATTTCCGAATGTAAGTGAAGGAAATATTAAAGAAGGAATACGAGAGTTGGTCAAAAATGATATATTTAACTCAATGTTAAATAATGTAGAAAGTGCAGCTTGGGCTTCATTTAAAGATGTTTGCAAAAAATTTTCTCGGCAAACAAAATCCGACAATTACCACGATACTGTTAATCAACTTCTTACTTCATACAGAGAGAGCTATAGGATGTAATATGTCTTTGAAAATACATTTCCTCCTCTCACTTCTAGATTTTTCCCCGGACAACCTCGGAGACGTAATTGACGAACACGGTGAACGTTTCCACCAAAACATTTTCAGAGATCGAAAGCCGCTGTAAAGGGAAATGGAATACTAACATGCTAGTCGATTACTGTTTGACATTAATTCGAGGTGTGCCTGATGCTATTTATAAAAAAAAAAAATCATCAGCGAAATCATTCTAGGACAGGTATGGCCATGCGAAATTATAAATTTTACAGAATTTAACTACATTTTCCCTTAACTTTTTTCTTGAAGCGTAATTTATTTAAAACTGTGGAGTGATAGAAAAATTGTATATACAGATCTGTAATGTAAGTAAACAAAAAGCAATTCAAGAAATGTTTTCACACTTACAGAAACATTAAAGATTTTTTTTGTCTATCAGTATTATTGTCTTAAACTACACCCCTTATCATTCATGATAAAAGGAAAGAACTCCAGCCTGTCTTGGAAAAAGAATATGGCTTAGTTCAAAAGGAGTGATTTTTAAAGAGGACGAACTTAAGGTATTATTATTGCAAAGTATTTTGCCTATTAAAAGTAATTTTAATGTGTATAAAATTCATGAGTTGGCAAGATCCAGTGGTAAAACTGTGCTTTGATTATCTACCTATCATTGTGTATTCAGCACGATTGAGTTAATTTTGGACAAATCAAAAGTTACGTACCGTCAGAAAATACTACTTTTAAAATATCTGATGTTAAAAATCTATGCTTAAAAGCCATCAATAAAACAGGTCAGCAGGAACGGAAAAACTGTAGTAAAAAAAAAAAATAACGAATACTATTTTGAACCAAATTATTGGGAATTGGGTAATATAATAGTAAACAAAATTGAACCTCCCGCTGTATCTCTTAATACCGACTACACTACGGATTTCTGACAATCAGATGACGAAAACTGAATTTATCTATTTATTATCATAGGAATTTAATTTCAGATATTAGTGAACTTTTACTGTTTGTGAACAATTGAGAATTTAATAACTCTTAAAAAACTCAAATAAAATATCTTAATTTGTTTAAATTTAAATAATATATATAATTTTTGTAAAATATAACAGCGTGTGGTTACTGAATATAAACGTCGCGTAGTTCTTTTATATGCATCAGGATTTACAGGAGATGCTTGTGTACCGGCAGCCTGAACACTCGTACACACAGTCTGTTTGTTTGAACTTTATAATCTAACTGAATAAGATATAGTTAATTCAAACAGTAGCGTAGGTAACTCAAAGACTACAATATTACAACTAAACTTGAATGTTGCTTAAACTTTGACCTGTAAGGAATATTGCAGACATGATCAACATCAATAACAAACGAAGGTCATTACTCAATAATTTTTAACATAATTTAGAAATCAAGATGCATGAACGTAACAACAGTAAGTAAGTACACAAAAAATAAATAAATTAATAGAAACGGAATTATATAAATATCACATCACAAAAAACGTGATGATGTAATAATACAATTGTAAAACGAAAAAGGAAATTAAATCAGTAAAAGAAAGGAAAGAATAACGTGACAAAACACAAGGAAAGACCGCGTTGAAAAGAATAAAAATAAACACTGAAGGGTTGATGAAATGTGTATTATGAATAATGCACAACTCTGAGGTCGTCATTTCTTTCTTTTATCATTTATCATAGTTACTTATATTTACATATTTTACATAAACATAACCCCAATTATACGGGGACAAAACTACTACTAAAATTGAATATTAATAAACAGAAAACAAACAATAACTATTTTACTCCCGTTTAAACAGACAGTAAATTAGTTTCATCAAAAATAATTTTAAATTAAATTGAGTTTTTAGACTGCATCTAAAATACACTTTTTATTTAGCTTATAAAAAAAATTATATGATAACGGGAGCACAATACAGATTATAAAGTAACATCATGTTATTTACATTAATACAAAATAATCATCTGTATCTATAGTTATATACTTTGAGACAGATCCCTTGCATCATATCCTAGACTCACTTAAACTTTTAGTATGCTAACAACTCCCATTTCGTTTTAGACGTCTATAAAAATTTTACAGTTTTTTGACCACTCTTTTTTTCACCTTCCACCACTATTTTTTAATCAACAACCTTATCCTTTAATGATATATTCCAGCATCTTAAATTTCCTATAATAAACTATTTTAATTAAATGTTATTTAGTCTCGTTTACTTTCGTCGTTTCTTATTTTTCATACCTATTATGTACCATTTAATCTTCTTCATGCTTATTTTAAGAACGCCTTCTTTCTTTTTCTTAGGTTCGATGTTTCGCAATCCATTAACTATATTCCAAATACAACAACGCCATTTTACTACAGAATAACAGTTTCCTATAGTTAAATACTTTCTTAGGCATTGCTATTCTTTTAATTTCGCTTTCATTTCAGACAGTACTATAAAAATATTATTTTAATCTATTTTTAAAATATTAAAAGACTTAATAATATAGTTAAACACAGTAACTATTTCAACTAGTAACATTACTATTATGAAATTTATATAATGATTTTGTTTTTTAATTAGTGAAAAGGAAACATTATACTATAGTAAAAACATTTGTATTTATGAGAAAAAACTATACATTCACAAATTAAACTTTCCCCTAAAACCTTTTATAATTTGAAAAATAAATTAACAAAAACAATACGACATATGAACAGAAGAAAACATATTTTTTCAACATATGTAATTAGAAAAAAGAACGAAATTTAAGAACTGCGTACACCATAGGCAACCTCACATAAATTGGTAAGCTCAGATCATCAGAAAGGAATGAAATGTACAGCAGTAAATTGTATAGGTAGTCTCCAATTGCATAAGCAAAAGTTATAATTGAGTTGAAATAAGATAAAATTTCAATATTTAAGGTTGATAAATAAGACTTAAGGCTGATAATACATTACATTAACAAGGAACGCTTTCGCCATAAGGAGAATGATGTTAGGAAAATTATTAAAATATAACTTTTATTCAGACTAAAACCGGTTTCTCCACACTTCTCTTGGCGCAATTACACATTGTAACCTGTACTTCACATTTCTTTCAGATCTTCGTAAACCAAACCATGAAATAAAAACAGAAAATTAATTGAACTCTACTTACAGATTACTCATTTAGAGGAACCACAATCCAACAAGAAACGCAAAAGTTCTTTTATTCCACAAAATGAATCAATTCTCTATAATGACATCTTCAAACCAAATACCTTTGACATTTAGAATCCTTCAAGTGTGAAAATTAACTAATGAGAAAAGAGAAAATACCTGTCTGAAAAAGAGACTATTTAGATGGTGGATAATAGGGGAAGAGAAACATATATGGTAGCAAATATTATATAAAGTAAAAACTAAAACGAAACATGAAAAATAAAATTAAAAAAAAAAAGATTTGTTGAAAACTAATATCAAATGAGATCACGGCAATTTCTATTAGGGAACATATTAAGGATAGATTGACAGAAGCAAAAAAAAATCGATCACAAAAGGCTGGAAAACCCCTAAAAAAATCAGAGATATCAATTCTGAAAGATTTAACAAAATTCTTTGTTGAATTTAATTTACATACCCAATAAACATTAAGAGCTCTCATAAACTTTCAGTAAAAATTGTTTTATAAGATAATCCTGAAGTCTCCAGACTTCTAGGTAACTTTCTTTTGATTTAGGGTTGGTATGCGATACCCTTGTTCAAATAATGAATATATCAACAGGTTAAATTTATGGCTTGCCAGACCAAAAAGTACTGTTAATTACGATTCAGCATTTTAATAGTAAAGGGAACCGTCATCGAGGAAGCGGTACCATCAAAATATAACTGGTTTAGCCGGGCCTTGAACTGTCAAACTCCCGCATTAGAGTATTATTTATGCTACTCCAACTCACAGTGTTAACGTGATAATATTATTTGAGAATTAAAAAATACCAGTGATTAGACCTGTGGTTTTCTAAACAAGAGTTTCTAATCAACCAGTTTTATCGGTTAAAATTTCTAACCCAACAGATGGCCCTAACAAATTGGCTATGCATTACATTAATCCACAAGTACCCCAAAGTGAAATGTAAAAATATATAGCGATTGTTATAAAAAGCAGTAAATAAAATATAAAAAATAAAACTTTTATCGGCAATTAATTCTTTTCATACTATTATTATTTAAGATCTAGCTGCAAAGATATGCATATAATCAAAGTTGGCAACATCAAGCGTGGAGGATAGTTAATGAACGATTGCCAAATAGAATCCTGCAGTACAGGCCTGATAGGATTCAGGACAGTTGACTACAAAGTATGTATGCACTGCAGCAAAACATTTCTGTAATGTTGGGCATCCAACAAATAGAATATAAAAAGATAAAAAACTTCCATATCAATCTGCATAAAACCAAAACATATCTTTAGAAAACAAAAATGATTTATAATAAATGCCTTCTTAAAATTCCACCTTCTTAGAATATCATTAGATATAAAAAAACTACTAATTTTATATACTGAATAAAGATTTTATATCCACAATCCAAAAATGCTGCTATGTATTAATGTGTATGTCTGAAATGTTCATAAATAATAACAAGAGTTTTTAATCACGAAATGAAAAGCCACTTATTGGGTGTTTAGTTCCTTCCATGGGCTGATACGGTGGGGATAAGTTAAGACCGAGTTATGGCCGGGGGGGGGTGTCTACCGACCTGGTCTCTCCTTTCTGCGGTTTGAGGCAGGCAATGTCTATGAGCGAGTCCCGGTCTCTGGCGGGCGGCCCGGGAACGACATAGTCGGGCCCAGTTGCAGTCCGTTGGGGATTAGAGGCAGGCACTTAAAAGATCCGACCCGTTGGGGGGGGGGGGGGCTGAACGGCCGTGCCGGTGGGTGGGGAGGCCCCCTTAGAGTATAAGGACACTCTCTCGGGCTGAGTTCTACTTAGCTGTAAATCCAGCCAGAAGTAGGATAAAAAAAAGTGTTTAGTTCCTTATTTGCTACAATATTAGAAACTAAAATCCTTTAGGATTAATGTCATATCACCTATTTCAATAAAGTCGGATTCTATAACTTTATGTCAGTTTGGTAGCATTTTACACATAAGAATCTATAATAGCAGATATTAAAATTCGAATTTTCCTTGCTAACTGTATTCCAAATTTTTTGACATTGGATATATTATTATTTACAAATTGCATTACCACTGGGTAAATCGTACCCGAATTTATAAGAATTAATAAAAAAATTTCCAAAAAGTAGGTTTTATATTTTAAATTCTTGTTTAAAGAACCTCTAAAATGTATATTTAAAACAAAAATAAATCTCGTCACGATTAATCTTTATTTAACTACTCTGTAAAGACTGTAATCAGTGTTGCAGATTTGTTCGTGCCATATGAAACTAAAATATTGATCACTTAACCAAGAAAAATTATTATCATTAAAATTTTAGTGATGAGTCAACATTTCATCTTAGTAGAAGGGTAAATACACATAATATTCGTATTTGGGAGGCACAAAATCCCAATGAACTCTTTCAAGTTTTCTGTGGAATATCCTGACGGGAAGTTTACTGACGGGAACTAAGTTTACTAAACGTACATTTAGTTTCTATCAAATCGCTTTTTATGAGTTAGTAGATGCGGTGACAGCGGAACTAAATGTGTGAAGTCACTCTCTCAGGAATTATTCATCACTATATCTGCTTAAACAATAAGAAATAAATAATAAAGATTAACTCTTGGAAAACATCAATAATTTATAATTTTAATTGTAAACATAACACTTATTAAGTGTTCATAGTATGCTAATAGGTTGTGTTGCAAAATTAAATCCAACAGACGTTGCCAACGTTATAATTTGATAATTTTATATGTAGGCGTGGTGGAATAATCAAAAATAGATTGTATAAATGTCGAATTCCAGAAAATCAGACTATATTAAGCAATCAACAGTACACCCGAAATAACAAAATTTATTATGTTTAAAAGGTAAATAGATAGTACACTAAATTAACTTTTCGTTCAAAACTAAAAAATTAATGTAATTTTAAAAACAGCAGGTTATAAATAATAATAAAAATTATTCAACCAGAAAATAAATTATAACTTTTTTCAACTAAAAAAACTAACGATACAAAAAATAAATAGGTTAAGGAGATTATTAAAATATTTAATTTACAACTAAAAAGAAAAAAGGCAACCCTGAACCCATTTTTATAAAAAAGTATAACAAACAAATTTAAATTAAACAACATAATTTATAATGTAGCTAAATATTATATATTTTTTTAAATTAATAACATACTGCGTAGTTTTTATTTTCATAATAATTTAAATATAGATGATTAATTCCTGGAACAGACTGATTGAGGGATAAAAAACTATTAACTTTATAAACAAGCATTAAATTTTAATTATACCTTTACGGTAATTAGAACACAATAATAACGTAGGTGATAATAAAAAGATGTGTTCTATAAGTAGAAACAAAAATTGTCTAATAACAAGTATTTACGTATTTATTTCTAAATTTAATGATTCTTTTTTTTTTTTAATATAAATCCCTTTTTAATACTGCACTTACATAATCTAATCGTAGATAAGAATTTAATAAGTTTTATGACAGTTATATTTCCTAATTGGATTTAAAAGGTATCAGGCTGGTATATCTTGCAAAATAAATGTTTAATTAAAGACAAAGATAATAAAATATTTGATGCAAACAAACAGAACATCAAACATGCAGCAAGAAATTATATTTAAGAAAAATTAAGCAAGAAATTAATTTTTTTTTTAAGTGAATTAATTGTACGAAAATATCTTTAATTACCACAAAACCTTAAATTGGTCTGTTCTTTAATACATTATAGAAAAATAAACATTTAAACAAAACTAGATCTTCTTACCACCGTATCTTTATGCGACTAAGAAATAAATTACCAATAAAAATAATTACTTTGATTTTTTGAATTTCAATTCCGCTATTATAAACACATTTTGTAGGTAGAAGTCAATTAAAAAAGGGAAGTCTAGAAAAATCCATACAACTCTCATTTTTAATTAAATTCTAAGTCATTTACATATAATAATCAGGTACTTAATGAAATCACATCAATTCTTAACAAATAAATTGTATTTTTCAAAGGTATATCAGTTGATACCACCAAATGCCACGCAATTCTATGGATAGGAAAGTTGTTCTATTAGGAAATGTGAAGCGGCTTTCAGGTAACTTTTAACACACATTAAGCTATGTAAAATCGTCAATCAGTAACGTGCTAATGAAAAGACTGTCAAGATACCCGGTCTCTCGAGGAAATCCCTATGGAATAGAAGTCTCTCAATGTCTAGAATAAACCTGAAACTACCCTTTTGGTGGGTTTGTCTCTCTTCACAATATACAATCCCTATATTACAATCTACTCATTACCCTTGATCCGTAGCTAGCCGGTGCTTTTCTGTGAGGTTTTCCACTATGTCCATTAAATCCATCGTTAAGGTTTGAAGATCTCTTAAAGCTATTGCATCTCTGGTATTTTGGGACTTCATGGGAGCAGCTTTATTTATCGACCAATACGAACAAATTTTACCTATATAGTAGCTATTCAAAATAGTTAATCTGAAACTGAAGTGCTGATTAGATAAAACCTTTGACCTTTTCTAATCTCAATAATATAATTACAAATATTTTTTTTACAACAGAGCTTTTAATTTTATTTTAATGGCATAATAAAAAGGCATACCGGTATCACACGTAAAACGGACCAAGGCTGGGGAGAAAACACGGTGACTTGGGGGTACTACCTGTTACAAATCCTCTCCGGTCACGGAGGATTTGGTGTATACTTAACACAGGTTTAGAAAGATCTAAAAGCAAGAACATACAAGAGATTACCCCGGAAACTACAACAAAGTACATGCTGAGAGGTAAAGGGGAATGGCTAACAAAAGAGAATCATAGCTGAGATTATACGAGCAAAGGAAGTGGATTACAAGAAGTGGGAGCAGTTACTTTAAGAACAACAAACAACATAACGACCGAGACCCGGTTGCTGGGGCAGAGCCTGGGAACATCTCGATTCCCCCCCGAGGGGAGAAGAACCCACCTCGTAGCGTGTCCGGTCGCTACACCACCCCCTCCGTTCCTAGCCAGTAGTGGCTTTAACGGAGGACTTCTTCTCGCCCTCAAACTGATTTTGCCACATAGCTTTCAGTCTAGGCCCCGCTGAGATGCCACCGATGCAGATGCCCCGAGGGACATCTACATCGGTAAAAGTTCACCCCGAGATAGATTTACGTGTTTATGCCTTCAGAATGAAGACAACGGACACCTGCAGCTACCACGTCGCCCTCAAGAACTAAGCTAGGAAACCTAACCGCGGAAAGAAGACCCCGCGCCTAGATCCTACTATAAAGAGCCACTTTCTGAATGTCTCAGATCCGCACTAACAACCTCATTATAAACTTCCCACTAAAGTTTGTACATCGAAATTTAGACCTAGTTCCCTTAAGAACCCCGCTTAATACTCAAAATGAGTTAATATCTGACTCCGCTCCGGTCCGCCCGGGAGAGGAGATTTAACACCTACCCCCGCACAGGCCATCGCGGAGTCCCGCGTGACATTCACCATCCTTCGCAATTGCCGCCGAGACTCCCCTACGTACCGCCGGAGCGGCACCCAGAGAAGCCCCAACAACAGTGATTTCGGCTCAAAAACGCCCTCGTCGGAGCGCAACCGCACCCGCCGGGCAAGAATAGTCCGGCCCACCGACAACGGCCGCAACTCCGCCGACAGCCTAATTCAATGCATACCACAATACTTCTAACCGAGGCACGCTGCCTAAGCGCCTACCTTCGGCCAGTCAACTGCCCAGGCGGTCCCTAGCCACCCAGGTTCCTAACACCTACTAAATTCCTTCGGCGGTCAGAGCCTGGGAACAGCACAGCCGGGCCCGGTGTCCCTGGCCTTAGCGGTTAAAGGCAGAGGCAAGATGAAAATAAAAAAAAAAGATCCGGAACCGGTGAGCCGACCTGCCGTGCCGTAAGTACTGCCGGTAGGCTCATTAGAGTCGCAAGGACACTCCCCTGGGTAATACTTGATTGTTGAGCCAGCCAAGGGGAGCAGAACACAAAAAAAAGTCTTCAGTATAGTCGCTAATGTACAATCTTAATGAAGCACCGGAGAATCCAACCAACGGCTTCATTTACTGAACTCCTACCAGCTGTGCTGTCCATCTTGAAAATATCGTCATAACACAGCCCACCCCATTCATCTTATTCTGTTCCTTCCTTATACATACATGAGCAGTTGTATTACCCATTATAATCATTTAATGAATTCACAGTGACTCCAAGGAAACAGCTATTCAAAATAGTTAATCTGGGAAATGTTTGATAAAGCGGCGAAGAAAAGCTACATATGCTGCATGATTTGATAGTCAAAAAAGGCTCCTCAATACGAAAAGGATTCAACAAATAGGCATGATTCGTCCTTTAACACAAGCTAGCAAATTATTGTCGCTCTTTAAAAAAAAAAGAGAGAGGGAAGAAGGAAGAGTAATAAACATTGTCAACAGCAGTCCAATGATTTTGGTTCAGTTAATCCTGGCCTCTCCTTTACTTTCACGCTCTCTCTCTCTTTTTTTTCAATTGTTTGAACCTGAATTATACGAAATCAGCGAGAAGCGTTCGTACCTTCCTTAGATTTACAATATTACAAGAAAAACATCTGCAACACTGATCTTACTGTAGTAGCAATCGCTGTATTAATGTAATATATGTGTATATTCATCTTAAAAATGGTGACGGGTTTTGTGATTTCTTTACTGCATTACAAAAAGCCAAGAACAGTAAAATTGTGAATTTAGGTTAAAACGAGATTTTATATAAAAATAAATAAATATAACGAGTTTACGGAAATGAAACTTAAAAAGTAACAAAGTAAATAAAACGGAAAAATCACCATTTATTTTACAACATACTAACTTACAGTTAAATAGGAGTGACGTAATTAAATAAAAAAATTACTTAATGTTAGAATTAAAATAACTAGTTAGAGATAAGAGGACTTGCGAATTAGAGAAAGAAAGGAATGGAGAGTACTGACACAGAAGAAAAAAATGAAGGCGATTTGTGGAGGAGGCCAAGGTCGAACACGGACTGTAACATCAGGATTACGTAAGGATATAAGAAAGAAAAAACAATCGTAGAAACAAAAAAAAAAATTACAGGAAAGGAATAACATAAATTAACGTCAAACGTGATCATCGAAATTCCAGTATACAAATTTACAATTTCATTAATTTTGATTGCGATTTACGGTTCTAAACATACTACAATATTTTTTTATACCACTACAGGTTGCCGATACCTAAAACCCAAAATCCGCATTCATTCCACCGGCAATATCTTAAGTTAAAGTACTGTACAAAGCAAGTTTATTTATTTTATTATTTTTTTTTTTCAAAAAATTACATAATAAAACTTTCATATAATTATTATTATAGCGGGTGGCGTATAGCTGTGCACAATGCGTGCGAGAGAGATAGCATGATAGGGCGGGTGGAACAGTTCTTTCTTTCTTTTTCTGTTTAGCCTGCAGGAATTACCGTTCAGGTATTACTTCAGAGAATGAATGAGGATGATATGTATGAGTGTAAATGAAGTGAAGTCTTGTACAGTCTCAGTTCGACCATTCCTGAGATGTGTGGTTAATTAAAGCCCAACCATCAAAGAACACCGGTATCCACGATCTAGTATTCAAATCCGTATAAAAATAACTGTCTTTACTAGGACTTGAACGCTGAAACTTTCGACTTCCTAATCAGCTGATTTGGGAAGGCGCGTTCACCACTAGACCTACCCATAGGTTGGGTGGAACAGTTAGATAGTCATTCCTTTACGAAAACATCTCATATAGCTCCGTATACTTATACAGTACATTCTCAGGGTTGTCATGATAGTTAATAGCGCGGTAAGCCAGCCGTCAGGCTATGTGCACTAATCCACCTCCCGATATACCTATAACCAGTCTTCATGGCTTAAAATTAAGACAAAATTATTTTCCAAAAAGGATGATGAATAATATCTTGGCCAACAGGGCTAGATGCGATAAAGCTGAAGAACTGCAGCTGAATTATCTGTTCCCTTCCCTACGCGGTTATAGATGGTTAGCATTTTTTCTTACTTTAAATATAAAATTTTCTTTAAATCGATCAAGAAAGGAAAAGAAAACAAAATTTAACAAAACTTAAATTAACATTACTGACTTTTGAATTCACATTGGCGTTCTGACTTAATTTTGTGTACTTTCTTTTTTTCTTTGTTTGATATTGTGTTGAACGTTCGCTTATCTAAGGCTAAGAAGCATAATTTTTTAGCCTAATTGTATAATAATAATAATTGCTTGGAGAAAAATGTTAAGCCTAAAAAATAGTATAAGATTCTATTTTTACTGATATTAATGAAGGTTGGCAAAAAAAAATGACGATTAATGTACCGCTAAAATGAAAGAAAAAATGTTAAGCCTAAAAAAAAAGTAAGATTCTACTTTACGGAAACTGACGAAAGTTGGTAAGAAAGAACGGCGATTAATGTACCGCTGTAAGAAAAAATTGTAGAAAATAGATTAAAAAAATCATGTAAATGTTTGCAAAGTTTGTGATTTAGAACGAAGAGTGAACAGAAGAAGAGGCGGAATTAGAAGAGGAATATTAAAACGGAAGGAATATTAAAACGGAACCGAAAAAATATTCAGCTTGAATTGAAGAAATAGTTTGATTTTTGAAGTGCGTTAAATTACGAATATGAATCTTAGACGGTGTAAAAAAGAAAGGAAAATTTTCCTTTGATATTGCTGAAATCTGTTGTATGAAAAAGAATGGAAAAAGTTAAGTGGAGGGACAAAATCAAGTAATAAAGAAGTACTGAAATTAGGAAAGCATTTGATGAAGATAATAAGAAAGAAAAACATCTTGATTCCTGCATATCCTATGAAGAAAATCTTCTTTAGCGAAGGATAAAAATGGGAAAGTGGAAATAATCAGCAGTATATGAAAAAGGTTTGGGAGTCTTGCAGACACGAGAATGAGATGACGCTTTTGGGAATTGAAGAAAGATGCTCAGACAGAGAAAAACGAAGGATATTCCGTTGGAATCTTTAGAAAAACAGATTTAACTAAAGTAAGAAGTAAACCTGTCAAAAAATGGATGATATAAAATAACTTGAAAGAAAGTATTCCTAAGTAAAAAACTGAAGGCAGTTTTGACTAGGCAAAAATTTGGAAACTATACAATAATATTATGTTATACGTAAAAGGTTGAATAACAAGAAAATTAATCATAATATAGTAATGTTTATTGCAATAGATATTTACTTTGAAAATAAATATTTTAGACTTAGAATATAGTACGAGGAAGGCTAATTTAATTAATATATTATCATATTGTGTGGAGAAATAAACCGAAAATGACTCATAAACCGCAAATTTAAAAATAATATGATGAAAAATAACAATAAATTTTCTTCTTGTGTAACAATTTATTTCATGCTAAAAACTATTTTTTTTAATACTTTCATAAGTAATATTATTAGCAGTAAGATTAAAAAAAAGTTTATAAGGTATATGGGGATTGCTGTAACTGATTTATAACAACAGAAGTACCTGAATAAGTAATAAACTTCCATGGACAGGCAATTTTGCAGTCACTAGCATATATTCTAAAAAGGAGGGAAGAGCGCAATGAAAAGCAAATGAGAAGAGGGTAAGAACTGGATAGTTGCCAAGAGATATATGTTCAAAGCAAAGGATGAACGGCAAATGGGTGGGACACAATGAAACAAGCGGTAAACGAAACGAACGGTCGGGGGACAGTCTATAAAAGCTAACGGATACTTAGCCAGTTTGGCTTCATTGTCTTTAAAGTTCGTCTTATTTTTTTGGCGCTTCTTTTTAAAAATTGACGTGAATGTAAACTAAATTGTTGAAGGATAGTGGCAAGCAGGCAATACTGGTACAATTAATTAACTCAATATTATTAAAGGAATGGTTGAGAGTTAAGTCTAAATTAAGCACTGTACAATAAATATTGGCTGCTAACGAACAAAGCAGTTACAGAGTCCTTTTCTATGTTCTCTCGGTTATTCTCTTCTACCTCACCACAATCCCCCCCACTTCCCTTCACTCACAACTATATGGACTTAACTTGAAATTAACAACTTTTATTACGCTGTACAACACGCTTCCCCAATGAAAAAAGCCACATCATTTAACAGATTTTCAGAGAACCTACAGTATATAAAACATAGACAATATAATGGTTGGTGGTTTAAGAATATCTCCCTTCATCAAACTTAGTCAACTTCATTAAAAACTCTAAGCTATTCGGTAATCAAAGTTTTGTAACGAGTTTTTTTTTTTGTAAATTATTATACCAGTCATAGAATACTTAGTTACAAAAAATAATGCACAATTAAAATAAATTTAAGGTTAGGAGAAGTGAGGGTGCAAAAAGGGGGGAAAAATACAAAAATTTTCATTTCGTAATTAAAAATTAAATAAAATTTATTTTTATCTTTCAATCTTTTATCTCTCCATTGTCATTTATCGATGATATGATACGATTTATTCATAACAGCTTAGCATTTGAAACGCTAGTTTAGTTGATTCTATATATCTTTCTGTATGTATGTTAGGGCATTATACAATTTCAAAATTAATTTAACATCCTAACCTATATTTAAAATCTTAGTTACACATAGAAATATTTACGTAGAGAAACTTTCCATCTGATGAGTTTCTTTTTTAATATTCGTTCAGGATATGAACGCAATCAAAAAATATTAATGGTACAGAATATATTTAAAACTTTTGAACGTTTACAGGGAAACGATTTTTCAACAGAGGCGTAACCCTTCTAATGAAAACCAATTTTGTTAATGTATTCGTGAGAACCACACTGTAATTATATTATCAAGAGAAAAGATAAATCTAATGGAATTTGAACTATTTTCATTAAGATTTTTTTCTTGTAACGAACCGCATTTTGGAAAATCATGTTCTCTTTTGATCTCTTTTTCGTTTTTGTTCTCTTCTGATGAATATTCGGGGAGTAGCGTTAGATTTTATTGTAAAAAGAATTACTCAAATAAAAATGTAGACTCCTTTTCTAGCTAATATTTTTCAGAATTTTTATTAAGGGCAGTCGCCTGTATTATTAGAACATTTATATCAGAAAATATTAAAACTTGTATCTAAAAGAATCCGGGTAGAATTTTAGATAATTATTTTATAGTTATATTTCGAGCAAACTCTTACTACCAAGCACTAGGTCTATGTTTTTCTGTTTAACCTCCGGGAATTACCGTTCAGGTATTACGTCAGAGGATGAATGAGAATGATATATATGAGTGTAAATATCTTGTACAGTCTCAGTTCGACCATTTCTGAGATGTGTGGTTAATTTAAACCCACTATCTCGTATTCAAATCCGTATAAAAGTAACTGTCTTTACTAGGACTTGAACGCTGGAACTCTCGACTTCAAATCAGCTGATTTGGGAAGTCGCGTTCACCACTAGACCAACCCCCGGTGGGTTTCAAGCACTAGGTCTACCGTAATGAAAGTCAGCAACCACACAACAATACGTAAGAACCCATATATAAAATATCCCAGATTTGATTCTAGATTAGTGTTAGAAAAATCAATATGATATTATAATTGGTTAACCATCACTTTGGTAAATGTAGAATACTGAATTATGAAATTAATAAAATTTAATTTACTTATTTGTCTAATACAAATTATGTACGTACTACAATACAAAGAATCCGACAAAACCAGCGTGGAACACATACCTGTAAACAAAAAATAATAAAGAAATTAATAATTAATCGCCAAATCAAATGATAAATAAAAATACTTAAAATTAAGAAAGGAATTAATAAACTCACTTTAAACTGTAAATTAATTGAAGTGTATAAATAATTAAACTTTTGGAGTAAATGAATTAAAATTACTCGCCAATCAGCAGAAATTAATGCTGTTGCCTTACTCTCTAGTGTTACGAGTAATCTAATATCTGTCTACTATACGCAGAGACCTTAAGTAAACAAAACATAGCGAGCCAGTATGAACCGGGTGTACACAAAACTGCGCCCCTGATTTAATTTCTATCGTAATAATAATAAAAATAAATACTTGCCGCCTATTGCTCGGTATATTCTAAAACTTTTATTTAATATTTATTACGGTAGGAATAGGTTATAAATTGTTAAATACAATAATATGATAAAAAGTTATCCTCGATGATCATTTTGTTTTACAGTTACAGCAGTATTTGTCATACGCAGTTATTAGCTACACAAAATAATAATGGTTTAATTAAATGATAAACAAAAACAGGTTTATAAATAATTTGTTGCTTTACACAAAACCTGAAATACTATTTACAAGCATAAAATAAATTAGAAAAATATTTTATAATTTATTATCATTTTTTGTTGGTTTCATCTCAATTTCTTACCGTGAATCACTCTATAAATAATAATCGCATCCACTTAACACCTCACCTTCATCTTCACTAACAGATTCCAAAGAGTCATTTTCTAAATCTTTATATATATATATAAATGAATGTTTGTTTGTTTGTCCCGTATGCGTTCCTTTACCATTCATCCGATTGCGATGAAACTTGGTGAGTGGTGCGTACACCAGCAAAGGTTTCTAAATTAGTTTGGAACCGCTAGGTGGCGCTGTAGTCGAGATATTTCAGAAAATTGTATTTATGGTCCGATTTGGCTCATATTCAGAATATGTATTAGTTAAATGAAAGTATTTTTGCAAAGAATGGACCGGATAGATGGCGCTGGAATTGAAATATTTGGAAAAATTGCATTTATGGTCTAATTTGGATCATACTAAGAATAATTATTAGTTACGTGAAAATAAATATTTTTTTCTAAATATGGAAAAGGGGAAATAGGGAGAATGGGAAGAAGAGAAAAAGGGAAAGGTCGAATTTTGTGAAGTTCCGTAATGTTTTATCAAACATTCATTTGTGTTAATTTAATCTATATATAAATATATATACTCAAATCTAGCAATGGCGAAGCATTGTCGGGTCGGCTAGTTAATAATAAAGTTTATTCACCTCGATAAACAATAAAATAATCCATCTTCCACATTTTTTCATCTTCTGTAGCACATGTTCCGCCACTTACCTGCCGTTACCTCAGCGATAAAATTTCAAGTAAAACCTTTACATACACAATTTACAAATTTTGTTATTCCAAGCTAAAAATCCTTTTACTTGACTCCACACTAGTTCTACTGAATTCAGACTGCACTGGTATGGTGGAAGCCGTAATACTGTGTCCATATGCTTCAGCAATATCATCGATTACATATTTGTTAAATTTTTTGCTTACTTTTTTAACTTCTAAGAGTTCACTCTTTAAAAATGTGGAATCAAATGGGATTTGTTTTTCTCAGCCAGGATACTACATCCAACTCACCGGGTTGATCTATTGGTGAACGGATCTTCCCCTAATCAGCTAATTTTGAAGTGGAGAGTTCCAGCGTTCAAGTCCTAGTAAAGGCAGTTACTTTTATACGGATTTGAATACTAGATCGTGGGTACCGATGTTTTTTGGTGGTTGGGTTTCAAGTAAACACACATCTCAGGAATGGCCGAACTGAGACTGTACAAGACTAAACTTCATTTACACTCATACATATCATCCTCATTCATCCTCTGAAGTAATGCCTGAACGGTAATTCCCGGAGGCTAAACAGGGGAGAAAAAGGATACTATATCCGCTTTTAGCCATAATGTATTCGGAATTTTTTTCTAATTTTACACTACGGTATAGTGGATGCAATATCCACAATAACATTATTCGGCGGAATTAATTTCATAATCGTTTTAAACCAGATTTTTAAAAAATTACCATTCATATTTTTTGTGAAAATCATCCTTTTTATTGGATTCGAAAACTAATAATGCACACTGTTAACAAATCCATCTTCAATCCCTACATGACCTACAATCAACCGTCTTACTTTGTTACTTGCCCATTTTATACAGGTACACACAGAAAAGCCTGTTTAGATGTCTTAACGGAAGTGTCACACCAACTTTATTGATTGAATGACCTTCGTTCATCCAAGTTTCAATCAGATAAAAAAAAATTCTTCTAAACTCTTTAATATGTTTCAAATTATTTCCTTCGCCATCTCTAGCAATGATAAAACGACTTCTCCTTTTTCCTAAAAATCGGAAACACATCGATAAAAGAAATTTATGAGAACTAGCCCGACTAATATTCGGTAAATTCGGATTTTGATAGCTGAAAGAACCTTATTCAGTGCGGGTAATCCACTTTTAAAACCCCGAGAAATTTGGCATCGGACAGGATTGTTATTGAAATTATCAAATTCGCCAAAAAGAGGTTTTGAACGTTTTCTTTTCTGTATTGTTGTGTTCACTATCTCATATTTTTTTCTTTTCAGCTCTCAACCTATCAATACTTGAAATGGGTACACCCATGAATTCAGATGTAAGAGCTTCTACTAATTTAATTTCTAGGTAGAGTATTTTTTGTGAAATTTATTTTAAACATTAAGAAGTATCGTCTTTTCCCACTTACTAATATTTTACCTTTTATGTGTTTAACTGTACAGCAAGAAGGACTACCGGCCATAGTTATTAAATTGCACAACACTTATACACAAAAGCTTTATTTCTAGCACTGTAATAAAGCAAGTAAGTCATAAAATTCAGTATGATACTTAAACCAAATTAATGACGAAAACAACTTCACTCAAAGTAAGTTCTACCACGAGCAGTTAATAAAGCCACATTTAAAATAACAATGAAGTTTCACAAGACCAAGTAATAGTTTTTAAAATAGTGTCGGAAATATAATTTGTCTGTGTCTTAATACTATAAGTAGCTGTGAAGTTACTGTTTATATAACATCGTACATGATATGTACCGAATTGCAATTCAAATACTTACACTAACACACACGCTTGTTTACTCTAGGCGTCAAGTAGCAAATTATATGAATATTACAAAATTAAAAAACTGAAATTAGTATACATTTTTCAACAGTAGTGCACTGTTTACACTGCTGTAGACCGAACATATTTATAATTACACAATAATAACTAATAATCTGAGAATAATATCGGGCATAAGTTTTTTTTTTTTAGCCTCCAGAACCACAGTTAGGTATTGCTTTAGAGCAAGAGTCGGCAACGCGGTGCCCCAGGAGGCCATGGCGCCCTCGATGAGATTTTTATATGCCCTCAATATAGTACACACCTACTAAGCCCAATAACCGTATCAGCGGTGCGCGTATATAAGACAATATAATTGCGCAAGCTCAGTATCTACAAATAGCAATCACGATCATACACTGACACACTTGCACTTAGCACGTAGGAACATTTTCGCTTCTGATAAATTTGGTAGTACGTTACCGTATTATTAGTGCTACGTATTTTGAGTGTTATTATTAGTGACTATATTTTATTATTTACGTATTATTAGTAACCATATCACGCAAGATAGTCGCGCTTTTCACTATCAAATATGTATCGAACTGGTTAAACGGATTTTATAAAAAAAAACCCATCATGAATTGTAAACGAAAAAAAGAGTTTATTGTTTTAATGTTAACTGGGAAGAACAATTTTGTTTTATTGTCTTTAAAGTCAAATGTATCCGTTTATTGTGTAATAATAGTGTGGCGCCCCCAATAACTTTTGAATTTATTTTGCGCCCTTACAGACAAAAAGATACTTCTGCTTTAGAGGATGAGATGAAATGCCAAGCCTGACCGGAATTGGAACTCAGGACCTCTGCATGAAAGGCCGAGACGCTCGCGCCACGGAGGCCGGCAATAACAGGACTAAGTAATGATTAAAGTTCTTACCGTGGGGTAACTATTTTAAAAGTGATGTGTCATTTTTGTACACCCGGTGGATTGCATCAACTAGTTGAAAGTTGTTATATTTATGTGGTGTATACTTACACGCACCACACACATGAAGATTACTTCAGGCCTCAACGTAAAGCAGACAGAAAATAGAGGACTATTTAAAATAGTTCTAAATACTACTGTGCCTAATTCATTGAACCCCTAATTATAGTGAATAGGCTAACACTACAACCCAGCAATGATGTCACACTTTCAAAGTAAGTGTTCGAGATACAAGTAGATTGCTGTTAAAAAATGACACGATTAAGAAAAGACTGTAATGGCAGCTGAAGTAGAAATCTGAACAGGCATTTATCATTAAAAGGATATGACTCACACTCTCTTATTCGCTATGTTCAACAGCCAGTAACCATGCGTTTTAACTTGTACTGATTAGATTAAATCCTACTACAACAAATAAAAATAAATTTGGGATATATGAATCTATGGAGCAATACACAATAGTTATACTATGCGCATATCAAAGAAGACGTACCCTTTGATTCCTTAACAGTGCTACGTAATTAAAAGTACGTAGTAAATACGCGTATATACTCTCATTTAAGAAACTACTTTACTCATAAAACCGGTAACGTCATCTATTTGTACACCATAACGTCATAAAATACAGAGGAAGGACAAATAACAAACAGAGCAATAATTTTAAAAATAAACTCTATTTCGTAAAATAAAAAAACAACATAAATATGTTTCGAAAAAACTTGAACAATACATACTTCTGCAATAATTAGAATTAAATCATACAACAGGTTACATACTGAATCGATGGCTGGAATCTGCTTTTATTAGTCAATTAATGTTTTCACAGTAGTCAGGATGTTTAATTTTATTAATCTGTTTATTAGTTTTTCTTAGCAAATTACTTTATAAATAGAGTTCTTAAAGGGAATTCAAGGTTTCTTTTTTTTTAATCTAAATAAATGAACGCTAATAAAAGATAACCATGTTTCTTTGTTATATAAACTTTATATAAAAATAATAAACCATCTTATAAAATCTTCATTATGCACCATACCACGAGGTAACTTAGAATAGAAATTTCTTTCAA
This sequence comes from Lycorma delicatula, assembly GCF_047948215.1. NCBI lineage: Eukaryota > Metazoa > Arthropoda > Insecta > Hemiptera > Fulgoridae > Lycorma > Lycorma delicatula. Next base: position 82,263,240 of record NC_134460.1, read on the forward strand.
TCATTACTTTTTTTAAGTAATAAAAAAGTTGGAGTGGCCCTCATAAAAAAAATTCTTGGAGCTTAAAGAATGAACCCTCCTTCCTAAAAAAAATTCCTAGATTTGAACACATTATATCGTGTTTGTTTTCTAATTAAAACAAATATCAGTTAAAAGTATATTTTTCTTTATTTTTATACTCTCAATCTCAATCGATTCTTGACGATGATTTCCAAATTAGGGATTCCTAAATATTTTGTAGGCGAAAATCGCCTTGGCGTTAGCCAATCGTCCGGCATAAAATTTTTCAGAATAAAAAATAAATAAATAGCTAAAAAACTAGAACCTAAAGGGAAAAAAACTAATATCATTACAACTAATATTACTAATAACATATTACAACTAATATCACAGCAAAAATTTCTTTTTTTAAAAAATACTTAAAACAAGTATCACAACCGTAAAACTAAAATTAGAAATAAGCGTAAAACTTAACGTAAAATTAAAAAGAATTTAAGAAAGTCCAAGAGGGGTGTAAAGGACCCAAACTCGGATAACGCGAAGGTTAAAAAAGTATCATAAAAAACTAAACCTAGGTTAAAGACTAAAAAATTAAAAAATTATCATAAAAAAATAAACCTCGGTTAAAAACTAAAATATTAAAAGGCTAAAACTTAACTAATAACAGATAAAATATCACTAAAAGAAGCTTAAATCTAATATTACTAAAAATAAATATAACTATCACAAATAAAAAAACTTAAAAATAAATAAAAACAACTATGTATATAAATAAAAACAAAATGCACTAAACGAAATCCGAGAGGACTGTAAAATGCTCTCTTTCTCGAATAACAGAAGAGAATATAAATTTAAAATCAAACATATAACAGTAAAAAAAAAAACACGTAACACTGTTAAAACGTATGTAAAATAAAGGTGTCCAAAATTGAGGTATCATTTTAATTTTGCTGCCAGTTTTTTTATACTTGTAATTTTTATTTACAGATTCTAAATACATTCCGGTTAGTTAATAAGGAACGTTACACGAAGGAACAACGTGTTTTTATTATTAAAACATTTTTTGAAAATGGCAAAATTTTCAAGTTGTAATTAGGAAATTTAGAACAAAGTTCGGTAGAGAAAATGCTACAACAAATCGTGCCATCAAGCTGATGGTTGAGAAATTTGAAGAAACTGGATCCGTTCATGATAACAGAAACAGAATTTATCAACGTAGTGGTCGTTCAACCGAGAATATAGCAGCTGTGAGCAGAAGTGGAAGAAGATCCAAAAACAACCATTCGTCATCGTTCGCAGCAATTAAACATCAAACGATCCACATTATTCAAAATTTTGCATCGTGATCTCCATTTAAAGGCTTATAAGATCCAGCTGACCAAAGAATTAAAACCAGCTGACCACGCATTACGTCAGCAATTCGTTTCTTGGGCCATCGAAAAACAAGAAGAAAATGAGAATTTTCTTAACAAAATAATCTTCACCGACGAAGCCCATTTCCAGCTCAATGGCTACGTCAACAAGCAGAATTGCCGCCTTTGGGGTGAAGAGAATCCAAGAGTTACCTTAGAGCAACCATTACATCCACCAAAAGTTACGGTTTGGTGTGGTTTGTAGCCCAGAGGAATCACCGGACCATATTTTTTTTGAAAACGAAAAACGCGTCCTGCAGCGGAATCTGCGCGTTCGCCCGTAATTCCTACGTGGCTAGGGTTCCAGCAGAAACTCACTTGTGTGTTACGATGTGTTACAATTGCGTTACAGATTTCGGTGGCCAACGAATGTCTAGTGTAAAAATCTTCCAAAACTTGAGTACACTAAAACAGTCACAACAGATAAGGATAGGACGGTATTTTGGTTAACGATATTCAAAGCGTTATTGATGGTATACAGTTCTGAAGCAAATATATTTGTAAAATATTAGGTAGACCAAACGTATAGATTCTGCTATTAAGAATAAATGCACATCTAACGGTTTCATTCTGTTTCAATCCATCTGTGTATACTATTGTCTCGGTTAATTTTGGAGAATATGGTGAAAATTTTGCTGAAAGACGATAGGTGGTGCTGACTGTTTCTTGTATATGGTAAGACAAAAAATTAAATTTGTAAGGTTGATTCTCCACGGAGGATATGAACAGGGATACGTTGGAAAAATAGGAGGTATGTCGACGTTTAAAAGCTTTAATAACCGCCGGATACGTACAACCGCAGGTGAAGTGAAACGTGGGTGGTCTTGATATCTTTGTAAATTAGGATTCGCAAGAACTGGGGTAAAAGCCGGGTGATTCGGTTGCCCTTTAAGACGGAAAAATAGGATGCTGAAAGTTGGTCACGCCTATCTTAAAGTGATAGTTCACAGCACTCAACAATTATGCTAGTGACAGGGCTTCATCTAAAAGCCGCTGTAGCAAGACGGAGAGAAGCACGGTATTACGCGCTGAAGAGTAGGCGATACAACCGTAATCTAAACGGGAACGATTTAAGGAATAATAAAATCGCAACATACATGAGCTATCGCCTCCCTAATTGGTGATATTAAGAACTCGTAGCATACCTAGCAGTTTGAAACTTTCTTTTTTTTTACTTCTTTAATGTGTTTGAACCAATTAAGGCGGCTACCAAAAAATAAACCTAAAAACCTGATGTCGGGAGAAATGGTAATTAGCTCACCTTTGAGAAAAATTTTCGGAATGGAAGAGTCCCGCAGCCGAGAAAAGACTATACATTTTGTTTTCTCAGGTGAAAAGGTGAAGCCGGTAACCTTGTACCAAGCTTCAAGGCGAGATATTGTGTTCTGTAATAGTCTCTTTGCTGTGACAGTTGAACGGGACGTTGTGTTCATATAGTTACGTCACCGATATTTTATTCTCCCTGTTTGTTATTTAGCTTTCATCTGAAGACACAGTAAGCAGCCGTTCATTTGTCATTAAATGTACGCGACCAAGCCACTCCAAACATTTTCCTTTCAAAATAATTGTTACCCTTTCCACAATTAATAATTCTGTTTCTACAAGCCTGTTTGATCTCACTTGTATATTGATTTGTAGACTTGTCGTAAACTCGCAAACAAAGAATTTTAGGGCATATGTTTATACATGGTTCCCACCGGCAGGAAAGATCAGGAAATGTCACAAATGTTTAGAAAAAGTCTGAAACTAGTTCTAGTCTAAAGTTCTGTTCTAGTTTTCTTATCTGTATTACTTTTAGTTCAGTGATTTTAGTTTTCCTTTCAAGTTGTGATCAAACATATATTCTTTTTTAAATTGAAACCTGTATTAATTAAACATTATTATGCAAACAAGTTATTAAATATTATTGTTTGTTTACTTTGCAAAATAATGTAGGCTAGTTTTTGGGGTAATGTTTTAATAGCAATCTTTGGTGGAAGCCAATAATTATTTTTCAAAATTGCTTTAGTTAGTTTTTATTTCTTATCTGTGTTATTTTTATTTACCATAATGTTCATTTTTATGCAAGAAACTTATATTAAATTTTTTTTGTACTTTGCAATGTAGTTTACTGAAGCAATTTTCACAAAAAAAATAGCCATTTTAAATGTATATTTAAAAAAAATAATAATTTAAAAAAAACTCTAAAAATGAATGTAATAATAAAAAAAAGGCGTGAATTGGGCAGCTATGTTAATGGTGGGGGCTGTAAAAAAAAAATTATATATTTTGCAGAGTAAATGGCAGTAGCATAACATTATGGGTCAGGAAATTTTTACTAAATTGATCAGGAAAAGTTAAGAAAAACGAATCTTAAAATTTGGTGGGACCTGTTATATGAACTTTTTCAATTATTTTCAAGGGTATATAATAGGTTAAGAAAGACCCGGGAGAAGTTCGTGTCTGTATAGTTGTAATAAGTATAATTTTTATTTTCATGTTACACAACAAATAGTATTCTCAAAAATGATTACCGCTTAATTAAAATCTAGTAATGTGAATTCAAGAAAATATAATAAAGAAAACAATTCTTAACATACAGACATTTCGCTCTCTCACACACAAATTCTCCCTCTATCAACCAGTATGATGTTTAAATGAAATAAAGGACCGGTTGCATCCTAATTTTAACACATAAATAAAGACAACAGTTATAATTCAATTTTTTTTTCTCAACAGCGCGCGCGTATACACGCACACACTCACTCTCTAAATTGATAGAATAAATACATCATACAACACGAAAATATACATGCGAATAAAATATAAATAAACTATTACAGCCTTAATGTATTACTCATTGTAAAAATTAATAGCGGTAAAACATTGCGAATAGATTACACGAACAATATTCACACCTGAATAAATTGTATACAGATATAATTTATACCAAACTAAATATCGTGTCTACCTGGTGTAGTCTATACGAAAGTATGACATACATGTACACGTATTGTACTCGTATACATAAAGGTCAAAGACCCTAACGGTGACTATTTATCAGCATAATGCAGTAATTCCTGTTATCAGTCTTTTATTATGCTAGGTATCTGGTGACAATTACAATAAACAACTGATAATATATACATAGATAGAGCATGCATAACCTACATTTTTACACTTCATCAATTTTTATAAAAGAAAGTTTTTTTAAAAATTTAACAACTATCACATTGTTTTCAAAGAGCTTAAAATTTAACCTCATCTTCAAATACAAAAATTAACATTATCGTACTATCCTATTTAATAACTCTACATTCTAATGTAAAAGAAAATTATTAATTTTTTAAGAGTTCCACATCAATCTGTTAAATTAGTAAAGTTTCAAATCAAATCGATAAGTTACTTACACCCCTAAAGAACCAACAAAATATAATTAAATTACAACATTTTGAGCTATAAGAAGAAAAACAAATTCTAACTAATTATCTCTATCATCCTTCATTTAGAGAACAAAAAAAAAACAGTTTCAAATAGATGATTTAAACAGTAAAAAAAAAAATTATAGGAATCCTATTTTTTAGGGGTAGGAGAATACTATATAAATTCAACTATAAGGTTTAAAACTGTTTTTCGGAAGATACATCTCATTTAGTAAAAAAAAAGTTTCACGAGTAAATCTTAAGTTAAAAAGTTCAAACTGAAATTTGGTAAATTTATGTAATAATAAATACTGAACTAGGTAACCAAAATTCATGAAATAATTACCGAACTAAGTAACTAAAATTCATGATCTGCTACAAGTAAGATACAGATTAAAAAAAATTTACACAAGTTTACAATTTATAAGTTAAGCAATTTACAAGTTACAAATTCTGATAAAATATTATTAATTGTGATACTGAAATCTTCTGCATAAGTTTTTCAAAAAAAAAATACTGTTCTATGTTATTCCATAAAAGTTTATCTGAACGAATTGGAATAACATACATTGGAATAACATCATTGGTTCAATGATGTAACAACAAAATTTTAACATGAGTAAAGAAACACAGGCCTGTGGGCTACAGTTACTATTTAGGAGGAAAAAGAGATCACATTTTATACATCGATTTCACGTTTTTATTTGTTTTCTGTTCATTTTACCGTAAAAAATGATTTATTATAAACTCCCAACATTTAATTCTAAACATTTCTGTAAAAAATAGAAAGTTTATAGTCATGAGTAACAAAAAGAACTTAAACGTGAACAATTTAAATAAATTATTTATTTATATAATTTAATCTAATTTACATAATCCAAAATGTAATCCGATCCCAGTACTATGTTATATATACAATTCATTTACAGTTTATTCAATTAATTTTATTTGAGAAAATAAACCAAAATAGTAGTAATATGATAAACTACAACAGGTAGGTATTGCAAAAGAAAATACAGCAATAAATACTTACAAAAATGTACAATAAATAGGAATTCAACTGTTATCATTGCAATAACTAATACTTTAATACATTATACAAAATAATCTCTAACCTCAAAATTTTATAACGTATATCATTACAACGGGATATGATGATGAATCAAATCAAATATTTAAGCCAACGTTGTATAAGAAGGTGATAAGTCGTTCGTGTTTTACTTCCTTGAACGAAGTATTGTGATCGCGAAAAATTTCGGTTTTCAGATTTCAACGGAAGTATCCATTTTCATGAGTTTCGGTGTGACGTCTGTAAGTACGTACCTATATATGTCGCATAATTCAAAAACGATTAATCGTAATATGTTGAAATTTTGAATTTAGGACTGTTGTAACATATAGTTGTTTATCTTCCCCTTTGATTGCAATCGACGGAACCAAAAGTGTCCAAAAAGGCCAAATTTTGGACTTTTTCTTAACTGCAGTAATAAGCACTCATTGAGAGCTTTCCAACGATATATCATAAGTGTTACTTATTATATCCAGTTATAAGCAAATTAAATTTTTAATTAATGAAATATTAAAAAGGGGAAGGCACATCGACTCGAATCAGTTTCATCTACTTTTTTAAACTTTTTTTTTTAATTTTAATTTAAATATATTGATTTATTAATAATTATTAACATCTTATTGTAAAAAAAAAAATTATAATAAATAATTCAATAATAACAATAAAAAACAAAAATTATGAAAAAATATCAGACTTTACTAATGAAATAAAATTTTATGTACTTTCATTTAAAAAAAATGTGTATATGTAATTTAATAGGCGTACAAGGAAGTCGTGTGGTATCCACATCAGACTTTTTATAAGTTTTAAAAAAACTGGATTCATGGCTCATTTTACAGCTAGTTCTTTTTTAAATTAATAAGCGATTCCCCTTAATAAGAACTGTTCAAGTCATTTTCCAGGTATTAATGAAGAAAAAAATACTCGACTCTTACGATATTTTCACAAAGTCGATTTGTGACCATTTGGCTCATACAATTGTGAGAAAAATATTTCCTTGAAACGTATATTCTTCCTCCCTACTACATTTAGTAACGTTTCGAAGGATTGGGAATTGGTTTTAAAAAAATAAGAAATCCGCTTTAAACAAAACTTTATTTAAGGGGCTAAAAAAATGAGAATGTATTTCAAAGAATTACTGAAAAGTAAAAAATTAAACGAAATTTGAAATAATTTTTACAGAACTTATTTGTACAGAAAAATATCAATTCTTTGCCGAATAACAGAAAAACAACTTATACCCGGATGAACGCACTGGATAATTCGGTGAACGTTTTTAAACACAGTTTATATATTATAAAGAAAATTTATAAAAGACGCATTAAAACAGTCAAGGTCATAATAAAGAAAAAAATTACAATTAACATCCTGGATATAATCAGTATAGTCAAATCAATAGTATTATACCTATGAATATATTATTATGAATAGTGTATAAAAACAATGAAAAACTTCAGCACATCATGACTAATAATTTTTCAATGCATACTAAGTTCTATAAAACTATTATTGCATAAAATTCCTACACAACATAAGACAAAAGTTTAACATTAATGCATTTAGGAATAATAACAAATTTGTTTAAAATGCAATAAGTAATTAGATGTCTTTAATTTTAGACAATGTTTAACCTTTAGAAAATAATATAACTACGCCTAGATAAAAATAAATATCTTATTCACGGAATATAGTTCTGATTCAATACACTAGAACTTTCAGAAACAGGTATTGGATACCTAAAACTACAGATTTTATTTATAATTTAAACAAGTATTATTCTATTGAAATAGCTTAAGGAATGTTCACCACAAATTGCGCCTTTTTAATTACACATTTCGATGGGTAAACAATCATCATCGTGAAAAAAAACCAAAAATTATTCGCGTAATCATAAAATATAAAAATAAAACAAAAAAATAAAAAAATTTAAAAACTTAAGGGAACACGGAAAGTAAAAATCTAAAATATTAATTTTTTCGCGCCATATGAAACCGTGATTTTACGAAAATTTCCGTATATTAGCATGATGTAAACCATGAGTATACGAAAATTATTTCCATAATAAAAAATAATAACAATAATTTACTTAGTCAGACTGATTTTACACCTGATTTCAATTCAAACGCAACATACGTTGATATTTCTCAACTTTTATAAGATATGCTAGTTACTTGAGGGATGGGGTCAGTAAAGGGCTATAGTTCTGTAATTGATGATAAACAATACGGTGATGAGTTTCAAATTAAAAAACTGGAGTGTATGGGGCGTTTGTAAAAGAATGGGTGCGCATCTTCGTCACTTGAAACAGAGAATATTAGTGGAGGTAAAATGGAAGATAAAAATAAACTTCCTGACACCGTTATTGACTAGTTACAAATTTATTACGGACGAACAATTACAGAAAATTGTAAAGATTTGAAAAAATGAGAAAAGCTATACGGGCTTGATTCTTTCATCGAAAGTCCACCGACGAAAAGCCAATTCATGGACTGCGCCCAGTAGGAGAAAACTCGCGGTGTGAGTATCAAAAGGTAAAAGACACTGGTCATAAATACATAATAAACATTCCATTCCTGAGGCTATTATGGAAGCTATTCAGCCAGTGTTCAAAGACTTATCATATCCCGAACTGCTAAAAAAATGTGTTCACGGGAAGGTTCAGAATATAAATGAGTCTAAATAATGTAATTTGGTTTCGAGTTCCCAAAAGGGTTTTTATATGAAGGAAACACTAAGGGGTATATGATGTAGTTGCACAATATAACAAGAGAAAAATGTCTAATTCGCTGGCCTCCGTGGCGCGAGTGGTAGCGTCTCGCCTTTCATTCGGGGGTCCCGTATTCGAATCCCGGTCAGGCATGGATTTTTCACGCACGCTACAAATCATTAAACTCATCCTCTGAACAATGCTTAACAGTGGTCCCGGAAGTTAAAAGAAAAAAGAAAAAAAAGTCTTATAATACATCATCTTGGAATCCAGCCACGGTGTAATATGGTCGATGCTATGAAACGATTAAACAATGAGCGATTACGAGGAGCAAATAACATGTACCTTTTCTCAAAAACTACTGGACCGATTCCCCCGAAATTTTGTAGGATTATTCCACTTACGAGGGGCTTTACTTTAACACATGGATTGCTCAAAAAAATTGTTTACAAACATTTTACAAAGAAAAAGAAAATGAAATTTAAAAATTTGTCGTACCAACTTCAAAAAATGTTTCCCTGTGATAAATCTTTATTTTATCATATCCCTGTTAGACATATGTAATACCTGGTAAAAAAATTCAAGAAGATTAGTTTAATAGTTTTTGAGAAAAGGTGCATAATGTTCACATTGCGAGAGATAGACTTTCGGTGTGCCCTTAAGACAAAAAATATATTTATAAAAAAAATTTACTATATTTATAACATATAACACAATAGAAAGTGAATAAAAATCTCTATAAACAGTCCAAGCAGAAAGAAAAACTGTTATATAGAAATATAAAGTATTGTAAAATTAAATGACATTCTGTTAATTTCGATTAATGAATATGCTTTAGAACCGTTAAACAGATCAAGGTCAAAATTGCGTTATAAATTTCAAAGCCTGGTAGGAAGTACATCACGTGCAGAATTATCAGTTTGCATAACCGTCGAGTAAGCAATTTTAATAGTTTTGTTATACAAACTCTCCCATCTAAACTAGTACCCTGTAAAAAAAATCACTTAAAAACATTGTCTTAAAATTCCAAGAGTAAAAAAAATGAAAATCCTTAGATATTTTAATCCAATTATTAATGTTTAGCGTAGTTACATTCTGTTTAAAAAAATATTAATTCATCAAAATAATAGGTTAAAATAAGAATAAAAATGTTCATATACTAAAGCCATTTTCGGTATTAATGTAATAGGCGATCTAGCTTTGTAGTTAGTTTTTAGATGGAGCCACTGTATCATTATACTGAAATAAGAAAAATAAATACAAAAAGAATGTATAAATGGACTAATTTCACAATAAATGGATTTATTTTTATTTAATTAATACCGAAATTACAAACAATCTAACCAAACTTAACCTTGAAAAAATATCTCTGATTTCAGATGTATGTACTAATCATCTAATCACAGATTAGGTAAAATATTCTGTGAAATATTTAATATTTTATTAGTTTATTATTAGTTAATTATTATGATAATTAGTTTAAATTAACATACTGAGCGAACTTTTATGAGTTTTGATTGTTTATTTTGACTGTCGATATTGGATTGTCAAAAGTTAAAAAAATTGTCTTCAGAAAGAGACCTTCTTTCTTATTATTCAAAGTCTGCTAAAAGAATTTGAGTATCTCGGTCCTCTGAAATGAAAACGAGGAAAACGATTGAGGATGACAGCTTTTCAGGCTTTAAATTATCAGCATTATTCTCACAACCATAAGAATAACGAACACAGCGGGGTTATAAACGGGCTACACGGGAAGAGCAGCGAAGCGAGCCTTGACCGGCTATTTATCTATAACATAATTCAATTGAAATGTATTTGATTAAGAAAATGTGGTCGGTATCTAGAATTTACTAAACCTCTAAGTTTTGTTCCGTACCCCAAATTTTGATTATATGCAAAAGTTATTATTTGATTATTCTTAATTAGATTGAAAACCTAATATAAAGTTCAATTAAAGTAAACATTTAAAAAACAGTAAGAACATTTCCTATGAATAGTAATAATTTTACATGATAATACCTAACTTTAAACAACAAAAAACCTCACGTAAAATTATAACAATTATAAAAATAAGATGAGATTAATTAACTACATATTTTATATTTAACAAATTTTTTTCATAAAAAAAAGGATGGTGTGTGGGTCTCTTTGTTTGATGTATGTGCTCACATTTTGATTTTAGCTGCTATTGGTACAGAGCAGACCACAAGGTGCGCCGGAAGGCTGCGCGCAGCGCCCTAATAACTCATTCGTTCGAATGATTTACTTCTTTATACGAACGATTTATCTAAAATTATATTTGTGTTTTGGGAATAAATAAAGAAAACATTGGGGTAAGTGCTGTGGTAAAAAACCATAACTCAAGAAACAGGTAAAAACGTTCAGGGATTTTGAAACTTTTCGTTGTAAAAGTTTTTGTTGTTGTTAGTACGCTAAATTCATGAACGTTATTTGGTTACAGTCGGCAAAAACTTTTTCAAAATCAGGTATAATTAATTATTTTTGCAAGAAAAGATCTGGTTTTCAATTTTTTTAAATAAGATTACTAGAAAATCTAAAATCAAGATTGCAATTTCATAAAATTCAGGTTTTTTCCCCATTCACCCTGTGTTCGTTGTTACTTCCTTAAATCCATAATAAATTAGGTTAATTGTTTAGATTATAATTTGTGATAGTGAAAATGATTAATTAATATTAAACATGTAAAAGGAAATGTTTTAAAATCTTAGTAACAGTAAACAATTTATCGTTAGTAAATAGATAGAAATAATGTATAAGAAAAATGTATGCACAATTTAACCGCAAAATAAATTTTTAATCTAAAATAATGAGCTTAAGATATATAGAAATCTCATACAAATTCTGATAACCACAAAAAAATATCTAATATTAAGTAATTATTGAAACTGCAATAAATTGAAAATGTGTAAGAAAAGGAAATAATATGGTATTTTCTTGTAAATATAACTACAAATGAAAATAAAACCGAAGGCTGGGAATTCTCTTAATAATGATGAAAATAATAATAATAATAATAATAATAATCGATCATCTTGATAGACAACTGCGTTTAACAGATACTTTGTAAATAAACACAAAAAGAGCTAAAGGATGCAAATAATTGGAAGGTTTATGTATTGTAAAATTACAATACGTAAAATGAAATTAACACCTTAATTTAAAAAAAGAAGGTATTTTAGACCTTGAAGTTTCAATGTCGATTGCAAGTCATGGTATTCCATTCTCTCTTCATTCCTCTCTAAAGATAGAAAGAAAAAAATTTTTACAGACTTAATTTAAGTTATCTTAACTCATGGCCAAACAGAACTACTATATTACGTGTGTGTAAAGAGAAGATATTAAATATAAGCTGAACATTACAGGTGTTTCATTATAAGGATATAATACATTTCCTTATATTTTCATAAAATAACTATTATTTTTATCTTTGTATGTGGGAGGATAAAAAGAAGAAATTTTATTTAATATTATAGAAAGAATGAACGATTTATTTTTAACATGTCAATTAAAGAATCTAAACAAAAAAAATTAATACCCACTAGAATATGAGTAATCATTTTTAAATGGCTTATTATAATTTATTAGTAATTTAATGATGAGATGAAGTAAGACATTAATGTTTGTAAAAATAATTATATCACTAAGTTTAAATCACGTATTTATTGAGCATTAAAAAATCATACATATTTATAAATAGCATATATAAATAAATGTGACATATATCGTATTATACTGTATATACACAAAAAAATAAACAATAATAATAAAAAAGCAACTAAATCATGTCATAAAAACAACCCAAGTTATCAAAAAAATATTTTTTTTTACTTTTACAGCAAAATTATTTTGGAGCAAAAGGAAAAAATTATGAGTTTTATGTTACTGTATATAATATTATACTCGTATATGTAATATTACAACACAACAAAAATATTTAAACGTAAAAGAAATGTTTGAAACAAAAAACTTCGTAACAAAACAATTTAGATATAAATAGAATAGTTAACACGAAATTTTGGGGCTTTGCTATCAGCACGTTCTTTACAATCCTATGTAACAATACAAAAATATACCCAGTTCAAGTAATGGAAAACAACAGAACAAGATCGTTTTTTCTAACTTTTTTTATCTCCATTTTACGAGAGAAAATTCACGTAAAAAGCTACAATACACCTACATACACTAGCATTATACTGAACTGATTTATAGGAAAAGAAAAACTCTACCGTTCAGTTACAAACGGAGTCAGAATCTCCTATTTACGAGTAAACACAAAGAATCAAAATTCACTATTCTGTGAAAAGTTTCAATAAAACATCAAATAATCTCACACACAATCGAAGTATATTATTACGAAGCAATTTATAACTTGGTATGCTATTAACTTTATAGCGAGCGGCGTACAGCTGTGCACACTGCGTGCGAGAGAGATAGAATGATAGGACGGGTGAACAGCTGGATAGTCATTCCTTTACGAAAACATAAGCTCCCTATACTTTCATATTATGCAGCACATCAGTTTCTCAGGATAGTTAATAGCACGGTAAGCCAGCCGTTAGCCTATGTGCACAGCAATACGCCGGCCGCTATACCGATCAGTTTGAAACAAAATAACAGCAATAGTAATAAATGTAGGGTAAATTTATTTTAACACTATCACTTTTTTATTAATCCTTGTAATTAACATTCAAAAAGAAAACCTAGAAAAAAGAAGCTTTTTAGCCGCATTTCAAACCCCCCCCCCCCCCCCCCCACCGACTTTACGCCCAAATTAAATACGAAAATCATTTTCTAAAAATATTTTTTTATTATACTGCGTAATATTCTTTTTTCAGTGTTTCCTCAAAAGTCGGCGTTTATGCACCTACAGTTTTCCCGTTTTCTTGTCGTTTTTCCACAAAGATAAAGTATTTTTCGATATACTTATTTACCAATAAGAATTTTGAAAACGAATATTTATTTTACATTCCTGTTTCATTAATAAGTGAAAAGAAGGAAGTACTATTAACACCCATGTTATATGATTGTATTAGAATCGTTACTGCTATTATGTGCTACGGACCCTCGTAAAATAAAGCACCGATTAATAGTTTATTTAAGAGAGCAACTCTGTAAATCACCACTCTGGGGGAAAATATTTATCCAAATTTATTTTATTCAAATCGTCGCAACAGCTATTAATAAAAATTGACTTTTAAAAATGGACGAACGTAGTTTTAATAATTTGTTTAATAAGTACACCTAATTGACAGTTATTATTGAAAAAAAGGTTGTTAACTGGAAAACCAATATTCAAAAGCAGACAAATCTGACATGGATAGTGAGAATAGAAAAATTTAACGCGTTTAGTATGGTATATTCTCAGAATTTTTTTTTCTCACGATTGATATAAGCGATAATCGTGTTAGGGTAAAAAAAAAAATCTAAAAAGTTTTGATAAATGTTATTCTTCAGTGTTTTAAAAACTTTTTGAGAAAAAAAACTATAAATGAAAAGAAATTGCACATTTTTAATAGAAAATATAATTAGAGAATAAAAGTCTTTTTTTGGCGAGTTTTTTAATTTTAATGACTTATCAAATTAAATTTCATTGGTTGAGAGGAGAAAAATCGATCACTCACGGTGTTTTATAGTAATTTAGAAGCTATTAAATAAGTTATAAACTAATCAGAAAACATAAAGTAATTAGTATAGATCTGTCATGCTTCTACATGGAAAAGAAAAACTTTTTGATCAATCAATTTTTTAATTGCCTTGTATATGCTTTACAAAAAAAAGTTACATATTGTTAAGTACACAAAGAAATCGAAAGTAAAACCAATAATCAACGGCTAATAATGGAATATACAAAAAAATAATAAAATAATTAAACAAAAATGTAAGAGGACATAAAAAAGGTGTAAGAACTATTGAAAATCTTGATGAAGATGGCTGAAAAAACAGGTTTAAGAATATCAATCGATAAAACTCAGTATATGAGCAACATTAGGCATTAACATACTGATCTGTTACTTAGTAACGAACCTTGAAGGAATTAGGAGGAAGAAGAAATTTAAATATATTAGCAAAGAATGCAACTAAATAGATTAGATAGAAAGGAAATAAGGCTGAAATAAATAAATCGTAAAAGGACTACGTCTTTTTCAACAAAAAAAAAAATTATATAATAAAAAGAGGATATCAAGGATGGGAAAGATTCGACATTACGCCACAGTAGTTAGTTCTGCAGTGCTATATGATAAGGAGTGTGCAACCAAAACTGAGGAGAGATTGGTAAATTTGAGTTGTCTGAAAGGAAAAAGATAGAACCATGATGAGGTTGGAGGGTGCGGAAGAAAAAAACTCTACCCTTTTATAGACAGATTTATAGATGCATTCGAAAAGACTGGCCTTCTACGCGCACTTGGCTAAAATGGAAAAAAAAATTAACGAAGAGGATTTTCAAGAAGAGCGATAGAACCAAAACGAACATTAAATGGTTCCTACTAGTGAAAGAGGCTCTCGTGATTTCAGGGATAAATCCAACAGATATAAAGGATAGAGATATATTTAAGAAGATGACCCCACGTTTGTGATTATTTTGAAATAGGGACAGATAGTGTAAAAAAAAATGGTCACAAGAAAGGCAAGAACATAGTTTGAAAATGAAGACAAGCTGGAAGAAACGGAAACCTGCCGTAACTATTAAACGTAGTCCTTTAGCGGCCGGTGATGAGAGAAAAAAAAATCTAAGATGAAATTGATTTAACGTTTTAGTTAATGCTAAGATATTTATTTCAGAATGTTTAAAGATAAATACATTAATAGAAAGAAAAACGTAAAAGAAAGGCTATAAAAATGATGGGCCTACTTCAGTGACTATTTCAAGTAAATTTTCTACACTTAATCATATATCAGTATGGAATAGAAAAGTAGAAAAGCTGTACACGGTTAATTAATAGTTTTATGTTTTCATACGGCTGTATGCAGAACAATTGCATCAAATCTGCATCAGAGGATTTTGAAAAAAGTTTTGATTTTACGTAAAAACAAATCTATTAAGTACGTTATATTTCTGACAAAAGAAAAAATTCAATTCTTTTACTAATAATGAAATGAGCAGTGCAGGAATACTATGTTATTAAGCTACAGTTGACCCTTTAAGGTCACGTGATGAATGTACAGTACAGTAGGCTCATATGCCTGCCTGTCGCTACATTCACTATAAAGCAATGGAAGCAAGTAAGGTACTGCGCGTTCGGAAGCGAAATTAAATGCAGCTCGCGCACTCAATAGCCAAACACACAGGAAATGGTGCTCGGTTGATGTACGCATATCAAATACGTAAGTAAAAAATTACATCGTCTTTTTCCTTTTCGGATATTCAGGCAAGCACCACATTCTAAATAGCAACGACTCTTTGTCCCTTTTGAATCGAATTCTTCCTCCTATAATTTTAAAGAAATATTTATTCCTTACATGGACATCTATCATCACATAAATGACAGACGGGACGATAAACAGCCATAAAAGAACATTGTAGTCGCTCAACTTTTACAAGCATGTATATACTTACTTATACAGTCATTTTTTCAACTTATATCAGTACGATTATATTAGAATAATATTGTTGACACTAATCCATAAATAAAAAAAGTATGATAAGCATCTATTTGGTGAAGAACGTATTGTAATATAACATGAAAAAAAATTGAAAACCTAATACAATATATGTTAATAAAGATAATATAATACAAAATACTATATATATGTTCATTATTTCATGATGGCCTCATTATTCAAAAACGGACATGCAGACGCACAAATAATCGTAGGACATCTGATGTTTATCTGTAATAATAGTAGTTGAATATTAAGTACAAAAAAAAACATCACGAAAGAATCGTTCAAAATATTTTCAACAATTTCATTTACCGTATTCTGCGTAACGATTCTGTTGATAAACATGCTTTCTGGCTGTTCAAAAATGTTCAATTCCTAATTCGAATAGCAAGTTAGTTAACTTCCTAAAATAAAAAAAAACTCTTTTTTCTTTACCTGAAGAAATATATTACCTGTAATCACTTGGCCTACGTTGCTATCTTCCGAATATTGCTATAATTACTCTCATATATGACTGATGTGTGACATGAAAGAAACGGACAATAATATTAATAATTTGATTAGAAAAATTCTAAATATATTAAAAGCTAACATTTCCGTCTAGCAAAACAATCCCATTCTATATTTTACACCGTTAATCAACACGGAGATATTTATTTTTAATTAAAACCTTTATTTATTTAAAGAGAAAAAAAACTGGTACAGTATTGCACGACTTTCCCGGTTACGCATGCCGGTCAAATCATACAATCAATACCACACAATCAATCACAACTTTTTCATTGCAAAATATTTTTTAGTAGTTTGGGTTCGGGGTTTATATTTTTTTTAAATTGTAGACATTTTTTGTTAGTTCTATATATAAAGTATAACTTTCAAAAAAGTTTTGAAAAATATTTGAACGGAAGGAAGATAGAGCAAAAGAACAAAAAAACAAATGGAGTAATTAAATTTTAAGAAGTCGGAATTGATTTTTTTCAACAATTTTTGGATTATTTTTATATGAGCGTTCTAGGTAACAACAAATTCACTTTATCTTTAAAATGCCTCAGAAGAAAATCAGAATTGGTTTTACTTTGCGACACCCAGTAACAAATTTTGGAAAAAATGAAATGATAAATGCCCCGCATACAAAAATATTTGAACTAAATTTGAAGAAAATCGGTTTAGCAATCCTGAGATTAAGGTCAAAAGCAGTACAAGTACGCACATACATTTTTTTTTTTGTCTAGCTGAACTAGATGGACCCTAAAATGTAAATATTTGTAAAAAAAACCTGATACCCCGTTTTTTATACAACTACCATACTTTCCCCTTTTATATAGCTACAATTATCGTAAAACTAATATTGATCACATCAAAACCAATTTTCTTCGAAGTAGATAATTTAATATTTTCTAATTTTTAAACTTAAAATACGGTGTAAAATTAATCTTGCTGAGGAAATATTCATTAAGGTGATTCAGTACAAGTGAAAAACAGTTTATAACCGAAATTTTTTTTGGGGTCTCAAGTAAAGGAGGAAAAACTGGTATTAACCTAATATACTAGAGCACAGTTCATGTCTATTTTATTTATCATCCGCCAAATGAATTTTAAACTTTCTTAAACGTAAAACGTTCACCTCTTCCCAATTAACTTTTATTTACACATTTTGATATAAAGGAAGCAGAATTTTACCAGTTAAAATTTTATCAATATTGGTCAGTAATTGATCTGCTTGCTATGTATCAGATACTACTGATTTAAACCTACCAACCAACAAGATTAAGTGAAATAGTAGTATTTCGCGTTATCCTAGACGCACTAACGAATCTACTTCCGGATTTAACATGCTACTGTATATTATTTTTGTTATAATACGTATCGTACGAAATTATACATCAATAATAACATATAGGACCGTTCCGAAAGTCGCTGTGCACTGAATTAACACGAATAATAACATACAATAATTACTCGTCTCAATGGTGGTGTTTTTTTATAAAATGTCAAAATTATACACAAAAACTTTTGGTTTTGATTTTTTTTTTGTCTCGCATTTCTATAGATGAAGATTAAATTCATTGAATCTATGAATCTATAATTAATCCAAGAATATAAGCCGTGACCACGTGAAATCCCTTAAAGGTTTGAAGTCTTCAGCACGGTGAAAAATAGAAAAAGTTGTACTGTGAACCCAGTCATGTTTAAAGCGACTATTAATAATGATCGTTTATTTGTAATTTTTTGTGATTAATCTATTCGATCGACTCAGAAAAATCAATATTATACTTGCTCTTCAACAAAATGGGCCGCACTTAACGGTGTAAAGATATTCATGCGTGATTTTTAATGAATAAACATATCAAAAGCGCTTTTATGTCTTCATTACCGATTTTAAGATTAGTGCATTACTTTTTCTAAATTAGAAAGACAAGGAATGTCGAATCAGATGAAGCAGATATGAATAAATGAGACCTAAAATAAATAAATGAAGCATACAATGAATTCAATGGATTTAAATGTTTTGAAATAATCCGAATTTTGTTCTGGGATGTATTGTTCTGATCTGACGATCAGCTCCGTGAATCTGGTTGAAGCGTTGATTGAGTAGTGATGAGGACGGCAATTATATACACATCATCTACTATATTAGCTAAAAGCATCTGTTACGTACTAGCTAACAGTACTATAAAATACAATTATACAGTTATTAACATGTTTTCACAAATGCACTACTATTCGCTGAATGTCATTATATTCGATGACACCATGCATACTATTATTACTTACTACCTTTTTTTCCTGTTTACCCTCCGGGAATTACAGCCAGGTATTACTTCAGAGGATGAATGAGGATGATATGTACGAGTGTAAATGAAGTGTAGTCTTGTTCAGTCTCTTGACGACCATTTCTGATATGTATGGTTAATTGAAACCCAACCACCAAAGAACACCGGTATCCACGATCTAGTATTCAAATCCGTATAAAAGTAATTGCCTTTACTAGGATTTGAATGTTGGAACTCTCGACTCCGAAATCAGCTGATTTGCGAAGACGCGTTAACCACTAAACCAATCCGGTGGGTATTACTTACTACCCAAATTCACGGAGTTCTACGCCTTACAACCTAGTTTATTTTTTTCTTTTAAAGGGGACTGTTTTTCTTAAATTACATAAACATTAGAAAATTTGCACCTATTACCTACATATAAATAAAAAATATATTTGTCCGAAGTTTCATTATATATGTATAGGTTTTACCTACGGTCAACTCATTACCAATCATTATCGTTTGGTTGATTAGTATAGCAGCGCTAATAACATTATAAAAAAAGGAATTCTCCCTTTTCTAAACCTCAATAGATTAGTAATTTCTAAAGCTTCCACTATGTACTTTCTATATAACTGTCCATAAGTTCTTAGGTACATTCATTCAATATTTATTGAATAATTTAATGTTTTTCAAATAATAAATAGTATGTAAAATTCAAGAACACATAGTTAAATAAAATATTACAGTTCGTGAATGGATGTACGTACGTAGAACTTTTGAAATCTTGTAAATGAACTTGCTACTTACCACTAAAGTAAAGTTACTATTCTAGAATAAGAAAACAAAAAATAAATAAAAAAAATTTATAACAACCACAAGAAAGTCATTTAATTTAAGAACCCTGGAGAGATAATTACAAAATTATACAAGCCAGAAGCAGAAAAACATGTAATATAATTAATAACAAAGTAATACTTATAAATAGACGACAATAGTTCATTTTTAAGTTTTTCCAACGTTGAATGATGTACAGTCCCAATATTATTACAAACATAAATCTTAAATTAGATCGATTTACGTAAACTAAACAACAAAACAAAAAAATTATTCTGAAATCCGTTAATTAATGGGAAAATAACGACTGCACAATCTAAAACATTTCGTTAATAATACCAGTTACTATTTTTTCTCTTATCGTAAACTTAAGTTTTCGTAAACATTAATTCAAAGTGAATTAAATAGTACTTAATTTTAAGGGGGGTACAGGAATACGTTAAAATCTAATACAACAAATTAGGATGATACTGATGTGATGTTCACAACTAAAAACATCAGTAATACAGTGGTCAAACAAAATCTATTCATCAAGGTCAGGCTTTTTGACGTAGCAAACAACTAGTAGTAATTCGGTAATTTAAAATACCATTACTATTTTAAGTGGCCCTGTTATTAAATTATAACATGAACTATGACATGGTGGCCTTATTATACAATGTATTTAAATGATTGTGAATGATATATAACCCAACGAATTAATGTCATTCGAATATAATAGTAAAAAGATATTATTAATTACAAAAAGAACTACTACTGTAAATCAAACTAAAACCGCATTGCTAATATTTTAAGGTTTATAGATTATATATGTAACATTGTATATGTCAGTTAATTTTATAATGGTCATGATTATGATTAAACTACAAACTAATTTATAAAAAAAAACTTTTTCTTACGACTTTCTGATTTTTCATTTTACTTCCCAAGGAGAACATAAACTAGTGTATGTTCAAAAAATTAATGACGTCTAAAGAAACGTTTTATTCTTCTAAGTTCCAAAATTTTCGTGTTTAACACTTTATATTTATTAAATTATTCTTAACAGGTACATATAATATGAAAAAACTATCAAATAATGTGGTATAGAGTGGCTTTAATAGTTTATTAAAATTTAGAATATTCAAATTAATTTCAAGAAACTCTACACATAAAAGGAATGTTCCCTTAAAAAAAGCCCATTTTTGGAAATACAACAAATACCGATAGTGAAATTAAAATAAGCCTATAAAAAAAGTATCTAAAAATAGAACATTTATGTAAGCTAATAAGTATACACTAATTTTAATATTATTTTTTTTTGTTTTAACACAAACAGAAGAAAATTTACCGATTAATCTTTTTGTAGATATTTGTTTATCCGTCAACCAAATAAAGTAAAAATAATATTAACCAAAACTAAGCTGAATTTATATTTATATTAATCTTAATTAAAATCGATGGTAAACCATAATTTTAATCTTTTCTACAAAAAAAAAAAATAGTTTTCCTCTCGCAATTAATTAGATAAAACTATACCTAAAGTAAAATTATCAAAAACACTGATACAGTTTTATTTAATTCAGCTAGGGATCTACCACATCACTGTTAGCAAAGTTGTTTGCTAACAGTGTTGTATGACAATAAGTCATCTACTTGACTTTTTTCGAAAAGACTACAATAATGAAAATTTTGAATTTTTTACAATATTCTAATTTAAATACATCAAAAATTCAACAACGTGCACCTACTACACCAAATTAAATAAGTGATCATTAATTTTCTTTTTCTTTATACTGGAGTTTAAGATTAAGAACAAATATTGCTATAAAAGAAGGTAAACTTTTCTCATTCATACAACAAATAGTTAAAATAAAAAAGCTTTTAACTTAAAAATGATTATCATTTTTCTTGCGCTATACTCGTGAACAAATGCATATTTATTTATTGAACACGTAACGTATAGTCAGCAGTTGTACAGATTATGCGAGGAGGTTATGTCTTAAGTAAAAAACAGTTTCATTGTAAAAAAAAAAATGTATTCTGAGAACTTTATAAATACTTTTTATTTCTCTTATATTACAGTCATTACTACTTCTCTACATAATCCAAATATGAATTAAGACATTTATCGTAGCGTTACACCAGCTTTAATACCCTCGTCGTATTCTTTTGCCGCCTGTCACTGATTAACAGAATTTTTAAGTTCATCGTCACCCGGTAAAAAATTATTTCAATTTTCCAAACAAATGGTAATCAGAAGGAGCTAACTCCGGACTATATGGAGGGTAATAGTAAATTTCCCATCCAAATGTTCTCAGTAAATCATGTGTCGGACCCGCAACATGTGGACGTGCATTATCGTGCAGCAGGACGACGCCGTCGGTCAGCCGCCCACGTCACCGATTTTGAATGGCTCGCCGTAACTTACGTAGAGTTTCGCAATAGGCATCTACATTTATAGTCGTCCACATGGCATAAAATCAATCGGCAGTATGCCAAACCGATCCCAAAAGACTGTAGCCATCAATTTGCGGCCAAATGGCTGTGGCTTGACCTTTGTTGGTCTGGTCGGTCATTGAGGATGACGCCATTCAGTTGACTGCCGTTTTCTGTGTGGCGTGTTGTACGAAATCCATGTTTCATACCCGGTAACAATTGAATTATGGAACTCATCACTTTTTTCTTTGTAGAGTATCAAAAATTCCAAAGCAGATCCCATTCGGATTTTTTTCCGTTAAGATGCGCGGCACCACAGATGCTGAAATGTTTCTGAAGCCTAAATGGTTATGAACAATGCGACAAATAACAGCTCTTGAAACATCAGAAAAAAGAAGGATCAGGTCGGAAATCGTTGAGCGACGATCTTTTCTGATTTAACCATCAACGCGTTTCAACATATCCTCGATGATTATCGATGGCCTCCCCGAACGTTCTTCATCATGCACATAAATTATGTTTATTTCTAAACCTTTCAAACCATTTTCAGACGTTTCTTTCATTTATTACATTATCACTGTACACAGCAACCAAATGCCTATGAATTTCAGTAAGCTTAACGTTTTGATGGTTTAAAAACCGTATGACTCCACGTATTTCACAGACGGCGGCAACGCCGATTTTCCTATTCATTTTATAACGTAGTAACACACACGCATTCAGTGTGTACACTACTAGCGTGGCCATGAATGACACAGGTTCGCCAACCTTAAGGAGAGAAATTTCCCAGCGATCTTAACTTTAGAAATATCCCTCGTACACTGTCTAAAAAGCTATCATCTTTAATTCTATCAATCATTTCACACAAAACTACAGCCGAGATAATTTCTTCGGACTACATGCATAGCTTTCTCTGAATTGTTCGACAGCAGCTTTAGGTACGCATGGGCGTACTGGTGATTTTGGATGTTTTAAAAGACAACCTGTCTCAACAACGGTTTGGTGCTAGGAGTAAATTGTATGCACACTACGAGGCTCCCCACCGTATTCTCTACGAAAATTATGTTGAACTGCAGTTGCTGATTGCAAATCGTGGAACCAAAACACACAACGAACAATGGTGACAGCGCTCGTTGCCGAATTCGGTACTAATTAATTACATGGGTCAAACTTCAAGTGTTTTCTTATGAAATAAGATCTCAACCGATCTATATATGTTATCTAAATAAATTGATATATGCTTTTAAAGTTGTGAAATCCTTTTTAATCACCCGGTATATAATAAAATAATTAAAAATTTATTTTGTGAACATTTAAAAAATATGAAGAATAAACAATAAGATAAAAAGTATACAATAATAATAATATTATTAAGTATTAAAAATTATTAATATTATAAATACATAAAATTTGTTATGATTCAACAACATTAATAGCACTTAATTTATATTCAAATGATTGTTTAATATTTACAATTATTAATCTATTATGATTATTACAAAATAACATAAATGTAAAGTAAGAAGGAATATCATACTGAAATATTATTTTAATAATTAACGTAAATGAATAATACTACTACTTTAGAAGATAATAATAATAAATTAATAAAACTAGTTAACCTGTTATGACTACTGTGTATAAAAAAAATTAATAATAATAAAAAAGAAAACAAAAACAGGTTTCGATAGACAGGAATGTGTAATAGTTATACAATTATACGGAACGCTTGAATGCTTGTTTAAATTTAAAAAAAAAGTGAAATACTATAAATTACAATTGAAATTTGTTAATGTGTAATCAACCTTGACTCGATTATGGTGGTTCTAAAACCTTTAACCTAATTTATAAATATCTAATGCGACAATAAGTTGTAGTAGAAAGAAGTAAACAAATAATAATAAAAATAATGAAATTTTATAGGTTTATGAAATAGTTTTAGTATAATTATTTTAAAATTTAAGTCGACAATTTATTTTCTCCTCATATTTGTAGTTAATATAATAATACTCTTTCTCCTTGTAAATAAAATTGGGTATTGTAATCTTAAATGTATTCAAGGCTACACAATTTTAATTACCTACACATATTTTTTTTTTTTTTTTATGAACCAAAGGAAAGAAAAGTTAAGGGAAAGAATGAAAGAATTTTGGACAAGTAAGAAGTCAAGGCTAAGCAATCATCCTTAGGAAATCCGATTGAAAAAAAAACAAAAATTTTGAAACAGTTATCAATATTATTTAAGCACAGTAAACGTTAAATGTAGATGAAAAATTTCTGCATTTTTAAATGTTTCAATTTTAATTTAATAAGTTATTTGGAAAAAAGTTTTAAATCGTTAAATAAATTGCTAAAAATTGAAATTAAAGCATAATATCCTTTGTCGTACCTCAAAACATTTATTGTACCGAGTTACATAGAACCAGTTCTGTTGTTTGATTTGTTAAAAAATCAATATTAAATACTTATTTTTTAAGTAATAAATTATTTTAAGTGAACACCTTCATTAACATAAACGCACGGATAGAAATTACATATTTGCATTTATTAAATGAATATCCACATACACGAATATACTCGTGTATGGGCGCCATTGATTGGAAGTCAATTTTTGTGTCTTGAGAATTCATTCTGAATTTTTGAAGGAACCCCAAAAGAATGATAATATTATATTTATGAACACAGACTACAGATAGAATTATTATACATCACAGAAATTTATTACGATAATTGCCCACATTATTTATCGGTTTAAAAGTTGTGCTAGGGTCGCGACCATTTCCCAGAAAAAAATTTTGTAGGTACGAAAAATTTCAATGTTACTAAAAATATAGTATAACTCTGCTGAGGCCATCAACAAATAATAATGGAGCCGTAAATTATTTAATGGTATCTACACAATTTATCCGCAGGAACGATCGTTTTCTGAATTATTGTTTCTGAGAAATAAATATACTAACACACTTGAGATTTAATTCATTACAAACGTATTATGTTATTTTTCAAATCTTTTATCACATAAATACTTTTAATACTTTTTCAAAGTATCATTTAAAATAATATAATTAAATAATTTAACTGTTTGTTATCAATATTGTTACCCTAAATGTAATCTTAGTAAAAGATTTTATAAAACCGTCTGTAAAGAATAAGAACTTCTGAAAATATAAAAAGGATTCAATCATATTTCGATCAACAGAGATTAAACTGTTTTCATAAATACCAAAAATTAAAACTTAGAAACCGTTTACTAGACAGTAATTGATAACTCAGTCAATCGTAATCACTAAAAACGAACTGGTAAATTTTAACAGATAACTGGAAAATTACAAACGCCAAAGAGAAATTCTATTTTTAATAAAACGAAATTAATAGAAACGTTTTTAAATATTATGAAAATTAAACAATTTAAGAAATTTTAATTTCAATACACTAAATACGAAGAAATCAGATGAAGAATCCTTGTTCCATAATAATAGGTGTTCTAACAACAATAATAATCATTATTCCATAATAAAAGGGTGGTGGGTAAATTCCTAACTGGAAGACTACAACAAAACATTATAGCACGCGCACATTACTCTAGGAACACCATGAAGCGTTATTAAAAACAAAGAAAGTAGCGAAACAGTTGTAAAATGATTGTAAGCACCGCATTAGGCAGCACGCTCGTACAATGAGCATACCTTGTTATCAATACTAAAAACACGTGAAAATATTTAAATTTTTACGTTAAAAATTGTAAATTGTTTTGAGTATTGCATGAAAAACATATATATATATTATAAAACGATAATTATTTTCAATATTACTGACAATCCGTTTAACCCAAGTATTTTATGTTTTATACATTCAATTCCACTTCCACTAAAATCTATACCATTTTAATATAAAAAAACTTTGTAAAGAATATCTAAACTCGATATTTAGGAACATCCAGTGTTTTTACAATTCATTAAAAAGGTAAAGAAAATGACGGTATCCTAACTTTACCCGAAGAAATAAATTATTTCGTAGTGATTTTCCACATAAAAATACTCTTTTGCTTTTATATCAATTGGTTTATATGTGCATGTACTATTGATATTATGCTTCCGGGAATAATTACTCGAGTAAGTTTTTTAGCAACCAATGATTAACAACGTTTTTTTTTTTTGGGGGGGGGGGGTCAGATGACTTTAAAACCGTCAATTACACTTACTCTTACTTTCAGTATGATGCGTTGGGCAAAAAAAGAAAATGCTATGAGCTCTAGAATATTGTAGGCAATTTCTTACACTGAAATATAAAATTCGGAAACATTCGCAGATGATAATCATCCTAAGAAAGAGAATTGGATCTCCTTATGCGTGTTTTTATATAAATTTTTTTTTCTGTTAAAACCAAAATTTACATTTTTTGTTTTCAAATTAATCAAACACGTTAACGTTTTCTTTACATACAATCGATTCTTTTAAATTCCGAAGCAGAAGTAAATGAACAAATCGTCCGTACAACTTCACGTTTAAACTAGTAGTAGCTAGAACTCGACTGAAATGGTAGGGGGGGATTGATTGATGTGGGAAGGAGTAGATGCACATATTTTAAGTGCGGCATTAAATTTTATAGAAAAAGGAGATCGTCGAACATTACCAATACCGTATAGTTTTTAAGAATATCTGCTAAAAGCTTTACGGATTTTACTTTTAGATATTAAAAACTTTGGTTTTCTGGGTTAGGGAATCGATTAAAGATTATCTCAATTAGATACTGCTTACATTAGGAAATAGATTTGTTTTTTTCCAAAAAAAAACATGTTATGGGAATCTCATAACTGTTAATATTGCACGATTGGCTTTCACCGCAGTTATAAGCAGATTCTGATAAATACATTTTCCAGCATCATCGCGCCATCTTCAAATTCGAGAATTTCCTAAAATGCTTCCACAATAATGGATAGGCCGTAAGGAGCATGTCGATATGGCATTTCACCACTGGCCATCAAGGTCGCCCGATCTTGTGATTTTTTTATGGGCGTTTGTAAGGGACTCCGTTTACGACACGCAAACGGAATTTCTCTTACATCAACTGTAGCTGAACCGCAACAACAAAAGTGGCAGTAACACCACACACGATCGCTCGACTATAGGCCAAATCTAACTACCTTGTATACTATACGTCTCGAGCAGACCACCCACACTGTACATTTGTGCAAATTTAAGTAAAATTTCATACTCAAACATGTATTTCATATTTCATCGCGAGATTATGTGTACATTTGTTTAAAAAATAAAGCCTTTTGAATTCGGATAGATCTTTTAGATAGATTCTTTATATAAATATACTATTCCATTAAGAATTAGTTATTACATAAATAATAGGTTAATAAATTCCAGCATCTATGCACGATTTTAAAATTAATAATCATGATTTTTGAAAATTTATTACCTAATTAATTACTCAGTTAATATACGTAATAAGCCATTTTAAACATTAATTAGCTTGACAAGTTTATCCGAATTATATCTTATAACAACTAACAAGAAATCAATATTTTATAAATTGTACTTTTATAATTCAAGGTCTGATGATATGAAATCATCCATGGAAATTTAATACATACAATCTAATAAATTATATTAAATACACGATACGAGGCAGTAGCAATAGCCTGTGTAAGCTACGTAATGGTAATAATAAAGACGTAATCCAGGATTAGAAAGTCTTTCTTTTAGTAGAAAAATTGTCATAATCAAAATTATTTTTAAGGGCAATAAAATGCTCAAGAAATAACACAAATTACTCATTACCTATTATCAAATAAAAGGAATGACCTTCTTTTTAAAATACATATTTTATATTGAAGAACATAGTAATTAACTTAAATTCGTATCTCGACATATATATAAATTTAAATTAAAACTCATCGAAATTTAACATTTTGATAAACCCCATAAAAGTTTTTGATACGTTCAATGAATTAAAACTATCGAAAAAATAAGGAAACTATTATTAGAAAAATATACAAAAACCGGTTTTCTAAGTAAATTAAATGTTATTTAATTTTCAAGCTTTTCTTAAAATGATTCCACAGTTTTCGCAATGATGGATCTGCACTAAGGAGCATGTAGCATGCCGAATTGACAATTCACCACTGGGGCACCAAGGTCGCCTTTTCTCAGACTGATTTCTTCTTGTGGGCGTGTGTGAAAAATTCCGTTTACGTGCCGTCTGTAATATGGAGGCGGCACGTCTATTCTAATTAAATTTTTAAGATGAAATATAAATTAAAAGCTTAAGCTTCCTAAATAACAAAGATTATATTACAGTGTAAGCAGACCATATAAAGATGGTATTTTGTAAGATCACATTATATAGCATCTTAGATGGAAAAGTAACGGTATCAGTAATGCATTTCTCGCCCTGTACAAAATACAAAAATATACAAGCAACTACAATCGAATAAACACTATCTTACAGCTTATAATTTTATAATTTACCTTTATACGTACAAAAATAGTTTTGCATTAATTTATTCGAATTGTCATATTTAGCAACAAGAAACGATTTTTTTTGTGCAATTTCTCAGCCCTGTAATAATTTTTACAAAATATATCTATAAAATATGTAATTAATCTGTTTATTCTGTATCAACGCAAATTTCTTATGCAGAAATTATAGTTATGTTCAATTATGAAATTATTGTGCAAGGAAAATGCCTTTTATGTTCTCATACGGCATGTGTTTTATATTTTTACTGTAATATTCTATTAAGTAATTTAATTCCTCTGTAATTAATAATTTCTGTTTAATATTGTTTCAGTATAACATTACTAGAATTTTCCGTTGACATGTATGATTTTTACATTTCCTATAAATAAGTTATTCAATATAACATTATAATTTAACATCATATTCTGAGTTATTTAAACATAATTGTTACAAAAAGCTAACATTATACTGAAATTTATTCGCCATTCGCAAACATAAATGTTTTAATGTTTGCGAACATAAAAGTAAAAACATTTTCATCAGAGTTAACAGGTTTTCAACAGGTAAAACATGAAACCAACTTCACAATATAGAAATACTGTATTTTATACACAGGAAAATATTAATACTGCATATTAATACTGCATTATTGTTAGAATAACGTCTACACTAATAAAACAATGTTTTATTTGGTTTACTAGTCAATTATGCATGTAATACCGATAGAAAATTCAACATTAACATAAATAAAACGTAGATTAAATTTATGGTAAGCATATATTTGCCAAATAATAAGTCATCAAATCGCAAACAAATTTTTACCCATGTTTCTTGGCGAAACTGAGAAGGTTTGTACATATAATTAATCTCGAAAAAATATATGTAGTAATGAATATGTGCTGATTGAAGAATAAACCTTAAAGAATTGAATTGGTGAACAGCGAGTCTATCACTGCATGAGCTGGGATTGAACTGAATGATTCGAATCAATCGAATGAATATTAAAAAAAAACAATAAATTAAATTTACGTTAAATAAAATACATTAAATAAATTTTTAAAAATTGACTTCCCGGCCAATAATTATAATCATGGAAGCCATTATTGTCCAGGGAGCCAATCCCCCTGGCAAATTGGGAACGGCGAGCGAAGCAAGCTCTGCGGCTATGGGGTAGGTCTCTCGGCCCAGAGAGCCCCCATGTTGACTCCGGGTTTGGCCTGGGCTGACCTGAGCCCCGAGGGTATTAGTACGAGATGTAAAAAGTCAGAGGGCGACAGATGATCCCGTTAAAGACCATCAGGGCAATGACGTGGGGGGGGGGGGTGGCGAACGGAACGTCACTAGGCGGGTGGTCTTCCCTTACGGGGTTAGGATGAGCCCCGAGGGTCCAGGTTCTGGCTAGACGGACGGGCTAGTATATATATAAATCGAACTATACCTTTAACCCTTTGCTAACTTGTTTCATAATTAATTTTTTTTTTTTTTTTAATAGTAATGGTCTTCCTTTATTCCCTAATCATTTTTCTACGATCCGATTAAAAGAAAGTAAACTTTTCGCACTACTTTTTTAAATCTAACGCCGCTTTGTGCAAATGTGAAACGTGAAAGATATAATTAATGTAACTAATTTTTTTCTATTTTACTCGCGTATTTATGCGCTATTGGGTATGGTTTAAGGCAAATTCACAAACTGTGCGCCGTGGCGCCCCGGGGGCAACTAATAACAATTTAGCCCATCGCAACTTCTGCAGCAGGTAGAAAAATGATACATATTTATTTAATTGGTTATTTCAAATCCATATTTCATATAGAGTTCATCTTTAAAAAAATCTTAAAATCACTTAGGTCTATAATTAAATGTTTATTGATAAACTCGAACATAATAATTTACAGAAGGTGTTGAAAATGATGTTCATCCACTTCTAAGCACTCTTGTCAACACGTTTGATCATGTTCCTAGCTACTCCCATTAGTTTTACTCCATTTCCTGGGTGGCATTGATAATGTTTGTATTCAATTCCTGAAGGGTTTGCAGATTGCTCCAATAAACAATCTCTTTTAAGTAACCCCACAGAAAGAAGTCTGGACTAGTCAGATCAGGGGATCTTAGTGGCCGAAATCCTTTAGAAATAACTTTTGAAATAACACTTTTCAATGGTGCTTCCCTTTTAAATATTCCCTGAACTTTCACCAACATACAACATAAGATTTCAACTCGAAATAAGTTTCCATCACGAATAAAAGTTATTCAACAGTTAATTACATTTTAACAAGCAACATACAATTACGTAATTTTATTTAAAAAACCAACGCTTCACACAGACTACCAATACTCAAATGTGATGGCAATAAACAGTCCTACCCGCTCCAGCTCCAGTCGTACAAACACCTTCCACATTAATTTAACCATCTCACATCAACACATATATTTTAACGAAAATATCCGTTTAATATAAACTACTGATTGAAGGGGCCTCTTTCAAGTTGAACCCCTATACAGTGTAAATATGAATAAAGATAAAACTGGAATACCGAAGTTTTTTTATCTCCAATATGGTAAATGGTAATCGATAATACCGAAGGTAGTAGCTATCAGGATTGTTTGTTTATCGACCAGGATAACGCTATGCAATACATGTATACGAAAATAAAGTGTTCGGCGATATAAGAAAAAGAATAAGAAGTAGTTATATGACCTTCAACACTATTACAAGTAGTTTAAAAAAAAACCATTGGGAGATCTATTTGTTAACAAAATACAGAACGACGTAGTAAAAAGAAAAATCAGGTTTAAATTAACATAAAACTAAGTTGTCTCATACTGATAAAATTATCTCACGATTATCTTATCTAAAAAAAATCTGACGTGAACACCACATGACTTCCTTGTACGCCTATTAAATTATTATTTTTTTTTTTAAATGAAAAGTACATAAAATTTTATTTCATTAATAACTACTGATATTTTGTTCATATTTATTTTTTTATTGTTATTATTGAATTATTATTTACCTTCAATTTTTTTACAATTAGAGGTTAATAATTATTAATAAATCAATATATTTAAATTAAAAAAAAGGAGATGAAGTTTGAACCGATGTGCCTTCCCCTGGAAAGAAATATTACAAATATTACATTAATCAAAATTTCATTTGGTTATAACTCTGGAACCAATGAAAATAAGTACTACTTACGATATATCGTTGAAAAGCTCTCAATGAGGGCTTATTACTGCAATTAGGAAAAAATCAAAAATCCAATTTTTTTTAATTTTGGGCTTTTTGGACACTTTTGGTTAAGTCGATTGCAATCAAAAGGAAAAGGTGAACCAACTAGATATTGCAACATCCTTAATTCAAAATTTCAATATCCTACGGCTAATCGTTTTAGTTATGAGATACATACGTAGGTACAGATGCCACGCTGAACTAGACAAAATGGATTCAGGGATGGTCAAAATGGACATATCCGTTGAAATCTGGAAATCGAAATTTTTCGCCATCATAATACTTCCTTTACTACGTAAAAATAATAATATAGGTTTTGTTTTTTCCCCAGAAGTTAGAAAAGGCTAAAAATAAAATAAGCTGCATTCTGGGAATTCCTACAACTGGTT
This sequence comes from Lycorma delicatula, assembly GCF_047948215.1. NCBI lineage: Eukaryota > Metazoa > Arthropoda > Insecta > Hemiptera > Fulgoridae > Lycorma > Lycorma delicatula. The sequence goes on from NC_134460.1 coordinate 82,295,550, forward strand.
ATATAAAATTTATAAAAAATACGATTTTGTTTTATTTTTTTAAACTGATTCCTTTTTGTTTAATTTGTGATGTACAATACAGTCAATTTGTATTTTTATTTGAAAATCCTTACCTACCGATTGATGTTTTTTCCATATGTTAGGGGCGATGAGAGAAGCTTAACTCCAGATTTTTAACATCCCCCTCCCATAGATTTTTGAAAAACTCGAAATACTCAAAAAGTTTTTGAAATGCGTTTTTCTCTGAATCTATGTATTTTAGAGAAAAGCTTTTCAAACAAAAAATGAAGAAGATTTTCTCCTCTACAATTAATGTCTTTGAATTTATGCCGTATAATTTGAAAATGAAATACTAGGTGACGCTGAAGTTGTAAAAAACGTGATTTTTCGGGTTTTTTCAGCGGAAAAAATTGTTTTTTGTCTGTATTCCAATTGGAAAAGTTGTTAATCTCAAAAAAACAGACGACTTTTTTTTAAACAATTTTCTTGTGCGATTTACCGTTTTGGAGCTGTAGCTTGTGAAACTGTGAAAATGTTGTGAATTGGGCACGTGTTCGAAACCGGTCTAGTCGTTTACTCCTTCGTTTACAACGTTTTTACAACTTCAGCGCCACCTAGTATTTCAATTTTAAATTACACGGCATAACTTCAAAGACATTAATTGTAGAAAAGAATGTCCTCTAAATCTTTTGTTAGAGAAACTTTTCTCTAAAATGCATAGATTCAGAGAAAAACGCATTTCAAAAACTTTTTGAGTATTTCGAGTTTTTCAAAAATCTATGGGAGGGGGATGTTAAAAATCTGGAGTTAAGATTCCCTCATCACCCCTAACGCATGGACAAAAGATCAATCGGTAGGTAAGGATTTGCAAATACAGCCTATTTTGATGACAAATTGCCTGTACTAATATTAGAATTATATATTTTCATGTATGCATTTGCAATAAAAAAGTCATCTTTTAATCAGTAGTTTTGTATTAAATTTAGTATAATATATTATACTAATTTTTTATATAATTATCAATTTTTAATTGATTAACAAATAATGATAAAAATTATTCAACTTCCAAAGGATAAAAAAAAATCTAATACTACTAAACAAAGTTTTACTTAATGTTTAAAAAAAAAAATCGTGCTTTATTTGTTTATTTTGTTTGTAAAGTAAGATTGAAAATAAATATAATTATTTAATGTTTTTGTTTAATTCCCACTTTACTATTCTACCAAACAAAAATTTTGCAATCAATTTTTCAACAGCTTATTATTTTATTGATTTGAAATATTACATATACATTCATTCCTGGAAAAATGTGATTAGTCATTATGACATCAATAATAATAAAAAGAAAGATGAAAGATATTTATTAAAATGTATATGTGATGTGTCACAAAATGATTTGTTTAATAAACGTACTTATACTATTATATTTTGTAAAATTAAAAAAGTAACAAAAGAAAATATGTAACAAAAGTCTGGTTGGGTTACCCGGGCTTTGCGTAGAGTAGTAAAGAGGCTTCATTTAAATATTTTTATTTCGCGTGCGTGAATGTGAATGTATTAGTTAAGAAGAGGGGGGTTAGTAGATGGTAAACGGATAATAGTTAATATTTATCTCAAATATTTTATTATTTGGGTGAAAAGGAAGATAGTATATGAAATTGTGCTACACAACGGGGTAAAGAACTAAATAGTTGTGCACCAATTTTCAACTTTGATTATTAATAACTACCGAACTAAAATGCTATCAGAGCCGGGCAAATTGCATTTTGTAGTAAATTTTATGGGCTTTCAGATAATCATTCATTCCATTTTAGTCGATATCCTAACAGTTTTCTATATATTCGAAGGCTGCGCGTTAAAATTTTGCTTAAGGGATGGAAAAGAATGATGGGAAGTTTTATTGAAAATTAAATATACATAAAAATTTTCCTCTTGTTTAGAACTGTTATTGTACAAAATTTCATCATGATCTGAATAAAACCGTAGATCTGTGGACATGGCAAACGGACACACAAACAATCTTCTTTACAGAAGATTCACTAAAATGAAGAAAAATGAGAGTTTTATCAAAATAAGTCTTACTAAGAAATTTAAAAAAAAAACCGTAAGGTGCTAAGCATTACAAGCATTGAGAGAAGTTTTAATACTTTTTGAACCATTAAAACCACTTGTAACGACGTTAAATGACCAAATAACAATATGGTCGTTCACATAAGACCGACGATATATTAATGACTTAAAAACGACAAATATTGTCTTTTAATACCTGAACTCGACATTTAAAAAATAAATTAAATGTATTTATTAAAAAATAAATACATTTAAGAAAAATTGTATTTTTATAAAGAGTACAAATGATACAATTCTTGTATACTTATTTTTATACATGTTAAGGGAGGAAAAAGAATTATTATTACAAATAAAAATTTACTATGTTCAATTAAATGATATTAGCTAAAAGGAAACTTTGTTTACTTATGGTTAGACGTTATTAACAGCTGGTTAGTTGCACAGCAACGGATAGGCTCGTTGACACACACACACACACAAACATGTGAAAGATGGATGTGACTGTCACAGTATCAATTTCACATCAACTTTACACACTCGCACACAAAACAGGTATAACCCATAGCCACAGTAGAATGCTTGTAGGATAACAAAGAGTTAATCGTCAATCCTCGGTTGCTACCAGTTAAAAATAAAACCTCTACTCCGTTCCATTTTACTCTTCTCTCTCTATTCCTTTCAACTTCCATTACCTCTCCACGATCACCGCACAATTTAATTAATATTAAAAAAAAACTTTCCTAGAAAATCGATAATGTAATAACTAAATTAAAAATCCAAATGGCTGACATACATCATAAACTGACTTTGATATACATAGATAAACACATTAAAGCCCTCTACTGGATATAATTAAAAGATTAACTAATTAATAAATTTCAGTGAGGTAAATCATTATAACAAATTAGATTATTTAACTATTAAAATATTAATAATAAATTTAGCGATATTCTAGTAAAATAATACTTTTAAATATTAGCGTGGAGTAGTGAAAAAATACTAATCATACCATTATTATAGAAAATAACAGTAAATGAGTATTAACGCAACATCTATTAACATAGTACGCACGAGTTGAGCATTTTACTAATCTGCATAAACCGCCCACCTGAAACTTAAAGAGACCTTGTTCGCCTATGTCAACAAATATTGCAACGACTTTTACAGACTTTTCGAAGAAAAGAACGTTATTATTTTCGGTTTGAGTGAGGGTGAAAATGATTTTTTTTTTAAACGTTTTGAGGTATGAAGAGAACAGGTTCCCTTATTATACATTTATAGGCCTACGTATAAGATTTTCTGGCTCCAAAATCTCCAAAAACAATTAATCATTTTCATTGAATTTAGATATGCCGTAGTCTTTTACACACGGATTTGAATACTAAATCGTGGATAACGGGGTTCTTTGTTGGTTGGGTTTCAATTAACCACACGTCTCACGAATGGTCGACCTGAGACTGTACAAAACTACACTTCATTTACATTCATACATATCATCCTCTGAAGTAATACCTTACGGTGTTTCCGGAAGCAAAACAGAAAAAAAGAACGTTCAAACAGAAAAAGAAAGAAATGCTGTAGTACTTTATCTCAAGTTGTACATGTGAAAATTTTATGAAAATTGGTTGAGCAGTTTTAGAGTTACGCTCAATTTAAAGTCGAAAAAATTTGAGCAAGTTAGAAGCGAGGTTCGTTATGATGCTACAAGCTGGAACGTTGACGTTTCTTTATCTGTGGTATATACTGTTGGCAATATTAAAATCATATTAAATTACCGAAAATTCGGTCTTCTTGCTGAGAACTAAGCATTATTTTTTCTTCAAAAGAAACAAATTAATTCTACTACCAATTATTTGTTGCGTGAATATTTATCTTACTGCATAAGAAATTTTAAAAATCCTTTTAGATTCAAAATTATACTAATTATTAAACAGAGTTATAGAATTTTATGTATAAAAACATGTAAAAAGAGAAATCCTTTACAGAAATCATAATTTTCTGGTAAATGGTACTCAAAAGGAATAACTTGAAGTTTTTGTTTTGGGGCAAAGAAAAACACAACTTGCGTTCCAAATTCAGAAATACACCAGTAAAGAAAGTAGTTACTGCATTCCACTAGTTAAGTATAACTGGAATTATTGTTATACATACTGAATCAATCTTCATGAAACTTACAAAAAAAATGATGAACAAGTAATTAAAAAAACTTTTCATATGAATATGTAACGAATACATTTAATAACAACAAACAAAAAATGTAGTGATATTATTTCCATCGAAATCACTCATATTATTATTATTTTAACTAAACATAATATTTAAATAAAATTAACATTACAACAACAAATTATGAAGAAAATAAGATAATTGATAAAATAATATTTTATTCTGTAATTCTAATAATGTCTATTATTTTGATATCTGTTATAATCCTGTTCAAGATATATAAATTTAAAATTAATAACTAACTACACACCATTATCTCATTTAAAATTATTGTCTGATGAAGTGATATCAGATGACACAGCAGTATTAAATAAAAAAAATGAAATGAAATACGATATTTATTGTTTATTATGTTGGTAACACAGCACACTATCAGATAATCATTCAGACTGTCGGCTGACACAAACAAAACTCTCAGCTGTAGTAGCTATCTAGCAATAACTATGTCGCAAGTGGAAACTAAAACTATGAGAACACGTACATACAGTTGCAACCTACAGACTACACTAGGAGTTTAGGCATAACTCAGTAACAACCAACGACAAAAAACCGCGACCTTGTATACCCGAATAACAAAGCTATACTTGTAATCAATTACCACTCATTATTGTATAAGAATACAGTTACTGGTTAGATTTAATATTTCCTTCATTACTTAAGAATAAGTTATTCACAAATAAAATTCTAGAAATAAATTATATCTTCAAACTCGCTTTAAAAAATAAAAACTATATATTTTTTTCACTTAACAATAACTGTTTTTTTGTTTCCATTGCATAATTCAGATTTAATATACTAATTTAACACACCGGGTTGGTCTAGCGGTGAATACGTCTTCACAAATCAGCTGATTTTGAAGTCGAGAGTTCCAACGTTCGTCCTAGTAAAGGGAGTTAGTTACTTTTATACTGACATGAATGCTAGATCATGGATACTGGTGTTCTTTGGTGGTTGGGTTTTAATTAAACATGCATCTCAGAAATAGTTGGCCTGAGACAGTAAAACAGTACATTTCACTCACACTCATACATATCATCCTCGCCAATCCTCTGAAGTAATTCCTGACTGTGATTCCCGGAGGCTAAACAAGAAAAAAGTATAATAATTTAAGCAAAACAAATTAAGATCGTTATCCCTGAAAATATATTTAAAAGTAAAGCACAAAAAAAATATCGGACTTCATTAAAAAAAAATTCAGAACAGGGAACTGTAGGTTACAATATACCCGTAAAAATTTATGAAAGCTTAGTTGATATGCAGGGTGAAAGTACTGCTAGGCCAGCTAATGGCTTTTTGCTACCAATGATGTCCTATCGCAGTACTTAATCCTCTCCATAAACGATTACCAGTACCAACATAAATTACCAGTACTTCATAAATTCTAGGTACAATTACAGAGAATGATGAATTGGTTTGCGCTTTCTAAACTTTGAAGAGTTCTTTAACTAGTATTTAAGGTATATCTTCATACTTTGAAGATTTTACTACCATATAAAAAGCCGTAAGGGAATTAAAGATCGCCAGTAACAATAATTGAAATTCAATTATCTAGTACAAATTAATCAATTAATGAAATTAAAAGATAATAACACAACTAGCAGTATCAGTGAAGATAACCAAAATCTTTTCCCGTCACTATTTTTTTCTAACCATCACTCCTTCTGAAATATTACTACCATTTGCAAATCTTGTGTAGCTTTTAAATGTAAATTGTTTTATGTACCTTCAAACTTCAATGGGGCATGAAACTTTTGGGGCAAGAAAAAATAATTTTTTTTTATTACCGATAATCTTCCTACTATTATACAAAGGGAACAATAAAAAATAATCCATCTCTCCATACAAATTTTCTGGAATCATAGAAATCAGTCAAATTTTCCGGAATCTGAAATCATATAATTCCGTCGTACAAACTAAAGATTCGAGTAAGGAATTGGTTTGAAAATTTATCATAATTAAACATAGTACGTTTTATTTACCGCTAGAGCAAACAGAAGACAGGATGACTGAGGAACAACATCGCGTTGCAGTAATAGTCCTCTCAAAAAAGGTAAACTGCGATGGTTTCACTGTGGCAGTCAACAAAGGTTTTTAAAACTATATTTAAGAAGGGAATACAATAACGTCAAGGGTGTGGTACATAAGAGTTGAATTTTCAGTCAAAAAGAAAATTCTTCCTGACCGATATTCTTCAACACAATAAAATATGACATTAAAACTAAGAGAACTGTCGTTTATTCCGATACATGATGAGCGTACTGTACCAGCACATTTGAAACATCTTAAGGTCTTTTTTCCCTACACCCCTGGACCGGATCTGCAGTCTAGCATGACAGTCCAGTGGCGTGTCCTTGTGACTCTAACGGACCTCTCCTCCAGCCGGCAGAAGGTTCGGCCATGGCAGGTCGACCCGCCGGTTCTGAATCTTCTTATTTTAATTTGCCTCCCTCTAACTTCAGAAGCGGGGGGACCACGTCCCAACCGACGGGACTAGGTCTTTTTTTTTCAATTTTTTTTTGACCCGGGAGATTGGGAGTCCCCATCTTTTTGAAACATCTGAATTAACAATTAAACATTTGGATTAACTATTTTGACCCAGAGGAGGTTGGACACATAAGCAAAACACGAAAGATTCTGGGGAAGTGTAGTGGTAGGGCGAAGCACGATTTGGGTTTGTGTTTAACGGAAATGTAATGTCGCCTGCTATGACATGGAACACCCTTTAATAGAAATATTTTGGACTATAAAGACTACTCAACTTCAACAACCAATAATGTATTAAAATGTCACCAACGTACGTCGTAATCATAAATATAGTCAAAGGGAAGGAGTAATGGTGGCTCAGCCATTAAATAAAAACGTAACAGTTATTTAAAGTTTTTCTTTAATTAATCAGGTAATTATAAAAAGAAAAAGAAAATGTAATTGTGTATAAGTCTGTGTAATTAATTTAAAAAAGTAAGGAAAAATTATGACTGATAAATCAAAAATTAATAATTAATTAATCAGTGGTAATATTTATTGTTGCTGAAATATCGTTTATTTAATAAAGAGCGGATGCAAACTGAAAAAAAAAACACTTCTATCCTATACATCTGATAATAAAAAATAACTAAACTTGTGATATGTACTTGTAATGTTAAGATTGCTAAATCAAACCTCTGTAAATTCATTATATAACGTATTCAGTTTAAATTACTTCTAATTGTTACATAAAAAGTAAATTAAAAATATTTTGATTTACTACAAAATTGAAATAAATTTAAATTTTAAAACTATTGTGTAGTGTAAAAAATACATAGTAAAACAGTAATTTACAGGAATATAGTTTGTTAAAAAATTTGTCAAAATTTTGAAACCTAAGCTGCAGAGATAATAATGATAGTAGTAAAACACAACTACGTCACAGTTCTTTCCTCGCTCAGTTCCCCTTCCACATATACAAACATACATAAACATAACACCCCGCCGCCACAACAAACACATACACAGACACACACGTTTATATCTCCCATCGTAAGCAGCTCCGGATATTATAAAACATCCGTTCTCGGTCCGTCGCGGAAAAGAACGTGACAGACTGACTGCACTGCAGTAGCACAATTATTTTTTTAGTATTACCACCACTACTTTAACAAAATAAAAAGAAGATTGTAAATATTAAAAATGAAAATATAAAATATATAAGACAATATATTTTATGAGTAAGGTTGAGTTGTTTTATGAGTTGACCATTTTACGAGTTCAAATAAGATTTACGACTGGAGAGGATATCACACTTCTTTCTCTTTAAAAATATGTATCTATTTATGATAATTTTACACAATTATTAAAATAATCTGAAAGTAAACTAATTTGATATCAACCCTACTTAAATATAATTTAATAGTTATCTTACTTGGATTCGGGAAAAAATGTTTTTAAGAACTGTGGGATAAGAAAAACACCTTCTAGCCAGAAAGCGAATTAATCGTTTTACTATTTATCACCATTAAAGAAATAAAAGTTTTGAAACATCAACCTGCACTGAGTGAATTTAATTAAAATATAATAAATTATTATTTAGGATAAAATTAATAAAATAATTACACTGGTCGACAAGAATTTCGAACTGAAAAGGGAGTACGTGTTTGTATATAGTATTTGAAATGTTAAATCTGAATATATATATTCTGAAACAACCCATCACATAACGTTCTTAAGTTACAACCCCTGAAATTTATTTGTTCCATCATTCGTGGAACAAACAGTACAAATAAGTTAGGATGTATGTATGCGTATTCACATCAGATTTATATTGTGATCCATGCTGTAGACCTATATTTGAGCCTAACAATCGAATGATGTCATTTCATGTCATCAAGCCAGACATGTATAGACACGTCAGTGATTCAAGTAATAAGTAATTCAACGTGATGAAATTTCTTTAGTACGAGTTCAGCACTTGATATGATTTACTGTGTCTTTAGTTGTGGTAGTGGTTTTATCATACGCATCTACTATAAAGATTGTTTCATAAGTGATGACACAAATTTAGTAAAGGATTTTATGACAGAACAACTTCTGGTATGATTTTATTGAAAATCAAGATTTGTTAGGTTGTGTGTTTCGCGCTGTGTTTCATTCCACTGCACGGTGAAAGATATTTATGAAGTAATTAAGTATTTATAAATTAAAATTTAATTATTTTTTTATAATTAAGTAAATAATTCTGTAATATTTCAGTTTACTTTCATTCATTAAAATATTTTGAATTTTACAATGAATAAAAATCGGGCTTTTAAACATTTTCTAAATATTTTTTGTTACGTTTGCAATTAAATCACCACAAAAAGTCAATGAAAACCAGTGTCGAATCTGCTGAAAACTGCTTACAAACATTATTTTGACTGTACATTGGGAGACTTAGATTAATGCTGGGCTCCATATTTAGCATGCATCAAGTTCTACGTTAAACTTACCAAGCAGTTAAAAGGAATATATAGCATTTGCCTTTCGGCGTACCTTTGATTTGGCGAGAGCGTACTAACAATTACGATGATTGCTAACTTTGCTTAACAAATGTTATTGGTTTCAATTCAAACAATAAAAGCAGTATTGCATACCCAAATGTTCGTTCAGTTATGAGACCATTACTTCATGGTGTTGATTTACAGATTCCGACTGGTCCAACTTCTTGGAAAGAAATTTCTGATTCCCCAGAAGACTCAACCTTTCTTTTTTCAGTTTAGCCTCCGGAACCACCGTAAGGTATTAACTTCAGAGGATGAATGAAGATGATATGTATGAATGAAAAGTGTACATAAGTGTATGAATGTAAAGTGTCACTTACATTCAACGCAAATAAAGGTCCAACCGATAAATCCTCAACTTCAATAGATATTAATTACTTTCCTGAAAAATCAAATACTGAACCTCATCTCATCATACATGCAGAACTGAGCAACCTAATTAGTAACCTGTATTTGTCGAACACGCAGAACTCCTAAATTCACATCTTAAAATATGGAATTTATTAAATAAGAATACTAAAATTTCACTAAATAGAGATTGTTTAATTTGTTCCTGCCATGATGTTGGGGGCTAATGTCTGAACTGGACATTGAATATGTATCATTCATGATCGGCGTTTATTTACAAACTCGTCAAAAAGAACTTAAAGGTAGTATTGTTGCACAACAAGTTTTCTTTATACGGGTACCACATGCTGTAGGAATGAAACAAACAGCTATAAGTATGATGAATATTCATGGCGAATCATCGCTCACCTGGAAGTGATAGGGCTTTTTCTCTCTTGTGTTTGTGGGATAGTCAGGTTAGAGATAAACACTATACAGTTTAAGACCGTCCAAAAAGAAATCAGTTTACCCCAGAAAAGGAAAATGTTGTCAATATTCCCCTTGTCGAAACAGATGATCGTATTACTTTACAACCTCTACACATAAAACTGGGGGTCTGATGAAGAATTTTGTAAAAGGATTAGATAAAGATCGAGACGGCTTTAAATATTTAGCTGACGTTTTTTCACGATTAAGTGAGCCACAAATAAGAAAACAGATTCGTGAAAATGTATTTGACAGCAAACTGAATCCTTCTTTTTTCTGTTCAGCCTCCGGATCGGTCATAACTAAAACTCTGAAGGTGATGAAGAAAAACTGATTTCATTTTAAGATTTAGCATAAAAAATACTTCTAATTCTCCTAATTTTTACAGTTGCAATATTTTTTTTTTTAATGTATGTTTTAATTAGAATTTAGTTAGCAGAAAAAATGATTTTCTATGTTTGAAAAGGACACACTGTTACTTATTTCTTGTAATAAAATCCTACGTGCAAATTTCACCAATGCAATGGATTTTTTCCTTATAGAAATAATGGTAAAGATAAAAATATTAGTTAAAACAAACAATAGGACGTATTTCGATGCCAAATTAAAAATATTAATGAACAGTTTGCCGATTTAAGTGAACAAAATGACTACAAGTAACGACTATACAAGGACAAAAATAGAATACACAATTATACTCGTATTATTAGTGAAAGCGTCTTTTTTATCTGGTGGTTCCGAATTCGAATCTCGGTTGGCATATCATTTTTCACACGTTACAAAAATTCATCATCATTAACCATAGGCTGGGCATCAGCCTTGTTATTGCCATTATAATTAAATAAAACTATCTTTTATAAAGCAAAAACAGTGTTTTCGTGCAACAGGGTATTATTAACACTTTTTTTAAAAAGATCAGTTGAGGTTTAAAATCTGATAAATAATTACATTAATTTATCATTATTATAGTAATCATAATATAAACCTAAGAAAAATATTAAAAAATAAGTTACGTGATATCTTGTAAGCCATTAATTAATACTGAGATGGCACATTCCACGCTTTCTTTTTCAAAATAGCATAATCATCCTGGCTTTAGCGTGCGTTACTATAGACGATGTTTACATATTTAAAGGTCATTACTAATTTTCAGCAAGACGCAGCAGTATACGATTATTCACCGTCCGAATGTCAACACTATTCTAATTTTAATATTACTACTGCAAGATTTAATTAACATGTTGGTTACCAAAATTGTTAAGACAGCATTATATTTTAATAGAACCAGAAAATATTCAGTCAGCCAAAATTCCAAACTAAAAATGTATATGTCACACACTAGAACTACCCCCGCTCTCTTTTAACATACGACATGTGACCTCAGAGAACATAAAAGATAAAAGGGATCAAACAATTTTACCAAAACACCAAAAACATACGCCCATTCATCGCATAATTTCTTCTCCATGGAAGGAGTAGTAGCGGAGCCTTTTCTGTTTTCCCCCACAATGTTTTTTTTTACGTTAGGTATTACTTATTAGTAACGGGTGATGTTTAAATTTGTCAGGTTTATTCAGTACAACATTTCACAATATTACTAGACATTGGTGACGCTGCCTGTATCTAGATATTGCGCTGTGAAGATGTTGTTTCGTTTAGTTAGGGAAATTGATTCAAAAAAGAAAGGTGTTGAATTGAAGGCTAGCTAACCTGGACTAGCGAGCGAAGGTTAAGTTTGGTTAGATTATATTTATAATTTCTCTGCAAATACCTCCAAATACCTACTGATTTGGAACAAAAAAGTGGCTGACAGATTCCGAAAAAGTACCCAATAATTTGTGCCTGTAGTATGTGCCTGCTTTAGTATTGTATTACTTGACCTTTAGAGATGAAATACTAATGCATAATACGCAGGTTAAAAAAAGAAGAAGACATTGTGGGGGGAAAACAGAAAAAACCCGTGGCAGCGTCTCAGCTTTTCATCCGGAGGTCCCAGTTTCAAATCCCAGTCAGGCATGACATTTCTCATAGGCGACAAAATTCCATTACAATAACCCACGCACAAGCTTCAAACAAATGTGGCGATATCAAGCAGAAAAAAAAATTAATAAATAAAGTACAGAAAAAGTGGAATTACATTTTGATAATTACTTCTTTTTACTTCCTTGTACGGAGTAAAGGAATTATTGTGATCGCGAAACATGTCGGTTTTTAGATTTCTACGGAATTATCCTTTTTGACCATCCCTGAATCAATTTTGACTAGTTTCGGCGTGACGTCTATATCTCGTATAACTCAAGAACGACTAGCCGTAGTATGTTACAATAGTCCTAAATCCACAATTTCAACATCTAGTTGTGCACCTCCCCCTTAAACTGTAAGTTACTCCAAAAGTGCCCAAAAAGTCCCAAAATACAAAGAAAATTTAATTTTGGGCTTTTTATTAACTTCAATAATAAGCCGTCATTGACAGCTTTTCAACTCTACGTCACAAGTGGAACTTATTTTCATTGGTTCGAGTTATAGCCAAGTAAAATTTTAATTAATGAAATACTTGGATCTTACAAGGGGAAGGCAGTTCGGTTCGAATCAGAATTCATCTCTCTCTTTTTACCTTTTTTTGTTTAATTTAAATATATTGATTTATTAAAAATTATTAACCTTTAATTGTAAAAAAAATTTACGATAAATAATAATCCAATAATAACAAATAAATAAAAAAATATGACTAGTGTATAAGTAATTTAATATGCGTACAAGAAACCATGAAGTGTCCACATCAGATTTTTTTGAATATATACAACCGGAATTCGCCCGCCTTAAAGGTCTGTCTAAGGAATTCTTACTTTTCTTCAAGAACATCATGGGATCTATCAGGCTTGTATAAGGATGTAGATAACCAGTAACCCTAATTCGTGAAAGAAAATGCCAGTTCGAATCTTTTTCTTTCTTTTTCCTGTTTAGCCTCCGGTAACTACCGTTTAGATAATTCTTCAGAGGATGAATGAGGATGATATGTATGAGTGTAAATGAAGTGTAGTCTTGTACATTCTCAGTTCGACATTCCTGAGATGTGTGGTTAATTGAAAACCCAACCACCAAAGAACACCGGTATCCACGATCTAGTATTCAAATCCATGTAAAAATATCTGGCTTTACTAGGACTTGTACGCTGTAACTCTCGACTTCCAAATCAGCTGATTTGGGAAGACGCGTTAATCACTAGACCAACCCGGCTAGAGTTCCACTACCGTATACTTCTAAATCTTTGAAACAAGATAAATTTCCTCATAGCTGTTGTGCAACTGCAATATAAAAAGTAATGAAAAAAATTGTTAAGATAAATCTGCTCCAAAATTGTTTTATTCAGATTCTCAAATGCTTGAACCTGACTATTTCACATTTCTTTTAAGTAAATTAATTATACTCTTGTTCTATTTTCTATTTTTTTATTCTACCCAAATAGGAATTGTATACAGAGAAACAGGATTTCATACGGAGTAGTTAGATGATCTTAAGATAATATCTTAAAATATTTTAAAAAGTAAGCAGGATTTTTTTAATAGAATAAAGTTTTAGATTCAAACATGAATATCTATGACGCGAAAATGCAAGAGAAATGATGGAATGATGACGTAGAAAGCTGTACTATATGTAGCCAAGACAAACATACCTCTAATAGCACGGTGGGTGGGGATTCTATAACGCTTTAATAATTTATCTTAGAATTATTTTACACTGCAGAGAAGGAATAATTGCCACTAATCTAATTCAAATGAAAAAGATTATTTTAATATCAAAACCAATTTACCACTAAAATAAAAAGAATGAAATTTTTTATGATAACGATAAATGTAAATATTAACGATTACATTTCATTATGAACAGTATATTTCATTAAAGCTGTAAGTTGATTCTATCAATTTCCTTTCTTTATTTTTTATACAATAACTTTTATTATAGATTGTATAGATCATTCTCTCTGTAGGTGTCTTATATACAAGTATTTCATTCAATAACATTGGACAACAATGTAATTAACACAACAATGCTCTTCAAACACTTAATATAAAACAAAATTAAAAAAAGAATAAAAACTTAGTAAATAAAAAATACTCATTAATATACACCAATCTAATTATAAAACCACAACAACAACGATATTTCTGAAGATGATAAGATCTATTGATATACATATGTACATCGATATAACACTATATATATATATATATGAATAAAGTTTTGTTTAATGAACAATGAATTACTACACAATCATTATTATTAACATAATTTTTCATGTAAGCTATTTGTAAATTAATATAACTAAAGAAGCTATTTGTGACATGAACATTTTAAGTTTGCCCATTAATATAAGTAAAATTCTTTAGGATTACTGAATTTCTCAAAATAACACGAAACACAAGTTTAGAAGTGGATGACGTTCCTACAGGAGCCTTGTATATATTCCAGGGTGTTTAAGTTTTCTATCAGCATATATTTTTATCCTAATCAACGAAAAAACGTAGATCAATAATAACGATCCTGTTTCCATTTAGATGTAAATACACTTACATGGAAATCTAGGTGTACAAAGGGAAAGGGATTGTAGACAAAACAAGAACATAATGACGAATGTATTTTTTATTAAGTTTCTCCTCTGAGTGGATTTGTTTGTATCGTACTGTAGTTCGTCCGAACTTTAATCATCCTTTTTCTTATCTATAATGAAAAGTCTACACTGAAGATACCGGGATTTACAGACCTAGAGTGATTCCTCAAAATAATTCTCAAAAGAGCAATTACTCAAGAGGATCAAACTGTCTTACAGGATTAAGGGTACTGATTAATCATAACTGTCCAAACTGTAAAGCACTGAATTCTTGGTGTGAACTGGTGCCTAACTGGCCTGTATAGTAAGCCTAATGGGATGTGGGACTTAGTTAAAAAAAGGCCTCTTTAATTCCCCAAAATATATAACATTAACTATATGTTTTATGAATGGTTTTAATAAATTTGACTGTTACAATGTATTTTGAATTATCTCTTCACTATATTTCGCTTATCGAGCTTGATTTTTTTTAAATCTTTTTCATTATTCCTTTTCATATTAAAACCTTTTTGTAAGTAATTTCTTTTCGTTTGTAAGTCATCTACGTTTGTCTTAAAATAATAAGAAAATTAACTTTTAATTAAAAAGTAAATAAACAAGGCCATATGAATAGAATAACTTTTTTAATAATCTCATTATGCTGAAGGGAGATATTTTTCAGGGAAATTCAGCAAAAACATTGCCAGTTTTATATTTCCCCTAACGAAATATCCGTTATTAAAATGAAAACCGTTTTAAAACATTAGCAAAGATGTGTAGGCGTATGTATAGGCATAATGAACACCTAATCTTAAGTATAACATTTCTATAAGTTTTGTATTTCAACCTACAGAATTGAAACTTCTTTTTTCCCTAAGTGAAGTGAACTCATTCACTGATATCACAATCATCGGTTATATATATAGTAACGGTTAAATTTCTCAAATGTTGAATTGTTGAATTAGTAGTTAATATTGTAATTTGAGGTCTTTTAACTGAATTATAACCTCTGAGAAAACCTTAACTTCAGGAATAAACAAAAAAAAACAGATTTCATAATATTCAGTTAAATTAAAAAATTAGCTAGAAACAATAATTTCAGTCATTACCATTGGCATAAGAATCAAACTTAGAACTACGAAAATTCAAAGCTACTTTAACAGCCAGTTTTTAATTCCTTGTACGAAAGGAAGTATTGTGATCACGAAAAATTTCTGTTTTCAGATTTCAAGGGAAATATTCATTTTGGCCATCCCTGAATCCATTTTGACAAGTTTCGGCGTGACGTTTGTACGTTATGTATCTCGCATAACTCAAAAACGATTAGCCGTATGTTGAAATTTTGGATTTAGGTCTGTTCTAACATCTAGTTGTGCACCTCCCCTTCTGATTGAAATCGACTAAACCAAGAATGTCCAAAACGGCCCAAAAATCCAAAACAAATCTGAATATTGAACGTTTTCTTAACTGTAGTAATAAGCCCTCATTGAGAGCTTTTCAACGGTTAACATAAGTGGTACTTATTTTCAATAGTTCCAGAGTTATAACAAGATAAATTTTAATTTATGAAATATTTGGATCTTACACGGGATAGGCACATCGGTTCGAATGACTTCATCTCATTTTTTTTAACTTTTTTTTTAATTTAAATATATTGGTTTATTAATAAACATTAATCTCCGATTGTAATAAAATTACGATAAATAATAATTCAATAAAAAATAAATAAACAAGAAAAATTCTCAGAAGTTATACCAGCAAAAAAATCATCTTTGATTTGACTAAAAAATGGCGTATAAAGGGATCGGTTTCAAACGAAACACAAGATAAGACAACCTACACTACAACTCCAGAGGTCATAGCCAATATTCAAAGAATTTTTGTCGTACCCAAAAAACTCCTTAAGTTATCACAATAAAGTGATGTAAGATACACAACTTGCCGTAAAATTCTTTAAGATTTAAATCTGAAACCACATTGAGTAACAAATGTACAACTTAGAAGTACAAAGAAATCGAAAGTACTTAGACTGAATGTACTTAATTACTTAGACTGGAATTTCAAAAACAGTCTATCGGATGGACAGATAGATCCGATACTGTATTCCATGTTAAACATGCCAAGGTTTAATTTAACTTTCTCTCTTTCTGTTTAGCCTCCGGAACCGCTGTAAGGTATTACATCAGAGGATGATATGAATGACGACTGTAAATGTAGTGTAGTCTTGTACAGTCTCAGGTCGATCATACCCGAGACGTATGGTTAATTGAGACCCAATAACCAAAGAACAAACCCACCGGGTAGGTCTAGTAGTGAACGCGTCATCCCAAATCAGCTGATTTTGAAGTCGAGCGTTCCAACGTTCAAGTCCTAGTAAAGTCAGTTATTTTTACACGGACTTGAATACTAGATAATATATACCGGTGTTCTTTGGTGGTTGGGTATCAATTAACCACACATTTCAGGAATGGTCGAACTGAGACTGTACAAGACTACACAGTTCGTTTACTCATACTTATCATCCTCACTCGTCCTCTGAAGTAATACCTGAACGGTAATTCTCGGAGGCTAAAAAGGGAAAAAAACACCAAAGAACACCGGTATCCACATCTAGTATACACATACGTGTAAAAGTAGGTGCCTTAAATAAGATTTGAACTTTAGAGACTTCGAAATCAGCTGATTTGCGATGACGAGTTCACCACTAGACCAACCCGATAGGTTTATGGTTTCATTTATCTAGCCATGTTAATTAGTACAATACCAGGTTATTAGACTACTGAAAATCTTCACCAGATGTTTAATCGTCCACTTCATGATAAGAAAATAGGTGTGTATTGGCTGTTCTGGTTATCGTTTAGTGAGCCAATACTTCTGTTTTTATCAATTGACAGTATAGAAATGTACCGTACAATTTTTTAAAAATTCTACGCTGTTAACAGGTCGTGAAAATAAGACCAGATTAATAAAAAAGAGTAACGTGTCCACACAACAAGCGATTCATTAGCATTCGTACATGATGCTTTGAAATCAAGAAATCGACAAAAATAACGTTTTGTGTGAACTCTCAATATGATCACTCGAATATAAAAATGCATCGTTGCGCAAGACAATCACTTAGAACATCTTTTGAAAATATGGTTAATAAGAAAACTTCTGCTAATGTAAATAAAGAATTTAGCTTTATTTATGCTGTCATTTAATTCATAAAATGTTAAAAACTGTCAACAAGTCCGAACTGTATTTAGCCTGTAGTGGCTCCATTTTAACTTGTTCATCCAGTATTTTTACACACATTTCCCGTTTTATAAAGGGAATAAAAGTAATTCAGCTGCAATTAATCAGCTTTCTATCAAATGATTTTTTAAATCTTTACAATTAGAAACAAATAATAATATTATACAGTCGTTATACGTTCAATGAAAAAAAAATTGCTACAAATCGTAAAGATCTATAACTTTTATTATCCGAAAATACCACAGTAGTAAAATAACAACAAGCTCCATAAAATATTTACTTATTCGGTTCGTTTGTTATAATGAATTGTAATAAAATTATACTGTTTTAAACATAATAAAACTAAACAATAAGAAAGATTTCTATTAAAAAAAGACCCTAAACTCACTCATTTTGTATTCTCAACCTTTTCTATGCACGTTCGCATAATAAATCATTCATGCAACCTAATAACCGTTTAAAACGGAACAAATTTTTTAATTTATTTTTCAAGATTGTAGTGAAAGTAAAAATAAACGAAAAACGGAAAAAAGTTAAGGAAGTTAACTTTTTTTTTTATGGAAATTAAAATTACTTAGAAATACATATAAATTTAGGTTAATAAAAAATAATTGTTAATTATGGCCACGAAATTAAATAACGATAAAAATAATATTAATTCTCAAGTATAAAACTTGAATTAGTAATAAGGATTAACAGCAACAAGTGTATTTAATACACAATGCTGAGTAAACAAAACGTCCATGAAAGAACAAAACATTCCTCTCTTTTCGCCGTACAAAACAAATACACACAACTTAAACAAAAAAACATCTTATCTACCATTCAGTTATCTAAAATTTTAAACGTATATTTACAGCGGAATCAATTATCAGTTAAAAT
This sequence comes from Lycorma delicatula, assembly GCF_047948215.1. Lineage (NCBI taxonomy): Eukaryota > Metazoa > Arthropoda > Insecta > Hemiptera > Fulgoridae > Lycorma > Lycorma delicatula. The sequence continues at coordinate 82,314,378 of NC_134460.1, forward strand.
ATTACATATGACGCATGTTATACAGTCATTTAAACATTCCGCGTGGTTAAAATATTTTTTGTGTTATTTATTTTACACAAATTTTCTTACCATGTAGTACAGAACCAGGCCGTAATAATGGACATTTTATAAATTTTTTATGAAATCCATGAAAACATCTTTGTATTTTCATATCGATATATATTTATAGATATATAACAATTAGGCACAATTGTTAAATTGAAGAAAAAACACTATTTCAAACGCCAAAATCAAAATCTACAAAAAAACCAACGAAAAAATAAATGGTTCATCTTTTATACAGCAGTATTATTTATATAAAAAAATATTTTCTTTTTTAATTTTCAGTTGAACGGTACGAATAAAGCAAGCGGGTTCACTATTTACTGATGCCAGAATTATTAATCTAATAATTAATTTTACTAAGTCACTGACTATAAACGTTCTGCTCTATGAATACAGCTTATCTTTAGACAGGAGAATGAATTTATGCTTTTTAAATCTTTACCGCAGAGTCACAGGAATGAATGATGTCCGTTGTAATGGATATCATGACGAGCTTTACAGAAGTATGAAGATTCACACTGAAGCCCACATTCGGCAATGCGGACACATTGTCGCAATTCGACAACGTGCTGAATGTGCATTGAGCACAATGACAATGTGCGCATTCGGCAATAAAGCGGGCTTCGTTGTCGAATGGATTAAAATTTACTGTAACTTGCTTTTTTTAAAGCATATTATAATGGACGTTAATTTTTTATCAACGCATTTAAGCAAGAAGAGCGTCAGGAAAAGTAAACACACTTCAAAGAAATCTGATTAAATTAATTTAGAAATCTCTGAATAACCTAGTGATGACCGTTATACAAGAAAAACTGTAAATTCAGAAGCGTAATGACTAACGTTATTAACATAGTTAATAAACTTTAGGAAAGTCTTATGTGGGGCATTGATCATACAAAATGTAAGGATAAAAACAAAAAAAACAAAAATAATGCTTGGATTCATGTTTATGAAATGATTTCAAAGCACAACCAAAAGCCGAGTTTTTGCGATTCACAATTTTCTTTCTTCATAATATTTTAAAATCGAAAGGAAAAAGCAACTTCAGTTGGTTTCATATTCGTACATTTTTTAATCATAATGCAAGGTTAAACTCTCGTATGGTGTGTTCAGAATGTCCAGATAAAATTACGTCCGTTGCAACGGACTTTTTTCAAACGCTTGTGCATCCTCACAGAGTTAATCAATCAACAAATAAGACACACAGCATTTTAGCTAAAAAAAAAAGAGCGTTGTTTACAATAAATTTATTATTGTAATTTATACATGGACAAACTTCCAGCTAGAAATTTTCATTCTATTAATTTCATTTTTCTACGGATGAAGTATTTGTCTGATACCAAGAAAAATTTGCACACTAAAACTAAAACTATGGATCGCACAGAAAAATGACTGTAAAAGTATATTACCAAAATTAAGTTACAAAAAATTTGGTAAAAAACACTTAGTTGCCCTTAAAAAAAAGAAATTGGTGAATGTAATTGGCAAACAATGCATTTTTTTTTTATGTCTAAAAAACCCAAATCCAATTTAATTTATTGCATAGTAATTTGTAAGCGCAATAATTAAAAAGCTCACAAAAAATTGTGTTTGCATTTTACTTTAAACCACAATGACTACTAGTAACTATTTGAAGAAAATTATCAGATTTTTAAATGTGTAAAATTAACATTATTCAAATTTCATTTTTACTTCTTTGTACGAAGTAAAGGAAGAAATTTCGGTTTTCAGATTTCAACGGAACTATCCATTTTGATTAGTTTCGGCGTGACGTCTGTACGTACATATGTACGTGCGTATGTATCTCGCATAACTCAAAAACCATTAACCATAGGATGTTGAAATTGTGGATTTAGAACTGTTTTAACATCTAGCTGTGCCCCCCCCCCCCACATGATTCCAATCGACTGAACCAAAAGTACCCAAAAAATCCAGAAAAATAGGATTTTAGGCTTTTCCTAACGGCAGTAATAAAGCCCTCATTGAGTGCTTTTCAACCATGTATCTATCATAAGTGGTACTTATTTTCACTGGTTCCAGAGTTTTAATCTTACAAGGGGGAAGGCACATCGTCTCGAATCTGATTTCATGTCCTTTTTTTAACTTTTTTTTTTTTTAATTTCAATATACTAATTTATTAATAATTAATCATTAACCTCCGATTGTAAAAACTTTACGATAAATAAATAATTTAATAATAATAACAAAAAGAAATATGAAAAAGTATCACAAGTTATTAATGAAATAAAATTTTATATACTATTCATTTAAAAAAAAAAAATGTGTATATGTAATTTAATGGACTACAAGGAAGTCATGTAGTGTCCACATCAGATCATTTTAAAGAATTTGGATGAAAAAAATTGTTTTAAAAAAAAGAAAACGTTTGGTTGAAAAAAAAGGAAAAGATAATATATATTGAATTCTTATGAATTATATGTTATTTTTTACACATAAATTCTTTGAAAAATAAAAATTCGACAAAAAAACAATATCAACTGTTGTAAAATTCATGAAATTTTGAATAATTGTAATTTTAAGTTAATGACAGAACATATATATGATACTTTATAAAATTCCTACCTGGCTGCAGGCAAAAAAAAAAAAAAATGTTACTAATTATAATTACAACCGTTTGAAGTTTATATTATTAATAATGATTCTTCCTTTTTACGTTCACATATCCTTTTCAAAAATGTACTATTCCAAACTGAAAATTTGACAGCTTATTCATTCTAAATTTTTAGAAAAAAATAAAATTATAACGATTAACAGATTTTAAATTAAACGCTCATGATTTTTAATTCTATTTGCATAGTTAAAACATTGATTTGATAATTTGATTTCCAAAAAATGTCAGAATAAATATCTGAATTTTTTGCAGCAGAGATCTGAAATTATTTTGAGAAAAACACGTTTATAACATGCGCTAGTTTTCTACCTAATAAATTAGAATTAGACCAATTCAATGACATCCAGCAGCAAGGGACTCTGTCCAGGTTCTGCGATAAAGTAGGGAGTAATAAACTCCCGCCAACTTTGCATTCCGAATTCAATGCTTTTGTACAAAGAAAATTGTCTTTTATCCATAGTTTCAAACTATAATATTATCCTTTTTTTAAATTATAATAATAATAATTAACTCATATACCCGTATAGATTGGTTTCCAAACTTAATTTATTTAAATAAAATAATAATAATAATAGTAATAAGTATAATTTTAACTATGTCTAGTAGTAAAGTTGAATGATGTCGACATAATCTCGTTTAACTATTTATTCATGTTATCAGAATGTAAGAAACAGGAAATTATTTGTAACTTGTATTAATCATGAATAAAATAAACAATTTTAAAAGACAATTATAAATGTGAAGAGATAAAGAAAATTATTTATAAACTACTAAAATTATACGCTCAGCTATATTAAGATATTACATAAAATTAAAATTTTGATAAATGAGGAAAAAACTTTTTCTACTGGTTAGATATTTACATCAAATGATAATTACGCCAAATTGAAAAACAAGGAATCGGAAAAAAGTTTAAAAAAATAAATAAAATATCTGCTTTAGGTAAATAGAATTATTAATAAGTTAACCATGTATTATAAGAAGCTTTTAATAAAAAGTTAAAATCTCATCTCGGTTTTATTATATATATAGTGAAAAATACTGGTAAAATAATGCATGACTTTCCTGGCTACGCCAATCAATCTGTATATAAAAAACAATATGCCGATACTCGTTCATTATCAATGGCCGGCAAAAGCTACTGACGATAAATCAATGAAAACTGTATACACATTCTTATGTTGTAAGTACATACTAAGAAAAGATTTTTGAAATTCCGAGTATAAAAGGTTAAAATGGAGTAAAAATGAAATTTAACATTTTTTTAATTTCTCGGGAAAAATGAAGATATCAAATTGATCTTTGGTGTGGGTAATCAATCTTCTTGTGACTACCAAAAAACCAATTTCCAGATTATTCGAAATTCGATCCCTGAAAAGGGGTTAAGAAAAGTAAATAAATCTTTAACAAGGATTGCAAATTTTCCCAATTTCTGACTATACTAAACGAGATTTTCGGTAGTTTTAGACTTGCAAATAATATTCAGATAAATATCTAAAATCCATTTTCGGGATGTTTTGAATTTTGATTTTTTAAAGGGTGCGCGGTGTACGACCAGACAGCTCAACAACAAATACAGCCACTGTTACTGTACATGCGACACCAGTGGCTGTACCTGCCTCCGGTTAATTGACTAAAAACATAAAATTAACAAAATTGGCCGCGATGGGAAACGCAAGTGGTAACTTGCACACATACAGTGCGGGCGAAACCGCGACGGGAGTTTTTCATTACGAAAGTAATGAAAAAATTGCTTCTCATTTTGTGTGTCAGATTTGCTGACGATCTGGTTGTTATAACTAAAGATACTCAGACATTACAAAGAATGATAAAAGCATTGAAAGTAGTAATAAAGGAATATGGGATGAAAATAAATGTGAGAAAACAAAAGTTACTCAGTGATGAATAAGAAGGAAGATATGGATGTAGTAGCAACAGAATAAAAGATTTAACAAGTATAAAGATACTAGTAAATGAACAAGTATTAACTGAACACTAGAGAGTAAAGAAATTACAAGAATTTCAATGGAAAAGGAAGCTTTTTCTTAGAAAGAAAGATCTACTCTACAGAAAAATGGATCTGAACCTGAGGAAGAAATTGACAAAATTCTTTGCCAAAGAAGTTGGAGTATACCTTTTTGCGGTAGAGGAAAAAAACCCTAGTGGAGGGGGGAAAGGAAAAAGATAGGGTTGAGACTTTTGAGAGGTGAGCCTGCAGGAGGCTGGAAAAGATAAAATTGGTGGACAGAGTAATTAACGTTAAAGTATTAAAAAAAATCAATGAAGGATTGGCGACTATCTGAAAAAGGAAAGTAAACTGGATCGGGCATGTAATTAAGAGAAAAAGAATAATAAAACAGTTCTTGAAGGTTCCGTTGAAGGTGAACAAAGAAGAGGAAAGAAGACGTATAAGTTAATAAATGAGATAAAGGGTAATGAAGGTTATGATGAGACGAAAAGAAAAGCATAGGACAGAAAGAGATGGAGACACAACAAAAGTACCAGGAACCTGCCAATAGGTAGAATACCATATGATGATGTGGGAATAAATTTTAAGAAAACCTTTTTTTTATAAATAATCATGTAGGACTATTACTATATTTGTTTAAGGTTAACAAATTTCCAAGTAAAGTTTTCTCAAGGTTTTTCAACCTTGTTTAACAAAGGCTAAAATACGAAAAAGATAAATTTTCAAAAACTTTGAAATAATCATTATACTTTACCGTTTAACATTAAATTTAATGGCTAATTTAGCTAAATTCGCCGGCAAAATAAAAATTATTTTTTTTTTAAAGGGGAGCAAGAAGCGAAAAACAAATATACAGAAAATGTATTATTAACCGGAAAAATCCTGTCAAAATAAAATCCCTTTACGCGGAATTACGGGTAAACTTTTTTCTAACCGTTGTCAAATTTTTTACCTCTGTCATTTTACAAGAGAATAAATATTATTACCATTATCGTAGATATTCCCAGACTAAGAATCATATAACAATTTATCAAGGTTAAATAAGGATTTTCTCATCGCTTAAATAATAAACAACATAATTTAGTGTAAAGAGGTCGAAGGAAAAGCAAAACAGACATTAGAGAGGAAGGTCTAATGACATCGGATTTATTTACAACTTTTATATTATTCTTACAACCAAATATAGCCCATTATAAACAAAATATTTATTTTCTACGCGGTCATAATTTTATATTGTCCACCCTCTCATAAAACTTTAAAATAATATGAGAAAAAAATAAAAATATTTACATAAACTACATCCTAACAATAAACCGTGTATTCATTACATTTTCTGGGTTATCAAAACCTTTTTTGTTCCAACTAATAAAAGTTTTTAAAAAAATACATCCACTCATAATCTTTTACAAAGGATGAACTTATTAAAAATTATGTGCGGCGCATGTTCCACCGGGTTGGTCTAGTTGTGAACGCGTCCCAAATCAGCTGATTAGGAAGTCGAGAATTACAGCGTTCAAGTCCTAGTAAAGTCAGTTATTTTTACACGGATTTGAATACTAAATCGTGGATACCGGTGTTCTTTGGTGGTTGGATTTCCATTAACCACACAGTTCAGGAATGGTCGAACTGAGACTGTATAAGACTACACACTTCATTTACACTCATACATATCATCCTCTGAAGGATTATCTGAAAGGTAATTATCCGAGGTTAACAAGAAAAGGAAAGAAGGTGCGCATCTTATACTAACTAATATAAGAATGAAAGATATTTTATAGATAATAAATTTCAGATTGACAAAATGTGAAAACCAAATACATTTTCTTTGGCTGACCGTTTTGGCAAATGGAAAAAGTTACTTTTGTTTGCTATAAAAATTAAAAAAATCTGAAATTACGGTTCTCACATGGTTAAACAACACACAAATCAAAGGAATGTAATCGGATCGGCAGATATTGACGTCAGAAATCGAGACCACTGGTCTCGAGTAAAATCAGAATCATGTTAGTAAACGATAAATACTAAGTTGGCTGCTGGAAGATGTCAAGTTAGCATTCTAGGGATATGATGACACTTACACAACCATTTGACTTCAAGCATGAAAAAAAAATAAAAAAGTAATTTGGATAAAAATAAAGATTTTATATGAAATGTATTGCAGAAATACTTTTACGAGTAAAATAAAGAAAGTGTCGATCAGTGGCGGATCGTAGCTAAAATTAGTGGGAATGTTTTTTGGTAAGTGGATATTTAATTTATACAATTGTATTACTACCAACGAAGCCAAATGCTTAGTAAATTAAACTTAAGACAATCCACCATGTGCGAAATTATTACTTTACGGAATTGTCACGATACAATAAAGACCGTGTTTCGTGATTTAAAAGATTAAATCACAAGTGAAAATGTTTAATTGCATTTTTTATAAATGAATTGCATAATAATGAAACTAAAATGTAAATTTATTTATTTAAAAGTCTATTTCAATTAATTTTTTTTCCGGTTTCCTAGTTTTAATAACAGAATGCGCTGTGCACAAGTAATTACCGTATTTAGTGGGTCTTAACAATCTCCGCCCCGAAAAAAAATTACATTTTACTATTAGATTTCATAATGAGTACCTACCTAGGTAATTTATTTCATGATATTTTTATTCACACTTAAGTTCCGAGTAAAATTTCATTAATTAATTTTTTGTAATATAACTTTTAGCATTATATAGGTTTAATTATAGGTGTTACGTAAATTTTATTAAGGGAAAAAGTAATATAAAGTTTTTAAAATAACTCTAGGTACTGAAATTTAAATTTACTGCAGAATTTATCAGTTTAATATATAAAATGGATGTCAAAAATTATACATAAAAAAAACTTTTCCGCAATTTACAAAATAATAAAATTAATCTAAATATTATAAAAAATAGTTAAATTATGTAAATGTTGTTACATGCATTTTCAAGCAATTATTTTAGGATTGTTGGTAATAAAACACGGACCACACAAACGCTTAACTTGGATATTTAAAGTTTTAAACCAACACAATACAAAGAAAAAAAATCAGGTGTCACCAGTAAGGCTATTAGCAACAAAACAAAATCCTAAGTAGGTATCTTGTTTATTACGTTCATTTATTGTTAACACTTAAAAATTTCCATTTACTTAACTATGCATATCAGCCAACTAACTTTACGGAACTATATAAACGTAGTAATAACAGGAAATAATGTTTAAAACAATTTGAAAACGCTAAAGGTGAAAATATTTTTCATTCATTTAAACCATAAATGAAGGGAAAATTCTTAAATAATCTATACCTATAAAACAAGATTGTCCTGACTGATATAGTCAATGCCCAGCAAAAACTACTGACGATAAATCGATGAAAATTATACGCGTTCTTCTTATGGTGGAAGTGCACATTAAGAAAGGATTTCTTGAAATTCTGAGTTTAAAGGTTGAAATGGGGTAACATTAAATCGTAGTTTTTTTTAATTTCTCAGTAACAAATGAAGGTATCAACTTGATTTTTGGTGTTAGTAATCTTCATATGAATATCTAAAAACCAATGTCTATTCGAAATTGAAACTCTTGAAAGAGTTCAAGAAAGATATAAAAACTTTAAAGATTTTTTTCCCATTTCCGACTATACTAAACGAGATATTAACTCGATTTGTGTTTGCAAATACTCTTCAGATAGATATTTAAAAACAAATTTTCGGGTTTTTCTGAATTTGTCATTTAAGGGATGCGACGGTCTACAGCGCGGCGGCTCAACTACACAACTACTGCCACAGTTACAGTTACGTTCGACACGACTGGCTGCATCTGCCTCCGATTACTTGACTTGAAAACAAAGAATAACTAAAATTGTTAAAACATGAGAAACGAAGTAAAGTCCTCCTAGTGATGTTTGTCGCAAAGTACCGGGCTGCTAGACAGCTAATCAGGATGGACGAGCCTTGACCAGCTAGTCTAAAATAAAACAAAAGATTATTTTTCTTCCGTTCAAGACTTATTTATAATTTTGGTATTTGCACCCAATAAGGGCAATTCGTTAAATACCTTTTGTGTAGTAATAATAATAACAATAAAAGCGTACATCATATATGGCTTAATTAAGAAGAAGGGTTGCTCTAGACAAAGTCGTTTATTGAAAAAATAAATAAATAAAAAATCACAACACTAAATTTCTAATTTTAAACATCCAAGGGGGAAAAACAAAAATGCGAATAAACTTCCTTAGGTAATAAATAAAAATTAATGAAAAAGTTGTGCACCATTAAAATGAATTAGTACTAAATTATTCGTGCCAAAATTAATTTAAGAACATTAATAATTTTTAAAGACATTCTACAGAAGAAAGAAGGGCTGTCGACTATACTACTATTACTATTGCTACCATAATAATAGAAAAATAATGGATAAAAAAAGGAAGATAGTAGGCACTTTTTGACGCCTGGTCAAAGGTCTGAGTATGTTAAAGCCAATACTCTACACATGTTTTGTCTGGCACCATGTCAGTTCAGACATGGTTCAGTCATTTTTAGAAGTCTGTTGTAGTCCATATAGATGAGGAAAGCTGTTAGAGCAGTAAAAAGGCTAGTGTTCCCCTCATACACACCACACAATCCACTTCCTATAAGCAAAGTGAACTGCCAGCACGCCTCACCCGTCAGTCATTATTCTTCCTACTAAATAAATACACACACACACACACATACATACATACTAAAAAAAAGCTTGTTTTTGCTGCGGCCAATAATTACATTTATACAATAACACGTTACGATATAACCTAATTTGAACATGCTTCTACCGAATATCAAAAGAAAATATTACGTTACAAGAAATATATACTAGTTTAAGTATAAATATAAATAAATACAAATACATTTACGTTAAATATCCAGGTCACATTTCATTTCACCAACGTATAACACAAAGAAAAACTGAAACCTAACACGCTGACAATTCGTAATTTAATTACGGATATTAAAATGTGATATGAAGATATCCCATTAATAAAATATTTAAATCACAAGTTGTGATACCGAAGCTAGGTGCGTTGCCCTAATAAATAACAAAACTGAATGAAGTATAAAAATATATTACAATCGTTTAACAATACAAACAACGATCAAAATACATCATTTCCGCTTAATTTAGCACACGGTTTATGAAGTAAATTAAAAACGATTAGCTCTTTACTAAACTGATGTTTATTAGCAAGGAGATTACAAAACCAAATACTTCATTCTGAAAAAAAATTGATGAAAATAAAATAATTGTTCGATACTCCTTCCTGCCAACCTACATAAATTTACAAGAATTTTTATTAAATTACAATCGGGTTAAAAAGTTGATTACATTTCATTTAGTTTCAACAAAAAGATATGCATAAATTAGAGGCTATATCAAACGCTACTACTTTAGAATAGACATTATTTTGCAAGATTTTTAACGTTAAATTTGATGAAAATCGTCAAAAGAGAATTTTAAAAACATTCCCATGAAAAATATCAAATTAGTACACTCAATTTTTTAGCACGTCTAGTGATTTTTCACAAACTTACAGAAAAGAAAATACTATTGTTTGTCAATTATACTCTCTTTAAATATTTCAGAAACTAATAATTTCAAATTTAAATTTTCTTAAAAAATTTGTTTGCACCTATCTTCACAAAATTATTAAGGGAAAAGTATTTATATTTTCTCAGTTATCTTAAAATAGTTGTTGACTATCAGTCCTTACTGCAATCCTCAAAACATAAAAAAAAAACATAATTCTTATATAAATACCGGTAGTATATGGACAACGCATAAACACACTTTACTTTTTGTCATCAGTTATCTGACTGACTAGCTTGATTCATTTCTATTGTGTGGTAAACTGTTAACCTCATGTAATCACTACATTCCTATACCCTCGTTGTATATTATACATTCTACTTTTAGACTTCCTCTACAGTTTTTAAACTCCTCTACATATCTCTAAAATCAGCTAAACCTGACGTAGTCAAAATGACGTACGAGTATATCTATATAGTATATAACATATACCAAGCCATCACCAACACAGTTCGTCTATTTAAGAATCTGCCACTAATCTCTCTCCTTACAAAGCACATAAATTCTTTCAAAACAAGAATTATTCTACACAGAGTTCGATTTCACAACGAAAATCGAAACCTGCCCAGAACTATAGTTATTTTTTTAAAAATGCTTACATAATAACAATTTTTATGTCAAACGTATTCTGTAGTGATCGAAGAACATAATAGTACCATAATTTGAGAAACATATTTTTACTTTACTGTAATCGTAGTTAAAATTATTACAATCAACTTTCATAATTCATTATCATACTTTTTTGTTACTTTACTGCATTTTTATTACTTATAAAGTACATGTAAACATACTCAACTTAATATTTTGGGGTATAATATTAATAGCTTCCTTTTAAATTGGTTCAATGGTATTAAAATATTTATTTTTGTTACTTCACACTGGAAATAGTCGAAGAGGTCTATCATATACTTTTAAATTGTACACTACATGAAAGATTCACTCGTTTTAATTAACGGAATGAGCCAACTCAAAATTCCTATTAATGCAAAAAAATGCTCGCAAAATATACTAAGACTTTTCAGCAATTTTGTAAATGTTATACACTAATTCTACACTACATTATAATATTAGTATTTTTATTTTTTTTCAAATAAAGGAAATAAATCGTGTGTTTCGACCACGACGTGCGGTCGGCCTACGTGCCCTTCAATCACGTAACTAAAAGCAGCATGTATGATTTCCAACAAACTACAATTCTAAAATCGACATAGACTGAACATATTTTATCTCAATATATGTCGTACTATTTGAAATATTTTTTTAAAGAACATGTACGTATATCTTTAAATAAAAAATGCTAAATTGTCATAAAAAAACAAAAATCTGTTAAGATTGCATTTACCTTTTTCTGGATATCTTTTTCAAACACTCAAATTGTGCTAAATATTTTTCAGGTTAGATAATGATTTTTATTTCGTTACTTTTAATATACATAAATATGCGATGAAGTATCATCATTATAGGCCGTTGAATTTTTTTTATAAACAAATTCTATTATGTAGTTCTATTACATAGTTTTTTCCACAAAAACAATAATCTGTAATTCAGTACAAACTAAAGCTAATGTATCACCAGAGAGAAAAGCGAAGGAGAGAGAGAGATAGAGTAATATAGGGATCGGCAACGAAATTCTACCCCCTGCCAACATCATCAGCACGCACTACAGGATAATGGCCGATCGCATTAGCCGGATAACGAATGCGTACAACAAAATAATGCAACTACAGCACGTACTGACTAACAATTAATTATTAATCAGCCTGGCTCAATCCAGGCAGAGGATTTAATCAAATTAGCTTATATAACTAGCCACTAGCCTACGTTTAGAAGTAATGTGTAATTAAAACAAAAACTGTAATAATTTTAATTCAAAATGAAAATACACATGTTGTTCTATATCTCTATTTTATATTCGCAACATATCGAGAGAAAAAAAATTATTTTTTTTAATTACGTAAAAATATAATTGTTTTCCATTATTTATGATTAACTTGTTCACTTAAAATTGTAAAAGTGAAATATAACCAGGAAAACGAGGTGGTTGAAATAATAGCAGAAAAATAATATCTTATCAGGAATATCTAACCGGGGTAATTTTATATAAATAAATAAAGTGATTCAACCAATATATACCTATGGGAAATTTAAATTTGTTTTATTTTAATGCTTTGTACAGAATATTTACAGATTTACAGGAACCTTTAAGAACAAATAATATATCAGATATTACTATATTATTTAATGTAAAATAAATATAATAGATTTTACTTACAAATAATCCATACGCATTGAAAATAATGTATTATTCAAGATTACTCACCTGAAAATAAAGAAAAAAGATTTACAAAAGACTGCAATTAAAATAGGAAATTATGATTACATACGCAACATACAGTCTAGATGTTTATTGCTATATACATGCAGACAGCATTAGCAACAGTGGAATTTCTATATTTTCATAGAAAACATATAAACAAAAAGAGAATTTCGATATTTCCCCCCGAGTGGTTAGGTCACGTGAAACATAATTTTGCTGTTTTTTTTTAATATTAATCATCATTGAAAACTAATTAAAAAATTTTAAAAAAAACATTAAATTTACATATAAATCTAGTAGTAAACACAGATGTTACAATTTACGAATTTAAAGGTAATTCGTAGAGAGAAATATAATCACTTTGATATAAACGAAAAATACGAACACTAATAGGTGTATACAAACTAATATTTTTTTCTGTACGACAGAAAAAAAGGATCTTCTAATGAGATGATTTACAAAGCTCAGCCGCTTGATCTGGAAGAGAAAATATTGTTAAAAATACGGCTGATTTTAATGGATTTTACTAAAAAGACCAACGACATAATACAAAAAAAGATCGACGCCGGCCTCCGTCGGGCGAGTGGTACCGTCTCGGCCTTTCATCCTGAGGTCCCGGGTTCGAATCCCGGTCAGGCATGGCAATTTCACACACGCTACAACAAATAATTCATCTCATCCTCTGAAGCAATACCTAACGGTAAACCTACGGCGTTGTAAAAAAAACTTCAGTAAAATATAAGTCAGAAAAAAGCATGGATAAAAATATTGCTTATAGATCTCCGCATAGAAAAAAGGAAAACATATTTTTCTAAATCACAACTTTATAAATTGATTTGTAAAGACAATAATTGCAATCTAGGTTAGGTAGAGCAAACTAACAGATAATGAAACTAGAATAACTCCTTTATTTCTCCTTTACTCTTTTATTGTAATCAGCTAAGTCCTCCTGGCTTAACTGGTTAGAAACATAGAAGTCAGGAGAAACCGATTGTTTTCCTTACCTAGAAAATGGTCACAAAATCAGTTTATTGAAAATAATGATTATTAAAACAAATGCGTCGATAAGCAATCAACAGAAATTCGATGGCTGGGAAACTCAACCAAAAACTTCATGTTGAAAACAATACAGGGCAAATATCCAATAAGCAGTTTGAATTTGTTAAAAACACCTTTTGAAAATTTTTCAATCAGAAGAACGTTAAAATGTTATCCCCTCCATTAAAATTTTGTTTATGGGCGGGGATACCTCTGATTGGTTTGAAATTCATATAATCTTTAGATAAATTTTATCAATGCAACACATAAAAAGAAGTAGGAACAAATTCATGCAAGACAGTCAGAATTGGAGGGGGTTATTTTAAACTAAATTTACGCTTTCTATTATTTCATTGATTATTATTTTATTGATTTTATTTTGTCTCACCTACGTTTTTAATACTTTTCGTAAAGACAACTGAGTTATTTTACAACTGAAACGGCTACTTAAATTTCAAAGAAAGTTTTTTTTTCAATATAAAGTTTAATAAAAAAAAATCGTGGATACCGGTGTTCTTTTGTGGTTGGGTTTCAATTAACCACACATCTCAGAAATGGTCGACTTGAGACTACACAAGACAACACCACTTCACTTACACTCATATATACCATCCTCTGAAGTAATACCAGACTGTGATTCCCGGAGGCTAAACAGGGAAAACCCCGTAAAACATTGTAAATAACAAGATAAAATTCAATAAATGAATATTATTTTATCAACCAAAATTATAACGGAATGAAAAAAGAAACAAATTATTTTCAATTATTTTTTTTTATTATTCCTTCCTAAACCCTTAAAAACATCTACAAAATTATTAGAATGGAGACTTGTTAAGTAGTATTTTTTTTATATTTAGAATTACTGATATACTCAAAAATGATTTGTTTTTTTACGACAAAATTTATAAAAACAAACTTCATTAACTCATATAAAGATTTACAGTTGTTAAATTGGTAATCGGAAAAAATAAATATATTCAAATAAAATTATCAATCTTTTTGCAACGACGCTTGGACCTCCCATACACATTCTTCCAGCAAATGCCGACGTAACGTAACCTCAATTACTAATTCTACATGAAGTTCTTTGAATGGTATAAATTCAATTTCAATAAGTCGGAAATTATTATCGTCGCTCAATAGGTTTGTAAATTATATACTGAAGAGTTTCTGCAATATAAACTGGAAGAATTGCATTTATAGATAGATAAACCTCCTTCCCTAGCCATATAAAACTGAAGATCCATTTGCTGCTAGAAGTGCAGTATGCTTATAATTTATTTCTGTAGGAACATAGATGTGTCCGTTTATTTTAGAATAAGATATTAATTATTAATTAGAATTATTCATCTAATAATAGAATAACTCATTCTACAAAATTTACATTGGGGAACGGAAAAATTCCAAGAAAGAATTTTAATAATACTTACAAGAAAGCTTTTTTAGATATACAAAATAGATTCCATCTTGTTTACGAGTATAATATATTATCTTATGGATATTTTTTGTGCAATAAACATGATTTATTTGATGTGGATTCATTTTTACAAATGAACAGGACTTTAAAAAAATAAATATTGAAAAAAGGTTTCGTATTATTTTCTAAAATTTTGATTAAGATTTCATTCCAGATAAGAGACGAGAACGCTCAACAAATTTTCAACTAATAATCAATCAGCAACAACAGTTTAGTCATTTTATTGTTTATATTTACTCATTTATAATGACACCTGCAATTTGTGATCACGCCTAATGTGAAGGAGTGGAGTAATTCGATTTTTGACGCAAAAAAAACATATGAGGCTGAAATTCGCAGGAAAATTTTATGACGTTTAATGGTGACGATAACTGACGATAAAGTAAGACAGTAATGCCATTCACTTCGAGAAGGGCGAATGAACGTAACGGGACCAGCCGTCTGTGATAAAGGATGATTTGAAGGAAAAAATCTGACAAAACCGGCGCTTCATCGTATCACAATTGTTTCTGATGTTTCACGATCTTCGATTTATAAAGTTCTATTGAAAAATTGGACTATAAAAGATTGCGTGCTAGATGGGTGCCGAAGATGTTAATCGATACACAAGGAAAACGTATTGGCTACTGCGCATTAATTTTTGTGGCGTTAAGAAAATGAAGGTGATGAATAGTTTGATCCCATTGTTACTGGAAATGAAACCTGAATTTTTTTATTCGAACGTCGAGGTAAAACAGCGGTTTATACGATGGCGGAATTCATCATTTCCTAAACTGAATAAGTTTAAATAAAAACATTTATTTTTGGAGACAAAAAGGTGTCTTACTTGTAGAATTTACTGATCGCGGAAATTAGTAAATGCAGATACAGATATGTATTGGGAAACATTAAAAAAATCTTAGAAAAGCTATAAAAAAACAGATGAAATGGGATCCTAAACGACGGGATATTTTTACATTCTAAGACGACCACACACGCCAACTCACAGTGAGTCGATTAGAAAAATTTCGTTGGAAAATCTTCAACCGTCTATAACCTGCAGCGTTGACTTAGTACCCAACGATTATTTTCGTTTTCATCGCCTTAATTGCATCAAAAAAGTTTGACGATAACGACGACCAATTGAAAAATGGCGTTACTGTATGGTCGCAGCAGCGGGATTTTTTGATCAGGAAATGAAGAAAATAGAAAAATCGATATGAAAAATGTTTGAAATTGAACACAGCTATGTCGAAAAGTAATAAAAACATGTAGTTTTTTTTATGATGCATAAGTAAGTTATTTTACAACTACTAAAATTAAAAACAAATTCAATTCATTTCAGTGGGCTTGTCAAAGTGTTATGCTGTGAACCCAACACTACACTAGGCTTCTGGAAGAAGACAATAGAAAATCATTTAACAAATTAAAGTTAACCTGGTATATGATGCTTGCTATTTTTGAGAATGGTTTTGTCCCTCTGTGTAGTGAATGACGACGTGTCGTCAAATCGCCTAGAACAAATTTGTTACAGCCCTTGACAACATATTAAATAAGACGTCGTTACGTAATGAAATATTAATTTTGTGTCTGATAAAATAAAAACAAACTACATTATAAAACTTACAAACTAATTTTAAACAACTATAAAATGCGTTATTCTATAATCCATTGTTCATCATTTCGAGTTTGATAACGTTTAAAATTATTTTACCGGAAATGAGCTGCAGTCTATAAGAAATAGTAATCTACGTATATAGTTTTCGCAAGAAATTTGGGTTTAATATAATCACGAAATAATATAACATAAAATTTTCCAAACTTGGGAGTGATTCTTCCTAAAAGAAATATTCCAGTGTAAAATTACTTGTTTCCTATTGGAAATAAAAGCAAGAAATTCTGGGAATTTCTTATTTAAAACCTTAACTACATATAATATGATAAAACAGTTAAAAATAAGATAATTTCTTTATCGAAGAACTATCCAATGGATACGAAAGAAATTAAAAATGAATGGGTCGTTAAATGATATCATGCTGATTTATTATATGATATAGAATAACTCTTAAAACACATTCAATTTTGACCTTAATTACATAATACATCATTCTACAATTTTACAAGTTATCCTGTTCTCGTTTATGTTTCTCGATAACATCACATGATCACGCTACGAGTTACATTATGGCATACACCCTTCCTTCCTTTTTACGTTAATTTTATAAAATTAATTTCATTATTTACAACTTCAAATTATAAATCTAATTATACTCAGATTAAATAAATTAGCGTCAATTGTACGCCCATTTTTTGGCGTACAATGACGTAAAGGAACGTTAACACTTTGGCAGTCTCAACTGTAATAATGTTTTTAAAATTTTAAGTTATATTTCACTAATTAAAAATATGGTCTTTACATCTATAATTTTTTTTCTTCACAGACACAAACTGCACCATTATATGAATTGAGTACTACCACTGGCATAATAATCTGTGATGCATCATCTATATACGAAATCAAAAGCCTTAAGTGGAAAGTTCATTTTGCAACCAGTAATTTTTAAAGTGTTTTGTACGTTAGGAGGTAGCCCAACAAAACTTACCATTTAGGCTTTTGTATAGCTAATTGAGGAAACTAAGTGTCCTGGGTTGATCCATATTTACTGTTCCCAGTAACCTCAGCATGAACCTGGTAGGGTGGTTAGACCAATACTTGAAAAAGGTAAACAAGGAGTCAAGTATAACTTAACCTTTCTATAAAAGAAAAAAATATATATATATACTCAAAACAGCAGAACGAGACAAACAATCCACCAAGGAAAATTGATTGTATCCTCCAGGTAATATTTAATTTGTAATCCCTCGGAAATTAATTCAACTTTCAATCGGTCAATTTTGCATTGACCGATTCTTATATATATGATGCAACAAAAACTATCTCTTCTCCAGAAGTTAGGATTAACTTACAACAGAAAAAAGCTTCAAAAGACTTAATCATCCCCGAGACGGGCCAATACAATTAAATACATAAGTTTATTTACACAGAGAACAGTCTTACAAGGAACATAGTTTATTGTACCGATAAATAATCTTTTTTATTAAAGTTTCTTCATATTTACTGCAGTTATTGCAACAAATATATTTTATTACACAAATTTAAATTATGCCAGCCAATTTTTACAAAGTTGAAATAGACAAATTCACGTAAAATTATTTTTAACATATTTAAATTCATTATAACAATGGATTGACCCACTGCAATTTCTTAAATACAGCTTAGCGTATGAACATATGTTTACACATACTTTTATGTAGTGATAAAAAAAATCCCGTGATAAATGTAGCTGATTATTTTAATAGACATAAATAACTTTTAAAATAAATAGTAAAATAATATTAAAAAAACTAATTTAATATCAACATAACTTAAGTAAAACCACAATACTATTTCCAGTAACAATTAGTTTTCTTTAGTCTTAAATAAAACAAAAAATATATACGGAAACGGGATCATTAACATAGCATTCAATGTTGTTCTTTAGAATTTAACATTTACGTAAATATACAAAATTTAAAAGCACTTTAAACAATATGTTAAGAATTCATATAATGTTCGAACTATGTAAATACATGTAGACAGCAATTATTACTTAAAAGGTACCGACCATTTTAGAAGAAAAAATAAATAGGGTGATTTTTAGCTACCTGCTGGTATTAACAAACAAAAAATGTGTCGTAACTAAATGGAATACAGATAGATCATATTATATATATATATATATATATATATATATATATATATATATATATATATATATATATATACACTTCTTAGAATAAGTAGGTTTACTCTAAATTTTGCTGTATAAAGTTACAAGTATTCGCGTAGTTTTTTTTGTTGGATTTATTTTACTGAAATGGTTTTAGAATACATTGCCAAATGTATTTATCTTAAAAATCATAGTACGACACATAATTCTGAGCAGGTGGAGATAAGTTTCCCTAGTAAAGAGATATGGAAAACATATTTTCACCGGATATGATTTTATTTTATTTTATTTAAAGGATATAGAGAACATTTTTCCCGGTTTAGTTATTAATTTATGGTTGTTAATTTATGGTAATTAATTTATGGTAATTAATTTAATGATAGTTCATTTTCTTATTTGTTGTTTTTATAGATTAAAAAAAATTCAACAAATTCAAAGAAGCCAAATAATCTGTAAAGACCTGACGATTCTCACAAAAAGGCGATTAATAAAGAACCAAAACCTTGCATTTACAATCCTTTTCAGAAATAATGAGCATTACTGAATGAACATTCTCAACAGCTACGCACATATAGAATGGGATACACGCTTGCTAATTCTTCGCAGCGGACACTGAAATTTAATAAGCGAATATCCAAATGAAAACCCTAAAACGCTACTCCTGTTTGTTACGCCTAAATAGAGCACTTTTGCTTAGCTGAACTACTACTACGTTAAATCGTCTGAATAATACATCAATTATAGCTTGGTTAGGCATTTAACTTTATCATATCTTGAAAAATCTAGTCTTTCAATATCAGGTCTGTAGATATATTTATTAATCAAATACACAGAATATACTGCTTAGTTCTTTTCTGTTGCAAAATATTTTATTTTATATTCTTTACTTTAAAGTAAAATTTACACTAAATAATACAACAAAAAACCAAGTATTTCCTGTGTCATTGCTCTTTTTACTTTTTAATTATTTTGTTATGATTTTTTTTCAAAAAAATATTTTAAATAATTTAAAAAATTATACATACAATAAATAATTATATATAATAAGAGCTATAATAAACGGTTCCATAAATAGACTGAAACAATATTATAAAAATTTAAAACTAGATGGCCAATTCGACTGTTAAACAATCAACATAGATAAGACACTGAAAAAATTTAAACAAGTAAAATAAATAAGTAAATAAAAAAAGCTGGTGTGAACTTACGTACGCACGAAAGAAGTTATTATACTTCTTTGACGTGAATGAAAAAAGGTTTTTTTTATGCATTCTAACAAATTCCAACTGTCAAATGATCGATAGACATTAAATACCATGATTAAAAGTTTAAATAACACTTAAAACTAAATAATATTTATTTTATACAGTTTAAAAAGTACTGAAGTATTAATTGTCATATAAAACAAAGTTCATAGAATATATTTCGATTAGTTTAGTTTCAGTAATTCTTCGGAAGACGATTGATTAGGCACGAGGGTTATCAGCGACTTACGATATGAAAAATATGATACAAATAGTTTTATTTTATAATAGTGTATTTTATAAAAAATTTTGTTTTTGGTAAATTTAAAATTATTTATGCAAAATCAAGCATTTATCTGATATGTGCTATTTTCTGTGCCATTAAAAAATATAAGTTTACTCATAAAAATAATACAAATATAACCTCGTATCTTGAAACACAATTTTCACAATAAAAAAATAAATAAAGTTTTATGAATATTAACATCAATATTCACAGTTTAAAATATCCGTCTACAGAAATCCGTGTACATAAATACATATACAAATATATATTTATTACCACTCAATATCTGTTACGTTTACAACATGTGTTAATCAGTTAACTACATGGAACGACCGACTGAAATAGACACTACACGCATGTGCGTGCAAACTGATCAACTTGGGCCTGCGCAAATCTTCATGGTGATTTCAGGAAATGAAAATACACTCTGATCAATTTCTCCTAACGCGCCAAAAGAAGTATAACTTCAATAAAAAAAAAAGAGAAATACTTATTAACCGACATACAAACGGTGTATACGAAACATTATAAACCAGTGTTTTTAAGTGTTTATCGTTAGGAATCAAAGGGTAAAAGAAAGATCAAAACTTGAAAAAAAGGAATACTTACTTAAATAATTATAAATTTTTTTTTTGTCTTCAATCATTTGACTGATATGGTACAGTTCTCCAAAAATTCCCTATCTAGTACCAGTCGTTCATTTCGGAATCCTCACTACATACAATTTGTTTTACATATTCCAAACGCTGTCTGCCTGCACAAATTTTCCCTGTCCCTCCAATATAAAATCGACTATTACAGGATGTCTTAAGATGTGGCTATAAGTCTTCTGTCTCTTCTTTTGACTATATTTTTCCAAATGCTTCTTTCTTCATCAATTTGCGCAACACCTCTTCATTTTTTACTTTATCCACCCATCTGATTTTTAACATTCTCCTATAGCGCCACATTTCAAAAGCTTCCAATTTTTTCTTCATAGATACTCCGATCGTCCATGTTTCACTTCCATATAAAGCTACGCTCCAAACGTAAACTTTCAAAAATCTTTTCCTGACGTTTAAATTAATTTTAGATGTAAACAAATTATATTTCTGACTGGAGGCTCGTTTCACCTGTGTTATTCAGCACTTTACATCGCTCCTACTTCGTCTATCTTTAGTAATTCTACTTCCAAAATATCAAAATTCTTCTACCTCCATAGTCTTTCTCGTCCAATTTTTATACTCAGTGGTCCATCTACTTTATTTCTACTACATTTCATTACTTTTGTTTTGTTTATTTTCATGTGGTAGTTCTTGCGTAGAACTTCATCCGTGCCATTCACATTGTTTCTTCTAAATCTTTGAACACTCGCAGCTAGAATTAGTATATCATCAGGAAATCGTAGCATCTTTATCTTTTCACCTTGCAATGTTACTCCGGATCTAAATTGTTCTTTAACATATTAACTGTTAGTTCTATGAAAAGATTAAAAAGTAATGAGAATAGGGAACATCCTTGTCTGACTTCCTATTTTATTATTGCTTCTTTCTTATGCTCTTTGATTATTACTGTTGCAGTTTGGTTCCTGTAAATGTTAGCAACTGTTCTTCTATCACTATACTTGAACCCTAATTTTTTAAAATGCTGAACATTTTATTGCGGTCTACATTATCAAATGCCGTTTTTAAGTCTATAAATGCCATTCATGTTGTTTGCTTTTCTTCAATCTTCCTTCTACTATTAATCTAAGCGCTAAAATTGCTTCCATTTTCCTATACTTTTCTTGAAACAAAATTGGTGTTCTCCAAACACTTCTTCCAATTTCCTCTCAATTATTCTTTACAGAATATATAAAATATAGAATACCATAAAATTGGTGTACTAAGCATTGCTTAGAAACCAATCATAAATTAAAAAATATGTAACGTTATTGTTTAATTCTGATAAAGTGCTCACTTTATCAGAAAGGGGTTTAAAAAAAGATGTACGCAATAACCAGAAATTAAAGATAGTTAAGGAAATTATTTTATCAACATGCAGAAACTTCATTCTTGAACAACCAATATTTAATAGCATTTTTGAATTTTAAAAAATGTATTAAAACCTCTTTTTACTAAAGTTTTCAATCGTATGAAAATTATAGCATTATATTATACCCTACGGTTAAATTTTGTTTATGGGTTGAGATATCTCTGTTTTTAAGTTCATATTAGCGTTATCGATTTATTTTTTTGTAGTCAATTTATATAAGCCGTACATTTATCATGATGATCCCAGTTTCAGTGGTTCAGATTGTTTTCAAGCTAAATTTACACGTTTTCTGTAGGTATTGCCTAAAACAATTTAAAATTTATTCTAAAAATAATTATTTTATTATAGTGGTCAGTGTATTTTTCATAATTGATTTTTACTTTATCATATATTTTATTTAGTTTATTTCGTATTTCTTCTTATTTATTTATTTATTTTACTTCCGTATCTATTGACAAAAATTATCTAGCAATTAAAATTACTATCTAATTTTAATTTTTTTTTTGTAACAGATTAAAAATATTTGTTTCAAAATTTAATTATGATTAAAAATTAAAGTAATTCCGATATTTCATAACTGTATTTAACGTTATTTTGTTATTTAAAATAACATCTAAGAATAAAATATTTCATCACAATAATTAAAGTTGTAAATATATGAATATGAATTTAAGGATTAGTAAATATTTTTTTTTAATTTCTCGCCGTAAAGAAGGTAAACCTAAAAATTTTCGGAAAGGGTAAAAGTAACTTTTTGAAAAACTTTGTACAAAAAAACTCATCAAAAAATGAAATTATCATTAAAACTGACCATGAAGCATTTTCATTACAATTACAGAAATATAGCTCAGCAACTTACTCTATAGATTTACAATTTCGAAAGAGTTTGCTGTATAATAGCTAGAAAATATCGTAAAAGGACATGTAGATCGTTTTAAAACAATATTAATATTTATTAGGGTAACTTTTATTAATTTAAATTTTCATTGAGAAAAAGAACTTGCTAAAACAATGGACAGATAAAAAATTTAACCTTATATTAACATTAACTAATTTACATTAAGAAAAGTCTTGGTTTTTAACATTTCTGTAAATTTTAAGGGCAATTAAGTTTACATATTATTATTTTATATAACATGAAACTTTTATAATAAAAAAAAAAATGAATTACACACTAATTAATCATCAATTATTTTATAAAAGGAAAGATATAATATTACACACAAAAAGATTAAATTACAAAGAAAAATTACTCAAAAACAAACAGAAAAATTTTGCGAACATTAAATAATTTTTAAAAGACATGCTGGGTTAGATTTTACAACAAAAACAAATTTAATTTACAAAAAAAAACTCTTTCTGAATTACGGCTTGTAAAACTTATTTTACACGTGCAGATTCTAAAAATAATAATAATAATTCAAAAACTAATTTAAAAGGCGATTTAGATGAACAATACTAAATTGGTAGAGAAAGAATAAATAAAATGTTTATAATGAAAGAAGCCATAACAAATCTCTAACAGCAGGAATCTCTAGATTGAAACTGGTTATAGAAACTCCATCAATATTAAAATAAAAATAACATTTATTTTTTGTACAAATAAAAGTAAAATTAAGCTACCCTGAATCATTTTCAGAAATCTAAGTCATTTCTTTTTTTTTGCTTTGGACATTTACGTTGTACGTATATACAAACATATACAAGTTATTAACTGAACTGATAACAATTAATCCCGCCTGTTAAAAAAAATCCAGAAAAACCAATATAAAATATTTTATGAATAAACATTTACCTTTTTAACTAGAAGATAACAACAATACTATAAATTCGTTATCTCCGGTTAAAGATGATATGAAATAAAAAACTATGAATTCGTGCATCGGTTGCTCGGGAAACAACAGTTTATGAAGCAGTTTTAAAACAAAGGAGAAAGGTTTTTCTAGGTAGTAAAAGGCCGTTGGAGGTTTACTTTTAACTGACAATTTTATTAAAACAGTTTTGTTTAATTTTTGTATTTTTATTAAAGATAATCATGTTGCATAACTATATTAAATTTCATTTTGCTGAAATAGTATAATTTTTTTTGGGGGGCGAAAAACGCTTCAGCGTTATCATCGCCCGAACACGATGTAAGTGTTTTAATAAAAACTATGAAAAAATAACAAAATTCACAAATAAAATTTTAAAGAAACGCCTACAAAACATGAAATATAAACACAACACTATAGTATAAAAAAAAAATTAAACAAAATGAAAACCCAAAGGAGAAATTAAAAAACAAACTAAAATATTAAAATAACGATAAAACCAAATTTAAACTAAATGTTAAAACACAAAAACATACAACTACAAAAAAAAATATAGTATTAAAAAATGTGTAAAATATTAGTATCCCGAAAAAATTAAAAAACACCCGATCTAAAATATCTTTACTATTGTCCGAAGAAAATTCCCGAGCAATTTAAATTTACGACACAAGGCCGCATATCGTATGCATTCCACAAGAATGTGTGGCGCAATCAAGCGGCAATTGCATCGCATGCATACCGGTGCGTTTACTGCTGACATCAGATACCCGTGAGTAGCTCTCGTATGTCCTACCCGCAATCGACAGAGGACGACTTCCTCACGACGAATTTTCCTGTATGAGGAGACCTGTATGAGTATGACAATACAGAGTCTTTAACCTGCCGGAGTCTGGTATCTACCGTAGCCGTCCCGTTATCTTGCCACTTTGCGCGAAGAGCGAGTTTCACACAGTTAACGAAGTCGGATGCAAGGAAGGGAAGTGAAAGATTGGTTGACTACATGCCTCTTTAGCAGCAAAATCTGCACGTTCATTACCCAGAATCCCCACGTGGCCAGGGGTCCAGCAGAAAATCACTTGTGTGTTGCGATGGTTTAACTCGGTGACTGCATTGTAGTTATGCAGGGAGTATTGTCCGTTAACAATGGGATGTCTGGAATAAAGATTCTCTAAGGCTTGGAGAGCATTACAAGAGTCGCTACAAATAAGGATACGACGGTACTTGGGATTAATGATATTCAAAGCATTATTTATAGCGTACAGTTCAGCAGTAAAGACACTCGTAATACCAAGTTGAACAAACATATAGTTTCGGCCATTAACAATTAACGCGCAGCCGACGGTATCGTTCTGTTTCGACCCACCTCTGTATACCTTTTATTGGTCATATCAGAGCTTATATATACATATATTGTCGTATAAAATTATTTATGTAATTGTGTATTAAAGTTTACTTCAATAAATTTAAAAAAAACCGATCAAAAATAAAAAAATGTTTTTATCAAAGCCCTTCTATGCTCAAAGTGAACCTAACTGCATACGTACAATGTTGAAATAGTATCAAAATAGTTCTGTTAATTAACTATTTCAATTGCAAATCCCAATGTTTTAAAACTGCGATTTTTCCCAGAACTGATCACTGGAACCAGAACACTAAGAGACGCTGCCATTGTTTCGATGCAGTTTCGCCCCACCTTTACATAATTACCAATTGTTTTGTGAAATCAACAATTTTAAATAAGACATTTTTGCGTTTATTCATCCTATTTCAAATTTCAGTGCTGGTTTGTTTGAACGATTTATAATTTGATCGGTTAATTCTATATGTAACAAAATTCTGAGAATTTAACAGGTTGTTAATTTAAGAATTTGGAACCTGTTCTCGGATTTTTTTAAAAATTCCCAGAGTAAACAAAGTTTTATTATAGAATAAAACTAAAGATTGTGAACGTAAAATTTGTAATTCGTAACTGGTAGTTTCTCTAGGTAGAAACACCCACCTGGTTGGTCTACTGGTGAACGCGTCTTCCCAAATCATCTGATTTAGAAGTCGAGAGTTCCAGCGTTCAAGTTCTAGTAAAGGCAGTTACTTTTATACGGATTTGAATACTAGATCGTGGATACCGATGTTGTTTGGTGGTTGGGTTTCAATTAACCACACATCTCAGGAATGGTCGAACTGAGACTGTACTGACTATACTACGTTTACACTCATATATCATCCTCTGAAGTAATACCTGAACGGAAGTCCCCGGTAAAAATACTTCAATCTCCCAAAGGGTTATCTGCAGATGAGCTTCTTACTTAAGCTTTCTATGTTAACTTCATATTACTGTTTCTTCAAGGGTAGATCGTAATTTTACATCCCCTAACATTTTTCTGTATCCCATATCCCTTATTCCCTATTTACTTTGCTATGTGTACAACCTATTTTATTTATCACACGGTACATAAATGCGATGTGTCTAAGATGTGTCTAATGAATATGTAGTATTTACATATGTATAATTACAAATTTCAATATAGCTACAAATTAACATCCCGTTTTTTCATCCATTCGACTACAAGTGGAGTAACATGATATGCATCTTATGGATCTTCCATGTATGCTCGCTATGGGAAGTACTAAATTAGATGTTCCAAGAGTTTGAAGTGGCTCATCACAATCGCAACCAGCCTATGTGACAAGCCCCATTTGTTCATAAGGTATCGTTGATACCTTATGAACCTTATGATGGTAGTTGTACCATCTCCAGTTCTTACATGATTAAGCCTCAACACAAACGTCTGCAGACCAAAGTCCAGCACTTGCTCTTGCATCGCCTCTATCCACTGCTAATCGCGATTTTTGTCTCACGAGATCTACCATTGTTGTTTTATATAAAAATCCTCCTCTATAAACTTTTGGGCCAGTTCCCATGAGAGTTTCCGCAATTTCAAGCGTCGTTTAATTGATTCACCGACGTTCATGTTAATTAGTGCCATTGCATTGATAATCTCAGAAAGAGATTATGCAATGGCACTAATTAGGGTAGAACAAGGACATTCTGGTGCCCGAGATATGGTGGAGATATATTAGCCAGTTCTGGGAGTTATCTATTTGGGGTAGAGGAAACTGTACCAGAAATTGTTCTCATGACTTTATTTAATTCAAAACTTCTTTTGCATAACCTGAATAGATGGTAGTTGTGTACAACCTAATAATAATTATATTACAGGCCCAATCAGCGTCTTCTCTATGTAATGAATCATGTACACAATTTACTTGCATAAATTTTTTTAAATCATTTTTTATTATGAAATCTTTTTGAGCTGGTATTCTGTTAAGAGTATGGATGAAAATAAATAGGTATTGAGTATTAACCGGCCTCCGTGGCACGAGTGGTAGCGTCTCGGCCTTTCATCTGGAGGTCCCGGGTTCGAATCCCGGTCAGGCATGGCGCTACAAAAATGATCATACATCTCATCCTCTAAAGCAATACCTAACGGTGGTCCCGGAGGTTAAAAAAAAGGAATGAGTATTACCGAAGTGCTCAAACGGACGAAAAGTCGTTGAAATACGAGATCTGTTCCCTATTAACCTTTTCAGATCACGTAGCCATTAAACTGGCTATGTACAGCGTCATTTTAAATTAAAAAGCTGTTACAAAATCATTTTATATGGCATCTAAGTCGGTTATTTTGTTTTTTATTAACAAAGGAATCAGTTTTATTATTTGAACGAGGTTTATACGATGTAAAATGTTTTATTTAGACTAGAAAGAATAAGACCATTTTTTTTCTCAGAATTGTGTGTGTGTGTGTGTGTGTGTGTGTGTGTGTGTGTGTGTGTGTGTGTGTGTGTGTGTGTGTGTGTGTGTATGTGTATGTGTATGTGTATGTATGTGTATGTGTATGTGTATGTGTGTGTGTGTGTGTGTATGTGTGTGTGTATGTGTGTGTGTGTGTGTGTGTGTGTGTGTGTGTGTGTGTGTGCGTGCGTGTGTGTGTGTGACTTGTGTATTATAATTGCTATGAGGGTTACAGATTTATTTATTATTTACAAAAATAGCTTATTATATTAGCAACATATCGATGTATTGAAACTCAGAATACCAAAAAAAAAAGAAAGGAATTCGTGGAATATATCACTTTTACTTGAGTTCTAAAATATCTTTTCTGACAAAAGATATCGGTAAATATGAAACACATAACGATTCGTAATGAATAACAGTATACAGTAAAAATTGTTTTTTGTCAATCTGAATAGTTCTAAGTGGTGAGAATTTTTATAAAACGTAGTTTTCTGAATCTACTTTCACTTATACTAACATATCATATTTTGCCCAATTTTCAACCGATTTGCTTGAAAGTATTATTTTTAAAATCAGCAAACTATGTTTCATAAAGACAAAACAACAAAAAATTCGCTAATAAAAAACGCGGCAGAAATGCGCAAAAAAAATCCTGCAACTAAATTATCGTAATTTCTGTACTGTTTCAATTTTTTTGTTGTTACAGGCATAAAAAATATCCAATCGCAACGGTTTTTTTTTGTCAGAATCTGTTAAATCTCTTTAATATACTATAACTTTTTGAAATTTTTTTCACAAGAGAGTAGCATAAGAATATGAAGGGAGGCAGCATCAGATACCAACATATTTTCGCGGAGCGCTAATCAACCGCGGATCATTGTGATGGGAAAAATAATAGGGAACAAATCCCGTATTTCAACGACTTTCGCTGGTACTTCGGTAATATTCATTCCTATTTTTTTAACCTGCGGGACCACCCCGTTAGGTATTGCTTCAGAGGATGAGATGTATGATCATTTTTGTAGCGCCATGGCTGACCGGGATTCGAACCCGGGACCTCCGGATGAAAGTCCGAGATGCTACCACTTGTCCACGGAGGCCGGTTAATACTCAATACCTATTTATTTTCATCCATACTCTTAACAGAATACCAGCTCAAAGATTTCATAATAAAAAAGATTTTAAAAAGTAACAGTTAAATTTATGCAAGTAAATTGTGTACATGACTCATTACATAGGGAAGACGCTGATTGAGCCTGTAATATAATAATTATTATATCAACAAATAACAATTAAGAATTAATATAACAATTATATCAACAATTACTATTCTTCATAATCAAATTATGAAACGTATTAATCGCATACAGAATTAAAGTAGTTTAAAAGTTCCATAACTTAACGAAACTTGAAAAACATCCTGAAAAAAAGGCTGGAATAATAAGAAATATTGAAAAAAAGCACTATTAATAGCGCGCAGGTTCTGTTTTCGTCATTTCAACTTCTTAAACAAAAAAAGGGGTTTGATTTATGTAGGCTATGTACAATCATTTTCTTCCACAAAAATTTAATTTACATTTCCCCTATTCCACATCTTACGACGTTGAAAAACAAATTCCCATCCAATTTTTTTTGTCACTCCGACTACCAACGAAACGATACGAACAAAACGAGCAAGTAATGGTAATAAAGATTTATGAAAACCATATGATCGAAATATAACTAAAATAATTAATGTAATGATTAAAATTTTAATGATCGATTAGGAAAGGGAAAATGAAAAAATGAGTTCGGTAAACCTATGAAACTTACATTAACTGAGGTTGATATGATTCAATACGGCAACAATGCTCAATAGAAACGTCAGTGTATCACAACTATATTACGAGATCTATGAAATAGTGTTGTTGCTTTAACATATTATTATATGGGGAGTTTTCAAAATAGAAATAAAATTAATTTACTTTCATTACTTCATAAACATCGTTTACGGAGAAATCGCTCTAAAATTAAGTAAATAACAAGCATTTCTATAAATATTGTTTTTTTTTTTAATCATCAGTCAGTTGACTGGTTAGTTTCAATTCTCTGAAAAAATGCACTTGAACTTAGACTGCAATAATTTAAACCACCGTAAAATAATAAAAATAAATAATTAGATACCAAACCACAGTATACCCCTCTCTATAATAGCTAATAAATAACTTATTCAAACAATAATAAACGCAATATAATACAAACACAAGTTACCTCCTTTTTCTCGTATACGCTATCTACGGAATATATAAGTTCAATATAAATTTATGTAGATTGTATGGTGTGTGTGTGTGTGTATATATATATATATATATATATATATATATATATATAGAGAGAGAGAGAGAGAGAGAGAGAGAGAAAGAGAGAGCTCCACCTTGACGGTCAACAAGTTTCAGAAAGATTCTTCCAATATTTCTTAAATGGTGAACATTTAAAAACCATTTTTGAAAAAATATTGCGGTTTAAATTGAGCTGCATTCTTTTCATTTCCTATACTGTAATTAGTAAGATATACATCAGATAGACTAGAAAATATCAATTTTGTAGGTTGTAAAATCCCATTTTTTAATAAAATTGAAATATCAAAACTGATGCTACTCATAACAAGCATCAAAGGATATAAAATTTCAAAAGAAAAAACACATACATTTAAATATATTAAACTTTTATTGAGAGCGTCGTCAGAAAAAAATGACTTTTTATTCCGTAAATAAATAATGTATATATTCTACTCAAACTTTTAATTTCAGAAAGACCAAGTATTTCTTAGTTCAAACGAACTAAGAAATAAATGTCCCAACGTTTTGGCTTCTTTTTTTTCTTTCACGATACATATTATGAATGCAGAAAACAAGCGTAGGTTCGTTTTTTCCAACGAAAACAGTTTTTTAAGAGAAGCAGTATCTATATTTTATGCAGCACAAGGTAAAGAAATGAATGAAACAGCACTTAAACTATATATATAAATATATAATAACTATTATGTATGCATGATATATAACCTTTACGAACCGACTTTTAGAGACAAAGAAATTTAGCGTTGTTAGAAAGCAAGGATTATAAAAATTTCATTGAGTAAGAAAGAAAACGCGAAACTATTAATAATGTACAAGATATTCATATTATGGATCGAACGAACAGCCGTGGCGGCAGCTAGCCAACCGGCGAAATATAATATTTAGGTAGTGTCAGGTATAAGCAGCCAATAACATCATCGATTGTAACACGGCAAGTAGATAACAGTGTTTTATTATTCAACGATAGCAGCCAGTACATTGTATATCACGTGATGAGTTATTGCAGTCATTAGTAAAATATCACGTGACGCTTATAAAACTATACCGATCAATCGACCGACGAGAAAGGACAGAGAGGAAATTTCACTCTATCAGGAGGATAATAAAGCCATTTTCTAGGTTAATCAATAAATAATTCATTTACGGATTATGACTTGCTTACGATGCATTTACCATATCATGTTACCACCACCACAATTTTTAACTTCATCAACCTATAAATTTTGAAATCAAAAGTTCGTTATGCTTACAGTACGTATTAGTATATAAAACTAATACAGCCCTATCAACAGAAACTTTAAATATTAAATTACACTAATTACAAAAATATCACAATGAAGGATTAAAATCTGCCTTTAACTCTTAAAAGCCTACAATTAGTTGTATGCTATGCAGGTTATACTGCTTTAACTAACATTGTCCTCGTTTACCCCTTGGTTATAGAAATGTTACAAAGAAGTCATAATTGTGTTTTATCATTTGCCCTTTAATTAGCTTGGACAAGTAAATACTTTAAGCTACTATATCACCCAAATTCTCTGCCCTTACGTCAAGTATTTCCTTTCCATTCTCACATACCTCACTGTCTTTGATTGCCTTTTATCAAACCTTTTAAATGTCCACACCATTTCAGCCATGACTTGAAAAGGGGATTTGACACTTTTTAATTTTGTTAGCTTTTTTTCTTTAAAAAGAAAAACTTACCTCCATTGTCCAAACCTCGCTTTTGTGCTCGTTTAAAGTCCAAGATTCACCATTATAGGTAAGAATAGGAGCGTAACTAGATTAAAACACAACTTCTATGTCTCTCATCCCAAATAATTCCCTATTAATTATCCAATAAAATCTGACAATAGTCATATGCTTTATCTATTCTAGTAGCTAATTTCTACTTGAACGTTTACATTTTCATCAACCCATTTTATCTATATTTACATCAATATTTCACCTTGAGCTACTTGTACAAACAGTTAATCCTGCAAGAATACTGGCGATTTCTTGGTCGAATATTTTAAGTCAGATTAATATACTGCTTCTACAATATTAGAATAATCCACAGCTACGTAAGTATAACTGATGGCGACTACTATTTAAAAATATAAAAAAGAAGTAAGTGTATTTCAGTAGGCGAAAGGCGGTCGAATCGGTTTTCGTTATTGTTTTTTTATTTTCTACATTTTTATCGTTTCTCGCTATTATCGACGAATAATCGTGTTATTACTAATTAGCACGGATCGACATCACTGAAACAGCATACTTTAAATATAAAGAGTTAATCATGTAGAAGTTATGGCCAGAAAAGGCGATTTTCACAAATTAATTGAGCAACATGAAAAGTAATTTTTTTTAATTTTACTGCAGTTATCACAAAACCATTGATTTCTTTAAATATGGATAAACATATTTTTACAAGTTATTAAGGGCAGTACCGTTGGTGAAAACTTGCATTAAAAGTTTTTCACTGGAACCAACAATTTAATAAATTAAATAAACGAATCATATAAAACTGTCAGTATATTATTGTTTGCAACGTGAAGATAACAAATAACGGTATCGTAATCGAGATACACGTGGTCGAATAAGCAAACAACTAAATTACCGTGGCCAGCTGAAGCGCACAATAGGTGCTCTGTTTGAAAAAGTAATTTTTTTATTTTTTATTATTATTATCGTGCTTGAAGCGTATAAATAATATTATCGTATATAAATTTCTATATATAAAATTTTGTATATATTTAATTAAAGACATACAAACTTACATAGAGAGATTATATTGCATTATAAAGACATAAAAAACATAAGGAACGATTTTGAACTTAACAATTATCTAACACGATGATTTAAGGATTTAAAATATTTTTAAAAAGTATATTAACGTAATTCCACAATGATTAAAAGCACAACTCTACTTCGAATTAAGATCCGATGTGAAAAATTTGTTAGATTCTACTGATAGAATGAGACGGACCCCTACATAAAATGTTGCAATAGAAATGTAATTAGTTTTCAATTATGTTTACATGATATAAAACATCCTACATTGTATTATTGTATAAAAATTAATTATTTTGTTTTAAGTAAAGAGGATGAATTGTGCGCTTCAGCAAAGATGCATAACAACTTTGGCGCTTGGCTCATGTCCACCTCCTAAACGTGATAAAGGTATGATAGAGAATGCAAGTGTTAATGCACATTCAGCGTTTTATGTTATCATCACATGTTTCTGTAATATCTATTGGTTTTATCAGCGATTTATTGTTGAAAAAAAAATCGACATTTTTCTTTTATCTCTAAATATCTTTTAAGTATTTTTATCTGGTAAAACCAATTAAAGACATTGTAGTTAATAATTTTGAAAATATTAATTAAAATTAATTGTGTAAATTTTTTGTTTTGTGGGGGGGACAACATGAAGATTCAATTTCCTACATGTTGTTTAACAAGCAAAGATTTTGCTTATCCATTTTAAGCGTAGAAAATTATTTCCAGTATATGAATAATCAATACAGGTTCTAAAATGTTATTTTTTAAATATTTTGATTACTCTCATAGATAACACTTAAAACATAATTTAATGTAATAAAAACATTTACTATCGTATCACTGATTAGTTGACATAACAGACACACGTTTCGCTCTCTTATTTAGCATTATCATACAGAGAAACGCATCTAATACGAAGAAAAGTTGGTCATACGACACACTATGTAATTTTTTTGGTACTTATTAGCCCGCCGACCAACAAATTGTAAACTTTTGGGTTATTGTTAATATCACCCGATATAACCATTAT
Organism: Lycorma delicatula; assembly: GCF_047948215.1. Taxonomy (NCBI): domain Eukaryota; kingdom Metazoa; phylum Arthropoda; class Insecta; order Hemiptera; family Fulgoridae; genus Lycorma; species Lycorma delicatula. The sequence goes on from NC_134460.1 coordinate 82,348,529, forward strand.
ATATTACATTTTTATTTATTTATTTTATAATTTAACCTACACTATAATTTAACCTTGTCTAATTAACACAGTATTATTTTCATTATTTAAATAATAACTTCAGTAATTATTGCAATTATTTATTATTTAAATATCAGAAGTTACTGTTAATTAGTCGAGATTAGGGAGCGAAGCGAGCGTATGTTAAGTTTGGTTAATTTATATCTATAATTATAAGCAGCAAAATAATTGACTTTAGAGTAAATATTTCAAGCTATTACGTTGTTATCTTATCTACCTTAAGTCATTCACTGATAACAACAGGTCTACGCAACGCCGCGCGTCCTAACTGGTCAACCTTAGTAATGATAACCAATTAGTCTTAAGCCTATCACTCAGTTCTGTGTTAGTGCTTGTTGTGTTAACTGTGGATTTGCCTACCAACATTTTTGAACTGTACTAGTTGTACAAATCTAAAGAAAGGAGCGTTGAGTTTTTCCAAAGATTAAATATTTTACCTAACATAAAACAGTGTAAAAATGGTCATGAAATGACTTAGTATAACTGACAGTCGTGAAAGGTGGCGTTGTGCAAAAAATTTGTGTGGACAGTATGTTCAACTGCATTTTAAAACTTAGCACCATTCAAGGTTGAGGTACGATAAAAGTTTGATATTTATCTATTGTTTGAACCACAAGCTTACGTCTCAAGAGTTCTGTGAACGTGAACTGGAATTAACCACAATACAGTTGTAGATCGGAATAACTATTTGCGAGAACTATGTACTGCAAAATTACTAACAACGCCGCTAGTAACAGGTGGTCCTGATCTAACAGTTAAGATTGATGAATCTGTATTTGCTAAACCTAAGTACAATGTTGGTCGAGTACCAAAACAACAACGGGTATTTAGAGGGATTTGTAGGGAAACCGAAGAGCGTTTCTTATATGCTGCTGAAAATAGATCTCCTGCTTCACTTATGCCTATAATAGTTGAAAGTATTGCACCTGGATCACTAATCATGTCTGATCAATTTAAAAATCTACAACGGAATCAGAAGCGCTAACAAAGAATATGATCATCAAACAGTTAATCACAGTCGAAATTTTATTGATCCGATAACAGGCGTACACACCAATACAGTTATGAAGATGTGAGGTGTGGCTAGATCAAGTTTTAGGCGTCGTTTTAGTACTTATTCACAGATGCTGGATAGTTATCTGTGTGAATTTATATGGCGAGAAAAAAAACTTCCAGAAGGAACAGACCCATTTAAGACGGTCCTTCAGGATATATACAATAGTCTAATATTTTATATATGTTTTTTGGTACAGTTTTTAAATGTACAAATACAAAAACTAACCAAAACTGTGTTTGTCATTTAAAACCTTTTGCAATTGTTCCTTAACAGTAAAGTCTTTATAAAAATGTTTAAGCGTTGGGCATATAACGGAAGCTTTGCGAGCATGATTTTAACCGCAATTATTTATTATTTAAATAATCAAAACATTACTGCTAATTGGTCGAGGTTAGCGAAGGAAGCGAGTGTAGGTTAAGTTTGGTTAATTTATATCAATAATTTTAAGTAATAATACTTATATTTTTATTATGTTAAATATGTTAATGATCCCGTAACTTTGAAGTATTTGCGGGATGATTATGGTTATGATCGACAGGCTAATACGTTAGTACCATATAAAATTAAACATTGTTAAACTGGTAGTTCAAACATGAATCCGAACATTATGGAATTAAATATAAAATTTCTTGGAACTAAAACGTTTCTCTATCTCAAAGAGAACAAGTATTACAATAATAATGTGTATTTTACAAATATTTAATCAGGGAAAACATAATTAGCATTAACGAAATAATAGTTTCAGCACATTCACCGCAAAAATTACATCAAGTTAAATTACAAAATAAATTCATTACTAATTTATTAACATTCAAATTATGAATCAATTAACGTTAATATAATATTAATCATCAGTAAGCTGAAGTAAATGTTAGTGTATAGAAGTAATAAATTGCGCTGATACTGCAATTTAAATAACTGTGATGCAACGTTTCATATTACACGACTACCACTACAAGCATTATAATAGGAACATAATAAGAGGTAAGGTTGCAGGCAACATGTACGAAGAAAAGGAGAGGTTAGGTTAGGATTTACTAATTGTTATACGTTATACAAGAGGCACACATACATTGAGGGAGTGCTCTCTGCCTAATAAAAGATAACATCTTTCGTACAGAGAAAGAAAGTCTACCTTTAGTTAGGCTTCCACTCCTCCAATAAAGTATTTTATTAGTTAGGGCTCAATTGGTTAAGGCCCACCAGTAACAGTCGATCATTATGTCACGGACGACACACACAATGGAAGAGAATAGGAGGATGTTTAAATAACCTCAATTATACGTACATGATACGTAATGGTCACATCATTATTAAAACCGCATGCGACTAAAATACGCATACGAGCTCCAAATAAACTCGCTCGCAAAATAGAGCCAGAATAAAATGCAGCTGACACAAAAATAGTTAGCACGTAAAAAAAAAAATACACTTTATCATTTACATCAAATAAAAAAATATATAAGTGCAAAAAACTATTCAATTCAAAGCCTCGTGATTAGATTTTTGATCTCGTAATTTATCCAGAAATATATTATGTTATCAAATACATATGATACCGAAGTACTTGTGTGGACTAACTAAGGTGGAAATAACCGACCGTGAAATGAGATTAGCATGCCAATCTATGAATCTGAACTATTATACATTTGTTAGTAATTTCTTAACAAAATGTTTATCAATTTAAGATCTCCTTAATCAAATTGGCTATTTTATAGTGTATACCGTTGACTTAAGACGAATGATAATAAACAATATACAAAATTTACACAGAAATATTATAATGCCACTGTACCAATAAAAATTCGAATAAACTGTCACTGACATTTTTGTTACTAAATTCAAAAGCGTATTTGCGTATCTATCTCAAGGGTGATCCTAACAATCCAAAAAAGAAATCTCTATACCGGTGGTAACTAAACTTTTCCGAGTCGCGGCGCTCTTTATTTAATAAAAAAAATAAAAAATAAATTATTTAGAAACTTATAAAAAAAAATAGTACACTCCCAGAGAAAGCCAAAAGACCAGGCATAAAATGGACTGAAGAAAAAATGAGAACAAAGAAGCAGAATAAGAGAATACTGGAAGAACAAAAAGAATAATTCTGTTTGACTATGTGTGCGTCGTGGTCCCTAAGCCTTAATCGGAAAAAATAACTTTCTTAAACCCGCTTTTGATTCATCATTAGGATCAAATCAATTCATCAATTAGAATCAAAATTCAAAATGCTAATAAAATAAAACACATCTTAATAAGCAAAACATTTACTTGTAAAGAAAACTACTATAGAAAGGAATTAACTTCAATTAAAGGTAATCCGAGTTTTGAAAGATCATAGAATTTTACGGAATCTAGAGAATTAAAAATATACAGAAAAAGAATGAAACGGATTATATTAAATTTATAATATTATACAAATTTATTTATTTATTCACTCATAATAGTCATAAACCAATTACAGAGAAATAACAAATTTTTATGTAGATGAAAAAAAATTCTGAATCCTGGTAATGGAAAAGCTCATTTACATGAAAAAAATATTTTTGTTCTACAAACCTAGCTCTCTGAGTATATAAACAATAAAAAAGTATTTTTTTCTCCAATTTCTATAATAATTTCAATACGGCAATGGATTAAACTAAAAAAAAGGATTTATTTTTATAATTTATTAGTGATAAAAATGGTGTCATTAAATTAAATCCATTTTGTTAGAATTAAAATGCAGTTTGAAAATGTCATAATAAATGAGGTAATGAATATTCGAAACGCATTTTAAAGAAACTTGTTATGCGAACATTCCCGTGATTTTAAAAAGTGAGGGAAAGAAAATGACAATTTGCTTGTTTCGCTGTTAAATAATGAACTGTCTTACTAAAAGTTAAATCATTAACTGACGTTATAGGAGGACGTTTTATTTATTTCTAGGTACTTGAACAGAATCATTTATCAACAAAACAAAACGAATCATTGAATCTGCAATAAGTTTAAGGTGAGAAATGATCGGATACAGCCATGACTCATCGTCTACGTATAACTTGATAGCATCCTTCGAAACGAAAACATCTCCCATCAAGTAAATGCACTGATTGATAACTTGCTGTCGTTAATCAATAATTTATTTATGTTATTAACTATCATGAATCTATAAAAAAAAGTTATCAATAATTTACATTCATAAACATAATTTTTGTAATTAACTATATTTTTTTTAATAAAATGATTTACAGTAGATTGTAGTTAACTTAATAGCTCTTCTAAATAAATAGGCCAACGCAATTAGTTATATGCTTAACTCAATCAATCCTAAAATACAGGCATTCTTTAGATCAAGATTGATAAATAGTTAAAAACATCAAAAACTTTTATTTTAAATATTAATAGCAAAAAGTAGACCGATCGTATTTTGAATATAATACTGAAAATAATTAATTGTTAAAGATAATAAAAAAATTAAATGTGCTTATGCAAAGTAGCATATGTGGTCTACATATATCAGAAGCGGAAGTGAGGGGTCACAATCCGGGCCGTTATCAAGTATAACACAGCAATACCTCTAAACAAACGTTGTTTTCAACTACTATCTTAGACAGGAGATATACAGAAATAAATCCATCCACTAATTACACAAAGAAAAATTGATTTTTTTAAAAATAGATTTAACGTCGCTTCATATATATTTCATAATCAATCGTATAAATACAATACCATACGAAAGCCGGGGGGATAGAGATCGTAACCCAAATAGCGCCCAATTTTACATTTAAAAGCGAAAAATTGGCGTCAAAAGACTATGGTTTAGATTGAGGTGAATAATATTACATTCAAAAAGAATTAAATGGAAAAAACATGAAATTTTACCTTAAAAAGGTAAAAACGCATTTAAATAAAATGGTTGAATTAATCGTCAAGATAGAAATATTAAAATGATTTTTTAGAGCTGTAGAGGATATATACACATAAGGATAAAAAATTACGATGAATACTGAAATTTTAAAAAAATTATTCCTTGTACCATTATAACAATAAAACTTAAAAAATGGAAAGGATTTTATGGCTAACATTACCAATATAAAACTAATGTAAAAATCTATCACTAATTTAAAAAATGCAAACATTTTTATTAAAGTTAAAACCCGTAACATTGTTGATAGATCAGGTACATTAATTAAATTAGATTAACAACCATTGTTTAGTTATCTTCTTAAAAACCATTATACCATAATTGTACATACTAGTAATTTAATTAATATGTAATTAAAATAAATAACTTCCTAACTCTTTTGTTAAGTCATTAATTAAACAACTCTTCTTTACAAATGTGTAACAATACCCTCCTACCATCGTCGGAAATAAATAATCAAATTTCCTGAAAGTACAGCTCTAATAAAAGTATAAATTTAGTTAGTTATTCGCATATCGCAGATGATGTAAAATTTACATAATAAAAAATAATTATCGTAAAATTAAAATTAATAATTTAAAATACGTAAATACTATTTAAATGGCAAACTCTAAAAGGAAACCAAACATCAGAGGTTTTAGCATACATAATATTTTAATAAATCATGCCTTAAACCTAATTAAATAATCCATACCGTACACGTTTATATTTACACCTGAAAATTCAAAGTAATATATTTAAAGAGATTATAAATATCCTGACGGCGTGTTATATATATATATATAATACATATATATTAAAAACATGTTTAATAAGAATAATACTTTAAAATTTAAGAAAATTTTTCAATAACCGATTGAAAAATCCTTATTTCTGAAATTATTTTCTGGAGGAACGCTGTTCAAAAATATGTTTTAAACCGGCAGCTGAATAGTAATTAAAACATTAAGATTTAGTTATCTTAATGTTATGAATCATTAATTAATTAAAAATAAACAGATAGAATTAATATTAACAAGTATTTGTTTTTTTAATCATATTATATACATAAATGAGTAAGAAAAAATAATCAAAAACAGATTTTTGTACAAGTGCGGTCATCGGCCGCCCTTGCAGTTGACAATCAATTTATACAGTAACAATAATCGCAATCGTAATTTGTAAATACAAACATAAAAAACATTTAGATGTTAACAACAAAATCACAGCAAATTCTAAACTGAAAAATCTGTTCAATTTCCTAATTTGGAACGTAAATTAAAAACAATTTAAATAAATAAAAATCTACAAAACTCAAATTATTCGCATTTTTACAAAAAAAAAGTTTACAATTACTGTTTTCCCATTAAATACAAAATTAACATACGAAAGAGTTTTGAATAAAAGAATAAAAAATTAATATTTATGAATTAGAAAAATATTTAACTGTCAGCTCGCAAGAACTAATTTAAATTCATAAAAACCTAACTATGAAAATGAACTCATCGATACCAGTTAAAACACATATTTTTTCTTCTTATGGGATTAAACATGCAAATAATTATAATAAAATAACATTAAATAAAATGTAATTACGCAATAAAAAATAAATAAATACTAATGCACATAATTTTATTTATATAATTCTTTAACGAAGGGAATTAGTACATACGCTTGCTTAAGTACTATTGCGTATTTTTATGTCAATTAATACTTCTATTTTTCTAAAACAAAACTTATTTCCGAATGTCTTCAGTACGTAAACAAATATATACAAAAAAAGATTAAAAGTACTAAACAAAGAACTCGTATCTAATCAGATAAAAAAATTGTTTTACTGTCAAAACAAATAGGGCGTGTCGAGCCATTAACACAGAAAAACTCAATTTTAAAACATAATAGAACAAACATAATGGGAAAAAGATAAATAAATAATTAATGCTTATTTTGGCTTAAATACGTATAAATAACATTATTAGATGCAATAGAAATAGCCGATTGCATAACTTTTACATGCATTTCATCTACATAGAATTCATTTAACTGAAAACGTAATAGTTTAGTTAATTACTAATAAAATAATGATTTATCCTGGTTAATACTGTAGCAGTAATAGTAAATTAATTACCTTGGGTATTATTTGAAGAGTATGTTGTATTATAACCATTACTTCTAATCTTATAAGGCTGCTGATAAGTTATCTGATAAGGAGATAACTGTGTATCCCACCAATAGCAGTTAAGCGGGGGAGTCGGCGCTGGGTAAGGCATGTGACGACGGTTTTTTATACCGTAAGTGTCACCTGTAAAAGACTGAATTTTTGATTCAGTCATCATAAATAAAAAAAAAGACAAAACAATTTAAAACTTGAAAATATCCACAGTTGTATTCAATAAGAAAAAACTAACGACACTGAATGCTAACCACAACACAAATTCACGTAGTACACGCACTAACTGAACAGCAACTGATAGCAGTAAAGCAATATGGTTCAGTGATGCTACGCGATGACAAGAAATTTCCCTCATACTGTGTATAAAATTACCTTTTATTATTTAAATTTCCCAATAATTTCTTCCACTTGAAGAACAAATTATTACCTTCCCCGCAAACATAACATCGTGCTACCATAAACTTGCACTATTTACCTGTATTATTTTTCTTTCTTTTTTTTTATTTACTCAAACGTTAATTTGGTTTTATTAATTACAGCGTTGAATTTATATTAGCAGAATATTTATAATTTAGTTTATTATTTTTACTATAATAAATCGTACTGCTTATACGTCTTTTCATAAATAAATATGCAGTATTTACATTTTTTTTTTTTTAATAGAAAAAAGTTTTTTAATAAAAAATGAAATAAATTTGTAGGTTGTCGGATTTAACGATATATTAAATTAACAAATTACTCAACATTACTGAAATAAAAAAATAAATATTTTTAATATTTAATTTTAAATTATTCCAAATTAAAAAATTAAATAAAATTGTTCAATATTACTTTTTTATCCTACTTTTCAGTTGTGTGAAAAAAATTACTATTTTTTCAGGATATTTATACAGTAGATACATAAATATTAAAAATTAACAATTTTTTTCACGATATTTACAATCGGTTCCTTAAGTAGAACCATCAGCAGATCGTTTCATAATAAGCACATGATAAGGAGTTCTTAAGTTCATTAATAAAAGAATATATTTGCCAACAAGTCATAGTCCATAAAAACAAACAATTAAATAAATATTCAATAAAAAAATAATCAAGCAATACCTAGTCGAACAAAGAACAAAACAACTTAAAGTATCTATAAACAAATAGAGAAGTGAAAAAAAATCACTAGATTTAGGGATAGTTGTCATTCAGTAGCCGCTAAATCAAGCATATGAAGACGTTTCAAACTTCGGACGTCCCCAGTGTTATCAAGCAAATTGATCGCTAAGTGGCTGACGTGATTTTCTAAACGTTGTTGGTTTTTAACGCTGTGCAATCTCATAACCTCATGAACCGTCGCAAACTCCAAATATTCGTGAATTTCATCATTCCTTGTGAAACACGGCGCCTCTGCAATTTTTCTCGTTACCTTGTTTTGGAAGCCAATGTAGTTCCCTAAACTTCGCGTTTACTTGTTTTCTTTTCATCCTCACGTGATACTTCCAGGCCAAACGCCGATATAGGTGCAGTCCTAGATACCGCACATTCTCTCTTGGGAGATCATGACATGTTTACACTACTAGAGTCACCCATTCTCATGGCAAATGTGACGTGCTTCGATTTATACTAATTAACTTGAGTTAAGTTCTAACCTTGATAGAGTAAGGACGTACTGCTGTGCGCTCGTGTAACAGCGTTGCTTGCTGATACACGTGTTGTTATGACTAACTGTGTTTTGCTTATGCTTAATAATTCTGCGTATTTGATTAAATCTGACACACTCCCTGTATGAAATCAGTTTTTTTTTATTTTATAAAACATTATGAAATAAAATATTATTTAAGTTCCGAGTGGTCAGCATTTTTTGCAACTTGTTTAAATTATGAATAAATTTGTAACGCCGCAGTCTCAAAAAGGAAAACGGGTTCGTCCAGTTAATTCGCCATGACCAAACAGCAAAACGAATCCCTGGATTTGAAAATGTAGATCTATCTCAAGGCATGAAAGCAATGATGAGGAAATTCTTCGATGATAACTTGGTCAAGCTAGCGACACAAGAAGATTTTTGGGTATGTCGGCTACGATTCGAGATCTCGCGGAGGAAAATAGATCGTGGAAAGAAGTGCAGATTTTGAAGGAAAACGCTAAAATTTTGAGCCGGCTTGTAATTACGAAGACCGGGCACGCCGCAATAATTTAATATTCAAAGAGCTGAAATTTAATTCCGATACGGATTGCCGTGTGATTGTGAGAGACTTCTGTAGGGATGTATTACAGATACATAGGCAAGTAGTGATTAATCTAGCCCATACATTTGGTAAAAAAAAGAATAGTTCTCCCATTATTCCGCATTTGCCATTTGATAGCGATATTGAGTGTATATTAAAAAACACAGTGAGATTAAAAGGAACTATCATGATAGTACACAACCCACCGGGTTGGTCTAGTGGTTAACGCGTCTTCCCAAATCAGCTGATTTGGAAGTCGAGAGTTACAGCGTTCAAGTCCTAGTAAAGCCAGTTATTTTTACACGGATTTGAATACTAGATCGAGGATACCGGTGTTCTTTGGTGGTTGGGTTTCAATTAACCACACATCTCAGGAATGGAACTGAGAATGTACAAGACTACACTTCATTTACACTCATACATATCATCCTCATTCATCCTCTGAAGAATAATCTAAACGGTAGTTAACGGAGGCTAAACAGGAAAAAGAAAAGGTTAAAAGCATGATAGTACACAAGGACTTTTTTTGGGAAACTAGGAAGATAGGAGAAAACTTGTAGCGATTCGAAGAGAAGTTATTAAAGCGGTGGTCAATAAGATTAATGTGAACCAGCTGATTGTGGAGGCTCAAAAATTTACTTGGACGGCGACGGAATGGTTAATGTGCGGATCGCAAGACGAAGTGGAAAATTGAAGATGATGTTCAATTATGACTGTGGGTAAATTGTTAAAAAAACAATGAACATACCGGGGAGGTTCGATAGTGTGAGGTTTTCTGTCAGGAAGGGGAGAGAAAAAAATACTTAAGATTCTAGGATATAATATAGCGGGACTCAGCGGTAAGTTATTACTGCATGAATTTTTCGTTTATAAAGAAGTATGATATTGTGTGTTTGATTGAGACTTGGGTGGATGATAAGAAAGCTGAACGATTTGAATTTTTTTTTGAGGAGTATAAAGTTGTATGGGTTCCAGCAGTTAGAAGTTCGGGTTATGGAAGGACTAAAGGTGGAATTATGCTAGCCTATAAATATAATTTGCGGGTTCTAAATTGTAGTTTTTTCCAAGCTGTGGGAGGGACAGCAATGACAGTAAAATGGTATGATTGTTGTGTGTACGTTAACAGTAGTGGAACGTGGGAGGATGATTTTAGATTATGAAGGTATATGGAAACCACTGGGGAAAGTTTTACTTTGTAATATTAGTGGATTTTAATAGTAGAATACGAGATCGACAGATACTGCCAGGTGAAATAATGGAGACTGAATGATGTAAATGCAATTATTAGGTATTCTAAGGATGAGGTGGTAAATGCTCGGGGACAGAAAGTGATTTAATTGTGTAAGGTTTGATCTGCGTGTGATGAATGGGAGAACAAGGAGTGATGAGAAGGGTGAATGGACTTTTATTAGGGGGATGAGAAGTTCGATTGTAGATTTATGTTGCACATCAACAAAGTTGTTAAGTACAGTTAAACGATTTTCGAGATATTTCTACAGATTTCTCAGATCACATGCACAATGAGGTGAGAGTACAATGGCAGCGACCATTTAAATATGATAATTGTTTTTTTACTCTGTTATCGAAGCTGAGCTAGTCTACGGCGGAGACAGAGAGGTACAAGCATGCATTGGAAAACTTAACACGGGACGCGGCTTTGTCTGGCAAAAGTAATCAGGATGGGGAAAAAATTGTAGGTATGATTTATCAGGCAGCCGGAAGAAATCTGACAAATAGAGGAAACATTAAAGAACCCGGTAGACAGAAATGGTTTGACTGGGAATGTCTTAAGGCTAGGAAAAAATGTTTTGCTTGTTTAAATTTATATAGACACCTTAATACAGAACAAATGTGCCTTATTTATTTGGAAGAAGGAAACAATTATCAGTCTCTGTAAAAAAAAACTGATTTTTTAAAGGGGTAAGAGATAGATTTGTAAGGGTTGGGGATTCATGTGAATTTTGGGAACTAGTTAAAGTTATTTAGTTATTTTGAAAGAGGGGATTTAAATGTATGATGGTAATTACAACATGTGAATGGGTGCAACATTCTCATTGTCTATTATCTGTGGGAAGGGGGGCTCTGTTCCGGTCGAATATGCATTACCGTTTAGGACGAACGAAATTTTGGACTCTCCAATCGATGAGGTAGAATTAAATGCTGTCTTGTAGAAAGCAAAAGAAAATAAAGCCCCAGCTACAGATAGGATTCCCTTCGAATTTTACAAAGCTGCACCAAAGGATTTCAATAAAATATTGTTTAAATTTTTTAATAATATTTTAGAGACCGGACAAGTGCCCAGTAATTTTTCGGAAGGAATTATATTCCCGATCCATAAAAAAGGAGATCTGTCGGATGTTAAGAATTACACAGGTATTTCGTTTATTATCGCAATAACAAAACTATTTTCTAGTATTTTATAAACAGGCTGATAAAGTGACTAGGTGATAATAATATTTTAAATGAAGCTCAAGCTTGTTTTAGAAAAGGCTACTATAGACCACATATTTAATCTGCATACTTTAATTAATTTGAAATTTAGAAATAGAAGTGGTAAAGTGTACTGTCTGTTTGTCGATTTTAAGGCCGCCTTTGATAGCATCGACAGATCTCTTGCTTCTATATAAGTTATATGAAACGGGTTTGTCTTAATAGTTTTGCAGGGTTATTGGAGAATTATATAAAAATACGCATGCATTTGTGTGCTGTTCTGAGGGTTTAACTGAAGGGTTTAGTACATTTAGCGGTTTAGAAAAGGGATTTTTATTATCACCTGTTTTGTTCTCATTGTTCATCAATGATCTTATGGATTGCATCGGGGAGGGCATTTCGATCGATGATAATAAAGGATTGTTGTATGCTGATGATTTGACGATAGTGGCGTCCTCGCCAAAAACGCTTCAGACAATGATTAACAATCTAAAAAAGTACTCTGAACAGTGAGAATTAATCATTAATATAGAGAAAACAAAGATTATGGTTTTCAGGAGAGGGGGTCACTTAGCGAGTTTAACAGGAGCGAAATGTCGGTAATATTTAGAACACGAGGTGTGCTATGGAGATTAAAGTCCGGGTAGGGAAGGCTATGCACATTTAGACTGGAGGAAGAACACATATCACAATTTATCGGAAGGTGCCCGGTATTAGCGTATATAAGAAATTCTAAACTGAGCAACAGTGTCATATCAGGGGAACAGATAATTAATCTACTTAATGGTCAAATATGGAGATATGTGATGTGTGGGTATGTTATCCAGGTGCTTCGAATTTACGATGAAGTATATATTGCTGAGTCCGCTGCACTGAAAAATATAAGTTAAAGGTAACGTCATAATCAAACTAATTGTACATTAATAAAATTATATTCTCAGACTGGGTGAGGATTAATGCTTATCTTGTACGTGTTGTACTGTACTGACATTATTTTTGTTTTTTATTATGTCTAGTTTATTTTCCTTTAGCCGTTAATGGTAGTAGAATTTGGTTTACTTCTGGGAATTAGATGATTATTTATTACTTTGCGTCCTTTATATATATATATATATATATATATATATATAATTATTAGATTATTATTATGTTGTGTTTGTTTATAGTACAGTTTTTACCTCAACCTGAACCCATCGGATTGGTCTAGTGGTGAACGCGTCTTCGCAAATCAGCTGATTTCAAAGTCGAGAGTACCAACGTTCAACCCTAGTAAAGGCAATTACTTTAATACAGATTTGAATAATAGATCGTGGATGACGGTGTTCTTTGGTGTTGGGTTTCAATTAACCACAAATCTAAGAAATTGTCTACCTGAAACTGTACAAGACTACATTTCACTTACATTCATACGTATCATCCTCTGAAGTAATACCTGACGGTGATTCCCGGAGGCTAAAGAGGAAAAAAAGACGAAAACCTGACAGATGACCAGTTCATGGTCATGTCTATAAAACATTGTTTATGTATTTTTTTTATAATCTTCATTCTGAAATAAACATTTTGTTGTTATTATTTTCCTAATTAACTTTAATTCTCCGTTTTTTCTGTCATACGCAGACAAGGTCCAATGCCGTTTGACTGGTCGCGTGCCTGATTCAAGGTCTGCGTTAACGGCAAGTAAAGCAGTGTCATCGCAAAATGTAGCGACGAAGCAGCCTTCCAAGTTGGAAGGTCCGCAATGAATATTGAATACAGCACAGAATCTAGTATAGAGCCCTGAGGAACACACAATCTAATGTAGAAGAATCTCGTCAATAAAAATTAGATTAAAAACTAACACCCAATAATATAAAAATATAGTATATGACGTATGCCAAAAGCGAAATAAAAGCACAATGAAATATCACATAATTAATCTAAATTAAAACAATAAAACTACTATCTGCCATACGCTAAATTGCAGAAATAGCTAAAATATACTAAATAAAAATCATATATTTGAATATAAAAGACGGCCCTAAGAACTCTTAAAATATTCGATAACATCGTTTCATTGTTTCCTAAGATATTTCGGAAGTTAGTCTAGTTTTAACTTCCGACGCAATGCCGCCTAACAGACACAAGGGTATGGTGAATAATTAGTTGGCAGTCGAAGCGAACACAAACTGGTATCGGTCGAGTCATGAAATAGCCTAGTGTGCCCTATTCGCAAACGGCATGTAATTTTCTAACTCCATGTGATCTTTCTTTTTGTTTAATGAATTAAATCATCACAGAAGCTTACAGAATAGCTTGTACGTAGGAATATAGAAACTGGATTCTTGTAGCGTATGAAAAAAAGGCTATGCCTGATCGAAATTCGAACCCAGGATCTTCGAATAAAGGTCGATATGCTACCATTCCGCTACAGTGATCAAGATTTTTTACTTTGGGGGTTTTATAAAGGATCTTGTGTGTGTGTGTGTGTGTGTGTGTGTGTGTGTGTGTGTGTGTGTGTGTGTGTGTGTGTGTGTGTGTGTGTGTGTGTGTGTGTGTGTGTGTGTGTATACAACACCTGCGCAGGTGTTATACATACCTGTGCTATCTACTGATTTACCCGATTTGAGGTACATCCCAAATCGGGTAAATCATGTAAGATTAAAGTAGTTCGTTACTTCACACATGATGAATAATTTTTTTTAGCTACACGATTTCTAGTATTTCTTTTACAAAATAGTAAATTCTTTTGTGTGCGTTTTGTTGTGCGCGCGTTTGTGAAGACCAAAAAGAAACCAGCTAAATTTTCAGTATAAAATCCTTTTAATGAAATTTCCTATGCAGAGAATTTCTTCTGAACGGCATGTCTATGCTGAAAATTGTTTGATTTCAGTATAATAGAATATTACTATTACCGGTGTTATACGACTACATTAACATGCAACAAGTCATAAATATTGATGAAACATCTACAAAGCGACATATTTTCAGCTTTCAACTTTCCAGCCTGAGTTTTTCCCGGCATTTTAAAATAGATCTTATGTACATTTAAAAAGACTATGATGAATTATTGACCACATGAAGCGCAATACTACTTTAATTCGACCTTTTGGCATTCCGTTTGTTTGTTTGTATCGCTGTTACGAAGAAACACGTTATCAAAATTTAATTTAATTTTGCACAAATGTTCTTTGTTATTAAAATCTCACCGCCTTTTGTGTATAAATTTTTATTTTGTTAAATATTTTGTAATATCCCATTAAGAAAAAAAAAATCAATGGCGATTTTCGGCAGTTATCGCCTAGTAATTTCCGGTGTCCCGAGAAACAACGCTTCTGTTATTGCTATCTCTTTTGTTCTTGAGTTAAAATTGTTTTCCATGAGTTTATCAGTTAATTGACTGGTTTGGTACTGTTTTCAACTCCTTTCTATTCTGTGCTAATCTTTTAACCTCAACATCTGCATTGTATCCGACATCTTCAATTATGGTATATAGGTATTATTAATATTAACCTTAATCTTTAACACTGACTCAATCTTCAACAATTAACTAAGAATGACAATTCCTTCAAATAGTTCTTCTATACTAGAAGTAGTTTTTTTATATTCAGTAAAATATGAACGAGGGTCTACTGTTCACAGAAAGTAATAGTATGTGTACGATTTATTTTCCGATCCAATTTTTTGCACGCGTTTTCATGTTTGTGAAAATATTTTTTTTTTTTGGAGTTGTCCATCAACACTGAATTTTTTTCATCGGTTTACAGGTAAGTTACATGATTGAATTTGATTGTTTTTGCTATACACACGATAAATTATTAAGTACCGCTGCGGAACAAAGCAACAATATTTTGCCTAATGCCCCTATAAACCATTACAAATCAATAATATAACAGGGTTAACCCATATAAACCTCTATAAACCATTACAAAATTTTGTAATCACACGCATAAAACTAGCTAAAAAATATTGTAAATAATCAGGGCGGTAATTAATGTTTTTTCAGAATGCATAAAAAATCATATAAAATTAATTACCAATTATTGTAATACAAAATTTTCATTAATTTTTTCAGTAATGCGACGGTCAAAAGCAATTTTTTTTCTCAAAGTTGGTATCCGGTTAAACTTAGACAATGAGTCATGGCAGCGTCCACTCTGTTCTCCGTTTAATTTTATTATACATTCCTTTATTTTCGTTTTACTCGCATATGAATCTTTTCAAGTTCCAGGAAGTAAATAAAAAACATCCTTTTTTAAAATTAGTTTAAACTTATTTATTTCTTAGAAAAAAGCACATAATCTTTTAATAGCAACTCTTTTGTAATTTCTTTTCTTACGTGTCTAAACCACAAAATGTTATCATAAAACAAATTTTCGACAATAAATTCTTCTGTCATTAATTTTTATTTGATAAGATTGTTTTTTTATTATATCCGTTAAGTTTATGTATTTATTTATATAATATTTTTATATTATATTTCTTCTTTTGACCATATTATATTATATTATATTAGATCTTCTATTGACCATGTTCTTAATGGAAAACCTATTTCCAGTGATTCTACTGCAGTTAAAATTCGATTTCTATATCTATTATTAGCTATAGTTACAAAACGTACGATCTTATTTTCCGTTCAAATCGCTAATCCACTGGTTTTTCCCGTCCAAATATTGTTGTTGATCGAAATATTGTTGTTGTTGGTCCAAATATTGAAATTACTGATCGAGAAACGTTATATGAATATCTGAATCATAATAATGAAAAGAATTAGAAGAAGCAGGTCTCTTCTTTTTTAATTTCGAAATTATATACAAAGCAGATTAAAAAAAGAACTGCAAACGAAAAAAACGAACCGTCTGAAAAAATCTAATAACATAAAAAGATTTTATTCCGACAATTTTCTTACAGTTTGACAAATCTACATTAATGAAAAATCAGTTTTCGTTTCCATTAAATTTTATTTTTTATTGTAAATACAGTTCTACTGCGAATTTTTTTTTGCTTGTTGATATCGCCACATAACCTTGAAGTTTGTGCGTGGGTTATGGAAACTGAATTTTGTAGTGTATGAAAAATGCTACGCTTGAGGGGATTCGAACCCGGGACCTCTGGATGTGAAAGGCCGGGACTCTACCACTCTGCCACGGAGATCGGCGTGTTTATATTTATATCCATTATTCCTTTTCTTTAGGTACGATGTACGTTACCAAAAGAGAATTAAACCTTTATTTACAGGTCATCAAATTAAATAGCTGGTTTATCCTTAAAACTTTTTAACCATAAAATTTTTCTTCAATCTGGAGATGTGCTTCTCTGAATGTCTCAGTACACGTGAAAAATACTCAAGTTTATTTTCTTAACAATTTTAACTGGTTTTGTGGTGTAGTATCCAACCATTTAAGTACAGCCTCATTACAGACCGTTTCTTTTAACTAATCTTAAGAAACACTGATATTGCTCACATCTTAAACACCTCAATTCTCTTCAATGATACTTTTGACACAGTCTAAATACCATAAAACAGGATAGAAAAATACAATGTTAAATCTTTTTTTCTATATATATGCAATCATATATTAATATTGATACAAATGAATTCCACATTAACTTGTTTTCAGTCGTCTTACGATTGTCTTCACTGACGTTTTCGACGTCAGCTGATCTTGTGTTTTTTTTTTGCTACCGTTTTTGCCCACGAGGTAAAGATGATCTTAATTTTTTAAATATTTTTGAAAAAACATTTTCAAAGACAAACCAAACCAAGTTTGTTGTGTTAGAAACATTTAGGTATCATGCGTAAAGTATGGATAGCGTGTTAATATTTTGTTTGGATACTAAGTTTCTATGAAGTGATTTCGAAAACTTATTCCTTTTGAGTGTAGCGTTTGTACAGTAGCCACCACATAACGGCGAGCTTGAATGATCAGCCCGAACGACAATGCTACACTATTGTTCTATGAAATATTGGTACAGCATCATTAGTCATCCTCTTAGTAGCACAAACATGATGCATGAAACGTTGTGTAATAATCGTCGCCGTTACTTGGCGGTGACTGTGCCTGTTTTTAGTACATATGAAGAAAGAATCTGCACGATTTAAATTTGAAACCGTATAGCGATCAAAATTACAAAAGTTAAGAGGAAAGACAGAAAACGTCTTAATTATGCGACTGGGTTTCAAAAACATTTTCGATGGAGCGATAGACCCGAAGCTATGTTTCATGTCAGATGAGATCTGGGTTAGTTATCATAAAATCGTCCTCACCAGATACTTACGCGTTCTTTTAACAAGGAGAAAATCAATGTATGGTGTATTGTTTATGGTAATCATATAGTGGGAGGCTATTATTTTCTGACTGGGATGTCAATTAAGAAGTGTTACGAACAATTATGCACGAATTCTACGCTCAATTAACAGATTGTGAAATGTTACGGCATTTTACAATAAGACGGAGCAATGTATTACGCGTTTATGCGGCTTTTACAGAACAACTGTTAGGGGAGAGCGGTGGTCTCACAGGATCTCTCCAGATATGCCTAGTTTTCCCAACTCAACTGATTTGGAAGTCGAGAGTTCCAGCGTTCAAGTTCTAGTAAAGTCAGTTATTTTTACACGGATTTGAATACTAGATCGTGGATACCGGTGTTCTTTGGTGATTGGGTTTCAATTAACCACACATATCAGGAATGGTCGAACTGAGACTGTACAAGACTACACTTCATTTACACTAATACATATCATCCTCTGAAGTATTATCTGAACGGTAATTACCGGAGGTTAAACAAGCAAAAGAAAGAGATATGCCTAGTTGCAATTTTTTTCCTATGGAAGCTGTTTAAAGGATGGAGTTTATGAATTAAATCCCCACACTATATATGAACTGAAGACGAATATTCAACAAAAAATCGACCACATTGATAGCACCGTTTTGCGTCAGGTGACTAAATATGATCACTCGAGCAAGACGCTCATTTCGAACATATTTTATAAAAATAGGCTAAATATGATTAATAGGGAGGATGAAATATGTAAACTTTTCCAAAAGTAAATAATTAAATTAAATTAAATCATGTCATCCATAAAATGTTCTGAGTTTAGTCCTGAAACAGTTCGGTTTTTAGTTGCTCAATTCTTGAAATGTAACTTTTATTATCAGATTTTTTTTATATTTTTATTTTAGTCTATATTAAATTTAAAAAGGTCATAAAGGTAGGTAACCATTTAAGGGTTATAGATATTTTATTGGGTTGACGTCTTCGTTATGGTTGTCAGTGACAAGGACAACCATAACATAAGGATCCGCTACCATAAGGATTATTGTAGCGGATCAAACAATTTAATTTTTATTCCTTTTTTTCAATATCGTTGTCTTAGTTAGCCTAGATAATATTTTATAAATCATTATTTCATTTTCTTTTTATTTATCCCTTATGTTTCCACTTTTTTTTGTATAAATTTTTCTGGATTTTTACAGTTTTTACGGTTGGGTGGTGCCTTTACTGAATTTAATCTTCTAAAGGATATCAACTTCTACGTACGCTAACTGTACTTTATTACTTAACTCGGTTATTAATATAGGAACCAGTTCTTACAAAAAGTCCACAAAGTAACATATTTACTAAAATCCACTGAAAATACAACAACTATTGTTAATTGTGTATTCAACCATTGATCAATACAAAATAGTGTATTATTCAGAAGACAGGATTTGCGATACAGACGGTTAAGTGCTAAGATGTATTACATTATTTAGTACAGGCAATTTGTCATCAAAATAGGCTGTATTTGAAAATCCTTACCTACCGATTGATCTTTTGTCCATGCCTTAGGGGTGATGAGGGAAGCTTAATTCCAGATTTTGAACATCTCCCCTCCCATAGATTTTTTAAAAACTCGAAATACTCAAAAAGTTTTTGAATGAGTTTTTCTCTAAATCTATGCATTTTAGAGAAACGTTTTTCAAACAAAAAATTTAGAGGACATTCTCCTCTACAATTAATGTCTTTGAAGTTATGCCGTATAATTTTAAATTGAAATACTAGGTGGCGCTGAAGTTGTAAAAAACGTTGTAAACGGGTAGACCGGTTTCGAACACGTGCCCAATTCACAACATTTTCACACTTTCACAAGCTACAGCTCCAAAACAGTAAGTCGTACAAGAGAATTGTTTAAATAAAAGTTGTCTGTTTTTTGAGATTAACAACTTTTCCAAATGCAATACAGACGAAAAACATGTTTTTTACAACTTCAGCGCCACTTAGTATTTCAATTTAAAATTATACTTCATAACTTTAAAGAAATTAATTGTAGAGGAGAATGTCCTCTACAATTTTGTTTGAAAAACTTTTCTTTAAAATGCATAGATACAGAGAAAAACTCATTTCAAAAACTTTTTGAGTTTTTCAAAAATATATGGGAGGGGGGATGTTAAAAATCTGGAGTTAAGCTTCCCTCATCACCCCTAACATATGGAAAAAACATCAATCGGTAGGTTTGTATTTTCAAATAAAAATACAAATTGACTGTACTAATTGTGCAGTACAGTATTGTGTACCGTTGTTTCAATAAGGATATTTATTCAATATCAATTAATTACTGGACCTTAGTTAAATCGAAAACATCCTTCTTACTATTAATATCAAAAGTATCAGAAACCAACCAACTAAACATTTTGAAGATTTAAACAAAATTTTTAAAAATCTCGGAAAATTTTTCCAGAATTTTTCAATTAATAATTCTTAATTCTAAATAATGTTTTATTTATAGTCCCTTCAACAATTAAAGTAATTATTGGCTTAAGAGTATAATATAAGTGTAACGGTAAACGTGTAGTCTTGAACAAACCGATATAGAAATCAGCTAATTTACGAAGATGAATTTACCACTAGACCAACCCGGTGGGCTAAAATTAAAATATTGTATCAAAATATTGAAAATTTTCGTAGAATAATAATATAATTTACGATAATTTATAAAAGCTATAAAACATAATTATCTTTATGATATTTAAATATGATCTAAATAATTACGAGATAATAATTTTCCAGAACAAAGATCTAATTATATTACACAGTATAATATATAAATACACAGTATACTAAAATATTATAGTTATTATGCAATATCAATCAATAACGGAAGTAAATTATTATTGCATTATCATGACTCATCGGCTATGTATAAATTAAAGAGAAAAAAGGAGCTTTATATTCCTTCCATTATAGTAGGCTTTAACTACATGAAAGAATTATCTCTAAGAAAAAAATCATTACTCTTCAAATTGTTATATTTCTCATTATTTTTATGTTCTAGGGTGTCTAAAAATACTAAAATCTTGTTTGTAAGTGTAGGTGTGTGTTGGCGTTCGCATTGACTTGTGTCTAAGAAACAATTTGAACGCACATTATAATAATAATTATTATTACTGTGATAGGAAACACGTAAAGCATTACGAAATTTTTTTCCGGGCGAAAAACGCTCGGCGTTATCATCGCCCGGATAGGATACATTTGTTGCAATAAACAAACAGATATTACATTTTACGTCTTAATCAGAACAATAAAACATCCAACTGTTACACTGCAACTAGCATGAAGAGCCGATAAACACTACATTAAATCAAATATCCAAGTATAAACGAACGGCCTTATGAAATAACATCCGGTTTAAAATTTTCTTATTGTTGCCCGGGATATGTCAAATGTTTCTGGGCAATTTATGTTTAACACGCAAGGCCGCGTAACTTATGCAATCCACTAGGATGTGGCAGTATTTCTAGAAGTGTGGAACATTTCGTTTTTAATTGTTTGATATGTTTGACCCATGCTACCGAAAAATAAACCTAAAAACTTAACATCGGGAGAAATAGAAATTAGCACTCCGTTGAGAAAATTTTCGGAATAAAAGGGTTCCGCAGACGAGAAAAGACATACATATACATTTTGTTTTTTCAGGGGAAAAGATGAAGCCGGTAACCTTGGACCAAGCTTCAAGGCAATATTTAGTGTTCTGTAGTAGTCCCAAAAGCAAAATCATAAAAATATATCGCAAATAAAGGACATAAAATACGTGACTGCACACATTTAGTAACACTGTTGATGGCTGTAGTAAACTAACTGGCATTTAATATGCTTGTTTGAGGCATACCATTCTCCAAGGTGACGCTACTCGTTACAAAATTTCCAACACGAACACGGGAAGTTTGGTCATTTAAGAAACCCCTATAAAAGCAAGCATATTGTCTTTGACTCCCCATTCTTTAATGGTGTTTAGAATACCCCGTCGCCAGGCCGTGTCATATGCCTTCCTGATATTAAAGAAGATAGCGACGAGGCGCTGGTAAGAAATCGTTTTGAATAGCTGCTTCTAGTGACACTAAATGGTCAAAGGAAGATCTTCCTTCGCGGAAATCACTGTTCTGGAGATAAAAGGTTATGTCTCTCTAAGTACCATTAAGCCTGCGGTTCACTATTCTCTCCATTACTTTGCATAAATAGCTTTTGAAGGAGATAGGGCGGTAGCTTGAGGGGTGTGCTTTTGTTTTAAGTACTACCCACCGCGTTGGTCTAGTGATGAACGCGTCTTCCCAAATCAGCTGATTTGGAAGTCGAGAGTTCCAGCGTTCAAGTCCTAATAAAGTCGGTTATTTTTACACGAATTTGAATACTAGATCGTGGATACCAGTGTTCTTTGGTGGTTGGGTTTCAATTAACCACACATCTCAGGAATGAGACTATACAAGAGTATACTTCATTTACTCACACATATCATCCTCTGAAGAATTATCTGAACGGTAATTACCGGAGGCTAAACAAGAAAAAAGAAAGGTTTAAGTACTGCCGGCCTGCGTGGAGCGAGTGGTAGCGTCTCGGTCTTTCATCAGGAGGTTCCTGGTTCGAATCCCGGTCAGGCATGGCATTTTCACAAGCTACACTGTCATCCATCTCATTCTCTGAAGCAATACCTAACGTCGGTGGTCGTGGAGGTTAAAAAAAAATAGGTTAAGTAATGGTATGACAATTGCTTCTGATCAGATCGGTGGGAACGATTAATTACGTAGAACTAATTTTTACAGAAAAATAAAACAACAAATCACGGAGTGATGTAGGTGTTGAAGTGCACTTCTAAAATTTGACGAAATTTGAACTGAAACTGAACTTTTGACAATATTTTTACTAGTGAGTGTTTAGCTTATAAATTTTAATACGTTTGGAAGTTTATATCATTTGAATGCTTAATGGAAAATATACAGAAATACATTTTTTAAACTGTTTACAGTTTACAATTCTAGGTTTAAAAATTTATTTTTTATTTTATTTTACTAAATGAAGTAATATCAAGGCAAATATAGTTTTCAAGTTTTAAGTCGGTAGAAGAAGATAAAGTTTTCAATTTTTAAAGTAATTTTTTATCTAACATATTATCATTTGAGTTGTTTTAATTCATTTTAAAATAGTATCTCTTGACAAAAAAATGTCTTTCATAAAGTGACGTTAAAAAATCAATAAAAAAATTTAATTTATTTTACTTCAAATAACATAAGCAAATAAATATTATGCAGTAATTTACTGTCAATATAATTATCTTTAATTAATTTATTAAAAAAATTAATTTATTTTACTTCAAATAAAAAAATAACAACTTATCATTTATGAGGGAATAAATGCAGACTATCACATAATTATCCTCCAAATTCAGGTTGGACATTTTTAACAGATATCGAATAGGAAAGAGAATCCTTGAACAGCTAGCTATAGGCAAAGCCACCATCCTCAAAACACAAAAATATTAAGGAAGTTGTAACTCAAAAAAATTTCCCATGTCCTTAACATGAAAATTTGAAAAACTATCGAGGAGAAAGGATCATTAATAATCCCAAGGATATATGGTAAAAAGAGACAGTCTACCCAAAAAAGAATAGCGAAAGTGGTACAGCTACAACCAAAGGAATACCTCAGGCTATGCCTGGTACTGAGCAACCATCCGATCAACAATCCATCGAGAGATAGAGGTACCTTCACCCAGAAGCGGCACATTCTGCTAGTGAGTTTTTCAATATCAGCTTAAATATTTACTGAAAGAAATTTTCTAACGTGCTACCTGAAGCGTACTTGGACATCCTTAAGGAAAACTATCTTTAGAATTACGATGTGTGGAAATATACATAAACGGGTGGCCCAAAAGTCATAAGAGATTATATCTTTTTTAATTAATAAGGTTCTTTCCTTTTGCTTTAGAAATCGTGGTTAGTAGTCTGAAAATTCTCCAAGAAAAAATTCACAATCCTACAACCCGCCAAAATCGTTCTGTTTTACTTTGAAAACAAACATTCAATTGTAAGAACGCAGCGGATATATTGTCAACATTTTAACATTAGAGATCCGCCCTCGGAATAATGATTCGTCGCTTAATAGATCGTTTCCAGCAACACAATTTAGTAACTGACCCTTCACGTATCGGGAGATCACGGTCAGCTAGGGCAGAGGCGAATAAGTAACGTGTACGAGAAGTATCGAAAAAGAACCAGAGAGTGTATCCGCAGACGAGCTAAACGTCTCATCTCTCGTTTGTCGCTGCAGCATATTTTACACGGTTTACACCTTTCCTATTCAACTGATTCAGGAAATAAAACCTGCAGATTATCCGTAATGGCTGAATCGTGCAGTCCCATTACAAAGATTGGCAAGAGAAGAAAACGGGTTTATTCAACATTTGATTTTGTTCATGAGGCTCATTTCCACCTCAAGGATTTTGTAAATAAGCAGAACTGTAGAATCTGGAGCACCGGATCTTCAAGAATTATATACCAGCATGAATTACACCCTCTCCAAGTGCACAGTATGGCGTGGAATAACATTGCAGTCATTATTGGACCTTCCTTCTTCGAAAATGACAGTGGTGATACCGCGATGGTCAGTGAAGAATGATAGTGGGTGCTTCAAAATTTCGAAAGACTTGTAGTGGAAAACAGACCTGGAATGTGGTTTCAGTAAGATTGTGCCATTTGTCATAGTTGAAGCCAAAACGCAAATTTTACGAACATTTTTGTGAACGATTAATGTCCAGATCTGCAGTGGATTGGCCGTCACGGTTTAACGCTCCCTGACTTTTTTCTTATGGTACAAGTAAAAGGAAGGGTATTTGTAAACAAATCCCAGACAATTTTTACAGCTGCAGGATATCATTAGTGCAGAAATTAGAAGACTAAATACACTGACAGTTGTTATGGAACATGCCGTAGGAAGATTTCCTCGATGCGAAGTTGAAAATGGATGTCATTTAAAAAATTTAATTTTTCGTAGTGTTAAGTAATCTTCATGATGAGTTCTTTATTATAATCATAAATAAATCTTATTAGAAAAAAAAATGTTTCAAACCCCGTCGTGAGTTATTGACCCCACCCATGTATATATGTAATTTAATTTATTATTAATAAAATTATAGAAAAAAATAATTCTGTTTTGTTGAAAGAGATGATGGTGATATGCGTGTGTACAACACACACACACACACACACACACACAGAGAGAGAGAGAGAGAGATAGAGAGAGAAACTTATAAATTACGTTGGTTATACTAAAATACTACTATACGGAAGACGTTATCAATCAGTGCACTCATTATAGTGTAAAATTTAATGCTAGCTGACATTATTATCTGATGAAAAAAAAATTTACCCATTACACATACAACATAAACGCAGGCACTAAACGGTTTAAAAATAGCCCAGTTAATATTCTTTTTAACCTTTTAAAATTAGTTACGGTAATTTAACTTTCTATTACTAACAACGAATCTTTTATGTATTATTTTTTCATTTTACATTTTGTGTTAATTTTTGTTTTAACATTACAAAAAATGCTTTTCATATAACATAAAAATTAGATTTATTCTAAAGTATAGCTTAATTAATGAATTTTTTTTTGAAAACACTAGAGAAAGTGAAAAGAATATGAATATATATTCTACAGAGATGAAAAAAATTAAATTGTTTATTTCTTTTTCAGACAGTAACGGTGACAGCAGTGGAGGAACGTTAGATATCTCTCGCTTATCTCTTAGGTCCTAGGTTCGAATTCTCGTCATAGTGAGCATTTTTAAACAACGTACATTTTTTTACTCCATTCCCACATATTCATGTGGCATTTCGTTTGACTTATAAGCATATTTAAGGAAACAACAATCTTATAACCATATTAAAGCAAATTTCTACTCATTTATTATATTAAGGAGCTGATGAAATATTTTTAGGGGAATTCTACTTAAGTGTTAAAGACACTTAACTGGTTTGTTTTATAATTCAACCTTTCAAGTTAAAGAATACAAGTTAATTTTCTGTTTCCTTTTCAATGGAACAGATACATAAATTTTGCATTTGTATTATTCATTTATTATTCGACCAGCATTAGAATCTTTAGTAATGATTCCAATGCCAGAAGATTAGTAATAACCCTCTTATCTCTTAAAATGAAATCTCCACTTATTATTGTAATTTTTTATTTTTTCTGAATGTTAAAATTTAGTATACTTTTTATTCAATGGATACAGAAAAACTGATTTATTCAAATTGATTAAAGGTCCTTACATCTTCGACTCCAACCTTTCCAATCATGAAACTAGCAATTTTAATTACCTCTTCTCCATGTCCTGAAGCACCTGGAGCAACCAGTTTACTTTGTGACGACCTCATCGCACCCGAACAGCTAGCTACCAATCCCAAACTCTTTGTCTAATGACACTCATTCATTCACACCACATTACCAGATCATGACAGATATCCTCCTAAGCCACAGATATCTCCAAGAAGGGAGTTCTCAGCGCCTTAAAACAGAGATATTTCAGCTAGGTTATAGAAACCCCAACAGAAAGGGTTTTCTGCAGATTGAGATGTTGAGGCGACAGGTCCTAATCCCTGTCAGTTATAAAATTTAAATGCAAAAAGTCATCAAGCTGAGTCTCGGAACAACGAGAAGAAAATACAACAAAAAAAATTACAAAACAATTTATTTTGAAACGATAAAATAGGATTTAATCACGACTGTATTTATCTTAGAAAAAAAAATCATTTAAAATTTGTGTTCCGATACTGTGGTGATTCAGTAACCAACCGGAAAGACAAACGACCATAAAGGTCTTCATGGAGGTTCTAAGTTCTTAAAAATAAAGGACCTGTTCTTAGTTGTACTAAAAATTGAACCACGAGTAACGAGCAATTTAAAAAAAAAACTTCAGCTATCAGATATGTTCTCTATGTTAATGTGATACAAAGAGTAAACACTATAGTGTAACCTTCACTTTACATCTATCTTTTTTATCGATAAGTATTTGTTAAGTAAAGACACTAGATATAAGATAATATTAATCAATCATATATCTTATAAGGCGCAGTCGGAGGGCAGTTATTTACAGTACATCATCAATCAATTCCCATAATACGTCTTATATTCCTTAATAATCCTAAAATCGAAATAGGATGACATATTTTCATTAATTTTTATTTAAATACCTATCAATACACACTCTACCTGGATTTTTCTGACCAATTACAACGTACTATACCGTTAATATTTCATTTGAATATTTATCGTCATTATCAATCTTGTAAAAAGAGTAAAATGCCTATACACTATTTATTTAATTGTAAAATACGTATATTCAATTTCTTACTTTCCCACCTAGCGCTACAGAAGGGAAAGCATGGTAATCGGTCCGATTTGGACATATGCGGTTTTCACCGGATCTTGGCATTTTGACAACTAAGGAACCCAAAAAAACCGGATGGAAATTTTCCGGATGTTCGTATGTACGTACGTGTGTGTTCGGTATCGCATCCTAAATCACCTTATATCTCCAGAACTTCTCGACCTATTCTGACCGAACTTAGTCAGAATACCTCTATATGTGGGGCATTGATACCGTTCATTTTTAAACTTAACAGGTTAAGAGGCTGAGACTGTAGATCAAGGTCACCCTCAGTATCTTGAAATTTCGTTAATTAAGGTCTTATTCTTAGGCACATTGTTAACAATTAAAAAATAATTCCCAAAAAATGTTTTGCAAAATCGTACCCCCACCACAAAAAATGCTCTAAATAAACTAGTGGCTAAGTGGGTATAGCATGTCATTAGTACCCCTCTTAGCACCAGGAGCGCTAGTGTAGCACTGACGTACAGCTGCTGTAGTCATCTCTCTCTTTTTCCTGTTTAGCTTCCCAAACCAGCTTAAGGAATTACTTCAGTGGATGATTGAGGATGATATAAATGAATGTAAATGAAGTAGCGTAGTCTTGTACAGTCTCAGGTTAACCGTTCCTAACCCACTGGGTTAGTCTAGTGGTTAACGGGTCTTAATCAGCTGATTTGGAAGTCGAGAGTTACAGTGTTCAAGTCCTAGTAAAGCCAGTTATTTTTACACGGATTTGAATAATAAAAAGTGGATATCGGTGTTCTTTGGTGGTTGGGTTTCAATTAACCATACATCTCAGGAATGGTCGAACTGAGAATGTACAAGACTACACTTCATTTACACTCATACATATCATCCTCATTCATTCTCTGAAGAATTATCTTAACGGTAGTTAAGAAAAAGAAAGGTTAACACCATTCCTGATATGTGTGGTTAATTAAAATCCGATCAACAAAGAACACCCGTATAAACGTAATTACATTTATACGGGTTTGAGTTTTGAACCTTAGAACTCTCGACTTCGAAATCAGCTGGTTTGTGATGACGAGTTCACCACTAAACCAACCCGGTGTCGTCTACTATGTTGTAACGTCACAGGTGATCGGTATAATTAAATAAATGAATAATATTTAATGTGTAAAAAAGTATTTAGAGCGGCCGCTAGTACCGCCATATCCGTGCGAATGAAATGCGGTATCCGGACGTGGTTTAGTTAGATCATTAAATTAAAGAAACGAAAAAATAAAATAAAATGATAAATATTTTAAATTAAGTTGTTTGTGTATGTGACTAAGCTGTGCATCAGAAAAAAACACATGGCGGGGAAGTCCTAGAACTGTGTTTTCAGTTTTTTTGTTTTTTTTTAAGAAACCAAGTACAAACAAAATCTTCGATTTTTTACTTGCTTTTTTTTAACTTACAATGTTTTATTTTCATGTTTGTCGTCAAATCCTGCATCCTTAATTTAACATATTTCCTTTCATTGCCGATTGATGAAATGTTCATAGTTACTAAGGTCGGGTGACAATACAATATTCCAAAATTACTTTTGCAAACATCTCCCGTATTTACTACGTATTTAATAATGCAATTAATTATGCATCAATAATGAGGCATTATTAATTGATGGATAGAATGAAAAATCTTTTATAAAAACTCATAAAAATGTTTGTCGAAAATTGTGATAGTTAATTAAATGAAATAAAAACTTCCCTGTAAAAAGTTCATTATTTTCGTATACTTTGTATAGCAAATTTTTGATTGAAAATTTGTTTGATATTTTATAAATATATTAGAAAGTTAAATATATGATGTTATCTTGAAATTCAAATCAACCTACAAATCATGCAATGTATGATAATAAATTGATTAAAGTATGACTAAAAAGTATAAAGCAAGTTTTTAAAATATTGAAAAATCTTTGTAATATTATTTTACAGTATTGATGCTAGTTATTAAACTCCAAACCCGTTATATAGTGATATACTACTAGTCATTAAGAAAATAATCTAAAATAACGTCCTTTAGTAATACTATAAAACTCATCAATATCATTGAATAAGTAATTACGTACTGCATAATTGCACATGTATTTTGCTTTTAGATTTTTTTATATATACAATTACATAATGTAAATTTAAAAATAAATAATATTTTTGGAACGTTATAAAAGTCTTTGTTGTAAAAAAAAAATGCAGCATACCATGGTTATTTAAATTTATTTTATGTATTATTTTCAGCGATAATTGCTTACAAGTTAAACAGTGTTATATGTATTTTTTAAGGCATCCCTGTATATTTTAGTTCTCGTTTTACGTACTCGATTAATCTTATTCACAATTAATTGGATCGGATTATAAGTAAATTTAAAACCCGAAGAAAAGTAGAAGCCGGTATTTGCTGATATATTTCAGAATAAATTAAAATTCATTCTGTTGTATTTATAGTCAGTGTAAAATATACCTAAAATTAAATAAGATGTTAGCATCCTACGAAAAAGTAACATTTATAAAATAAAAAAAACTTATTTTATATTATTAGTTTCTGCTAATAATTGTTTTAAATATCCAAATTTTAATCACACTTAAAAATAAAATCCCTTTCGGTACACCGGAAGGCGGTAGATTTCACCGATCCTAAGTAGGAGGGATAAAAAAGATTTCCACCTTTAAGTTAAGAAAAACTTAAAATTTACTCAATACGACAATGGTTGCATTTGTAAAAAGTTTTGGTCATCCCTTGCCGTAAGGGTTCGTCATATCAAAAATTGTTTCAGACAAAATTTTTAGGTAATGTTTAGAGGACTAACGACCACTTAAACCGATTCGATGCTATGCCTATTAAGGGAGGTATGATTTTTTTTGTCTTCGAAACAACATTTTTTCCACTCCCTGAGCCAATGGTTGGTGATATCAAAAAACTTTACTTATATAAGTTTTAGGCCCTTATCCAAAGAATAGTAGGAACTTTAAACGAATCTGATATTTTACTTAATAAGAAAGTTATAGCGATATTTTTTTTTTTTAAAAAGCCCCCCGCCATAGTCCGATTTTGCCTATTAACGAACTCGACTGAGATTTTGGGTAGTTATATTTTATGTATCAATTTGAAAGACGCAAAATTACGGCAGTTATCGTGTCCACAAGAAAGTGAAATATATATATACATTTTGAACTGACGGTGGTTTTGGGGTCTGGGGAATGTGAAACGCGAAGATATGTCGAATTTTTCCGTAGGTCAAATCATGGTACCCATTACCCTAGGTAGCTTTCTTATGAAAACTACCTAAAATACCATGTGAAAAAAAATCAACGGGAATAATTGCTAAATCACGTATTCAGTTATAAAAGTTTCAATATTACACAAATGTAATGCAAGTTAAAATACGCCTGGTTCATAAAATCAGGGTTCTCAAATTACTACATGGCAGTAAGGGGTTATTTTTATCACTAATAGATTCAAGATTTCTATTATTTTTTTGTTAGGTAATATAGCTGATTAAAAGTGATCCTGAAAAAGGCTTGAAAATGGAATATCCATTCCTAAAAATAATAATCTTATGTCAGGATTACTTAGAAATGTAAGGAATGAAATGGTTTCCCGCCTACTCCAATGAGAAAAATAATTATAATGTGATGTAATAAATCAGCATGTCAAGCCCACAGTAAAGGAAGTGACATTCAATTCTATAGATAACAGCTTAATTCAAGTGATTACATATAATGCATATAAATTAATACTATTAAAATGACTTCAGTTGGTTCCACTTCTGTCTTGGGCGTAACAGGTATAAACAATGCTGGAAAAAACGAACGAAGCAGCAAAATAATGTTTTTCTTTTTGTGCTCGAATCAAGGCATTTTTTAAATTAAGACTATATTGCTCATAGTTAATAATACTAGGATTACGCAAACATTTATTCAGCCAAATAAAATGTTATTGCTCCCAAATAATTTATAACATTCTGAAAAATTAAATAATTAAACATTATCGCTAGCAAAAATATTTTCATCACATTCCCTGACAAACAATTCTTATTGCTTTTTTTTTTAGAAAAGCCCGACATTTTTATTTGATAACTAAGTTATACACTATATTAGAAATTTTATAAGATTATTAGAATTATGATTTTAAAATTGAATTAAAATGATTAGACTTATTGTTGCAATTTAATTTCGTATTTCTTGAATAATTATTCCACAACAGTTGAATTTAAAAAATAATAATTTTCTCAAAAATCTATTGTTAAAGACGTTGATTCCTAAATGATATATTCCGTACTTAGAATCAACTTTAAACAAAAAATCAATTAGTTAACAACCTAACCGCAACAGTAAATGGATTAATTTTAACACCAATAAAGTATTTCTTGTATTTCAATACGTATTTCTTGTTACAATAAAGAGTCAATCATTTCGGTTATCACAAAACTGGATGTAATTAAAGCAGACAATTCAGCTGAAGTAAAAATTTAAGTTGCCTTTAGAGTTAACTAATTTAAATTTTTGTTTTACTTAAATTATACATAAATTTTCATCTGTGGCGAAAAATTACCAGTAAATCTAACAACATAAACTGAGTAATTAAACAGTTAACATCTAATACAACATTTTTCGTTAAAATTATTCAATTAAAGGAATAATAAGCATCTTAATTATTTTCAACAGAAGTCTCTCCTGAGATTTGATTGTCGTTACACTTTGCATCCGTTTCAAGATATGTTAGTAAAAAAAAAAAAAGAATAAAAAGGTTAGGAATGCACAAAAGAACCTTTTGGTACTAAGGTTTAACATGTTCTTGCACTAATGCAATATACATGGATGTGCTATTCATAGAAAGTACGTTATTTTTTAAGATCAGATTTTAGTTAATATGCATTAGGATTTTCAGGAGTTAGTAGAAGACTATTCATTTACAGTACAACGATGAATTTTAATACAATGATCGTTTTCTCTAAATTACACGAAAAGGCATACGCCAAAATGTACAATAGTAAATACAAATAAAAAATTATACGTTTGTGGTAATAAAATAATACGCGGGAATATAAAAGTTAAATGAAATAGTTTTGTAAGCTAGAAATATTTTTAGAATATAGTACAGAATGTAGTAGGTACTATACCTTACTTATCAACTGTAGTTAATATTATTGTGCTAACAGAATGTATTGTTCATTCATTTAAATGGGTCATTACGTGGCGTAATAAAAAAAGTCACACGCACAGAAACAAACGAAAAAGCACGGTGAAAGTTATTCAAATGTGTAAATATTATTAAATAACACTTGTAATGAAAAAAAAAAAAATATATATATATATATATATATATATTTGTGTGTGTGTGTTCAAATTTTTTGTTTATTCCAGGTTAAATATTTTGCCTTAGACAAAATTACTGTTTTTACACCGCTCGTACATTTATTCCGACCGGATAAAAATCTGAGAGAGTATATCAAAAGTATGTTATAAATATCACATAACATTCTGCTACACAAAAGATTATAAACAATTCCACAATTTGATAGTTAATAATTTTCAATCCTTGGTTATCAAATCCGATTAAGGTATACAGATAACATTGTCATTTAAAAATTTGTAATAACTGTATATCTTTAACTGACTATGACTTAAAATCTAGTACAATAATCCAGTAATAACACAAATAGATGAAAAAAAGTTTTAATGTTTTTCTAAGTGTGATACAATTTCTTGAATTGCTTTTTTGCGTACATTACAGATCTGTAAATATAATTTTACTACCACCCTTAGTTTCAAATAGATTACGCTTCAAAAAAAATTAAGGGAAAATATAGTTAAAATCTGTAAAATTTATAATTTTGCATGGCCGTACCTATGTTAGACTGATTTCGCTGATGCTTTTCTTTTATAAATAGCCTCAGGCATATCCTGAATTAATAGTAATCGGCTAGCATGTTTGTATTCAATTTCCCTTTATAACGGCTTTCCATCTCTCCGAAAATGTCTTCGTGGAAACGTTCACAGTTTTCATCAGTTACTTCTCCGAGGTTGTCCGAGAAAAAATCCAGATGTGACTGGAGGAAATGTATTTTCAAAGACATATTACATCCCATAGCTGTGTATGAAGTAAGAAGTTGATTAACAATATCGTGGTAATTGTCGGATTTTGTTTGTCGAGAAAAGTTTTGCAAACATCTTTAAATGAAGCCCAAGCTGCACTTTCTACATTATTTAACATTGAGTTTAAATACATCATTTTTGACCAACTCTCTTATTTGAGAATCAAAAAATATTCCTTCTTTAATATTTCCTTCACTTAAATTCGGAAATTTCTGCCTGATTTACAAAAATCCGGGACCATTCTTCATTATTCTTACAAAATTTTTTAATAGTCCTAGCTTGATATGGTGAGGGGGTAAAAATATTTTTTCTGGGTTCAACTAAGGGCTGATGAATAGTATTTTTCCCATTTACAGTTAAGTTGTCTCGTTTCTTCCACTCTTTGGTAACATAATGTTTATCCCTAGCTCGGCTGTCCCATTCGCAAAGAAAACACATGTACTTAGTATAGCCTACCTGTATGCCTAACAAAACAGCTATAACTTTCAAATCACCACATATGTACCAGCTAAGTTTTTTATAATATATTTTTTCAAGAACGTCTTTTATCACATTGTATGTCTCTTTAAAATTAATACCATAAGCGTATGGTATCGATGGATATTTGTTACCGTTGCGTAGGCGAACCAACTTTTACTTGGATGAACCTATGAAAAGACGCCAGTCCTCAGGTTTATGAACTTATTCTAAGTGCAACATAGACTCATCAATATTTGTGCAATAAACCAGATTATTTTTATCAATAAAATACTGAGATAAATACTTTTTGTCGGCTTCGAGAACCCGAAATTTTTGTATTTTTTTTAAGTATATTCCAACCGTGCAGTCTTGATCCTTACAGTACAGTTTGTTTTTTTGATAAATTTAAATTCCTTACCAAGTCGTTTAATTCACCTTGTGATATAAGATGTGGCTTATTGGAAGATAATTCGAAATCAAAATTATTGTTGTCTTCTTGAGTATTGCCTGATTCTTCATCGCTGCTTTCGAAACATACATTCACAGGTGGGGGAGGGAGGTGGCAGTGTGAAACAAGCAGTATTTAGCAACAGACCACTGCACGATTGATCAACTAAAGTGAAAAAATTAAAAATCTTAAAAACCCACGAAGCCGTTTAGATGAACTATATCTACTGCAGCGCCCCTGGCGGCTTATAACCGTAAAACTAATCTAAACACCTGCTCTGAGGTGATACCTATGTAATGCAAAAAAACAGGAACAAAATCGGTCCAGTAGTTTTGGGGAAAATGGTAACAGAATTACACACACACGAACGCGCATACACGCACACACAAAACCTCTTATCCCAAACGCATATTCTATCTCTCCGCTCCGTCGTGGGTAAAAATATGCCGCAATACGGCATACTAGAGAGATTCCAGTACATCAACTGGATATGTTTGAAAACAAAATGAAAAGTATTCACTGCTGTATTGATGTTGGAGAAGGTCATTTTCGGCACCTTCCAATTATTTTATTTTCGGCACTATTCCAGTTATTGTAATATCCGTTACTATAAAATAATGAAGTAGAAAATTTGTATATCAAACTGTTTCACGTCAATGCGGATAATACATACCTTTTTTCTGTTTAACCTCCGGGAATTACCATTCAGGTATTATTTCAGAGGATAAATGAGAATGATATGTATGAGTGTAATGAAATGCAGTCTTGTACAGTCTCACTTCAACCATTCCTGAGATGCGTGGTTAAGTGAAACCCAATCACCAAAAAACACCGGTATTTACGATCTAGTATTCAAATCTGTATAAAAGTAACTGCCTATACTAGGACTTGAAGGTTGAAATTCTTGACTTCCAAATCAGTTGATTTGGGAAGATGCGTTCACCACTAGACCAACTCGGTAGGTTGGATAATATATACCAAAATCATTATTTTACACTATTCTTCCAGTCTGTTAACAGTCGCAATTCTTCTAATGATACGAGATAAAATTACCAATCAGAATGACTATCTCTGAGATTAATGATGCTTATTATTCGGCCAGCACTAGTAAGAAAGAACTAAGGTAAATGAATCCTACGCTTAGAGACATAAGTATTATATGATCACGACTTTTAATTCTTTGATAGAAGGAAAAAAACAATTTTTATGACATCAAATCGAATTGTTATCATTTAAGTAGAGAAACAACCCACCGGGTTGGCTTAGCGGTGAACTCGTCATCGGAAATAAGCTGATTTCGAAGTCGAGAGTTCTGAGGTTCAAATCCCAGTTTGATACGGATTACTTGATACTTTTATACGGATTTGAATACTAGATCGTGGATACCGTAAATACCGGTGTTCTTTGGTGATTGGGTTTCTCTTAACCACGCATCTCAGGAATGGTCGAACTGAGACTGTTCAAGACTACACTTCGTTTACATTCATACATATCATCCTCTGAACTAATACCTTATGGTGTTTCCTGAGGATAAACAGAAAAATAAAAAAGTAGAGAAACAAGGAAGACATGAATATCTTCGGTCTTGCGCAACATGCAATACCCTTTACTCTTTCCTGCTTATTCATTAAACTAAATGTTTTACAGATAATTAGATTCAAATACTTGAAGAAGGCAGTGGAAACCGTTTATTTCTACCTCAATAGTTCATTATTCTGATGAATGGTGAGTTTCATAGAAAAATATTAATTCTACGATTAGTTCATGGCCGTCCATCTATAAGATAATCTCTGGGAAATGAACGGACTGAAGCTACATAAATAAGAATTTTTTATATGAGTTTTCACCTTGAATTAATAAACCCGGGGAAGATTTCATATCGTAAAAAATCTTGTTAAACCTTTGAAATTAAGATTATAAGAAAATACAGAAAAAGAGCCGTAAAAATCAACATAAACGTGCCAATTACAACAGTACAAATATTTGTTATATGAATTAATTTACATGTTAATGGAAATTAATTTCTTGTTTAAAAGCGGTTAGCGTAAATTATCGTAAGATTCAGTCATAAATAAATTTATTATTTTAATGATGGGAATAATAACAATAATAGCTAAACTGAAATAATAAAATTTAATAAACATTGTAAAATCGTAAAATTCATTTGTCATCATTTCTATGATTTATATCTATCTATTGCTTAACCAAACCAATAAACTTACTTAAGGAAATACGAGCTAAATAAAGACACAAAGAAAAACAAATTAGAATAACAATTAAACATGACCCTTATTATAACTAAAAAAGTTAATCTACAATTTAATTTTTAATTATTGAGAAAATTAAATGACAAAAACGTATTTCTATTATTGGTTGTAAATTTGAAAATACTTAAGTTGTTATCAGAATATTAGAAAAACATTTAAATTATACCGTATATATCAAAATGAATATCGGGATTTTAAAGATATGTAATACTTATTAGTTTTACTGACATTGATAAATTATACTTTACATGAAAGAGCAACTCAACAGTTTTTCCTGTGTTCAATGAGAACAGAATTCGTCACACGGGACACATACAGACACTAGGAGAGTTCATCCCATACTTGGTAATTAGAAAGTCTGAAATAATTGATGAGACAGCTGTTTTTATCCTGTCTCAAGTCGGGTAGGTAAACTGATAACGGTACACAAACACTTGATACATTATAAACCCCCAAAGAAAAAAATTGCACGGGGTCAGATCGGGTGAACGTTAAGGCTACGGCAAACAAGCCTTGTCATCTGGTCCCCGGCGACCAATTCAGCGATCGGGAAGAATTTCACTCAACCAATCACGTAAGCATTATGCCAGTGAGGAGATGCACCATCATGTTACCAAATAAAGTTCTATGGTTCGTATTGCAGTTGAGGAAAAATCACAGTTTTTAGCATATCGAGGTAGTTCATTCCACACAAACTTGCCGTCGGGATACGGTAAAAACAACTTTCAGTTTTGGGAAGTCTCGTTCATACTGTAATATTTCGTAACGAATTTCTGACCCCAGATACGGACATTATAAGTGTTTAGTTTTCCATTAACATGAAATGTTGATTTGTCCCTGAATATAACACAATAAAGAAATTCCTCATTGTCACGGTGAATCATTTCATTTGCGAAGATAGCACGCAAACTAATCCGTTTGCTTGAGAGCTTGTGCACAGCTAATATTACTCTTTCATTTCATGTATAATTAATCGATTTACGTGAAACTTAAGAAATATTACACAGCATTAAAAGTCCCGACATTAATTTTGAAATACCCGATATTTAGTCTCACAAATCTTTTGATTAGCTTGTCATCTTTCATTAAATTGTTCTGTGATTTTGAAAATTCTGATTAAAATAATTTAAAATGGGCAATATTAATATGGAATTATTTCCCTACTGAATGGAGACAATGAATATTATATGAAAGAGATATATTAATTTTTTATTTTATTATATCTGTCCCTGTATTTCTTATGGGTGTAAAACCTGTAAACTTATCTGAGTATAATGCATTTTAGTGAGAATGTTATTTTAATAAAACTTGAGTATATACCGTAAAAAAACGGGTAGCCATTTCATTCTAGATTTTCCTTACTAAGCTCGGAATAGCATGCTTCTTAATCTTAAAAGTGTTTCGCTTCTTTTTCTGGAAGTAACTAATGTATCAGATTATTAATAAATAAATAAATAAATATCTTTAAGTCCGAGTTTTTTTTATCTTTAGTCACTCCATCACTCTGTTAAATAAAAATTGTTTTTCTACAATTTATTTCCACGCTATATTCTGTAAAAGCTTTTATGAAGATAAAAATCAAAATGCATTCAGTTTGAGAAAGGGTTTAATAAAGTAATTATATATATATATATTTTTTTAAATTTATATTTAAAAAAACAATATCAACTACTAAGGATTGATATTAAACATGAAAAATAGTTTAACATAATGAAATAACTATAATATTTTTTCCTCTTAATATTTTCATTTTTTTAATATAAATTCAATAATTTTGAAAGGGACATACATATTTCTCTCCGTTAATTAATGTAAAAAATACGGTTTTTCTTTAATAAATTTCGCTTAAAAAAAGGTTTATTTAGAAATAAACAATATTACTACTTGATCAATTTCATAAAAGTTCTTGTATTTAAGTTGAGATTGTTAAAAAATTTCAAAACAATGTCTGGGACTTATTTAAATGTTATGGAAAGGGAAAATATGTGCGCTTTTATCAGTGAGGCAATTTTCTCAAATTTTTGGTCATCATAGTATTCCACTCCTGCTACAATAAACGGTAACCAAAATATTTATTTTTGTTTGTAAGTTGTAGAAAGGGGTGAGGATTTCCTCTTACCTATGACGTACCAAATTTAAAATGGCATGATGCTAAGCAATTGCTTATAACTTATTAAGTAATAAGTATAAAGTTGTCATGGAGACAACCCATTTTTATCTACGTCATATTTAGGCTTAATGAAAATTATATTTAAAATCTACAGCATTTAAAGAAAAACAATATTCTCATGTTTACAATACATTCACCGAAGGTATGGTGGTTGCTACTGGTATAGCGGGTGGTGACAACTCGCGGCAGTAGAGGAACAAGATATAATTCTCATTAATGAAATAAATATACGAGTAATAAAAGTAGAAAAAGAAACAAGGAAAATTTAATACAATAATTAATAAGATCAAAGAAAATATTTAAGTCAGTTTTACGTATAAAGAGCTATTGAAATACCGTAGGATTTATGCACTCCCTCCAACGGCGGTCTTGAAACACAAATAATATTATGTATTACCATTCGTTTTATAATTAAATATGTTTTTCTTTTTTGATAATGTAAATTAAATTCTATCCTTTTTATTAATAATAATTTTTTTAAATATACATTTATGTATAAGTATAATAAGTATGTTTTTTAATTTTTAATAATAAATTTATCCTCTTGTACCTATTTTGATACAAGTTAATATACCCAAATTACCTAACATTAAAAATAAAAGAAAACTGTAAATTTAAAGAGATCTCATCTTTCATAAAATTATTATAATGAATTTATTATAAGTACACTTACACTTATTAAAAAAAGGACTTAATAGAAAAATATTCTGAAGAGGGTTTTTTATAAATGTGCTTGATTGAAATATAAAGAAAAATATACAGGCTTACTGGGTTGTATATAATGATAATAAATTGTGATTATTATGATGTACTAAATCTTTTAAATAAAATAATGATGAAACAGGAAAATTAATTTATACATTATGAGCGGAGGTTGAAATATAATTTTTTCGTTGATGATGTAAATGATATAAATCCAATTATGTTAACTAAATTAAATAAAAATAATAATTTTTAACTTTGAGTAATTATTATTATTTTTTATTTAATTCCATACAATTTTTGAAAATATAATAAACATAACATAAGAGAAAAAGTATTTCTCAACTTGTATTAACTTTCATTAAGTTCTTGGTTCGAATCTCGGGTCAAGCTTGGCAATTTTTCATTCGCTAAAATTTGTTTTAATTACAAAACGAAAGATGTTAGATTGGTTATTACCAGAAGTAGGCCTAAAGTTACTGGAGAACAAATAGGAAATTACGAGGGATATCTCTAAAGTAATGATCGCCGGGAAATTTCTCTCCTTAAGGATGGTGAACCTGTGTCGTTCATGGCCATGCTAGTAATGTAGACACTACATTGTTGTTTGTAAGTTGTCGCATTGTAGTATCTTTGATTACGTGTGAGTTATTACGTTATAAAATGAATAGGAAAACGAAAGTAATGAAATGTAGTAGAAAAAATGAAAATGGACCACTGAATGTGAAAATAGGAAGAGAAAAGATTACGGAGGTAGAAGAATTTTGTTATTTGGGAAGTAGAATTACTAAAGATGGTCGAAGGAGGAGCGATATAAAATGCCGAATAGCACAGGCGAAACGAGCTTTCAATCAAAAATATAATTTGTTTAAATCAAAAATTCATTTAAATGTCAGGAAAAGATTTTTTCAAGTATATGTTAGGAGCGTCGCTTTATATAGAAGTGAACGAGGTACTTCTGAGTACCTCAGAAGAAAAGATTAGAAGCTTTTGAAATGTGGTGCTGTAGGAGAATGCTAAAAATCAGATGGGTGGATAAAGTGACAAATGAAGAGGTGTTGCGACAAATCTATGAAGAAAGAAGAATTCGGGAGAATATAGTTAAAAGAAGAGACAGACTCAAGGAATAGTCGCTTTAATATTAGAGGGTCAGGTAGAAGGAAAAAATTGTGCAGGCAGGCAACGTTTAGAATATGTAAAAAATGTTAGGGATGTAGGATGTAGGGGGTATACCGAAATGAAACGACTAGCACTAGATAGGGAATCTTGGAGAGGTGCATCAAACCACTCAAATTACTGAAGACAAAAAAAATACCGTACACTCTACCTGTATTTACATAAACAATAAAAGAAGTGTAATTTTTATTCTTTATCAAAATATGCTCCTTCCACTTCTTCATCCGTTCATACATATGTATAAATTTTTCTTTTTTTAATTCATTAGTTCGCCCTCCACCTCGCTAGGTATATAATAAAATGGATTCAGATGAAAGCGATTAAAATTCTACCTACACTTTGTAAGTAACAGATTTGAAGAGGAGGTATCGTTTCTTTCAGTTTCCCAATCATTTCAATCAATAATACATCTAAGAAATTTAGAAAATTTTCAAAATCATAAACGATTACTTGATATAAAGACAATCAAAAGTAACTAAACGTTAATAATCCAAACAGAATAAATTTATTATAAAGGTCTTTAATCGAAATTTTATACATAACTCTTCGTAAGAAATTACATTTTTTTTTGAAAATCTAGAGAATGTATAATGCAGTATTATTTAGTTAAGGACTTGTAATTAGATTGGTTATATTGTAGGCTTTGTAACAGCTCGATATCTGTTAATTACTCAACAAAAAATAACGGTGGAGTGACAATCGAGGAACTGATATTTAAATTCAACTGTTGTTAAGTATTTATAGTAACATCGCGCTCATAATGACATATCGGATATAGCTACCAAAACTTGTGCCTCTTGGTTGGTTTGGTAGCTGTTAATTCATAAATACAGTTTGTATATTTTATAGCTTATAATAACGGACGGAAGTGACTCGTCGGTAACGTAATATATCTATATTGTAGTTACAGAAATATTTTGACGGTTAAAATGAGTCACCTTTTCCTTTTTACCTGCATATGAACTATAGTTCTTGTTTTTCTTATCTTCTTCCTGTTTCAGATTATTGTAAACTGAACCAGCCACATTCAGTTATTATCTTTTGCTGTGAGCGTATACTATCGTGCGGGTACAGTATTTTATTTTACGTATCCTGTGTAATTCATTTGATAATGACTTAATTATGACTTCGCAAAAATATTCTCAATAGAGGAAAAGGCGCACATTAACTGGCGGTTAGAGAATGGTGAAACTAATAAGGATATTGCCCAAGAATTAGGTAGGCGTAGGTCATTCGATAATGTCGGTGATATGGAAAAACCGTGAAAAGATTAAGAATCATTTTGAAATAAATTCTATGAAATCAACAAATTATGGCCTAGTCAACATAATGATGTAGACCAAGCGCTGCTAAAACGGTTTAAATACCAAAGGGCTAGTGATATTCCTATATTGCAAACTAAGGCGAGCGATTTTTCTGAAAAATTCGGTAAGCCACGTGAAATAACTTCAGCTTGGATATAACGGTTCCGTCAGCGTCAAGATATTGTGTCGGGGTGTATAAGCAGCTCC
Organism: Lycorma delicatula; assembly: GCF_047948215.1. Lineage (NCBI taxonomy): Eukaryota > Metazoa > Arthropoda > Insecta > Hemiptera > Fulgoridae > Lycorma > Lycorma delicatula. The sequence continues at coordinate 82,390,834 of NC_134460.1, forward strand.
AACCGGTGTATCAGAAAAATGGCTAGAAAGCATTTGGCTAAAATTAAAAGAGGGCTATTCGGACGAAAAAATCTATAATGCTGATGAATCCGGTCTTTTTTTTAAACTGAGAGCCAGAAAGAACCCTTCGGTTTTAAGGCAAACCGTGTTCGGGGGTAAAATTATCAAAAGAAAGACTAACAGTACTAATTGCTACAAATATGACTGGAACTGACAAAAAAACTTCTGGAAAAGAGCTAAACCCCGCTGTTTTAAAAATTTGAAATCGTTTCCTGTTGTGTACGAAAGTAACAAGAAAACTTGGATGACAAGTGATATCTTTACGTCTTTGTTACGAAAATAGGACCGTAAATTAAAGATTGAAAATGACAAAATACTGCTGCTCATTGACAACTCTCTGGCTCATCTTCACGTTGAAAATCTTTCGTGTATAAAGTTAGTGTTCTTACCACCAAAAACAACAACAGTCTTACAGCCCTTAGATCAAGGCGTGATCAAGTCGGTAAAAGTTCGCTACAAAAGATAAGATCAATAAATGGTAACACAAATAACTATTCTGAATGCTGTAATTACGTTAGAAAGATCATGAATGAGGTTACTCCGCTGACTGTAAAAAATTTCTTTCGACATGCAGAATTTTAACCACATGCTGGAGAAGTTACTGACGTCGCATGCGAAGAAAAATTTTAGCGGAATGGGACAATAGTCTGCAAAACTAATCGATGTCAAATGCATTGTTTGAAGATTATCAAGAGGTTGAAAAAGATTTAGAAATGCATGAAACTGTAACAGATGATGATGATAATGTGGCTTCAGCAGTAGCAGACATAGACAGGGATGTAGGTAATGACACCGAAGATAACGATGAAGACATCAACCCGCCAAATCTTCCAGAAGTTTTAGCGGTAATGAAAATCGTTTGTCAGTTTCTCAGTTTTACAGAAATTACATTTGTTTTGATTTAGAAAAGAACCTTCAAAAATTGTATTGCAACACGAAATGTTCGAAACAAAGCAAAATAACAGACTTTTTGCAGAAAAAGTAATTTTTACAATTTTTCTCTATCTTCTTTTACTCTACCGTATTTGTATTTATTATGCATATTTTTTTTTAATATATTATTTTATTACAGAAATAAATTATTATTTTTAATGATTATTATTTTATTGAATTACAGTACCGTCTAGATAGCATATTAAAGTAGTACCATTAAGCTATTTAAACATGATTATAATGACCTAAAATCGTCGGTTCCTTGGAGGTCACTCTAAACTATATTTACTCTTATAAAAACAAGATTTATTAGAAAATTATTTTGTTGAAATAATGCTGGTATATTCAATAATTCTTTTAAATCACAGTAGTAAATTACACCATTTTTTTTTTATAAAAATAAGATTTAATTAAATAGAGAAGTTAATAATGTTGATTTATTACTATATATATATATATATATATATATATATATATATATATATATATATATATATTAATTTTTTTTTAGTAAAGTAGCACTTTATCATACGGTATATTTAAATCATATCAAAATTCAATTAAATGAAAACATAATTAAGACAAACAAAAAACTTGAAGAAAACTATAAACGTAATTCGTTACAGTAATGAAAAAAACATATTAATCTGTCGGTTTCTTAAAATAATTAACGTTTGCTATTCTTCTGTGAAAATAATTAATAATACGATAATTATCAAAGGAATATTGTCATTATTATTATTAATATCATCAAAGTACATTATTAAGTAATAAAGTATTTTAATACTTTTTGCATTTATGTAAAAACAAACCAGGTTACGCATAACTCTCCATAAAGCCTACTTACTGTAGGCTTTAATGAAGCCTTAGGCGTAATGAATTATGCGAATTAGCTTTATGCGAAAGAATTAATTCATTCTAGAAATTTGATATTTTCATTTACATTCTACGAACGCACTTTTCTTATTATGCTTGCATATATATATATATATATATATATATAATTTTATTTCATTAATAATTTTTTTTTATTGTTATTAAATTATTATTTATTGTAAGTTGTTTTTACAATCAGAGGTTAATAAATCAATATGTTTAATTAAAAAAAGAAAGTTAAAAAAAATGACATGAAGTCTGATTCGAACTGATGTGCCTTCTCCTTGTAAGAACCAAATATTTCATTAATTAAACATTTATTTGGTTATAACTCTGGAACCAATGAAAATAAGTACCACGTATGATATATCGTTGAAATGCTCTCAATGAGGGCTTATTACTGCAGTTAAGAAAAGTCCAAAATCCAAAAAGTTGGAAATATTTAGCTTTTTTGGATATTTTTGATCAAGTTGATTGCAATTAAAAGGGGAGGTGCACAACTAGATGTTACAAGAGTCCTAAATCCAAAATTTCAACATCCTTTGGCTAATCGTTTTTGAGTTATGCGAGATACATACGTACGTACATCACGCCGAAACTAGTCAAAATGGATTTCAGGAATGATCAAAATGGATATTTCCGTTGAAATCTGAAAACCGACATTTTTCGCGATTACAATATTTCCTTTACTTCGTACAAGAAAGTAAAAATGTATAAAAACAATCGTAACTCCATTCATAATATGCAGTAATGGTTTAAGAGGCGTGAACTCTCGCTTCGAAAAAAATGGTACTGACAAGATTGTCGTTTATAACATAAAGAAGAAGTGTTGAACGTAGAAAATAAATAATATTTCCAGTATTTTTTTTTTTTTTTTTTGTATCTATGTCGCTAATTATTATTAGAAAACAAAAACAACTATTACAAATTATGTAAAGATCACTAAAACACCTTCAGCTTAATTGGGAATCTTAAATTAATAAAACTGTTTAAAGCGATTACTATAATGAAACTGGTATCGTCAATTAAATTAAAGAGACATTTTTCCTTCTAGTTAAAACATTAGAGCTTCAGTAAAACGACAAAGTTTTTTTTTTTAAACCCGATTACAGAAAGAATATTGAAACAGTCCCTCACTTTTGTTTTAAATGATAAATAAAAGTAGTTTTTTCTCTCTACAGTGAGAGGTGAACAACGTTTGTAGTTCATCAATAAGTTCTAAGGAAATAAGTGATTTTTTCAATAGATCATTAGATTATTAAAATAAAAAAATCAGTTTTATTTTTAATAAAATGTGAGGGTATATCTATAGAAATTTAATAAATAATTTAATCTTTAATTCTCGTTAGGGATTTTACTGGTACTGGTTTCTCTCTTTTGTCTTCCTAATGGAAATTAAATTAAAAAGTAAATAATAATTTGAAGATGTGTAAACGTAAAATGATGAGTTCAAAATATGAAGTTCTTGAAAGAATAATGAGAAATATAAAAAAAGTCCTGAAAAAATTGAGTGCTCTTGTGGAACGTCCAAGTAATAATCCAAGAAAAGATAACTGTACACAAGAGAAATGTTCAGAAAGGTTGTTATTTTAAATAAGAATAGAATCTTAGAGGTGAGTAATTTTTATTCCCAAAAATTCCAGAAAAGAGGAGGGTAGGTAGAAAAGTGTAAAATAAAGTTTTTAAAGAGTCAAAAAGTGAATAGAGTTTTGTACTGAACAAAGAACAGTAATTTCTTTAAAAAAAATTCTTCCCGATAAACAGAATAATTCTGTTATTGCGCGTGTCCCTAAGGGAAAATTGATATATTTAATCAATATATAAAAAAATTAACGTTAAAATATCTTTCTTCAGAAATTATGCAATTACAAGAATAAACCATTTAAAGAGTTTTTATACTATTAAATGAAAAAAAAACCTTTATTGGTAAATTTTGAATGGAGAAAATGAATTAAAAAAAAAAAAAATCAAGCGACACTTTAGAATTGTAAAATATTCCATTATTAATCAACATCATTATTCATGTGCACAAACATCTCGCAACTGTTTTGCAATTCTCTGTTACATTATAAATTAATTTTTATTTGTCATGTCTGGATTAGTATCTCAAGTATTTTTCAACATTTTAGATTTCAAATTAAAGTTTTTTAAATGCCGTTTTCAAAAAAAACGTTCTTTTAATATTTTACTGCTTAAACTTGAAAACATTTTTAAAATTTAAACCTTTAAAAAATCATCATATTAATAATAGAGATGTTGACATTATTCGTCCCTTAAAGTGATACATCCCTTCATCTATTATCAAAGCTTAAATTTTTATTCTGGTCCACCTTGCAACAATCAAAATCTAAAATAAGATTAATGAAAACGCACTTTAACGTCATCAATTAATAAATATTATAAAACAATATTTTTCTTCAAAATAAATACGATTATATTATCATCAAAAAAAGTTTAATGGAAACTGAAACACAATTTCAGTAATTTCAGTAATTTTATCAGTTTGTTTTTAATTTTTAGATCAATAAAGTGATGTTGTAATATGTCACTGAGATCTTCTGAAAAGTTTTGAAATTGCTTTATTCGTTTAGTTCAGCTATCCTGTCAAACATAAACTACGAGTTAAACGTATAAACCCTCTTAATCTTGTGAGAGAAATGATTAAACAATCAAAATTGCTGTTTTCAATTGTGTAATAATTATTATTTTAATCACCTTTTTTTTATAAACTATAAAAATAAACCAAACATATTTCTTAAATCTTTTCATTTCAATTACAGATTACACTGAACTAGCCGGTCGGGGACCGACCGATTTAGAAATATAAAAACAGAAAATTGGGTTTCAAAATTACGTGAAGGTAAACAAAAAAAATCGGATTCGCTTCGTTCGCGCGACCGTCTAGCCAGGGAGTTCCACCCCCCTGAGCCCCCATGGCCCAGATCGCACAGGCAACCCCTGGAGCCGACCCCAGGACCACAAGCTCGCTTCACTCGCCATTCCTATCTGCTCAGGATCCTCGTTCGTTATCCTTATGGTAGTGAGAATAGTACTGATAAATAGTTAAGTATTCAGGCTTTATATAAATCGAAAAAGAAACTAAATTTCAAAAGACAGAATAGTAGTAACTACGGTAACTAAAGTACACAGAAATCTGACGACAAAGATTCACAATTTATCTCTGTTGCCATGGTGACAGAAATTAATTTTTAATAATTAACCGATTATTAATTTTTCTTCTTTAATGAATTTCTTCAAATAACTTACCTCCAAGGGGGCTAGACCTCGATCTATGGCTTAAAAGCTTTCATAGGATAACACGAATGTATTCTGCAAATTTGGAAGCAATCGGCCGGTTGGTTCTCCCTTGCTTCCATAACAGACAAACAAAACAAACTGTCGCATATAATATAAAAAAAATCCGTAGACATTGTTGTAAAATAACAACAATCCGTTGACATTGTTTGTATAGAATTAATGTATAACAAAGAATATCAAGTTTTAAAACGACATGAGATTAATACAATTTTTAACTTTAATACAACCAGATTTAATAATTTTATTATTATTATTTTAAAATTATTTAACTGCTCTTTTTTTCTGTAGTTAATTTGAACCCTGCACTTTTAGAATTCCAGTAAATTTTATTCCATTTCATATTACTGTAAAATCCCCTAATTAAAGGGACAGGAAATATGTTTTCTAGAACACTGTAAATTTTAGACTATAAGTGATTTTCTTCATATTGTATTAGAGGTCTATGCTATATTGTTCAAATAAACTGACATCACTTCCTCCCACAACTTTTAATAGATTCATAATAAACTGGCTGAGGTGGGAGTTGGCAATTAAAATGTTGCCAATCTTTTACTAATTAAGTCGCTAGTAATGTAAAATGGATAATTGGTAATATACTTTACGTTCACTACTTTACACTATTCGAAAATGAGATAGGGCTGCAAAATATTGCAAATTAATTTCTTTTTTTGTTCTCTATTCGGAAATTTCACAGCTTTTTCTGTCTTTTATTCTACTGAATAAAAAAGTCTAATTTATTTAAATAATTTATGTATAAATACATTTAAAAATTTGTCTTTCAATTTATAATTTATATTTATAGTTAATTTAATAATGCATTTTGGTTAATATCAAAACGATTTTAACGTTAAAGGCGACAAAACATAGTTGAAGTATTTTTCTTATTTGTATTAACGTGGCTTAACAACAATAAAAAAGAAGAAGAAGAGAAACTGTTAAGAAATAAACAGACATTTTATTTAAGGGCAATGAATAATATAAAAACCATTTTACAGAGTAAGGGTAATACATATTTTTGAAAGCCCTCTGTCCAAAATGTCGGAAAAAAGGTAAGAGTAGAAATAGAAACGAAAATAATGATACCGCAGGGAAAGACGAAATGAAATAGTCACCAATTGAAGGAAGACTTGACCGAACAGGAGAGTATATTGAGGGGATGTTCATACTACGGTAAAGGAAAAAAACACGAGACGTTACACAACACATACACGCGCGCGGGCACTTCCGTAGCAATTCGATAGAAACCTGCAAAAATTCCATGAAGTCTCTAGATCATTTATGTACTATCTAAATCCAAAATTTGAAAGTTGCGAAGGTGATGGATTTATATGTTTTGGCAAAATTATTTGTCCCATTTAAAAATTAAATGTCTGTTTCAAGATTATTAGCTAATTATTTTAATTTTAAATACCGTATAATATGTATAATATTTTTTACATTAGCTCTGAGTTTGGTAGAGAAAATTTATGCTTATACTTATTTTTAATTTCTACTTATTTATTGTTTAATTGTTAAGGATAATTAGCCAAACAGTTCATTATTACCTAAACACAAAAACAAAAAAAGTCGGGTGGGTGGGGCTGTGTCGCGGCGCACAGCCATTGGTTTAACGTTAAACGTTGCAGACCTTGGATGAAGTTCCTCCGAACTACAGACCGACCAAATTACCTGTTGACTTAAATGGGAGAGCCGACATTGTATTTTTTTTTAACAAAACTGAAAGTCTCCAAAGGAGAATTTTAGTTCCTCCAATTGGCCAACTCTACAGATAAACTTGTCGATCTGTATGTCAACGAGTCGCTTTTAGTGTATTTGATTGAAACAAAAACGGGATACTGACTGCGTACTAAATTTAATTTCAACATAAAACAGACACTAAATGGTATATTATATCTATTTCGACTATTAATTCGACAATTTTGTTCAACATTGGTCTGTGATATGAGAAGTAAGAGACATAAGACATAATAAGAAACGATATAGGTGCTCCCGCCGTCGGCATCGTTCACTTAACGCGCCGTTCCAGCTTTGCGACGCTTCCGAAACAGCCTCGCTCGCTCGGCATTGTACACTGCGGTACCTGTGCGTGGCCCATAACCTCGCCTTTCCAACGATATGCGTAATTTATATTTCCGGCTGGCTTTTTCGCGGGTTGAGGCTGATATATTGAATTTTTATACTTTTTTACATGTTTACTTTAATTTTTTACGCATAAATATTGTCCAAAATACACTTATTATTACTTAAATCGATCTATCTCGACAAACTCTAAATACAAACACACGAATAACCGCGCTATCCCATCTAAGTAATGAGCTACACTGAATAGAAATACGAGAGAGCGCCAGTTTTGGCCGATCTGCGCTGTGCCTCCTCCCCACCAACCAGCTCGTAAATGACGCAAACTCAAAGTCGTAGCAAGCTGACCGTGTAAGTTATAAAATGACACCTCATTTACGTCTCTGAGACTAATAGTTAGGAAGTTATTAAGGCAAGACGATATAGACCTTTTCGATACGCTACAAATTTCTTTCTGGTACTCGTTTGTTTTGATGTGATTTTAAAGACGTTTTACGTCAAATGATAAAATGGGAAAAATAAAAATTCATAATACATTTTTATTTCACCGTAAAAAAAAAAAAAATAATCATACACAATGAAAAGAGAATAAAAAAAAAAGTGTATATAAATATTAAATTGAAATTTCATTAAAATCGGTCAATATTTACTCAAATTATGGAGGAAATAATAAAAAAATCTTTTTTCAGTGTAAACTAACGGAATATAAAAACAAATTTATATTAACTTTTTTAAAGTGCTGTCAACTATAAAAATATTAATAGCTACTAATAAAAACTCGAAAATAAGTTAATTATTTAGTAGTAGCCGTTATTATTTGTTAAGTGTGGTCTAATTTTATTTAATGGAATAAATTATTTCACACTTAACGACAACAAAAAACATTATTCATTTTTATTATAATTATTAATATAATAATCAATACAGTTTATAAGTACGATAACATTAAACTTCTTTCTTTAGACAATCCAGAATGATTAATCCTTGCTGTAACAGCGCTTTTGATAAAATTGATTAAAAAAGAAACGGAAGAAAAGAAAACGAAATTAACATTATATCTCAGATAAATATTAATTTATCTTTAGAATGTTTTTTCTAATATTCCGAATGATCTTCATTATTTGATGAAGATGATTTCAAGGTTATTTAAGAATCTGAATTCATAATTAGAAGAAAAAAAGGTTACTCATAAGGAAAGCGAAATTTAATTAGCAGCCCAAACATTTTGTAAAATTACGAAACCTAGAGCTTCGTTAAAGAGATGAAACAAAAATATAGACCTATATTTTAGATTTCTTTATACAAGAGGCCTGTATTTTACAAAGAGGACTTTGCTAAATTATATCGTTCATCGGATTATTTCTACAAGTTCTGAAGACGTTCGAGTATTTTCCTTATGGAATCCTGAGCTCCGTCTCTAAGTAGTTCTTTATTATCTAAAGGAAAAGTAGATTTTTCAGTAATTTCAAACTAGTCTAAGCACAACAATTGCTTTCATCCTGGTAAAGATTCTTCGATCATTGGTTAATAAGTTACGACACACTACCTACAGATATTCCTTTGGGTGGGATATTTTTTGTCTCATTTCGTGATCCATTTATGGGTAGATTGTTTCTTTATTACATTTAATCTTTTAGTTACCAATTTCCTTCACCCTGTGATTTTCTATGGGCTTTATTAGACTCCCATTGATCTGTATTAATAACTTGAACAATTCTTTGAGTTATTTTGGCTTCAGCATTTTTTAAGTGTGAGGAGGCGTCTCTGCCCATCAAACTATCAGGGGACTGTTTTATATATGTTGGATTTATATCTATTGTACAAAAAACCCAACGTAATATTAACCTGTTTCTCGAGTAAAGCTAGGAAGTTTAATACATTGTATTAATCTTTCTTAATAAATACAATCAGGAGAGTAGCCTCTGGAAAAAATGAAAAGGTTACTAAGATACTATTTAAAAATTTTTTTTTTTTTTATTTTTAATATTATGGATCCTGATCGATAAGTCGCGTAAAAATTTGAGTTTTGATAAATGTGGATTTGTCATTTCTGTAGAGGGATTGATGAGCATGTGCCAAGTATGAATCTACAGATTTAATTTTTATACGTAAAATAAAGAAGATAAAATATTTTAATTAAATAATTAACAGTACTAAGAATGCTGAAATTGAACCCGCACAGAAAAATTTATGAACTGTGAGCTCCATAAAGAAAACTTTATCTCAAGATCTTAGAGCAGTGATTTCGTAATCAAAGTGCAATATATTTATACGTAGTAGTAAATTTCGAGAGTTAAATGAAAATTGCAGGTAACTGCATAGCGGGCAGCGTATTGCTGTGCAAACGGCTGACGGCTGGCTTACCGCGCTATTAACTATCCAACTAAGATGTAACAACTCTGACAATGTACTGCACACTATGTAAGTATACGAAGCTATACGAGATGTTTTCGTAAAGGAATGACTATCTAACTATTCCACCCGACTTATCGGTCTACCTCACTCGCACGCGATGTGCATAGGTATACGCCGCCAGCTATATATCCATCTATCATCAACTAGGACTTGTAGCATCAACTACTTATAACGTTTTTTTTAAATAATTTATTAAGACGTTTTTATAGTACTGCAATACATATTTTATTTACCGGTATTCTTGGTTTAATATGACGTAATAAAACGAAATGTTAGATAACTTATAAACATCCAATCCATCATATCATATATTTTAAATGAATATATTTTTTTTGTTAATACTAGGTTAAATTTATTAAAAGCTACTTCACATTACGTATAAAAATAAGAAAAGAGAACAGTATAAAAATTAAGTGAAATACAATTTGTTTTTTTCAAAATAATTTTATATTAATGAATATCGATTAGCTGACGTACATGTTCGTGGAATACAAAAGTAGCTACTAAATTAAAATGTTATTGTCATCTAGATCATTATGGCAAAATAACTAGGTATTTTATGTCAAGGGTAAAAGGACATTTTTATGATTAGTTATTTATTTATTTATTCTTGCATGTTTTAAAGTAAATATAAAAATCAGATTAAAAAATCATTCCAGATATTACTAATATCATCTCTTCTAACATAAATATAAATCATTTACTATGGTATAAATTAGTATTATTCTACTTTTTTACTTATTACTTACTGTAATTAATAATTACAGTTTTGGTAATAAAAAAATAATCATTTTTTATTGTTTGATTGATTTGCATGATATATTTTGGAAATCTCCGGGTATTTAATGCGTCTATTGATTTCGAGCCTACGTACAACTGTGTTTCACGTTCATGAAGAGAGTTAGTCTCACTTTAAGTGTTAAAGCCTACATGTAGATTGTCAGACCAGAATGTGTTAATTCTTTATTTATTTAGCAACAATAGGATTAAAGTCAAATTAGAGCCGTTGATGAGGGATGGATTTTGTAACGTATGAAATAAACCACACCTCACTGGGATTTGAACTCAGGACTTCTCGGATGAATGACAAAGACAATATAACTCTGCCACGGAAGGTTACTAATTACACTGTATCGTAAAGCACGCAGGATTAAAATACGAGTATAACTGGTTTAAATACGTCTTAAACAGTATTACTTCCGCACTGTACGGGAAGGGAAGCACGTGCCATCTACCTCCATCATTCCGAGAAGCGACATTACAACAATATAAGTGTTTAAAAACTGTTGTACTAATACTTCAATACACATAAAATTACATATTATTCTTAATTTTTTTATTAATAAAATCATATGACAACATTAGTTTATATTTTTAGGGGAAAATAAATTTTTATACCATAGTGTATTTCTTGGCAAGCTCCTTTCTCCCTACTATAGTTCTATATAAAACACGAACACAGTTGATAGTTTAAGCTTGTCAGAATTGAACAAGCAATAATTATACCGATTGTCTGTAGTTATAGGAGGGTTGTCTGCATTTATGCTGATAAATGTGCTACGACAAACACATTTCATAACTAATGCAAGGAGGGGTAGAAGATGGTCACGAACGTTACCTCACTAAACATCAGTGCAACAAATCACTTTAAAATTAATTAAGTTTTAACATACATACGACATAAAAAATTCACCTTCATTAGTCTCCAATTTTGGAGTTCGTAGAGGAGAGAAATTAATAAAAATATATAATTAAAATGTGATTAATATATGTGCTAATCCTAAACCAAATAGTTAACCTTATTATTATTTTTTTGTATGATTTTCACTAAAATGTTGTTGTATTTTCTATTTCTTATCTTTATTTCGGTTACCAATCAAAAGAATCAGTGAGTTTAATTCTTAAAAAAGTGAAGATTCCTATACATGAAAGCAAAGATTATTGTACATTAAACCACGGAGTACGTACGATGTGTACACCCGCTTATGTACTGAGAAACTCATGGTGAAGGAGTGAGTCCACACGGATTTATCCAAAATTACATTTAATTAATTTCATTATTTTCAAAATTTAATTCAATTTTCATAAGATAATGGAGGAGGTATGTCGGCTTAGCTAGTAAACGACACCTTCCATCTGAAACCGATACATAACGAAACAATCACAAATTAGCTACTCTAAAATATCATTAATTTATCTTAAATATAAAAGCGAAAGTTTGTCTGTTTATTTGTTCTTGCATCACGCGAGAACCAACCGACCTATTGCTTTCAAATTTTCAGGATACATTAGTGTTATCCCAGGGAAGGTTTTAAGCCATAAACTGAGGCCCTAGCCCCTTGGAGGATAAGTTGCAAATTAAAGATATTCTTTAAAGAAAAAAAAGGATTAATCCTTTTACTTGATTATTATATTTCTGTCACCATGGTAACAGATAAAGTTATGAATTTTTCGTCGTCAGAAGTGTGTGTTATAATATTTACTATAATTCTGTCTTTAGTAATTTAGTTTCTATAAAACCTGAATACTTTAATTGTTATTTGTCAGTATTATTCTCACAACCATGAGGATAACGAACACTGCGGGAGTCCAGAGGATGGGGTCCCCTGGCAAGACGATAATTGCGAATTAAAAGAGCATGTAATCGGCCCTGGGAAACCCCGGGTCGGTTCCGGAGTTCGCTTTGGCTCCTGGGCCCAAGGGTCCAGGTAATGACCAGATAGTCGAGCGAGCAATGTGAGCCCTAATCGACTACTGTCTATGTAATTAATTTATTACATATCCTGATTTTTTGGCCGTTCACGTTTATTCAGAAAATTTATTCGACACATTCCATTCCATTCCATAGGAGAAAAGGAAACAACATCTTTTTTCTATGATGTTTTTAGTACTAACATTCACAATTAACTAAAACGTTAATGAACATTTTTTTACAGATTTACCTACTAAAATCTCTAGATTAATATCTTGATTAATAAATTTATATTCTATTTCTTCCTTAGAGTAAGAATAATTTGGTCTTTAAGAATAATTTCCCCGACTAAATTGAAAATTTAAAAAATAAAAACCCGTTTAACTAAATTATATAGATAAAGAAGTTTCTTATCTTTTAATACTTCTTAAAGTAAAATTTTCTTTATTTACGGTCATGCAAAAACTTCTAAAATATAGCAATCTAACATTCTAATACAGTACCGTAATTTTTTTGTTGTGACATTTCGCAACTATCCATGTAAATTCATTAACAGTATATGTAACTTCGTTTAGTGATTAAAGTTGTATGAATGATCCACATTCAAATTTCTAAAATGCACGTCACGTAATTCAGGAAATATTATAAGAATTTTTCAAGTCGGGAATTATTGTTGTAATCGGTTTAATAATTTTAGGAACTATTTTTTGAAAAGTTTGTGACGGCACAGTTCTTAACAGTTTAAGTAAAACATCTTTCTTTCCGCAGATCCCATCGAAGATGCTGTGGGTGTATTAAAATTTCATTATATTTGTTCGTGAGAAGAAGATTTATCCATTACCTAGTTCTGGAATAAGGAATAATTAATTATTAATCAGAAAACGTAGTAAAAAAAAAAATCACTTGCTCTCTTTAATGTAAATGTGTATTGGGGAATAATAATGAAAAAGATCCTATTTAAAATATGTGAATAAACATTTAGATAGAGTTAGATTACGTTTTAAACCTAATTTTTTGTTAGGCTTCATCACAATACAATAATAACGTGAGCAGTTCTCTGCAACGATAATTTTCTCACTATACGTTCACATACATATGTGAAATGCATTACATACGCTCGCGCGCTCACTAGAAAACACACACACATACATTGATTATGCTGATTATTGAATCGTATAATTTAAATGAGAAATTAAATAATCCTAATTGCGAGGGACGAGAATTTATATGGGGCATATTCAATGTATGTATTGTAACCGAGCGTACATTTTAATTAGTTTGTTAATGACCATTTAATCTGGATTTAAATAATAGAACAGTGTTGGTGCATTTGATAGGACTGCTGGGACATATTTAACTGTAAACAAAAGACAGAATGAAGAGGGGTAGAGGTTTCAAATAAAATGCTTTGTTTGCTACAATGCGTTCGTCTGGATGTGAACGCAATGAGGATAGTGTAGTTGGCAACACTGCCCTTCACAGTTGTGGCGATTAGATGTGTGTAGGTGCGAGTGTATATAATATATGGTAGGGTGGTTTTCAATGATGAGTTGCTTTGAATAATACAAAATATTTGTATTGAAAAAAAAAGTATTTCGTATTTTTAATTAAACTTTATAATTATGTAATGATTTTATTAAATTTCTAGCGACTCTAAAAGGAACAATTAATTATTGTTACGTGTTACGTAGGCATATTGAAATATGAATAAAAGAACATTAGTGGTTATAAAAACTATAAAACAATAGAAATGGTTATAAAAACTATTTTTTTCTCCTACTTTTATCCCCGAAATTTATTGGGATTTAGTTTGGATTACGGCCGGATTCCATTCTTAAATCCAACTGGTATTGAAGTACAACCACAAATGATATAAATAAATAGTAATCTAATAATTTAATAATTTTTTTAAATGTTCCATAATATAGTGTTTAATTACAGTCGACTAAATCCTTCAAATTATCTTAATAAATTTAAAAAAAACATATTTTACGTTCGTAAAATGTTTTAAATCTTTTTTCCTACATTCAAAAACCAATGAGATAAATGAAAGGAAATTGAATAAAATAAGTATTTTATACAGTTAAATGTTTTTTCAAAGTTTTTATGCTGTACCTGACCGGGATTCGAACCCGGGACCTCCGGATGAAAGGCCGAGACGCTATACTCCGTCATGAAGACCGGTAATAATTCCTCAATAATAAATACAAATTAAAAACCTTCATACATAAAAAAAACGAGAGAAAAATTAAAGTACCAAAAAAAAATTATCACTGACAGATTAAACTTATTTTTTACAAAAAGTAGTTTAAGATAGACAGATAGATAAATAGAAAGAGAGAGTAATATTTATTATACAACCGTAAGAAAACTGATCTTAGATAATTTTTTTTTTTAATCCAAAATTTCTGTACTTTCAAAATATATTTAATTTCTAAACATGCACTTTTTTTCAAAGAAATAAAAACCATTCGGGAGTAGAATTTGGATCATGTTTATGAAAATTAGAAAGTTTTCGGAAAATTTTGAATTTTGGAAAATTCCAAAAATTTTCGCCCATTAGAACAAGCTCAAGTACATTTTATAGTTTAACTCACTTCGACCAAGGGATATGTATTCATCACTTTTTAACGTTCTTTCGTAACCAAGTGTTGTTTCTGTTAGTGGAGGTTACACATAGATTGCGATCTGTGCAGATGACTAGACAAATAAAATTCAAAATATACACTTAAAGGCTACCATGTCGCGCGCTATTCGATTCACAAATTGCAACAATAGTTTCCTTTTAAGAGTATGGTCTCGATCATTCACCGAGGTGCTAAATCTGACGAATGCAGTGACATAAGTTGTTAGTTCAGAAAGCTGCAGATATATATCACCGAGTTGCTGAACAAAATTTAATGGCGTTCATCTACCTGTGTATTCCAATTATCAATCAGCTAGGGATTCCCAACTACCAATTAAAGTTCAGCATGCCGATTAATGGATATAAATATATTTTAAGTCTGTCAGTTGATGTAGCATTAAAAAACACTTCAATGTTTTACAAGACTATTCATTCATTATCTAATGAATGATTCTGAAGATAATATCGCCGAACGAATGAGTAAAACATGATGCGATTTCATTCGGCCTGATAGCGTTTTTTTTTAGTTTTACTAAAGTTTTTATCAGTCGTATCCAGCCAATCTATTATTTTTTGAGCTATAAACTAATAAGGAAACGTTTTAGCAGCAACCCGTATTCTACATGTGATTGAATTCTCGTTTGTTCATGTACATCTTAATTCCTTTTCCAGAAATGAGGATTAAACCATAATAAATTACGTACATTTACTTAAATAGTTATGATTTTAATTAAAATAATATACATTCAATTACATTTCAAACTGCTATACCAGAGGTTCCAACTTTGATTCTTGGCAAAGATCTGATTTTTTACAAAGCTATACGAAAAAAAGATTAATATAGCCAACAATCTTCATCCTTTAAGATACGTTATTTAGGTTATAACTTTATGGGAACAGGATATCGATACAGATACTATAAGAAATGGGGAACAAAAAGAACCTAAAGCCGTGTTATGTTCATTGCAAGAGATGGTGATGTAGAGAAATAGGAAAGGAAAGGCATAGTAGTGTGGATGAAGAGCACCGGTGGAGGGGAAGTTTAAGCGAGGTGAAAGAGTGACGTGACTGCAATGCCAAAAAGACGCCAGATTTACAAAGAGCATCGGAATAGCGAGTATTCCTTGCTTTCTTTCTCTGTTTCTTTCTCCCTCTAACTCTTTCTGAAACCCCCTCTTGTTATACTGAACAATCCCCTCCAAATTGCTTCTTCATTTCTTTTGGCTATATCAAACCAACAGACCGATCCAAAATGTCCATCATCGAATCTTTCTAACTTATATAGGTTACGATGACATTTTTCGACATTTCTTTATTGCTTGTACAAAATAAGTTGTAAAGCATTTCACTGGATTTAAAGTTAGGCCTGTCATTTATTTTTTATCGTTACAAAAATTTATAAATAAGTGTTTTCATAAAGATTTGTGATAGAAGTAATGAAATATTTAACTAAAATATAATGTTTACACGTGCAAATATGATTAAGATAAATAGAATAAAACATGAATAATTTTTAATTTAATTACTTTTATTATGTACATTATTTATTATTCTGCACCTCCTTGCTTTACTCATGCCGGTCGTTAAAAAATTTAAGTAACCTGGTATCTAACATAAAAAGTTGTACAAAAATAAACAAACAGAAAAATGGAAGAAATATATATCCATTAAAAATGATGGGAGTAAAACGCGATGAACTAAAAATGAAATTGTTTTAACTGTTTTTAACTAGTGAGGAAAATACTGCTTTCTTTGAACAAATTTTTTTCTGCTGCATAAGGTAATTTTTTAATAAACATTAACATATAAATGGTGTTTAATTATTACGAAGATAAAAAAAAATTATCTATCTATTTTCAGAAATTAAAAATAAATGTTTGCGTGTTCATGAGTTCACCATTTTTTTTATAAACCGTAAAAACCATTAACATTTAAGGATAATGATGAGAATGTCGTGGATTTCTTATTCCTCTATTTATTGCAGAGAGCCTGGACAACAGTCGTTTGCTGGTCAGTCCTTCTATTTATCTGCCGGGTATTTAACTGTTAATGACGGTTATATATTTATTTTTGTTTGTTTTTAAGACGAGCGGAGTTTGGGATTTAGTTCCGATCCTTTGTAAATCGTGTTTGTGAAAAATATATTTACTCTGTTTTTTCCTTAGTAAATTAGCAAGATATTTACGTCCTTCTCTCGACGCGATTCCTTTTTAGTCCGTCCACTGAAGGCCTTTTGTCGCGGAGGGAATCGCATATGGTGTCCGTAGGCGGTTGCCTGACTAGTAACTGTAAGGTAAAGGAAAGATAAGGAATCTAGGTTCAGGAGATTCTTCTTCTTCTTCTTCTGGTAGTCTAGACCTAGTTGAATCGCTGTCGTGGGACGGCCATCTTGCTTCTTATTTCCTGATTCTCCCTATTTGTTGGTTGTAAATATTTACAGCCGTAACCTTTGAAAGACCTGTAGGGCTTGAGAAGGGTAAACTTCTTCTTTCTTCCCGTCGGATGACTGCTTTCTTCTCCATTTTTCTTCTGCTGTCATGCGGTGGTATTCTGTTTTTCTCTATTAGTAGGATTTAGGAATGTAAAAGAGATTTACAATTAAATATTAGATTAATTATACACGTACGCGAGAGTGGCAACGATCACATGTTCATGAATTTCCAAAGAAAAAACAACAAAATTTTAGCACTTTCTCGTAGAAACCTTCTGCCGTCTGACAAGTCCCAGCACATAGTTAACCAACCAAGCCAATCGATACTCTGCCAACTAAGCCAATCAATACTCTTGATTTTGTTTGTGCCTATTTCTGTTCCATTTTGATATCATCAGATATTAAAACCGTGTTTAGAATGCCGATGATTATTAAAAACATTAGTTACTTCAAAGGAGTACATCATTAAAACGACTTTTACGATACCAAAATTACTTTGTTCTTAATATTTTATATAACAGAAACGGAATAAAGGTGCTTGAGGAAAATACTACACTACAATTTTACCACACTGACAATTTTTTTTTTGGTGGTGAATTAATACACCACAGCTTACAAAAAGAAGCTAATAAAATTGGAATGCGAAAATTGAAATTTGTAACGTATGAAAATACCATGCCTGACCGGGATTCGAACCCAACTTCCGGACTTTAATAAAACTTTCAATTATTCAAACTGTAATGAAAAAATTACATCCTTTTTTATATGTTATTAATGATTATTTATTTCTAAAATTTATATTTTTATTCGAATAATTTATTTTTGCGGTTGATAGAAATCTAAAGGTGCAAGAAGTTAGTATAGTAAGTAATCCAAAATTTTAAATTTACAAAAAATTGTTTTTTATTTTTGTTATATAAACAGTCAGTAACCAGATTGAGAGAAAACATTTGATATTTTATTCATACAAAATTTATGCTTTTTTTTGAGTTTTAGTGGCACATACAATATTCTCAAACTCATTAACCTACTTTTGCAGTTGGTAATAACTTATTATTATGCAATACTAATAATTTAACGTACAAAATTATGTTACTTTTTACTTTAACAGTTCGTAAAATAACTCTTGTATAAGAAATTAAAGTACAGTACAATATAGTACAGTAAATAATGTAGTTTTGTTCAGAATAGTTTACTGTATTATATAGGAATAAAACAATTTACGTCAAAACTTAATAACGACATAAAATGTAATTTAGATAAAATTTTATTTTGCTATATATTGGACATTTTAATTGGAGGATAATTATAGTGTAAATTATTCCACGTTTTCATAACTAATAACAGTAATGAAAGATAACATTAAAAAAAACTACTAGTTATTGAAAAGTTAAAAAAAAAAACTTTCAATCAAAAAAAAAAAATGTACAAAAAGTGATTACACAAAAAAATACTGTAATAAAACTGTTACCAAAAAAAATGTTAAAAGACTATTAAAACAAATTTCTGTGAACGTAAGTTATGAGAAAAACATTTTATGAAATTTAATAAGCTAGAATCTAAGCAATAATTTTCAATCTAGATTAAGCCGGTATATATTTATATAAAGTTTTTTCATAAAATCTTTGGAATGCAGGGTTATAAACGGTTGGTTTTAAAGGAAAAAAATCCTTTTTCAACTTTATGTTCAATTTTTTTTTTTATAAAAAAATTTTATTACATACAATCATAATGAAAAATCATTTAATTATTTTTAAGGCCGAACAATCAAAGATTCATTATCGCAATAGTTAAAAAATAGAGAACGTTTTTTTCTAGCAAAGGTAACTTTGCTAAATCAATTTTAATCAGTACTAAATTTTGTATAACGTACAAAAAACTATAGTGTAAATAATTAAATACAAACACAAAACGTCAATATAATAAAGACAATGGATTCAATTTTTACTTTCTTATAACGAAGTAAAGGAAGTATTGTGATCGCGAAAAATTTCGGTTTTCAGATTTCAACGGAAATATCCATTTTTATCATCCCTGATTCCATTTTGACTAGTATCGGCGTGACGTCTGTACGTGCATATATATGTACGTGTGTATCTGGCAAAACACAAAAAAGGTTAGCCGTAGGATGTTGAAATTTTGGATTTAGGACTGTTGTCCTAAATTCAAAATTTAGATTTAATTGTTACAACAACTAGATGTTGTTGTAAGATCTAGTTGTGAACCTACCCTCTCCTTTTGATTGCAACCGACTGAACCAAAAGTGTACAAAAACTCCAAAATTAAAAAAAAAAAGTTAATTTGAACTTTTTCTTAACTGCAGTAATAAGCTCTCATTGAGAGCTCTTCAATAATATATCCATAAGTGGTACTTATTTTCATTTGTTCCTGAGTTATAGCCAATAAAACTTTAGTTAATGAACTCTTTGGATCTTAGGGGAAACCACATCGGTTCAAATCAGACTTCATCTCCTTTTTTTTAATTGAAATATATTGATTTATTAATAATAATTATTAACCTCTGATTATAAAAAAAATTGCGATAAACAATATTCAAAAATAATAAAAAAAAGAAAAAATATTAAGTTATTAATGAAATAAATTTTATGTAAAAAAATGTGTATATGTAATATAATAGGCGTACAAGGAAGTCATGTGTTGTTCACATAAGCTTTTTTTAAAGTTGTAGAAGAAAAACATTGACATTATTGTCATTATTGACATTATTTACATTGACATTATTTTGAAAAAAAAAAATTATCCATTTGGTTTAAGTGAACGAGTTTACAAAATGTCAATCGAGATCTCGACACCATCTTCTTTTTAATTTTCTGTTAAAAATCTGGTAGATTTTCCTGAAGTCCAATCATTAACCTTGTGAAAAGGTGTGAAATTATTTGACGGAAAATTATTATTTTATAGATCTGAGTTTTTTATAAAAGCAACGTCTGAATACGAATGGAATGTATTATTTGTTACATAGTACGGAAAATTGATACGAAATACGAAGAGATTTTGACTGGTAGGTTTAAATCATATTTTGTTTTAGCAAAATTAAAAAATATGAATACCAGACATCCGAATGGGTTTAAAAAGATTTAAGAAAATATTTTTGAACAATAAATTTTATTTAAATGAATAAGAGTGATTTGCAATATGTAAATCTGTGAGCTAAACATAACTCATATAACACACTGAAATTTAATTAATGTTCGTTTACTTTTTTTTTTTTTTGTTTTGAACCAATATAATCTAAAAGGATTTTGGTGAACCATCATTTTACAATTTCTACACTCTTTTTCACACAGGTTGATTATATAAACATAAAATTAAAAATATCAAACGTAGGGAGCGAATTTAAAACTTTAACCGTTTAGAATATTATATAAGATAACGAATATTTATCTATCTTAGCTTACCCTGCTTAATTTTAATATACTTAAATCCAATACGGAATTAAAATTTTGTTTATCAGTAGATTCTAAAGAAATTTATGTGTAAAAATAAATAAAAATGAAGTAAAGGGTACATTATATTCTGATTTTTTTATAGATATAAACAAGAAAATATTTTTGCCTGAAAAATTCATTAAAACTGGCTTTAAATAACACCGGAAATACATTTTAAAAATTCTTATCGTTTATTTTTTTTGTATAAATTTAGATAAAAAAAAGTTTAGTTCAAGCCTCAAGTGGGCTTTAAAAACACCAAAAAAAAAACTTCATGCAAGTTATACACCGGTTACATATCATGTTTTATTTAGTCTAATACAGTGTAATTCCCAAAGTGGGTGTTACCGCGATGCTGGAAATTTCAAAAGGGGACTGCATGATGAATGACAAGGAATGAGAACGGTGAATATATTTGCAGTATACAATATATATTAGTAGTGCTTTTTAAAATTTAAATAATTTTTACTTATATAGATTCTATTTTAATAAATAAATCTATACATATATCACAACTGATTATAATTAAAAAAAAAATTCTGATGTGAACACCACATGACTTCCTTGTACGTCTATTAAATTACATATACACATTTTTTTTAAATGAAAAGTACGTAAAATTTTATTTCATTAATAACTTCTGATATTTTTTTAATTTTTATTGTTATTGAATTATTATTTATCGTAAATTTCTTTTTACAATCAGAAGTTAATAATTATTAATAAATCAATATATTTAAATTAAAAAAAAGAGTTAAAAAAAGAATGAAGTCGGATTCGAATCGATATGCCTTGCCATTCTAAGATAAAAATATTTCATTAACAATTTATCTGGCTATATTCTGGAACCACTGAAAATAAGTACAACTTATGAATCGTTGAAAAGTTCTCAATGATGGCTTATTATTGCAGTTAAGAAAAAGTAAAAAAACCAAATTTTTTTGACATTTTTGGTCAATTCGATTGCAATCAAAAGGAGAGGTGCATATTTAAATGTTACAACAGTCCTAAATCCAAAAATTTAACATTCTACGGCTAACCATTTTTTAGCTGTACGTACAGACATGACGCCGAAACTAGTCAAAGTGGATTCAGGGATGGTCAAAATGGATATTCCCGGTGAAATCTGAAAACCGAAATTTTTCACGATCACAATACTTTCTTTACTTCGTAGAAGTAAGTAAAAAGGCTACAATTGATCGTAAAGAAATCAGCTTTTTTAACAAGTTTTTAAAAATATTTTTTTTAATACCTACAATAAAATCAATTTAAAAAACTTTCTGTAAAGTAAGTTTTTTTAATTGTTAAATTGTTTTTTTATTATAAGTTTTTACTTATCATTCTTTTATATTTTTGCATAATCATTATTTAAATGATTTCATTTCTGACTATCCTTAAGGAGTGGAGGCTTATGAAATATTTGCTTTAAAAGGAGAAATCAATTGAATTATGTTTTGTTTGATAACATATCAACGTATATCGTATACGTATACGAGGAACTAAACCGGTATTGTTTATTGTTTTGGTATAAAAATTTGAACGTAACTTATTCGGTTTCCAATTTATCTAGAATCATAATAATTTTTATTTCCTTCCAAATAAAACTCTGTTAAACAGAAGAAAAATAAATAATTTTGTACTGTTTGAATAATAAATTAAGAAAATGCAACGTAAAAGTATCATCTAAACTGATGACATTCATATATAACCCAAAAAAATCCTATTGTTAAAAAAGCAGCTGTACTTTTCAACGCAGTTCAACTATTTATATTATTGTAACTGCCAATATTATACGATATTTTTGTATACAGAACACAATAATTCAAGTGGAAGATAAACTATATTTCACTGGCATATTCTATTTAAATATATTTAGGGTTGCCAAGTTAAGAAACATGATGTAACGTAAAACCTGCCGGGTTTATTGCTAGTAAAAGTTCAATTTATGTTAGGCTACGTCAGTTCTAATATTTTAAAAAGATTATTTTTTAATATTAAAATGACCTAAAATAAATAAATAACAAAAGAAATCACGTGGTGGGTGTATAACGAATTATGTAAGATTTAAAATTTCTATTTGTTTATATTATTTTTTGTTCACGGTAATAAGATTAAGAGCTTAATTTACCATTAAAAATATATTAACTTAAATTATTTTTTATGGCGATATAAATAGATGTGAAACAACATTTTGACTTTCCTTCTTTTTGGCGTTTAAAGCAAAGTAAATCTTTTATTTTATTTATTTTTGAAACAGGTTGTAATTTTATTTCATTATTTATAGATTTTATTGTTGTTACTTAACCTGTCATTTTTTCAACATTTCATCCTCATAATTATAAGAAAATTTATAACCTCTGTAAATGTTTTATGTCTTTGATTAAACGAATAAACAAACATGTAATTAAAAATAAGTAGTAAAAAATCTATTAGTTAATAAGTAATAAACATTGTCGATCAATTTTTTTTTGTTTTTTTTTTTTGTTTGATGATATCTCCACATAAGCTTGAAGCTTTTACGTGGGATATGGAAATTTAGCGTATGAAAAATGCCGTGTCTGACCGGGATTCGAACCCAGGACCTCCGGTTGAAAAGACATTGACTGAACTGTTGAAAAATTCCTGATTACATTTTATCAATTTATCAAAAGTGCATATAATTTCTATTGAATATGAAAATCTGTAATAGGTTCAGTCTATTACAATATATTATTCTCTTGAATAAGTGGAAAAACTAACAACAAATGAGTTACTATACAATAATGTACTTCGTACAAATTTAAATCGAAATAAGGCGTATGATGATGAAGTAAAACTAAATAATTGTTACAGGAGGTTGTTACGTTTGATAGCTTACCGTCTCAAATAAAATTAAAATATACTATTCTCATCGGATAAAGATACTGAAATTATTAAAACAGAAATTAAATGAAACCTTAATTCTATATATATGGTCCAAAGAGAAAATTACAGTTGCAAAGATAAACATCTCAGTTTAAAAAATAAAGTTAAAAAAAAGGAGATGAAATCTGATTCGACCCGATATGCCTTCTCCTTTTAAGATCCAAATACTTCATAAATTAAAATTTATTTGGCTATAACTCTGGAACCAATGAAAATAAGTACCACTTATATATATCGTTGAAAAGCTCTCAGTGAGGGCTTATTACTGCAGTTAAGAAAAAGTCAAAAATCCAAATTCTTTTTGAATTTTGAGATTTTTTGGACACTTTTGGTTCAGTCGATTGCAAACAAAAGGGAAGGTGCACAACTTCATGTTACAACAGTCCTAAATCCAAAATTTCAACATCCTACGGCTAATCGTTTTTGAGTTATGCGAGGTGCATACGTACGCACGCCGAAGCTAGAGATGTATACGTCACGTCGAAGCTAGTCAAAATGGATATTTCTGTTGAAATGTGAATACCGAAATTTTTAGCGATCATAATATTTTCTTTACTTAGTATAAGAAAGTAAAAAAAGCTAGTTTCTTTTGTAGTGTCATGTAAAACTTAATTTAGGACCGAGAAAAATATTTATGAACTCATTTTTGTGAATTATAATTTGTCTATAAATTAATAATAAGAGTAATAAATAGGATTAAGGTTTTTATTATTATTATTATTATTGTATGGCTTACACTGTGGTGATGTAAATTTAGTCTGAATACTGGATAATTTTTTATCAATAAACTGCAAACATAATGTCTTAACATTTATTCGATTATTTTACACACAACAGTTTTGAGAATACACAAATATTAGAGAGATTTCACTTGATCATTCATACTTGAAAAAATATATACTAATATTATATAAATAAACAATACGTAAAAAATATTAATAATAAAACTTTGTGGATAGAAACTAAAATAAACATTAACCTTTTAAATTCTCTGATAAGGAAAGGTGGTACCTCGTAGACAATCAGTGCGGAATTATCACAACACAATGTCTAATTCTTCTATTATCTATAAATAACTTTACATCAATTGATAAATATTAAATAATTCATCGTTAGATATACAAAAAATCGATATTACTAGGCAAAGACTACTGATACAAAAAAAATAAATGAAAAATCAGATCCATTCATTTTGCATGTAATTTATAAATTAAAAATTAAATGATAAACCATGTTAAAAACAACGCAAAAACAACGTTTTTGAATAAAATTAATTTTAATCATAAATTTTATTTAAAAAAAATCGTTGCAGATTTAACGTACGGATAATTCTTTGCAAAAAAAATAACTATTTAAATTAATTTTAAAATAAGTGAAATATGAGTGGAGAAAAATTGTT
This sequence comes from Lycorma delicatula, assembly GCF_047948215.1. Classification (NCBI taxonomy): domain Eukaryota; kingdom Metazoa; phylum Arthropoda; class Insecta; order Hemiptera; family Fulgoridae; genus Lycorma; species Lycorma delicatula. The sequence continues at coordinate 82,416,016 of NC_134460.1, forward strand.
TCCGAATTATTAATTTTTTGCTTTAATTTGGAAGTGAGTTAATAATAAATATTTCATTTAATTCGTTGGTTTTATTTTACTGACAGAAAAAATTATTTAATTATTATCATTAAATATTTACATTTAGTGTTTTTAATTTAATTGATTTTTTTATTTTTGTCTTTACTTGGAAATGTAAAAACGTTTTTAATTACCTTATTTTAATTGTCGGCTGATTTAATTTGATTATTTTTTCTGTTATTGGTTAAAATATATATTAATAATTTTTATAAAACTGAATTACTTTAGTGAAAATAATATAGTTTTAATTATTCTCTTTATTTAAGTGATTTAAAGTGTTTTATTTTATTTCTTTACTGTTTTGCTTAATAGAAAATTCATATGTATTCAAATCTATAAAGTTTTGTAAATTTTTTTTATTATATAAACTTTTTCTCAAGAAAAAAATTATTCAATAAACGTTTTTATTTATCAATATACTGGTTTTTTCCTTTTTTAGCAGTTATATGAACTATAAACAAATATATGGTAGGTAAATACAAGAAAATTATTAATAAATATGTATCACGAGCGGAGAACATAACTTGGAATTATTAGAAATAATAAAAAAATATACAGATTAAATTTTCATAATTATATCATAATTGATTTATTATAATAAATTTAATTAAATTGAATCAAAAGAAGATTATTAAGATTAAAGATACATATTTCTTTAAACGAAATAGCTTTATGTTATTTGATGGAAAATCCAATTAATAAAAGCCGTGCAAAACAATGGATGACATGGATAGAAGGGGTTCCGGCATTATACACATATGAAAAGGTAAATAAATGATTCGTTATGATAAAAGCCCTCGCTGATAAGGTATAACATGATCAAGTAATCAAAATGTAAATCAGGTAATGTAGAAAATTAACTATTTTTGATCCCGGTGGTATATCACGATATTAAACACCGGAAATTGTTTATTATTGGTACGTGTGTTTCATAAAATAACGTCAATATTGAACAGTAGATTTAAAAACAGATATTATAAGCAGATTTACTCTCTAAGGTTTTGAACTATTAACTTCTAAAGTATTTTTTGTGAACTTCAATAATAATTAAAGTAATTAACATTAGCTGAATACAAATGCAGGTAAAAAATTCCACAGGAAATAGATTAAATAAAAAAAGTTTCAAAATGTTATCTCTTGAATAATAAGAAAACTACATAACATTGATTCATCAATATAACATCAGGGTTTATCGAAACAGAGGAAAAAATATATTGATATTTCGATCACTTTTCCCGTTAAAAGCTTTTTGTTTGCATACTGTTTACTAAATGAACTGATGAGGGGGGATTATGGTTATAAAAAAAGATACTACTTGTTTGAATATATCAGAAACCAAAGTGAATTTACAGTAATATTGCTAAAAAATTGATAGGACATAATTTTAAAACATTTATTGTCATAAAATCATAATTTTTGTTGGTACAGATTCCTATTCTAATTTAATTAAGAAATAAAATAAAAACAGTTAAATTAAATTTAATTTAACCCCGCCAAACTGGCTCTATCTAAAATATTCATTTTTGTTTTTTTTCATACTAATGCTTTTTTTATAGGTTTAGTTTAAGAACGAATATAAAAAATTGCGAACATCTTATATGCTTTAAATATTGTTTGAAAAAAAGAAGATAAACCATGTACTTTTATATCATAATGAGGAGTAATAAATGTTCTGAAGCCAATCGAAGACAAGAATTAAAAATGGACATATGTTTTTACTTCAGACTTCAGAAATTGTAATTTTACTAAATAAAAGCCTAACGTATCATTGATGCTTTTTAATTATTAAGGCTACAATAATTTCTTTTTTTGTAATTTTAATTTTTTAGCTACAGTAGTTTATAATATCTTATAATAATTAACATTAAGCTAAAAATATTTATCTATATAAACAAAATAAAATTCATTTTGAATAGACTGAAAAAAATAAATAAATTGGATCTTCTTATTCTGTAACACTTGTAAAATCTTAAGGAGTAATGTTCACTGAAATTGAAGGCATATAATCCACCGGGCCTAATGGTGAACTCGTCATCGCAAATCAGTTGATTTCGTAGAGGAGTATGCTAATGTTCAAATCCTAGTAAAGACAGTTACTTTTATACGGATTTGAATAATAAATCACGGATATTGGTGTTCTTTGGTGGTTGGGTTTCCATTAACTACACATCTCTGGAATGGTGGACCTGAAACTATACAAGACTACACTTCATTTACATTCATACATATCATCCTCAGTCATTCTCTGAAGTAATACCTTACGGTGGTTTCACAGGTTAAACAGAAAAAGAGAGAGTAAAATAAGGATAAATTACAAATTTAGTAAAGTGATTTCTGTAAGTTATCCTTTGATAATCTGTTTGTAAATTAAGTATGCGGCATAACCTTAACGTTTGTAGGCGATCTGACACGCGTTACTAGTCTGTTACGAAAGCAACATAGCCTTTTAGAAACCCTAGCCAGGTTTACCAGACTGAGACTAAAGTGATTTCACGTTACCTTTCTTACTAAGATGTATTGCATATTAACATTGCATATTAGCGAATATCATTTTTTTAGAGAATAGAAATCTGATGTTTCATGTTCCACAAGTGTTATAGATGCTACATTGCTATAAGAAAAACTATAACAAAGAGTATATAACAATAAATGTAATGAACGGTTTTTTATGTGAAACAATAAAGGTAATCTATTTGAAGTTACCTAAGCTGGATGTACTATAATGTGTTAGCTACTGGCATTTTTGTTTGTGACTTTGCGATCTATAACATATATACATACACACGATGTATTTATATATATACTCATACACAGAGTGATTCAGGAGTAAAGGGAAATAATTTGGGAAATGATTCTAGAGCTTGAAATAAGGAAATCGTTTCAAACAAACATATGTCCGAAAAGGCTTTGTTATTGGTTATGACTAGCGAAACATTTCGCCCGGATTTCAGTTCCCCCGGTGAAATGTGGTCCAACTGAAATTTATAAGGCACTATATAGGGGTAAAAAACTTGATGGTTTCTTATGTTTTTTACCAGAAAAATCGAATAAAACAGGTCAAAGAACTTTATTACCCGTAGTTTTTCTTATCCAACGTAAAACAGAAAAATTAAAAAAAAATGACAAAAAACACACTTTTTTTAGATCTGAAGTACAATAACTTTGTTAAATTTCAAATAAAGGCGTAAATTTTATTATCAAAACTTGCTGAACATTTAATTCTGAGAAGCTTGATGTAATAATGTCTATGAAAAACATAATAATCAACTTTTATTATGAAGAACAAAACTTAATAGAAAAATGATATCAATTTGTAAAAATTAAGAACTTAAAAATTTTAGTATGGTATCCATTTCATCAGGGGAACTGAAATGGGCAAAATTTTTCACTAGCCTTAACTCGATAACAAAGCGTTTTCCAACATATATTTGTCATGAATATTTTCCTTATTTCAAAAGCTCTAGAATTAGTTACAAAATTATTTCCTTGTCTCCTTAATCATCATGTTTATTTATATATTATATTTAATATATTTTTTAATTTCTTATTAAAATGATAAAAAAATCTTTGAATGTTTGTTTGTCCCGTATGCGTTCTTATACCTTTCATTCGATTGGGATGAAACTTTCGTGAGTTATGCGCATGCCCCTGAAGATTTCTGAATTAATTTGTACCCGCTAGATGGCGCGGGGGTCGAGATATTTCAAAAAATTGTATTTAAGTCCGATTTGGCTCCTATTCAGAATATATATTAGTTATACGAAAACATATTATTACAAAAAATGGATCCGCTAGGTGGCGCTGAGGTTGAGATATTTCGGAAAATGGTATTTACATCTGATATGGTTCCTATTCAGAATATATATTAGTTACGTGAAAAGAAATATTTTTGCGAAAAAGGGAAGAAGGGAAAAAGGGGAAGCGGTGAAGTTTGGTAGAGGGAAAAAAGGAAGATTAAATTTTGTGATGTTCCGTAATGTTCAGTTTCTTAATGTTTTATCAAACTTTCGTTTGTGTTCGTTTAATCTATATATAAATCTAGCAATAGCGAAGCAGTGCCGGGTCAGCTAGTTATAAATAAAATAATCATCATTGTTGTAATTTAGAATGTAATTTAACATTTTTAGATTTAGGTTACTGAAGAAATTCCATTTGTATTCCCCCAATAGAAAAAAAAATCATATCTTTGATGCGATTAATATTCAGTAGATGTATTCAAAATAAATCTATTTATTTATGGTAATATAACTATTAAATATAATCAACTAAGTTTCATATTTAAGCTTAAGCTACGTGATATAAACGTTTAATATTGATTTAATACGTAATATTCATCATATACCCACATGCACATCAAATAAAGTAAGCGCGTAAATTACCGGAATTATAAAGTAAAATGGTCTAAGATTTTTTGTTTGATTCACTTTTGCTAAAATTGAGTACCGGTTATAATAAAATAGATGTTGAAGAGGAAATAACTGGTGAGAGTGAATACCAGAGAAAAGGAATTAAACTGTGTTGCTCCGTGCAAAATGCATCATAAAGCCTCCCAAGAGTGAAATTTTGCGGCTTCCTGTAGAAAAGCAGGATAAAGTGGCGAGGAGCGGGGAAAGAGAAGAGGAAAAGCAACTAGAGGAAAACTCAAATGAGTTAAAGTTGACATAGAGGCACGCACGAACAAGCAAGCACATGCGCGTACAAGAGGGTACAGAGAGCACAATGGGTCCAATTATAAGTTGTTGAGTGCGTAGTTAACTTTAAGCTTTGTGGAGAGGGGTGAAATAGCGACGGTCGGATGGTTGAAGGGCAAGAAGAAGAGGTCGAGGAAAGAGAAGGAGAAAAGAGATGTTTAAAGCAAGTCAACACATGGCGGTCTAATAGGATTAAGATGAAAACTCCCCAAAACGAGCATTGAACCTGTTCTTTTGTAATAAGATTAGGCTTTCTAGACCGACCTGCGGTACGTTTTAACAGAGCGCTTACCACCTGCTAATATCTTCGCTATATTCAGTAAGTAGTACGTACTTACTAAACATCCACTCGATGATTTTCTACCCTTATCACACCACCTTCACATATTTCCAGTAGACCGACTCAGCAACTGAGTTTGCTGTTCTCTTCATTTCCATTCCGTTCAAGATGAAGCGCTCCAATTCCAATGAACAACTGATTCAACAAAGTTCATGTAATTAAAAAATATTATGATAAACGAATATATTAAATACGTCGTATCATGATAACATGATGTTAAAATCAAGAGGAAAATTCAAAATTAAAGCTGAACTAGTGCTTCAAGTACAATATCATATATTGTATAGAATAGAACTATGGGCAGTGGTTTTTTAATGGTAATTAAAGGATAGATAAAATGGAAAACAAAATTTCGCTTAAAAATAGTTTACAAAATTTTTTACTTTAAATCTAGAGACCATTTTGTTTGTTAAATAATCATCTTTAAATGTTATGGATAAAGAACTTAAATAAAAAATTAAAAAAAGAATAAATAATGCACAATTAATTAATAATAAATAAATATCAATACGACAGGGGATCAATACCTAACAACCTCTTTCAATTAAAATCTATTTAAAATCCTTTTTGTTAAAATTTCAATATAAGAAAATAAGACGTTTTCCCTCCGTTACATTTTTATCATAGGCGGAAATATCTCTTTGATTGATAAGGTTCATGTTATCTTCATCATTTACCTTTCCAACCATTATATATGAGGCGTCTATCAGTTATTAGTAAACAGTCGGATTGAGAACTTAAATAGATTTTTAAGCTAATTTCACATTTATTGTAATAATTGCCTGAAACAACAAAGATTTGAATTTTTTGTTTGTTTTAGGCTTATTCTATAAATTGTGATAAAAATATTATTTTTTTATAACGTTTAGTAATTATTACTATCTTTTAATTAATATTTTTAATTATTGTTCATTATTTTTTTATTTATTACTTATTTTATTATGTACTTTTTTATTTATTTTTTACGCAATGTCTACTGATGATTATCGTTTAACAATAGAAATGGCCGTCTAGGTTCAATTTTAAGTTGAAATAAACAGTTGTTTGAGCTCACTTTTTTATTTTTCAATTTATTACTAGCGTCTATCAAAGCTCTTTATAAATATAGACTATACATAGCATAGTCTATGAGACTCGCGTTGTCCATTGATGAGTAATTAAAATAATATGGGTAAAAACTTCATATACCATAAAAAAAATTGAGAACGGCATTATTTTATTGTCTAGATTTATTAACCTATGCAATATAATTTTATAATAAATAATTATTCTTTAATTATTAATTTTTTTATTAATAATATTTTATTAAAAATTAAGTAGAAAAATTAAAAAGTACCATTTTTGATTTTCAACCCAACTTGTCTTTATTTATATTCGTGTCAAATCATGTGAAGAAAAAGGTAAATTTATAAACTGTTTAATTTTTAATTCCTTGTACGAAGTAAAGGAATATTGTAATCGCGAAAAATTTCGGTTTTCAGATTTCAACGGAAATATCCATTTTGACCATTTCTGAATTCATTTTGACTAGTTTCGGTGTGTTATCTGTACGTACGTGGTGTATGTATCTCGCATAACTCAAAAACGATTAGCCGTAGTATGTTGAAATTTTGGATTTAGGACTGTTGTAACATCTAGTTGTGCACCTCTCCTTTTGATTGCAATCGACTGTGTCCAAAAAAGTCCAAAATTCAAAAGAAATTTAGATTTTTACTTTTTCTAACTGTAGTAATATTTGAGAGCTTTTCAACGATATATCATATAAGTGGTACTTATTTTTATTAATTCAAGAGTTACAGCCAAATAAAATTTTAATTTAAATATATTGATTTATTAATAATTATTAACCTCAGATTGTAAAAAAGATTTCATGATAAATAATAATTCAATAATAAAAAAAAAAAGAAAATATATCAGAAGTTATTAAAGAAATAAAATTTTATGTTCTTTTCATTTAAAAAAAAAAAAGAAGTGCATATGTAATTTAATAAGCGTACAAAAGGAAGTCATATAGTGTCCATATCAGATTTTTTTCATTGCTCTTTAGACATTTTTGGATAGTTTACTGACAATTTAACAATTCCATCAGCTATTTCAATAGGAGATAGTTATTTTAAAAGTTTCGATATGTTGAGCAAAAATAGTAATAAAAAAAATGTATTACTTCGCGGATATGAAGCAACATTTTTAAACAGAGATGTTTAAATTGCACCAGTAAAATCGGCAAACTTTAATTAAAATTTGCTTTCATTATTCGGGTTACCAAAATCAACATAGTTTTTTATTTGTTAAAAAAACTATGTCAAAAAGTGAAAACCAGTGTTTAAAAATGCACAAATTGGGTGAAGACCCATGAATAAATACACGAGTTAATAAGACATACAGTAAGACTGCTGTAAATATTTTTTATCCTTTTCAAAGTGTAAAAAATAGAATTACTTTAAAACGTAATCAAATAGTGCAGTTTTTAATTAAAAAAGAAAACAAATTTCACTACTAAAATAAAATTACTAACAATCACAAAAAAAAGTGTTTGGAAATGCGGAATTGAGTCATTAAACATCAAACTCGTTGACAACAAATACACAACGCGACTAGGTAAATTTCTTTATTATTTGTTGATAATTATTTTTAAAAACTGAAAAGAATTTTGAAAGATTTTCAAAATTTGGGTGAAAATAATTATTTTTTATGAGACTAAAACGATTTCTTTGTTTTTTTTCTAAAAAATAAAAAAAAAGTTAGTAAAGACAGTGAAGTTGATGAAATAAAGAGAAATTATACCAGGTAGTATTTTAAAACAAAGTGTTTTATTATAAATACAAATTTATAATAAATTTTACATCATAATACATTAACACAATAGCAATAAATAAACGTAAAAGACGTGTGTATATGCGTACATTTTTTGAAATATAGACTCAAAGATAACATTACGGAAGGTATAAAATTCGCTCGGTAAACTCACTAACCAATGGTAATGCTTGGTGCTGTTTATGCAGTATTATTACTGTTTTATGATGCTAACTTTGGAAAAGAACCAAACATACAAACAATAAAATTCAAAATATGTTTAAAATACAGCAATATATATAAAGTTTTATAGTCTTACTTCTACACGGCAATACTGCATACACAGTTAACTTACCATGAATATTATAGTTTATTACCAAAGAAAAAAAATTGGAAATCAATATTTGAACAAATTTCTGAAGGTAAATAATTTTATTTTTCACGTCGTTTGCAATGATTAAAATAGAAATATCAATTCAAAATTTTATGGCTGGGGAAAAATAAACTTTAAAATATGTAACTACTAAATAAATAATTTATAATTAAACAACTATTTGTATAAACGAAACGATTCGTATGGTTTTTGGAATGAATAAAAATATGTAGTTGCAGGATTATATAATAGATAACGTAAGAGGATTACAGGTGTAACAAAGTTATCTATAATTACATGAACTGTTTATTAAGTATAGAAAAATAAAATGTTGAGTAGTTATTAATAATGTTTTATCTATTTTAACAATGAATGTTACAAGAACATTATTGAATACATTCTGAAGATAATACTCAATAAAACAATTATAATAACACGTTTTCGTTTCATGTTTTGCTCAATTGTTCCAATTTCAGTTACTGATATCTTAAAAACATGATAATTAACGAAAAAAGTGATTTTAAAACAATCATTTTATTTGTCATGAAAATCACATATCGCATGATTGATTATGTTATTTAAAAAAAAAGTAGGATTTAAGATGGCGGACAGAGATTTCACCTTGTAAAGTAGTATTTTTGTGGTTGTAGACGTTTGGATCAGTTTAGTCATAACTCAGTTTTATAATAAGAAACTTTCTCAAAACTTTCTAACATTTTACTCATATATCATCAGACATATCATTAAAAATAATTCCGTTGGTAAAAAGTTAAATATATTTCTGTAAAAGCTTCCTCTCAACCGTAAAAAATTGGTTTTTATTTTTTTTAAAGTTTTACGAGAACGGAAAGAATTTCAAACCTGTCACACTGATAGAAAAAGTAAATTAAATTAGATTAAAAGAAAAAAGGTTTTGACCATACAGACCCAAATACTGTTTAACTTCATTTAACTATGCTTTATGATAAGCTTTTATTTTATTATAAGATACATATATTTCTGGATTCGACTTGTCAATATTGTATACTACAAATTCATGTTTTTTCATGATAATGAAAAAAGAAAAGCTGGATGAGTAATGCATATCCATCCCGGCGACGACGGTCAAGTCATACAATATTTAAAAAAAATAAAATAGCCTTAAAAAGTCATTATATGTTGTTATACAATTTTGCCGTATTATAAAAAGATTTTCAATAACGATAATATTCACCAAAACTATTTTTATAAATGTTGAATTAAAAAAAAATATATATAAAAAAATTTTGAATTTTTTAAAATTTAGGAGCACATCTATCAAGGGATCTTTTTTATTGGTTATGACTTTTAACTTAAGTATCAAAATACCCAAATTTCGAATAAACAAATGATCATTAAAAAAAAAATTAATTTAAAAGAAAACTATTTTAAAAAAAAGTTTAACTTTTTCAAAATAATGAAAAAAATTGCATCTCATTCTGAGTTCGAAATACGATATAGGTGCCCAAAGGTACTTTAATTTTAGTACTCCTATAAGTGAGTAAGAAAAATGCAAACTGATATTTTAATGATAAAATTTAAAAACGTTAGAGGCAAAAAAATAGAAAAAAAATTTTAGAGGTGGAGATATATTTAAAGAAAACGTTTTCTAAAAATATTCATATGCCGGGTGTTAAAGTATGGAAACAATTTTATACTGCATATCTGAGAGGTATTTGGAGGCAGAAAGAAATGGGGTGATAGATAGTTAAAATAAATCTGTGTCATGATTGATGGATTTTTAATTTTTTCCGCCATCTTGGACCCGCCATATTGAATCAAACTTAATTTTCTTTAAAGAGGAAGGTGGACATAGGACAAATGACTACAATTTAAAATTTCACAAGAAAAACAATGGTGAACCCCCTTTTTCTGTTAATGCCTTCGTTATCGAGTTATAAGCATTCAAATTTGCAATGATGGAAAAATCGTGTTAACAATAAAATAAGATAAAATGCGTTGCATAAACAATTTTATTGCATTTTACATGCATAATGCATACAATAATGAACTTTAATATTGATAATAATAAACAATAACTAATAATTAACAAAACAACCCAAATTAAACGGCTACCTCAACTGATATATATTTTTAAAATATTACAATATTTATTTAAAAATTAAAAAAAAAATTTGATCGTATATTGTTAATGAAATAAATTTTGAAAGTATACCATTCTACAATAAATGTTAAAAATGTTTCCCCCCTACATCTCGGGTGTGTTAACCTCAAGTAATATCTGTTTATAACTTATATCGTGACTTGTAACAAACAGATTCATCAATTATTTTTCTTTTCTATTAGTCAATGTCTGGAGGTTTTGTTTTGTAAACATTATGTCCGTGGTACACCCAAAAACGTAATCCAGAGGAGACAGGTCTGGGGATTTGGCAGGAAGTTCTATGGCTTCACTACGATTCTACGAATGAAGTAAAAAGGTGAAATGAGTGTTAATAAGTTGCATTGTTTCAACGTAATGCAACTGCATTGTTGTAATTAATAGCTGATTTACTCAACTAAATTTGTAATACACCGTTCAAGTAAGTATTTCCAGCTGAATTGTTTCATTTACTATACGTAACAAATATCAGCTGATATTAACACACTGGAAGTTAATTTTTATTTAAAAAATGATATCAGTTGGTATAGCCGTTTAATTTGTTGTTGTTTTGTTAATTATTAGTTATTGTTTATTATTAAAAATATTAAATTTCACTATTTATAATTCGTTATTGTATGCGTTATGAAGGTAAAATGCAATAAAATTATTCATGAAGCATGTTCTACCATGTTTTATTGTTAACATAATTTTTACATCGTTGCAAATTTGAATGCTTATAACTCGATAATAAAGGCATTAACAGAAAAACGGATTTCACTACTGTTTTTCTTGTGAAATTTAAAATCACAGTCATATGTCATATGTCCACCTTCCTATTTAAAAAAATTAAGTTTGATTTGAAATGTAAACATTTCCAATTGGCAATCTCTCAATATCCTGATCAAGCCGCAAACATGCGATAATAGTATATAGTTTATAAATGAAGAACTACATTATTTTATGTTTAATGTGTTTTAATATTAATTTATATTATTTTAATATTAATTATAAGCTATTTTATAGAAAATTATTATCTAACAAAATAATACAAGGGAAAATTTGTTGTAACATTCCATTATAATGTTGATGCAGTATAATAATTCGATTATAGTACCATTAAAGACATTAACAAATTGAATGTACCACAGTTATCGGAGTGAGTAAAACCCTTGAGTGTGAAGCAAAAGGGGTGGTATGAGGTAAATGTAGTACCTGCATAGAGATGCAGGAAAGGTGAACAGTAGAAAGTTTTAGACTGATAAAAACTTTGATATCCGCATTATTCTCTCTTGACCCGGGTTCTTCCAAATAAAATGGATTTTATACTTATATATATATATATATATATAAAAGATATAAAAAAACTTTTTTTAAATGTTGTTCTAAAAAAGAATTACACTAAGTAATTTTGTACATGATTATGTTCTGATTTAATCTTAAGATAAAATGTTGCTGATATTAATTTTTGCTGTACAGTGTCCCTAAGTTTCCATACATAAAAAAATAAAAATTTTTCTGTGAAAACCCTCTTTATTTATATAATATGCTCTACATAATACATAACTACCATTGTTTTGAAAATATATTTTCATGCATGTCCTCTTCTGCTGAAGAACATGTATGGTAGGTTTCCATACATAGAAAAAAAAAAAAAGTTTTTTTATGACCGGCGATGGTGTGTCACGAAGTGATACAAAACATAAATGATCTCAAGGAATGAATCACCAATGCTGATCAGAGGCTTTTTTGGTTGAGCTGCCCTTAAAAAATCGTCAAAAAACCTGAAAATGGTTTTTAGATATTTATCTGAAAGAGTTTTCCCAGCCCAAATCTAGTGAACATCTCATACAGTATAGTTGGTAATGGGGAGAAAATCTGTAATCATTATTCAATATTTTTTTTACATTTCTTCGTTTCATAGCTGAATTTGGAAAAATCCAGAAATCGGTTTTTAGTTATTCACATGAAGATCAAAAATATAATTGATATTCACACATCAAAAATTAAGTTGTTAACTTCATTTGTTACCGAGAAATCAAAAATAATTTCATTGTTACTCACTCCATTTTAAACCTTGAAACTTGGAATTTTAAAAATCCTTTCTTAGTGTCCACTTCCACCATAAGAAGAATGCGTATACAAATTTTCATCAATTTATCTTCAGCAGTTTTTGCTGGGCACATCAGATACTCAGGATATGCTCTTTTACATACAAACTTATTTTAAACTTACATATTTAATTTTCAAATTAATATGTTACATTGTACACAAATTTGTAAGTTAAGAAGATATTTTTTATTAAAAATTTTTTTTTAATGGGAAAAATTGTACGTTCATTTAAAAATTTATTAACCTTCGAGAAATTTAAGCAAGTTGGGTATTTTAATGTAAACTACAAGACTATCATTGATATACTGGTGTTGAAAAAGGTTTAGGTAGTCTTAAGAAGATAAGTAGAACAAGATATAAATTAGAGGGGTTTTGGTAACTAAAACAGCGGTGTTAGGTAAATGCTGCAATGATGAACTAAGACGCTTTTAGTTGCATTAAACTGAAAGTTGCATTTGTGTTATTCTTTTTAAAGATGGCTAAATGAATACCAGTCGGTGACATGTTCTTCCTTATCCAGTCACAGTTCTTTGCATGTTTGGAAATTAGGTTTACTTGTTTTTGTCTAATAAGGGGGAGAACACTTGGGAGACATGCAACTTAACTAATTTTTTTGATAAGGAAATACTAGCACTGACCTGAGAGCTGGAGAATTAGCGAGGGTAAAAATACTTCACACAACATCATTGACACTCGAATGGCATTTGTGTGATGTTGTAATTAATATTGTACTGAATTTGCAGCTTTCTAATATTGGTAAGAAAGACATTACTGCTCCTCCCTCTTAGGGACAAACTTGCTGAATATCCAGCTCTATAGATTACAATTTTAAAATTAAAGAATTTTACAGATTTCTAAACGTTGATTGAGCTGTTTAAATGTCCACTAAGAACCAATAGAAAATAACCAAAGTGACTGAATTTACAGCCTACATTTATGACAAGAAATGCCATTAAAATAATAAAATCTTAAGAAAAAACTGTATAGACAAGCAATATTTATTGTAAATTTGGGTAAGACAACTTTACTGTTATCAGATTAATTGAAAACATCAATAATTTCAAAACAATATCTGTGAAACAATATGTTAGCAGAGAAAAATGATTTAATAAATACACCATCCATCAGATTCAGAGAGAATACACAAAAACAGTATTTTTCTGTGGCAAATATACCTTTTGAAATTTATGCCCACAACTGTATTTCCACTCATAAAATAAAACAAAGTTAGGAGAGGGAAAATGTTTTACGATTCAACAAGACGACTTAATTCAATTTTTTAATCAACACTGGCCTAGTTCAACCAAGCAGAATTATGGAACAGGGTAGGGAAACATTACAAGCCTTGCTGAACGACCAACAGTGTCTAAAACAAAAAAATCAACAACAAAAAAAACAACATATCTCTTGTCTCATGTGAGCGTATATTACACCCTTTTATACTACCTCTCTGTAGTATACATCCAACAAATCTACCCTCTCACTGACACTTTACTCCCCCACAAACATTCTATGCACTTAAAAGACACATATTGTCACCTCTATTTTATTATCACTTTACAAACATAAAAACTTTATCCTGTTAAATTTTTGTTTGTAAAAAACTTGTGATTAATTTTTAGAGTAAAGTTTAAAAAGGTAAAGCTTTAAAGGACTATTGATAACAATTGGTTAATGTAAATACACTGCTCTTTACAAAATTTTAACTGAACAAAATTTTTTCCTGCCGCTTGAATTTTCACTTAAAAACAATATAAATTTAAGAAATCATATATAACAATAAATTAAAAATATTAATAGATTTCTTTAAAAAAAGGACTATCAATGACAGAAATTCAGTAACCTTTGAAGATAAATCCACTATAGCCATTCTGCTGATGGATTTGCTGAAATTCTGTACAATCTTAGTTGAGATTTGAACTGATCAATGTCTAGTTTGTAATAGAAAAGATAGTTTAGTTGGGCAGGTTCTTTACGCTAGATGAAAATGACCTACTGACAGGAAATATTTTCAATTGTATTTAAATTCTATATCATAAACCATTTAAACAATTTTTTAATGTTAGAAGTGATATTAAATATGGAGAGGGAAAAGATTCTACACGTTAAAACATGGCCGTATATCTACGTAAACAATTTTATGAATTTAATGACTAGAAGAAGTAATTTCTGATCTTTTTCTGAAAATCTAAATGAAATTAAGGCTGATTTATATAACAAGTAGATAAATAAATTATAATGAAATTTTGTAAAAATTGTAATGATATTAAACATCATCCTCTAGACATTACCTCATGATATTGTACTGAATTAAATAAATTAAAGAAGCCCTACTTAAAATAACTTACATTTTACAAATTACAACATAATTAAAAACTAAATAAAATGTCTTTGCAGTAATGTTATTGAATAACTCAATAACATACTAAGTTGTTAAAAAATAAAAAAGAAGGGTGTCATAAAGTTAACAGAAAAAATGTAAAAAAACTACAGTAAATCAAGAATGGAGTCACAGTAATAACAGAAGCACACTGGTTGGATTTTTCAAATGAAAATGCTATGTGAAAAGTATTTTAAATTTCCATAGAGTTTTTAAAACTGATTATTTTCTTTTAAAAAGATGACTTTATTTTGTACTCAATTTTGAAAAATAAAGAAAAAATAATATTTCTTTGTTCTTCTATTTGATTAAAAAGTTTATTATGAAAGAATAAAACAGTAAGGTGTAATGTCAAAGGGCATAATGATTTTCATTTATGGTTATAAAATGTAGTCATAAGAAAATTTAAAAGAAAGAAGAGTGGTTTTTAACAGTCTGCATATTCTGGTTGTTCCCTTGACTCCAGGTTCAAGTTATCTTTTAACGTTATACAAGGTGCTAACGATAAGCCAACACACCTGAGCTAAGCTTAAGCTCTTTAAAACTACAGCTTAAAACTTTAAAACAAACTTTTATCATCAAAACTGAAAACTTTCAAGACAGGAAATTTAATTTTAGATATAACATTATAATGAGCATAATGTTATAATAAAATATTTATATTATAATAATCATCTGTGTGTGTATATATATATAATATATATATATATATATATATATATATATATATATTAATATTTTATTATATTACGTGATACTACGAATTTTATATATGCAAACAATGTTTTCAAATCCTCTGTAAAGTATTTATCAGTTTGAAAGACATCATATATTTATAATTCATATTAAGCTTATTGTGTTTTTGGATTCAACAATTTGATTGGTTGTTTAATTAAGTCATTTTGCACATAAAGTCAGAATGCATAGTTAGATAACTGTATAATATCTTTGAGCAGGTTTTTATTAATCAGATACTAACTTTAACTTCACAACTTTGTTGTTGCTAGACTGAAAAGAAATTACAAGAATTAGGGAAGAACTAAGACACTGGTCTTGGGGAGTGGTATAGGGACTAAAGTAAATCAGTAATAGGCTACCATTACTGAAGAAATGTTATGCAACAGACAAGGATACTTCAGTAATTGCACCATTAACTCAATCCCCCAGTGTGACTACACTGGGGGATTGAGTTAAAACCCGCATATCATCAAACCAAATAGCAAAATGTTTGGTTGAAACTCCACTATCTCACAATTCTGGGTTTGAACAGAGTTTTCTTTAGGAGAACCTTAACTTAATTTTGGAAGGTTCTTCAGTATCTGGAGGAAAATACTGATAAAGCTTTCATTTTTGCTGGTCGATGGAAAATCATTAATCAATAATTTCACCTGAGAAAAACAAACTTTGAACACTCAGGAACTGTGGGTGGTACTAGAGTCTAGTAACTAAAGGAGCTAATGAACTCTTAGGGGAGGTTTTCTTGCCTTGTTTTGTGATTTCTGTGTGGGTTGGATGATTATTTTCCTACTATTTATCATTTTCTATAATTTTTAATCTCCTTTACTTAACAGGGTGTTCTATAGGTTTTGGCTAGATGCCAATTTGATATGTTGCAAGGATGAAGGAAACTATGAAATTATTACTTTTTATTTTTTATGTTGTTTTGTGAGTACTTCTCTGCTCATGGGTTAATTGGGGATTTCTGTTTCTAATCCAGTACTAAACAAAAAGCCCAACTTGGAAAGAGATAATTATCAAATAAATTATTATTTTTCTAATATATTTAAACTTACATACGCAGATGTATAATACTAATCAAAGATAGAAAGAAAAAGGTATATATACACTTACAATAAATAAAATGCTATAAAAATTACTATGAGATAATTACTTTAAAGTAACAAAATCAATTTAGTGAAGTTCCTAATAAAAAATAAATCTGGATCAAACTTCTAAATAGAATAACAGTTTGATTTTTATGACTATTTTCAAATACAAGTGGTACATGGTGGTACGTAATGGTATATGACAGAGGTTTTTAAGTGATACCTGTTAGAAAAGGAAGAAACCATAGGAAAAATATTGATAACTACACTACAAAAAAATGCTTGATAAATTCCATAGTTATTAGAGAAATTCTAATTGATACTATAAGGAAATACATAAATCTTAAACTTACAAACTTAAACTTATCACTTAAACTTAAACTTACTTATAAGCAATTGGGAAACTGAATATATCTGGGTTACACCTTGATTAAATTTTATAACAATAAATGACATGAAAAAATTCTCTAGGTTTCTCAAGCTTTACCTTCTGGAAGAGGTGCATAATTGTTGAAAATTATGCATGCTATGCTTACATGAAAAATATGTTGTTTTTAAAATGTTGTAATATGGAGTAATTGTTATATAAAAAAAAATTGCACATATCAATTATTATAAAAAATATTTTCCTCACTTTCCTGTATCTTGGTGAATGATTAATTATGCCACATTCAGTATATGTGAGGGTGGGTGGTTGGTACAAAATTAAAAATAGACAACTTTTTTATTTAACTCTGGTATACCTCTACGTATGGACTTGTCCAGAACTTGTTTTTCTTATCTGTTGGTTGCGGAGAAACCCAAAATTGTGGTTGAGATTCCTAATGGGTAAGCCAGGCCTCTTTAATTCTTCTACAATCTAATCAATTCCTCAAATCTTCCTGCACTGTAAATTAGTACAAGTAATTTTTTTCCATAATGATTTAGAAGAAAAAATGCGTGTTATACAGCTTCGTGATGTTTAATGTGATTATCATATAAATATGACAGACATCTTAGGAGTTTAGCTTTAAAAAAAAGTTTCTTGATAGTCTCATACCCATTGGTAATGGCAGCCTGATATAAAATAATTAAAATTATGAATGAAGCGACAATAAAAAAATACTTTTATAGAACCATCTTCTTTATGATAAGCTGAAAAGAAGAATAAATAAATAAAATACTATTATAGAAGAAATTGATGGAATAATTTCTTTTGGGCAAAACAAAGCTCAGGATTTAAAAAATGAGGGAGTAACAACAAGGAGATTCCAGAAAAGGAACAATGTACCTATTATGTAAGGGAATGAAACAGAAATAAAAGCAAACAAATTTATCCATGAGCTTCGGCTCTTAATATTTAAAATATCTTTTTTTTTCTTTAGCAATGATGCAATATTTGGAAAAGGGCTTTGATCCATAAATAATTCCTGAGAGAAGATGATCAAGGGGAAACTAATCAGTAAGATTTTGAATATAAGGGAAGTGAATAATTGATAAAGGTAAAATTATGTTTGACTCATTTAGTTAGATTTAAAAAATATTTTTAATGATGTGCTATGTCCCATAAATATTTTTATGGCTGCCTAGTTTGTTTCCCAGCAATCCAATGAATAACTGATAAGTAAGACAAATCTAGTCAGGACTAGAGACTGAATTAAGTGATGATTCATTGATATATGCCTATTAATTTTACTTTTAGAAGAATACATTACTAGAAGATGATTTATACATAAACCAAAATTAAAATTTACATGCAAAAAAATGATTTAACGAGTACTAGTTGATAGGATGAACATTTGGTTGATTGATTTAACTGGATGGGTGCTTTCACATGACATGTCATTCAAATGGTGGGCATGGGTTAAAAACTTAGTTTTATGTCACCAGGCTTTTCATTATTTAGGGAAACACAGTAATTTGTTGCAGAATATATTTAAGCTAATCTATATTGTGCTGCTTCTCTTTTGGAAAAGGTTTTTGATCTCCTGACAGTTTATGGGTGAGATGGATATCCAGTATACGAACAAAGTCTTTTGTGTGGGATTGTCTGTCTTATTTCATGGTCCCTATTTGTATAGATTGTCCTTTTATCAATTTTCTTTTATCTTTAATCTAACACCTCATCCTTCCTGTGGGTTTTTTCTAGGTACCAGTCCTTGTGTATTGAAGAAATGAGGACTTCTTTGAGCTGCTGAGTCCTTCATATTCATATGATTTGATAGGGCTGGCTTTGTCTATAGACTTGTCAGGACCAGTTTTAATCCGGTAGCTATATAAAAAATCCAACCTGGAGCTGAAAAGCTTATTGGGCAAAATTAGGCTTTGTAATCCTACCAAATTCAATGCAATATATTGTGTTATAAGCAATAATTACGATTAATGTCTCAAATAATTGTGCTATAATGAATTACATATTTAATGGAATGAAAAACATAATTTATCAGTCTATTTAAGTCAGTCTATTTCTTATAACCTAAATGTTACAACAAATAAAAAAATATGAGCTGTTGAGCTCAACACTTTTATACTCCTATAATTTAGAATGACTTTATAATCCATAAAATTCTCTATTAGAAAATGTTTAGTGGTTGAGATTCCATTCTATGACAAAAATGTTGGTTTTTTAAAATCCTTTTAGATCATTATTTGTGTCGAATCATACAGAAATTCAAAATGGTGTTAACTAAAAAACATTAACTTCTTGGCAAGTTCAAGTCATCTTCAAGTAGGATGGAAACATTGATTAAACGTAGCAGTGTAAAAAAATTTCATAGTGATTAGGTAAGCTTTATCACAATATTTGTTACGTGCAAAAATCTACATAGTTCTAGTGCATTATTTTTGAGCTCATAAAAAAAAATTTTTTTCACAAAATGAGGCATAACATACATAGTGGAAATAATTTTGTTTACTTATTATTTTAACAGAATTGCTGTAATATTAAATTTTAGAAGATATGATAAAACTTACCATTTCTATTTTCACTGTCTGCTGGTTTCATTTGAATAGGATGATGCATCTGAAAAAAAGAAAGGCAAACCAAGATATTAATTATAAAAAAAATGATTTTAGATGTTTGAAAATATTTTTAATGATAGAAGCAATAAAATATTATACGATTTACAAACATACTCGGTAAAGCTAAATGAATTGGGTCAGTGTTTTATTTTAATTTTACATATAAAATTTTCTGTTCATAAAAAAAATTTTAAAATAAACAAAATTTTACAAAATAATATAATTTGAAAGGATGAACATCATAAAAAAGCATTCAGTTTTTTAGGTTAATATTTAGGTTTTATTTATAGAATTTAAAGTTTGATAAAATACTTTCAACTTAAATAGGCCACAATCATAAATGTTTTTAAGTATTTCTAAAAGTATGTTATGTGTAGAAATTCTCTATAAAAAGATAAGCTGTTTTCCAGAAAACATAAATTATCTTAGGAATGATAAAAACAGTTCTATCAACTAACTTATTATGACAATGTGTAAGAAAATACTCATTAATTATATTATCAAACAATGTAAATAAATTTCATTCAAAAAACTACAAAAAAAATTGGAAAAAGTTTTTTTTTATTATACGTCTTTTTGTATGTGGTATATGGTGTTTATTAGTTTATATATATAATTAGTTTATATGTATGTCTTACTTATCTATATAATGTATTTATTGAATATAGGTTGAAGTTTTTTCCTACATTTTCTCCCATAAAAATAGGGAGGTCAACCTATATGCAGGGCTGATTTACATTTGGATTTGATAGGGCTTTAAAGTTGTTTCGTATTTTATTTTCATTTCTACATTTGTGAAGGGAGACACCATAATCATTACTGAATATTCATTTCTTACAAGATACAAGAACTCATGTTTCTGGTTACTTTAATTATTTTTCTTCTGCTTAATAGTGCTTCTGTAGCGATTGCTGCATTATCAGATGAGTACATTAACAAAAGGATTTAAATCAATTAATTTAAAATGTAG
Organism: Lycorma delicatula; assembly: GCF_047948215.1. Lineage (NCBI taxonomy): Eukaryota > Metazoa > Arthropoda > Insecta > Hemiptera > Fulgoridae > Lycorma > Lycorma delicatula. The sequence goes on from NC_134460.1 coordinate 82,436,680, forward strand.
CGAAGAAACAACACTCAACTACTGGTCATTTAAAAAAATTAAAATAACCAAATAAAGACTGATGTTTTCCTTTGCACAAGTTAGTTAAACTGATTTTTAATATACTTACCTGATAAAACAGCAATCATGATGAAAACACATGAAAGCAATAATAATTTTAATATTACTCTATCTACTGCTAGGATGTTTTACCCAAAAATTTATATATGTGTGTGTGTGTGTGTGTGTGTGTGTGTGTGTGTGTGTGATGGGGGGAGGGTGAAGTGTCTAATTAAGCTATTATTAGCAAATTCTATTATAGAACTACAAATCTGAGATGAGAATACTGTGGAGTAATAGAAGAGCATTTGGTTTATACATAATGAGTTGAAAAATACAAAGAAAGATGCTACTTAAAAGAAAAATTGTCCTTAACTTTACTAAAACTATTGTATAAAATCAATATTTATGAGACAATTATTTTCTTTTTAGACATAGTATTTTTTCTATATATAGGCATGGGGGTAAACCTTTGTATAAATATTGTTTTCTTTTCAAATACATGAAATACAATCTGCATTACATAATTGCCATCATAATCAGCGATGTAGATAAGTCAGTTCCTAATTTTCCATTACTTTAGGGTCAATTTTACTTACCAGTTTTCCAAAAACCAAGGTTACCAATTCAAAATTAAAGGTTTATTATCATGTTTGTTGAATTTTATTCCTATATTTGGAGGAAGGATTATATATAATACATTGCAATCTTTCATTGGAGAAAGAGGTTAAATTTTGCCTCTATCCCAGTTTTTGTTTGGATGTATTTTTGTTATGGTCAGCTGAGGTATATATGGCACTAGAGCTCCTTTCACTAAGAATGATAATGTTTACTACATAACCAGTCTTTTAAATGAACAAAATGAAGATATTAAGCATGTCAGTGAGTTTGGCATACTGATATGTATTCTATATACATTTAGCTCCAAGAAAAATGCTATAGAAAAAAGCTATATTACTAAAAAAAAAAATCTATATTCACTACCATTTTCCTTAGTAAGGCTAGTTTGATATGTTTATTATTTTCAGCAAATTTTCTAATGTGACTTATGATTAATATCAGGCTAACTGAGACTATTACAATCACTTAACAAAAATATGATTTGAATATCTTACATAAATAATGGATAAATTAATTTATTATATTTTTAATTTATGAAAAACTAAAAAAATGAGAAGGTACCAAATAAAAATTTGGAGAGGAACAATGAAGATAAAGAATAAGGTAAAGATAAAAGGAAGTGTGGACTTCCATATAGAAAGAGTAAAATTCCATTTTACAACAGAAAAATTCTTTTTCAGAGATTACTAAGTTAGTAGGCTAAGAAACCCCTTTTGATCAACTGTTTTTATACACACTAAAAATCAGCGTTTCATTATGGATGTTTTTTAAGAGAGGGACTTATTCAAAATTCTTGAAAATTGAAATTCCATTCATTATTTGATAAGATATGCTGTCATACCATTTTACTCTACTTATGGTGTTTGTTACTCTGTTCAATGTACATTCTTGAGAATATAGTTTAGTGCTCTCATTTTCTGTTTCAAATTGCATCATTATGGGTTACTCCCTACTTTGTTTATAAGTACCAGTAACCCAGTGTAGCTGACTGATGATTAATTAACAGTACTGTCTCAGGATGTTTAATCTAAAACTGGACATGAAAACTAAAATTAATAACTGTATGTTGTTTTTAAAATGTAACTGGACATGTAGCAAAGCAGTAACATTGTATAAGAACAGAAAAAAATATTATATTGATTTCCGTGATTTATGCTAATGACATAATTTGTTTTCAAAGACAATAATTTTACTAGTTTGATGATAATCTTAATTTCCTTATCTTAACACCTTAATATTATTAGAAAACTCTATGTATTCTATTATTTCAAACTTGGTCTTACAAAATAACTTTTAATGATAGAAAGAACCAATTAAATAAATGGACAAAATACGTGCATTTTAATTACATCGTAATATGTTTTACTCTTATATGACCATTCTTCCCCCTCTATGAACCATGAGACCTTGCCAGTGGTGAGGGGGGCTTGAGTGCTCAGTGCTACAGAGTAGCTGGACTAGTAGCTGCAACCATATCATAGTGGTATCTGTTGAAAGCCAGACTAAGGAATGATTCCTGAAAGAGGGCAGTAGCTCTTTCAGTAGGTGTTAAGGGTGTAGGTCAGGAGGACCTAAACTGCTATATCAACATCACTCAATCTTCTGAGTACTGCACGGCTGAAAGCAATGCAAAACTACAGCTGTTCTTTATTTTCAAGAAAATGTTTGTCTCTGCATTTTGATGAAACGAAGATAGGTAACCTTCCTTGGTAAAATATTCCAGAGGTAAACTAGTCCCCCATTGGAATCTCCAGGTGGAGACTGCTAAGGAAAGGGTCACAGAAAATTAAAAAATAACATTTTACAAGTTAGAGCGTGGAATGTTAGAAGCCTAAAAAAGGTTGATAGGTTAGAAAATATAAAGAAGGAAATGAATGGTTAAATGTAGATGTAGTAGGAATTAGTGAGGTTCGATGGGAAGAGGAAAACAATTTTTGGTCAGGTGATTTTAGAATAATTAACTCAGTGTCAAATAAAGAGCAGGTATGAATAAGTTTCATAATGAACAAGAAGATAGGGAAGAGAATGGAATATTTTAAAAAGCATAGTGGCGATAGAATCATTGTAATCAGGATAAAATCAAAACTTAAGCCGACAACAACTGTTAATGTCTATATGCCTACAAGTGCCCATGATCATAATGAGGTAGAGGGTGTATATGAAGAAATTGACTAAGCAATTGAACACATAAAAGGTGATGAAAATTTAGTAATAGTTGGTGATTGGTATGCATGTATTGCAAAAGGCAAGGAAGGAAATATTGTGGGTGAATACGGGCTGGGCAAAAGGAATGAAAGAGGGGACCGAATTATTGAATTTTGCATGAAGTATGATTTAGTAATTGCCAACACTCAGTTTAAAAATCATAATACAAGAATATACACATGGAAAAAGCCGGGTGATACTGCAAGGTATCAGATTGATTATATCATGGTTAAGCAAAGATTTAGAAACCAACTCATCGACTGTTAAGCATATCCAGGAGCAGACATTGATAGCGACCGTAATTTAGTGATAATGAAATGTAGATTGGGGTTTAAAAACCTGAAGAAAAGTTGTCAGATGAATCTGTGAAATTTAGAGAAGCTTGAGGAAGAGCGGAGGTAAAGAAGATTTTAATGAGGACATTTCAAGAGGTCTGAGTAAAAAGGATAAGGTAGAAAATACAGAAGAATAATGGGAGAATGATAAAAGGAAATTCTTAAATCAGCAGAAGCAAACTTAGGTGGAACAAAGAGAACTAGTAGAAAACTAGTTCTCTTTGAAGAAAGTAAAAGGACCAATTGACAACTAAAAAATACAATAAACAGTATGCAAATTAGTGAAATAAGATTGAATTAAAGAAAAGTGTTCAGAAGTAGAAAGAGAAATGAACATTGCTAAAATAGATGAGCACACAGGAAAGTTAAGGAGAATTTTGTGGTACATAAGTTAAAATCTAATAATGTGTTAAATAAAGATGGTAAACAGACTTATAATATGAAAGAGAAGGTTGATAGGTGTGTCGAATATATTGAAGAGTTATAAGGAGGAAATGAATTAGAAACTGGTGTTATAGAGTAAGAAGAGGAAGTTGAAGAGGATGAAAAGGGAGGTACAATACTGAGATCTGAATTTAATAGAGCATTAGAGGATCTGAATGGGAAAAAGGCTCCTGGGATAAATCGGATACCTGCAGAATTACTGCAGAGTGCAGGTAAGGAAGAAATAGGTAGATTACACAAACTGGTGTGTAACAGTTACAAAAAAAGGGAAGTTCCATCAGACTACAAAAAGTGTTATAGTTATGATAGCAAAGAAAGCAGGAGCAGGTAAATGTGAAGAATACAGAACAATTAGCTTAACTACTCGTGCATAGAAAATTTTAACTAGAATTCTGTACAGAAGAATTCAGAGGAGAGTGGAAGAAATGTTAGGAGAAGACCAACCTGGTTTCAGAAAAAGTATAGGGACAAGGAAAGCATTTTAGCGTTCAGAAGTAAGATTAAAGAAAAAAAACAACATATATGGCATTTATAGACTTAAAATAAGCATTTGATAACATAGATTGGAATAAAATATTCATTTTAAAACATTTAGGGTTCAAGTATAGAAAAAGAACAATTGCTAACATTCACAGGAACCAAACTGCAACAGTAATAATCGAAGAGCATAAGAAAGCAGTAGTAATAAAAAAGGGGGTCAGACAAGGATGTTCCCTATCCTCGTTACTGATGTTAAAGAACAGTTTAGATCTTGAGTAACATTGCAAGGTGAAAAGATAAAGCTCCTACGATTTGCTGATGATATAGTAATTCTAGCAGAGAATAAAAAAAATCTAGGAGAAACAATGAATGGCATGGATGAAGTCCTATGCAAGAACTACCACATGAAAAATAAACAAGAACAAAACAAAAGTATTGAAATCTAGTAGAAATAAAATAGACGGACCACCGAGTATAAGAGTAGGACGAGAAAAGATTATGGAGGTAGGAGAATTTTGTTATTTGGGAACTAGAATTACTGAAGATGGATGAAGCAGGAGTGATATAAAATGCCGAATAGCACAGGTGAAATGAGCTTTCAGTCAGAAATATAATTTGCTTATATCAAAAATTAATTTAAACATCAGGAAAGCATTTTTGAAAGTATATGTTTGGAGCATAGCTTTATATGTAAGTTAATCTCTGATGATCAGAGAACCTGAGAAGAAAAAATTAGAAATTTTTGAGATGTGCTGTAGAAGAATGTTAAAAATCAAATGGGTAGATAAAATGACAAATTGATGAAAAAAAGAGGCATTTGGAAAAATATAGCTAAAAGAAGATACAGACTTGTAGGCCACATCTTAAGAAATCTAAATATCCCTGGAGGGACATTTAGATGGGAAAAATTGTGCAGGAAGGAAATGTTTGGAATGTGTAAAACAAACTGTTAGAGATGTAGGTTGCAGGGGGTATACCGAAATGAAACACGGCTGGCACTAGATGCGCAATCTTGGAGAGCTGCATCAAACCAGTTAAATTGACTGAAGAGAATAAAAAAGACCTTTCTTAGCAACAATATTGCTACAACCAGATTGCAGTACACAACCCACCAGTTTAGTCTAGTGGTTAAACTCGTCATCGCAAAACAGCTGATTTCAAAGAAGAGAGTTCTAAGGTTCAACTCCTAGTAGACAGTTATTTTTATATGGATTTGAATACTAAATCATGTATACCAGTGTTCTCTTTTTTTTTGATTTCAATTAACCACACATCTCAAGGATGGTTGACCTGAGACTGTGCAAGACTACACTTCATTTACATTAATACATATCATCCTCTTAAAATAATTCCAGAGACTAAACAGAAAAAAAGAGAGACTGCAGTACACAGTACAAAGTTATTATTATTATCATCATTAAGAAACTTAATTAAAAAAAAAACATTTATTTCAAGAAAATTTGGACGAAAAGTATTTGAACCATTAAATAATTGTTCAACAATTAAAAACTGAAAAATTAAAAGTAGCAATCCTTCTATCCTGAAACAATCTATTCTTCAGTATAAGACTAACACACCCCATTCATTCAAGAGGTCAACTAGCATCGGGCCAACTCAACAATTTTTGGGTGGAATCAGTGATAAATCATTAAAAATGGCATTAAAAACAAACAATTTGATTTAAAAAACTTTGGGCTATGACAACCTTTACCAAAATTAATAAAAGAGATTATTTTTCTAATAGTCACATTTCAAAGCAATTTTCAGCGTCTCTTATATAACTGTTTAACAGTGAAACACTAAAAACAAAAAAACATTGTAAATGTTCTTAGGTCAAAATTATCTGTTTTTTTAGTACAAGACTGTTGCATATAATGCTCTGTATGTCACTTTTTAAACTAGCTGTAAACATTTTTGAGTTCTCAAAAATTGCATATAAATACATTATTTAGTAGTTCGAAGTTCTATTCTTGATAGATATAAATTCATATGTGCAGTAAACATAACCATTTTATATAAATAACATTAAATATTAAGATGAAAAACTGCACAGCCTACTCTAGTATTTGGTTTATTTATTTATCATTTCAGCCAATTATGAAATGCTAAAAAATTCAAATGCAACATTTTTTTGCTCTTTTCAAATAATTGGGTAGTTATGAGTTAACACTCAATAAAAACACTTAATTACAAATATATAATGCCAGTTTTAAATAATAAGAATATAAGATGTTATGAAATATTTATTAAAAGAAGTCTTGTAAGCCACCATGGGCATACATAATGATAAAAAAAAATGAATAAGAATAAACATTTTTATTATTATTATTAAAATTTTAAAGTGTAGAAGTTCGAGAAATATTTAATAATGTGCATCATAAACATATGTATATTTGAAAATAAAAAATTATTTATACATTTAAAAAAAATTAATTAATAATGATAATATTTTATTATATATACATGTGACATAATTGGCAGCTGATTAATGTGTACCATCTAAAAAACTTAATTCAACTATGAAATCAAGATTTCACTCATAGGTAAATAATATAATTTGTTGTATTTAATATTTTAAAAGTTGGTTTAAATAAAGTATTTATAAATGATTCATTTTTAAGATCACATGTGCATTTATTGGGGACATGAGAAAATCAGTATTAGGTGAAGTTAGTTAAAATTTGTGATTTTACTACTTATATGAGTGCATTAATGTGTTTTTGAAGATAATTCTATGTCACACTGGCATATCAAGGAGTAAAAAAGCATAAAAAGGTAATGCAGCTATATCTTGTTAATCTGAACTTGATTATTTGAAACTGTAAATAAAACTGGAATAATAATAATGATTATTATTATATTATAAGAATTGTACGATATTAACACATACATAAAGGGAGAAAAAAAAAATTATATTACAATTAAACTTGTTAATCAATCCTTTTTTGCTTAAGTTAACATTGTTATTCATTTTAAAACATAACATTTTTTCTTAGTACAACTTAATAGGTTATATAGCCAGCCTCCATGACATAGTAGTAGCATCTCGACCTTTCATCTGGAGGTCCTGGGTTCAAATCCAAGTTAGACATGACATTTTCACACGCTACAAAATTATTTCATCTCTTCCTCTGAAACAAAACCTAACAACAGTGATACCAGAGGCTAAAATATATATACAGGTTACATAACCTATATCTGTCAGTTATTTAAAATTATTCTGTTGTCTGAACTGTCCCTACACTTGAAAGGGTTTTGAATGATTAAAAAATAGAAACGAAATCAACAGTTAGAAACAATTTAATTAATTATATTATGTTATGAGATTTGACTCAGACATATATATTCCATAATGGTTTTAAGTTATCATATATAATTAAAACAATCTGTTTTATAAATATATAGTTATTTTAACATCTGACAGTAAGGTTCACAATACTTGATTTGATATTGTTAATTTTGGATAGATTTTTACGGTTCAAAAAACACATAATGGGAGGTCTTTTGTACAAGAAAAAAAAAAGTAATTTTGATTTTTTTTATTTAAAAACCAATCAGGTTTTTTATTATGTGATTCCAATATAAATTTTTGTTTCTGTACAGGTAATGAGGCATAAATGAATACTGAGTGATGAAAAAATGCTGAAACTGTGCTGGGAACTGGGTCTAGGAGTGTTTGTTTTGACTGTTTGTTTGCAAGTAGTTACAAGTTGACAGGTGATTAGTATTGTTTTGGATGAGCTATTTTCACACACGGCAGGGTCAAGGTTCAAATCTTAAACAGTCTAGGTAATTGACATGAATCAACAGTGATATTACTGTGGGACTTTGATCATAAGAACTAAATTAATAACAATGTCTTAGTTCTTAGATTTGATAATACCATCTGTTAAACTGTAATTAGAAATGGTATAATAGAAGTTGTGAGGTTGTAACCATATTTCTTACATAACCAGCTCAGTATTGTGTTCTTGTTACTAGAGAACAAAAGTTCTCTAGAGAACTTTACTAGAGAAAAGAGGAGTACTCCTCTAGTAAGGACCTTACTAGAACCTATTCTAGTAAGGTTCTAGTACCTTTTCTAGAACTTTGAAAAGGTTCTAGAAAAGGTAGAACCTTTTCTAGGAAGAAAAGGTTAATAACACCTGCTGCAATAAGGTGTTATTTCAGTAAATGGGGGAATGCTACAAATTTTATTTATGCTAATGAGATTTGAAATCAGTCTGGGATGAAAAAAATCAATTATTTCCAATTGATTTTAGGAATGGGCAACTATAGCTGCACAGTATTTGACAAAAAAGTTTCAAAGCATGGTACAGAAGTTACATTACAAACTGTGGTGGTATGTTACATTTTTCATGTGCTGGTATTCTTCATTCAAATTGGTTAAAAACTTCTAAAGTTATTAATATGTCCAGTTTGAAAATACATTTGAACATTTGTGTGAAAACAAGCAAACAGTTATTAAAGACTTAATTGAAAAGTTATTTATTTAACTGTGTAAGATACACAGAACATTGCAAACAGTTGTGACAGAAATAAAAAATACAAATCAAATCACTTAAAAAATATGGTATAGAAAATAAAAGCAAATTTATTGACTTAAAACAAGGAATGAACAACACTAAAGTAGATGGCGAAAATGATTTAAATTATATTTATTCAGAAAACATGATTAAACAAAGTCAAAAGATTAAAAAAATATAGAAACAATGAATACAACTATGAGAACAACAATAAATAAAAAAGAAAACTTAAAACCAGGAATGAGTAATTTAAAGATGATGATTCAATTAAAAATGTTCATTTACATTACAATACAATTTAACAGTGCACAACAATAAATGATATATATAAACTGAAACAAGGAATGAGTATTAAGAAAAAAGTTAATGATTCAACCCAAAAATATTCATTCAGAAAAGATTACAATGAAAGAAAGTCAAATTGTAAATAAAAATATAGACAAATATTTTAAGTGCAACAAATGAAATTCACAACTTAAGCACAGGTAATGAATGTTCAACTCATAAAAATATGATTTTATTAAGAAACCATAAGAATGTTACAATAATACAAAAAGGAAATGAGTAATAATACAAAAATGTTAATGAGGAAAACAGAACGGATAATTGACAAAATATTTAAATAAAATAGTAAGTAGTGAAATATTTATATATATATAACCCTGTGAAAATAATAAATTGCTTTAAATGAAACTTGACTTGTTATTAAAAAAAAAATAATTTCAAAATTAATAATGTTATTATTTTTTTAAGCACTAGTAATAATTTCACCTACTGAAATGAGACATTATATAATGCACTGTTTCACAAAAAAATAAAATAGTTGCTATAGTCACTAGTAGAAACAATTATTATGTACCCACCAAGCTGGTTTGGTGATTAAACTCGTCATCGAACCATCTTATGGAGGTTCTAGAGGCTAAACTGAAAAAAAGAGACTTGCTTTCATGAAACAGAATATTTAGCTAAATGAAGATGATGGGAAGATAATGGGAAACCACTTTATTTCTCAGTTTTTTCTTGTATCAGGTCAGTACTGGTGATTGCAACTAACACAAAAAAATGAATTATGTAAAATTGATAATTCATAAAATCTAAAACAAAAGTGAACTCTCTTTGCATAATTTACAGGTAACTTGCATTTAATTGATTTTAAGAAAGACTGATAACCCATTTATTCCATCAATTAATGATTTTTTTATATATTATCAAACTATTATTAAGTAAGCTTTTCTTATGGTGTGTGATTCATTAAATAATCTTTCACATGCAGTTAATAAATATATTATTTCAATTAAAATCTTATATTATTATGTCATCGTATAAGTCAAATCAAGAGGTACAAGAAACATTTCTAGAATACAAGATTTATTTTTTAATGTAATAAGCATCTACAATTTAATTTAAACAGCTACAACAAAACTGAAATGTAATGTCACTGTTTTTATTCAGGCTGAATAAAAACAGTGACATTTTTGTTCATAAAATTATTCATTATTGTACCATTATAACATCAGTATATATAAAGATTCATGTTTCTAAAACTTTCTTTTTTTGTTTGGTTTGTGTTTTGTGCATTTTGCATTACAGTTTTAAGAAAAACTCTAAATAGCTTACAGTTTTAAGAAAAACTCTAAATAGCTCATAAGTCTGCATCTATAAAAAAATTTACAATTTATGTGTTTCTACTAAAAGCAAAACTCCACAGAATAAACCTAATGTTACTCTTAAGGAAGTGTTTGCTGAAGTACATAAAATTATGACAGTTTGTGGTTGTACAAATAATACAGGAGATTTAATGCTTAAGTCAATTAGAAAGCAGGATCAAACATAGAGTGGCAGGATCTTTGAATAAAAATCTTTGTTTGAGAATAAAAATACCCCCTTCTGTGGATGATTTTAATGAAGTTAATAAAGATATCCACTCTTAATGACTTTTGAATCCCCTTTAAAGCAGATTACAAAAGATCATTTTTTAAATAATTAAGTTTTTTATGTGTAGGTATAAATTTATTGATATAATTTTTATAATTCTATTTATTAAATCTCATTTACACATTTCTGTTATTAAACTGTTATTAAAAAAACCAAATTTTCTTTTTAGTTTCATTGAATAAGTTTCTTAAACCTATAAAAAGCTTAGCTTCAATTAACTATAAAAAGTTAATTGAAATAATAAAATTAAATAAAAATTCATGGGGTATTAGATTTCTTTTTATCATTTTCATAATTAATTGGATGAAAAACTTGTTATTAAAATAACAAACTGCAATTTGTTGTGTTAAAAGTGGTTGAGGGTGATTATAATATGAAAATGGTATCATTGAGTGACCATTGATTAATATACAATTCAAAAATAAAGATGAAAACACAGACCGTAAGCAATCAAAGAATGTCATTCACATAAAAATAACAGACTTAGTAGCAAAAGAACCTGATCTTCCGTAATGAAAATTATATTTATAAAATGCCTCTTTATGTAAAAATTCTTATACAAAGAACAAAATATATTAAAAAAAGTTAATGATTGAAGAATGTAAATCTATATTACGTACAAATGCTAAAGAGTTGGAAAAGAACTTTTACAGTTATAAAATTTTTAATATTCTATTTATCGATTTTATTTAAATACGAACCGTGAATGAAGGTTAATAATGTATGATCAGTCTGTACTTGTTTCTTGATATAATGAATAATCTGTGTTAACACGTACCATTTAAGTATAAGTAAATGATTAGGAGATTTTAAAGGAAATAACATGAAATTAAGAAAAGAATAGTAATGTAAAATAAGTTGAAAAAATAAAGGATACATTAAAGTAATATTGACAACCTTTAAAATATGTTATCAATATATGCATTCTAATTTAGTATGATTACAAACAAGTACGAAATATTATTATACTGCTGTACTGCAACTTAAAGCATTATTATCTAAATTGAAAAAAAAGTAAATATATATTATGAATTTAATTAGTTTTATTAAAAATTAATGGTCTTGTAAAGTTTTTAAAAACTATATTTTTTATATACGGAGAAGAAACTTCACTAACATAAGAACTAGTTTGCTTTATGTTACGCTTCTTCATTTGAAGCACTGTTTTGAGGCATCATTGAACATGGTGCTGGTATTTGATTGGTTCTGAAAGTAAATTGTTATTTATATTGTGGTTAAAGAGAGTAATTTGAATTGCTTTTGTTCATTTAGAATGTAGTTATTTATGTGATTTGTGTGTCTGTACAGTTTGAATAATTCAATGGTGTCAAGTTTGCATCCTTCGCTATTTATATAAAAGATTTTTATGCATGAGTAACTTGTTTCAATGTGGTACGGTTGTGAAAATGGATTCAGTGGTGAAATGATTTATGTGTTCTTTATATCGTGAACAGATGAATTCTGTTTGACTTGTATAAAGTTACACTCATTATAGTTTTTATAACTTTTGTTTTTATTAAAACATACTTTAGTTGATTTGATAAAAACTTTTCCATTTTTAAAACAAGGATGTCATGGATCCAAAATACAAACTTTTAAAAATTACAAAATTTTTACAACTATTTTAAAATAAAGTATTATTGTAGAGATTAGGTATATTGTGCTATGATAAGAACTATCTTTGTATATACTAAATATTATGAGAACAATAACACCCTGGAAATATGTACAATTATCTGATATTATTAAGAAATGAATTAAAACACAAAATCTATATTTAAATATATTATGAATATTTTAATTTAAACATTATGAATCATTAGCAGTTTTATTTTACAAACTACTGATATGAAAACTTTATTTGATACAAGAATATATTTTTCATTCTTAAGAGGAAACAATTACAATTGTTTCAAATAATAATTAAAATTGAAAATTTTCTCTCAGTTATGTACACTAACAAATGTAATTAAAATGACTTTGTTCAATTTTAACATTCATTCTTTATGGAGCTTATACTTTATAGTTTCTTTCCTAGAAAGTTTTTATTTGGCGGCTGGAACAGCTGGATGAGCCATTATGACCAAAAAATGTCATACTGCTGGTTAACTAAATGAGAAATCTTTTTTAATTAATGTAAGATAAATAGAAAAATACTTTGGAAAATGGATACCCATCAACAAATTTATTAACCAGAATTAGCTGTAATCTATCAATCAGAAATAAACAAATAAAAAATTATATGAAAACAAAGTAAAAAAGAAAAGTATAGATCCAGCAGCACTTTTACTAGTATTTAAATTTAATCCACTAGTGGCTGTGATACTTAAAAAGATTCCTTTTTTAATGAAAACTCATATTCGATATTGTTAGGGGAAAAGCAACATAAGAAATGTGATTAAGAAAACTGTTCAAAAAGTACTGACAGTAAAATCAATCACTGCTCATAATCTCTGTTAAACACTATGGTTAAATAAAATCAAATTTTATGAATAATGTCAGAACAATAAATAAGAGAAATGCATGGATTGCTAAAGGAATTTTTAAGTATAGTTCTATGCTAAGAAATCTCTGAAAAATGTATGAAAATAGTTTTGTTTGATAACTTCCAGAATTATTTAAAAATATTAACTCAATTCCATTATTAATAATATTCCATTAATTTATTCCATTATTCCATAATTCTATTATTCTATTCTGGTTGCAGAGGGATTTAATAATTCAACCAGTAATAATATTGAGCCATTTCAAATAAACCTATTCACCTTTGAATTATTTTTGTTGATTAATAAGTATCTTTATTTACCAGGAAATCAAAACTTGTATTTTAAATATAAAGAGTAAATATTCTGGTATTGATGATACTATTGTTAGTACTTTAAAAGCAGTAGAAGATGCCCACCTATACAAGTTTAATTAATGGATCTTTCAGTAATTGACTATTTCCTAGGTGCCTTAAAGACTTCTGTTGTTATTTCCCTCCAGAAGAGGCTCTTTACAAAATTATGGGAAAATTTTACTACTGACCATTTTTTGAAATATTTGAAAGATTGATGAAAAATACTTTTTTTGTAAAACATATTTCATCATGGTTTAGGAAAAAATAAGTCTACTGACTAAGCCATTTCCCAGTTTTTGGAAAATATTTTAAATTCCACATAATAAAAATTCAATTTTCTATTTTTTCGATTTCAGTTTCACATATTGATGAAAAAACTTGGTAGCTATGGATCAGAGGAGTTTACAATTGGTGTTTATAATTGGCATACCTTACCAACTGTAAAATAATAGCTGAATTTTTATAATTTGATACAAAGACAGATGTAAATTTATGTCCTCACTTTAAGTTGTAGAACACAAGTGCTTCAGAAAGTGTTCTTGGTTCTTGCTTTTTTTATTTTTTATTAATGAATTTTCTCAAAATATTGAGTCATTCATTGTTACCTTTTATGTAGTCAACACAACTATATCTATATCTAAAGATAAATATCTAAAAGGAATTGACCATTTGTACGATAGAAGTTCAGAATTTATACACTGGTTGACCTCAACGGTTGGGTTGTGCCATTGAGGTAAGTGAAATATTGCTGATGGTGTGGATAGAATTAATGAGAACAATAGTATTTCTATTGCCCACAAAATGAGTTCTTGTGAGATGACAAAATTGATTTCTTTGTATCAAAATCAAAATGCACTGTGTCACTCTCAGGTACCTTAATAAAACACTAGGCTTGGGACTACCTCAAAAAGTCATAATGAATTTTTAAGATACAAATATGGGCTGTTATATCAATATCTGGTGCCCCTAAATACAAATCATGTAGATTTACATTTATAAAATTAAATATGGTAACTTATGCTTGCATTTATATTTATAAATGTACAGTCTTTGTTAAAAATAATAGTTACGTATTTAACTATTTTTGTATAACTCAACATAATATTTCATGGCTGACAAAAACATCTTCTCATGAATTTGTTTAAAATACAATAAAAAATGTTCTTTTATGAATAATATAATTCTGTTCATGAATTTTTAATTTATACTAAAAAGAAACCCAAAAAATCAAGAAAAACACGATTTATATGCATCCTATTCAACTTGCACATAAATATGTGATCAAAGTAATATTACATACAGCTTTTAAATTGTGAATTATTTTGTGGTAATTACTTTATATACTTTAACCTACTTTTATTATAATAATTATTAAGGATTCTATTTTTTTTCGTTATAATTTGTTTTTAAAATAATTTATCTATGTTGATGTGATTTGTGTAATGTATTATGTTCCGATAAGAATAAAAATTTGTTTATTTATATGTTGTTACTAAAATTATGCCAAAAATTCAGTGATATTCAAGCAGAAATGATAAATTGATTCAATAAGCACTTTCTGAGAATGCTATATGATCTTTGAACTTCATATGAAACGTGATAATACTTCTCTTGGAGATTAATGAACAAGTCAAAACTTCTGTAAAAATTGATCAACATTATCATAAACTATTAACTAAACAAAATTTTTATTTTAACAAACCTGAACATGGTAAAATATAGAAAAACTCACAATAATATACTAAATGATGAATGTTTAAATCAATCATAACTTTCTACATGTTCTAAATATGTGTTACCATCCTACAAAAAAAAATGCTCGCAATAACATTACATAGTGACCCAAAGAGAGAAAAAACAATTTCATTGCCCATGGAATTGATGTATTTGAGAAAACTATTTAACCCTTTTGTTAATTTTGCGATAACCCTGTAAGCTTATATTGATTTTTTAAAAGTACGTCTCTTCATAACTTTGAACTAGTTATGCCACTGTATTATAACTTCATTTAATTAAATAATAACAATGGATTTATTCAATGAGAAGAATAATTTGAAAAATTATCTGTTAAAGAGAAGTTTGAAACAAAGTCATAGTTGCGACAATTATTGAGAGCATCTCCAGATAAGGAATAAGCTGCTAAACAAATCATTGTAGTGATTTTTTCAATCTACGTTAATAATTGAAAGTTGTCAACTATTATCTTTAGTAGAAAGATTCATTATGCTTATAAAAAGTAATTAATTTACGGGCATGTATTTATGGGCATCAGAATAGTGCTGGTTTTAGATAGTTTCTATATGAACACAGATTTTATCGTGCTCAATACAATTCATGTAATAAAAGTTCTATAAAAACATTAGCTGCAGTACATGTCTACGGCACGCTTCCGTAGTTAGGCTCTGCGGGCGGGTTGCCCTGGGGGGCGGCGTCTCGGAAAGGTGTCCAAAATTGATTACCTTTTGTGTAAAAATATTTTTTTTGAATGATGAAAATCGATATAACGAAAGTAAAATTAGAAATTTAACTCTAGAAATTGATACTAACGAATCGGGATTTTCCGCTAGTGATCGGTATATTCCGGTGCGTACTTTTTCGTTATGAAGAAAGTTTATTTTATGAAGAAAAACACATAGATCACATAACTAAATAAAAAAATATGTAAAAAAAATTAAAACTACTAAATTAAAACTACTCTTAAATTAAACGCACTAAAAGGTAAAAAGTAATATTAGGACGGTATCTCAGAATGATTTGGCAACAAACTTTGATGGTGATATATAAGATTATGTGAAAGTCATAGCTTTAAATTAAAATTTTCATGTTTTTGCTCAAACCTGTGAGCCACCGCAGCTGTAAAGTATAAACTTTTGAAGACTAGAGCGTATTTAGCGAAAGATCGTATCGGTACGTTTTACGGCGGGTGAGTGCAATCAAAATATAGGGCTAAACGATTTAATTTCCGGATAACCAAGATCCGGTCGATCAAGAACGTTAAACAGTTAGCGCTCAACCTGCTGATATATACGCCGTTTGGTGAAAATTGGACGAGCGGTTGCACCCTCTCCCCAATTTCCGAACATGGACACTTGAGAATATTATCATCCGACGGGAACCACTGTGAGCGGATGGGGTACCGAAGAGGGAGTTGAAAAATGTTTTCAGAGCGCTAGGACCGACCGTTTTCGAAATATTTGCGATTTTCTTCCAAAAATTCGGATCCGGTTAAGAAGTACTAAGTTTTCACAAAACTTTTCCCAAAATATATATACACGGTATCAATATATAATAACATAAGTATACAGCTGACCACCACCAGCCATGTATTAACGAATCAGGATTTTCCGCTACTGATCGGTACATTACGGTATTAAGCTAAGGAGGTTGCACACACTGACACACCTACAAATGCCGTTTAGTAGTGTAGGATATTGAGTTTAATGAAGATTATGCTTATTAATTACCGAAAAATATTGTCTAACACCCTATGATTTACAGCAAAATGTAATAAATACAGATTACTGATAATATTTTTGGGTTTAAAATTATTAAATTTATATAATGAATTTTTATTTTTTGGTGAGATTGTGCGACTGATTTAATTATTTGTAAGTTTAAGATTGTGTTAACTATTTGATTTGATTGCAAGATTGATTTAACTATCTGATTTGCCTTAATAAATTTTTATATTTTTCTTATGAAAATTAAATACATATTGAAACAGTGTATGACTTTCCTTATTAATGTCATAGGTATTTTCTACGTATCAAACTTGATGAGTATACTAATTTGGTTATTTAATAATTAACTGAGATTTTTTAAAAGCAGTTGAATATAAACAAAAGTATCTAAAAAAGTAATATAGCTATTTGTAATTATAATCATGTTATACTGGTGAAACTTGTTTAGAAATGATACAATGATAATTTATTACAAAAAGTTATTTTTTCTAATAACGAGCAAATCCATCCAGAAATCTCTGTTATGCAAAATATTCTAACAAAAATTTGTATAAGATATCATTAGACAAATTTTCACCTATACAAGATGATACTAATGATAAATTCCTTTGTTATACTGTAATTTTATGATAGGTTATGGCTTAGGTTATTAGAAAATAAATTAAGATAAAAGTAGATTGTTGTTATAATTTTTTGAAGTCGAGTTAATTTACTGTATTCAAAAGCAAGTAAACAAAAACACACATACATGAAATACATGATAAAATTGTTGCATTTTATCGATCAATAGAGCAACATCATCATCGATTATGAAAATGAAACGACGAATTCATAAAAATAAAACTGTCATATTCTAATAAGAAATTGTAACCAAGATAAATTGAGCAGCATTTCACAATAGCACAACTATAATTATGATAAATTATGTTGTTTAACCTAATAATAATGAAATCTCTCAACTGCTATTCAATGTCATACGCATTTCTTTTAGTCACATTTTTCACTGAAGCTATTTTTAATTTAAGATTTTTAAGAAAACCTTTATTGATAATGAACTTATGACTTTTTCTTGTTACAATTATCCAAAAAAATATAGTTTCTTCAGAAGTTAATCTGATTTGAATGTACAATTACTCTAGGAAGTAAACTTATCTTACTACCAGATTCACAGCTGGAATAGTTGAACATTATGATGAATGTATCCCATAACAAAATTAAATATAAGTACAATTATAAACATTAAAAAATGATCTAAAGTAAATTTGAATGTAATCTAATAAATAAATTGACAGAATAATGATAAGATTTTTGAACGATAAGAAAATGGAAAAATATGATTCTTGAACAGCTACTGAAGTATAATGATATTTTAAACTTATTAAAAATTACTTCGAAAAGACCTTTCAGAGCTATCTATCAAATTCTTCTTCTGTCATATCTCTGGTAAGCACCATCTTAAAATTATTAAGGGTATTATAGGTGTTTTCAGATAAACTAATCTATATGCAAGCCAGATAATTTTAAAGATTATAAAGAATTACAATAAAATGCTGAAAATTCTTTAAAAGATTTTTTTTAAAGCAATATCAAAGAAAAATAAAAGAAGAAAAGCCAGAAGTTAGGAATTAAATTAAAAATTTTTTTGAATACAGAATTTAAAAAAAAAATAGTTTTGTAGATATCATTAATCTCTTTATATACTATGAACTACAAAGTATGTTCAGTACATAGATGCAAATCTAAACAGATTCATTAATTTTTAAATAAAAAAAAATTCAGAGAAATGTTAGAATAAATATTTTATTGATATATATATATATATATAAAGTAGGTTCTGATTGAAATCCTTACATCTACATGTTATATTTGTAAAATCCTATTTTGCTTAATTAATTCTCAAAAATTATTCAACTATATTTTCCTTTTTAGTAATATATTTTGCAATAATTGCTGTATTTTTAGTAATTAATTTTGTGTCCTTATTTAATATTTTTATCACCATTTATTATCTAGAAAAAGTATATGCCCAGTCTATTTTTTTGATGGTGAAAAAAATATATCAATCTCTGCTGAGAATTGAACGTAGAACTAGCTTAATGACAATCCAACTACTATATTTGTTTGATAGTTTTATGCATGAACTGTTTTTCATAATAATATTGAACTAACCTTTGACTTTAAAGAAAATACAAAGGTAAGAATATCTATCAAGAAAATAAATTTAAACATGAGACCGAGGTAAGTACATGTAAGGTTAATGACTTCTATGGTACTTTATTCATATTTTTTGTTCAGATAGTTCTTTATGATAAAATCTCAGATAAAAATTGTCTAGACTAGTATTCTTACAATAACTTATCGTCATGAAACATTAATAAAGATGTAAGGTTCTTCTTTTAAATATTTATCAACATAAAAATGAAAAATAAAGAAGTTGTGTGTCATATTCAAATTAAATCAAACCAAACCGACTGACTACTGACTGTATTATAAATTACCATAAAAAAAAACAAAAAAATAACAGAATTTTATTTTTATATTTTATAAATCATGTTAACTGCAATAGTGAGGTAATATATAACATTAAAGGAATCTTTAATATCATTAAAAAATATCATTATTGTCCTAACTGGAATAAATAATCTCAATGATTTGCAAAAAAGGGTAATTTACTAGTTAAATCTTTTCTTTGTTCATTGTTACAGAACAATGTAAAAAATGAAAAAAATTGTTAAAATAAGGTATATTAATTACCTTATGAAGGTTTAGAGAACAGCAATATTAATGAAAATATAAACTAAATCTCAGATCATGAGATTTCTAGTAGTTCAGCAATTCTCTACAGTAGATGTAAAAAAAAAGTAGGATGAATTGATTGAATTCATTTATTAAGTAACTAGTCTAGGAAATGTATTTTAATGTTCAATAAAATAATTAAATAGGGACATCAAATATGCAGTTTAAAAAAAGGAGGGTTTAATTCCAGTTTATATGTTCTAAGTAATATTTTGGCATCTCTATTTTGTTGTTTTATTTGGGGGTATTTTGAAATATTTCATTGTTTTAAATTAATCAGCAATTTCAGATTATCCAATTAATAATGAGTAATAATCATGAGTTTGCCAGATAAATAAATTACATTAAGGTGATTAACAGTTTACGTGAACACTAATTTATCAAAATCATGAGGAACTTAAGACATTATGATCCAAATCAGAACCTAATTAACTAACTATAAGATCATTTTTCTTCCTTAACATAATTGTTTTAAATAGTGGCATATATGTTTAGTTTAGTTTTTTATTAGTTTAGTTTGGCTGTTATAAATAAACCTGATAATAATTTTTATTGTCTTTTAATTGTGGTATTTGTAGGTTTTCTCATATCATTAATATATTAGCAAATTAGTGGTCACATAACTATTTTGATTTACATATAGACTATAAATTACGGTTCAAAAATAAGACTTCGGTAAAGTATGCAGGAGCACTTTTAAAATTTTACAAAATGAAATACAAAATCTATGAAATACTGTCACGGTTATAAAATAGAAAAAATAAATCGTTTTCTAGAAACAAAGTGTAAATGAAAATGTTATTAAACTAATTAAAATAAATTTGAACATCAATTTAATTAATTAATAAATGAAAAAAGCAATTATTTGAATATTAATATAACCCCATATTATGCATATATAATAAATATGCAGTAAAAAAAATGGATCATTTGGTTAAAAATTGTGAATGTAATAATAAAAATAATTAAAATAAATTTGAAAATAATATTAATTACACAAATTATATGTTACTTGCCTAAAATATAAAAAAATTTAAGATATAAAAATAGCACAGTCATTCCTAAGAATAACAAGGATTATATACCAGATGCCCCAAGTGATGGTGAGTGAAATGGTTATCGTTTTTGATGAGCTGAATAATACTCTTAAATATCAGCATGCAAAGACCATCAAATATAGATCATATTCAGCCCTATTCTTGAAACCTAGATCTGTTTACCATGGGAAGTGACTGTATAATGAATATCAATACTCCCAGAGAAGGCAGATTTAATCATCTCAAGAGAACTGTAATTATTGAAATAAAAAATAAATTAAAATACATTTGTAAATCTGATAAAATAAATGTCATTGTTTGAAAATTACATTTTAAATAAGGCAAAAACTGGAAAAAATAATACTGATAGAAAAGAAAAAAATTCATGCAATTTTTGCACAATAGTAAAGTTAGAGAATTAATTTTATAAAATTAACAAATTTTGAATTACAGGGATTAAACTATATTGCTTTTGTTCAATGACTGCCGCTCAATGCATACAAATCTAAAACTAAAATTACATTTAAAAAATATAAGGCTATTTATTATTTTTTTATTTTTTAGGCTAGAAAATCCTGCTATCCGAAATATATTGGATTTTTAATCCTTTTCTCTGTTATATAATTAATTTTAGTTAAAAATATTGATATAATTTAGTTTAGTAATATGAGGATTTTTTGTGGCCTGGTTTTTCATTAATTTTTATTGACATCCTATAATTTGATTTATTTAAATCTATTTAAAATAGTATTATCTTTCACCAGGCTTAATGAAGAGGAAGTAAGTCTGAAAAATCAAATTAATTTCCTCTGAGTTTACTGAACAACAATCGTGATTTTTAAAAATAAGATTCTAATTTTACTCTTACAAAATAATATTTAGTGGAGCTGTGAACTTCAGAACTCATAGTTTTTAATTAAATAATTATTTTTATTGATATCTCAATTGAGAGAATTAAGCATTGTAATGTGCAAATATGAAGTTAATGATTATTAATTTATAAAGGGTCATAATTAATTTGTCAATTTACACTATTTGTTCTTTTCACAGTATTTATTTTATGGGTGCGTCACGTAAAGCACTTGAGATAAAAAAGACACCAGTTATAGTTGCTTTCTCTATCAGTAAAGATGTTCATTATACAACCAGCCCTCAGGTGAACAAAGTGAACGCGTCATCATCATTTGTTACACTGAATATCATCTGGATTTCTGTGGGATTGGGGTATTACATCCAACAACATGTTTGGAAAGCCAAATGATTAGTCTTCACTTCTTTAAAGTTCTCACATAGCTTTTTGTTTTTGAGAACAAGTTTTCAGGATCATTTGTGAGATTCATGTTGCCTCCAACCATTGTTATAATAGTCTAATCACATATTATTGTAATTAATAATTTAATTGTTACTTCCAGATTCATTACAAATAAGTTTTATAACTTATATTTTATATTTTTTATTTATATTTTCTATAACATCATACTTAATTTCTTTTTATATAATAGCAGTGTTGTACTCTTCAAACCTATGGTAATATTTATTTAATCCTGAGGTTTCAGATGTATTATAATTTGAAAATTTAGATGCCAGGACATTGAATGGTCTCATAAGCACAAATAACATTGCTCTTACTGTAGACGTGTAAAAAAAATAATAATTAACAGTCTCTTTATTATTGTGGCACTCCTGGTGGGAAAAATTGAAATATCAGGAATTTACTAGTTAGTTAAACACATAATTTCATAATACATACTTAATTTTCAACAATTTAACAAGCTTTGCTTCATTTTATTTTGTTCTGATAGGAATATACTCTGTTAAAAAGAATGTTATGAGTAATTAGTGAAAAACGGAAATTGCAAATATTTTCTTTAACAGTAGAAAGTGATGTTAAGTCGCCAAAAATGTTTCTTGAGTATTAAAATTGGTGAAGCTAACTTTACAATATGTTTAAAATATAATTTTTATAATACATTAAGATCAATATAAAAGTACAATAGTCCAACACTATTAATATGAGTATGGAGCCATATTTATTTTCTTTAATTCCCTTAATCAATATAACTCAAGAAAATGGAATATTTTTTAATAAAATTATACATATAATATCTCATTTCTGTGTAATGGTTCTCAGCATCAAAAGTTGCTTCTTTAGTCATTAAGGTCGACAGCCTGGAATAAAAATAGAAGTGTGGATTGATAGTAAGGTTGGAACGCACTGCAGTTAAGAACAAGAGAGGCAGTGCAGCATTAACCTACTCGTTTACACATAGACACAAGTATACTTCTCATGCCAACAATTCTATATTCATCACAAGTCTTAATAGTTTAACTTTCTTTGGTCTATTTTTCCCCTACTTCCTTACCTTTTGTTCATTTTTTCTATAGCAAATAATATAAATAGTAACATACTATTTTAAATTGGTTCAAAACTAAACTATTTTAAGTTAATAATTCAAAACAAGTGTTTTAAATTAGTTCAAGTGTTCATTTTTATTTTGGAACAAATCAATCTTACAAATTAGTTTAAGCTAAATAAATTTATGACTATTGAAAATTACTATAGTTTAGAAAGTAATCAATTATCATATACTTATAATTTTACTGATTTATTGATTGGCAGGGTATATTTAAATGAATATTATAAAATACATTTTTTTCCATGGAAGAGCAAATAAAAACAGAAAGGAAAATAAAAAGAAATTGTTATGTACATAAAAGCACTGATTATTTTAAATTATTTTGATAGTATTATTATTACTTCCTTGTGTGAAGAAGTAAAGTAAATATTGTGATGGCGAAAAATTTCGGTTTTCAGATTTCAACAGAAATATCCATTTTAACCATCCATGAATCCATTTTGACTGGTTATGTATTATCCATTTTCACGTATGTATGTATCTCGCATAACTCAAAAATGATTAGTCGTAGGATGTTCAAATTTTGGATTTAGGACTGTAACATCTACTCGTACTCCTCCCTTTTTATTTGCAATCGATTGAACCAAAAGTGTCCAAAAAAGCTTAAAACCCCCAAAAATTTGAATTTTGGACTTTTTCTTTACTACAGTAATAAGTCCTCATCAAGATCTTTTCAACGATATATGATAAGTAGTGTATATTTTCATTGGTTTCAGAGTTATAGCCAAATGAAATTTTAATTCATGAAATTTGTATCTTACAAGAGGTAAGCACATCAGTTCATATCGGACTTTTTAATTTAAATATATTGATTTATTAATAATTATTCAATAATAATATAAGGAAATATCAGAAGTTATTAATGAAATAAAATTTTAGTATTTGAAAAAAAAATGTGTATATGTAATTTAATAGATGTACAAGGACGTCATGACGTCCTTGTACATGTAAGAAAATATGATGTATACACTACATGTAGTGTATACATCATATTTTCTAAAATTTAAGTAACAGGTAGACCTATAGATATTAATTTTTAATATAATTGGCATGTAAAAGTAAAAACAACATTTGCTTATAAAAATTGATTTTAAAATTAATTGCAAGTAACAATTAGGGGCTCATATCAGCAAAAAATAACTTATTCTTTTCATAATCGCATCAAGCATTTTACATGGGTGTTCACAAGTTTCAAAATCCTACTGTACTCCTTTTCTGCAAGTTTACTAAAACACAGTTTTAAGAATTCTTCAGTAAGTGACTGAAAAAGACCCACAAAATTTTCTCAACTATGACTTCTCACAGGTATGGTGGGTACATTATCCTGCAGCTATGCACTACTCTTTATCAACTGGCGGGCACCATTTACAGATTTTGGGTAGCGCTAGGCAAAATTTGGATAGCCCACCGGGATGTTCTAGTTGTTGACTCGTCATCGTAAATCAGCTGATTTTCAAGTCTAGAGTTCTAAGGTTCAAATCCTAGTTTTTATACGGATTTGAATACTAAATCATGTATACTGTGTTCTTTGGTGGTTGGGTTTCAATTAACCATACATCTCAGGAATGGTTAACCTGAGACTGTAAAAGACTACACTACATTTACATTAATATATATCACCCTCATTCATCTTCTGAAGTAGTAGCTTATGGTGGTTCTGGAGGCTAAACAGAAAAAGAGATAGGCAAAGCTTGGATAGCTTCACAGTAATCTTTTTTGCTTGTAGCGTAAAGTAAAGCTTATGAATAGGACATATCAAACTGCCTAACTGTTGTGACTATCAACTTTCACACAGATTTTGTGTTCTCTTCATAGTAATTAATGTGATAACATTCCTATTAATGACGTTTTATCTCTGAATTGTTGTATAACACCCATTTTCTATTGTTAATAACAACTGAATTGAGGAATTCTGAATGATATGCCATGAATGCCAACTTGCAATTATTCATATTAACTAACATATACTGTAACTAATAGTCTTAATCATGGTGGACAATTTTAATAAGAAGAGTTCTTGAGAAATCCGGATTCAGATGATAAGTCGAGAAGGCTTTCTGCCTACTTCAGCATCAACCTTTTAAGTTTCAGAAAATCTCAAGAGGTTGATACAGATTAAGGACTTGGAATGTTAATCATCCAGCTAATTCACATTCTACCGTTCCGAAACATTTACACCACCATATTCTTATGTTTCTTTAGTTAACGGCATTAAAACCGTATACTTCAATTAGCTGTCTATGATTTCAATCATTATTACGTTTTAAAAATTAATAAGGATCATTGCTCGATTTTCAACGTCCGTGGCAATGTATATTGTCCTATTTGCACCATAAGGATTGGCGTTAGTTGGGAGATTAATTAAATAATGTCAACATACAGGTCGCCAAAAGTCCTGCAGGATTACCAAAATTCATAATTAAATTATTTCGTTTGTAACAATATCAAATCACACTGTTTCGTTACAAAATACCATAATTACTTGCTAAACTTATAATTTTAAATATTTGCTATGAATATTTAAAAAATGTATAATGTAATATTATTTTGGAGCCACTAAAACAATTTTGAATTTTGCAGATAAATCTTTCAACAAGTTAAAAATTCTAATATTTCCATCCTTTTGTACTTAGGAATGTGATGTTGTGCTGTCTACACTGTTAATATAGTAAAATATTCCTATAAAAATTATATTTATTTGTAACAATAGGATAATAACAAATATATTTTTCTGTTACACAATACAATAGTAATTCTTATGAGAAAAAGATTCTGATGTTTAAGATTCTTATGTTTCAATCTGTAATTTAAAAAAACTTTTCTAACGATCTAAAAAAAAATATTGTGATAAATTAAAAAAAAATTAAATTAAAAGATTTTTTTTAGAGAAAAATATACTCCTTTGCCGAAGAGTTAAAAAAATTAGATAAATATAAGATTTCTGCAACATCTAATTAAAGTACTCAAATATTTAACAATTAACATCTTCAAAATTCGTTTTTTATTTCCTAATTATTTATTTACCTTAATATACTCTACATCATCATTACTTCATATAATGGTTATTTTTTAATACTAATACAGGCTATGATAAATTCGTATTTATTCATTTTTTTCTTTGAAACTTTCTCTGATAAAAGTTTTTCTCTCCATTCCCTTGATTCTTCTGTGAAACGCTGGCACAATTCTCTTTTGTTATCTTTGAATAACACAAGAACCATTCCTGACGTGATTTGTATAATGTGAAATTATAATCTGATTATATAGAATAATATTTATTTATAAAATAAAACAAAAATATATCTCTTAAAGTTACTGATTTTTCTGTAAAAAACGAAATGAAATATGAATTATATTTAATAGAATCCGATAACTTAAGATTTATTTCATGATTACAATTTATAAATATTTAACTAGTGAATTCTTTTAAAGCGATCCTTTTCTTAGCGATTCTAAATTTAAGAATGACTGAACTTTTGAACAGAATTTCTATTCAAAGTTCTGATCCGCTAAAAACGTACCGTATTCAAATGATAAGATGAAAGCGACCCGAAATCTTTGATGTAATATACAAATATATATATGTAATATGAATTTCAGGTAGGCTAGAAGCTTTTCAAGACATCATAAAAGCAGAAAACGGTTGTACTGAAAAAGATTTTAATTGGTACGGGTAAAACATAATGATTGTGTACAGTCTAGTGACAAAGTTTTCATTAAAACTGAAATAACTTTGAAAATGGAATTGGACTGTACATATTACAATTAAAAAAAAATGTTTGTTCTTGCTTTTAAATCAACAGAATAAGTTTTAACTCCGAAACACAAAAGATGTTTTTATTTTATATACAATGTTGACAGGAAAAAAAATCAAGGATTTTATCGCGTAACTGTTATCAAAGGAACACTGAACATGAAATAAAAGTTTAAAGAGTAAAGGTACAAAAAAAGAAACACAACATTTGTTTTCTTTTTCGAAAGTTGTCGTTACACCAAAAAAAATAAAGGTAGCAATTGGCACCACTGTTAAATCAACTTTGAAAACTCAAACAATTTTTTTTTCCTTTCTCTTCATATATATCCTCTCTGAAATATTATATTAATGCAAACAACTCGTTGAAAAGTTAAGGTTTGGGGTCAGATCAACACGCACAAACAGCACGTATTCAGTTTACTCCGTCTTAGCCCTTAACAAATCTCTCATACTCTTCAACTTTTTCTCTTTTTTTATCTGTTTACATTTTTACGCTTTTCATCATTCAGTTTTCTTAACGCAGTTTTCCTGTTTTTAAACCTAGTGTGGATAAATATTCGCAAACATTTGTATTAACATAAACGAATAAAATGAAAAAAAAAAAACAATCTATAATAAAAAAATTATAATGTAATTTGGTTTTAAACAATAATTAAAAGTAATTCATTTCTTAATAATTTTATTATGGTTCTATTTTAAGTTGTTGAAATAAAATATACCTAACAACAATATTAAATTAAAATCAAATTTTATGCAAAAAAATTTGCAATATTTAAAAACATTTTCGGATTTCATGGGGGAAATCTACCCATCCCTAAATAAAGTACTTTTAAATTAAAAAATATTTTTGAATATAGAATTTTATATATATATAACATGACCAAATTTCATGATTTTATTTTACAAAATTTTGGAGATAATTATTATCAGCAATAACTGAATTTCGTCATCCTTAATTGTATTTGAAATATTCATAAAGAATAAGAGTTATAAAGTGTATTTATACTAACAATTAATTAAATTACAATAGAATCGGGGAAAATCAGCTCTAACATAAATTCATATATTTACATTACTGAAAGAAGAGATGGTTTTTCGAAAACCTTCTTCGCAAATATTATTTATATCGAACTGAAAATATACATGACACAAAAGAATTTCTAAAACATAGAAATTCAAATCACAAGAATTAATAAAAATCAGAATTATTTGAATCTGCACATTGAAATAATTGGGAATAGGATTATTTTAAAACTTTTTTGTAAGGTAAGAAAAAATTTCCTACCTCCATAAAAATCCACCCCCTTGAAAAATTTAAAAAAAATAAATCAATGCCCCATACGTAAAAGTTATCTTATAAAATTTCAAGTCCTGCATCTACCCATTCATAATATATTAAGCAAACTGGAGGACACACACACACACACACACACACACACACACACACACACACACACACAGTTTTCTTTTTTTACTTTCTCTAATACTCGGGAAAGAAATAAAATGTATGAAATAAAATATTCATTATTTGAGTGGATAAAAGCAAGACTTAAAACTTGATTTTTGTATTGATTGTTCAGAAATCATTCCATACTTTTAAGTTAATAATTTAAAACGTTCAGTTTATTTCAATTTAATTCAAATTATCGTTTAACTATTATTTAATCAAAGTTTTTATACCTTATAAGTTTTATTCCTTGTTTCTTTTTGATTATAAAATATATTTCTAAAATGTAAAAGCAAATGTAAGCTAAAAATGTAAAAAAAGGAAGAAATGGGTAAAAACGTTTCTGAACTTTCCCGTCAGTTTTTTTGGGGAAGGGTTTAAACAGTTTTTAAAATAAATCGCATTAACAAAATAGCATTATATAATTTTTAATAATAAATATAAAAAATCGAAATTTGGAGAAAAAATTGTATTTAAATCTCCACGTAATCATTATTTAAAAATATACAAAAAAAATATAAGGTTAATTTTAATGAGTATAATTTATATTATAAAAATGTACCAAATATTTAAGGTTGGATAATTTAAGCTTTAAAATATTATTTTTTTAATAACACCCATTGTTATAATTCTGTTTTTTAATTCAAGGCGATTTTTTTTTTAAATCAACTTTATTTTGGAATATACTGTATGCGAAATCAAATTACTCCCAAATTATTTATCGATCCGGTCCAGAAATTAATAGTAAAAATCTCTTTTTATGTAGGAATAAATCTATCTATTCTCAGGAATCTATTCTGATTCTGGATTTATTAAACCTAAAAATGGCCAACAGACATACGTAATCTTCTTAGACGCAAAGTTTATCATTTACATCTATTCATGCAGAAAATTCGGCTAGGGACTTAAACGTCGAGAAATGGAACATTTTGCATTATATTCCCATGCATAAGCCTTAAGGTTTCTAACGATGGGTGAAACTTGTTAAAAATATATTTTTTTTGTCGTAAATAAAAAACTACGGGAATATATGTGTAAATGTTAGGTGTCATAATCAGAAAGGTTGTAGGCGACTCTGTACGAGGTATTAGCCACTCTTAGAAGTTCAGGCCCATTAAAGAAGTTAAAAGTTTCTCGTTAACTTTTTCACTTCTTGCAATTCATTCTAATATAATTTATTTATGTTAGGGGTTAAAAAAAAGCTGTTCAGTTTAATCGGTTACTGATTTATTTTATCGGATATTTTTAAATATAGATAATTTTTTAAATTAAAAACAAAAGTCTTTGTTTATCGTAAGAGGAAAGTTATGGTTTACCTTTTTTTTTATCATAAAATTTTATGAAAATCTTTTTCTAAAAATGTTCAGTTTTTATTAACGTTTTTGCAGTCATAATTAATATGTTTAAAAAATAAAAAAGAATAAACATAACTGGCTTGAAATTCTGTAATAGTCTACACAAACATTTTTTATGTATATACTTTTTCAATTTTTTCTCTGCTAAGTGAAATCGAGAATCCTATGAAAAAAAGAGATTTAAAAAAAAGAGATGTATTCTTAAAAAACACATTTCACTAACCGTTATGCATAGGTGATATTGTTACAAAAAATAAAAACAGAATTAACTGTTTGAATTTTATTAAATACGAGTATATTGTTATTAATCTGACAACGTTGTAGTGCAATAATAGTATTAATAATAATAATCTTTTTTAAAATTATTTCTTATTTTTTTAAATTCATATATTAGTACGTACAAATAGTACAATAGTATGCACAATTTTTCAAAGTAGTATTGACAATTAAAAATATTCTTCCATAAATAAATATATGCATATATTTAACTACCGACCTCTGTGGCGGAATTGTAATGTCATCTTAGACTTCCTCCTGAAAACATTCTGGATTCGATTCCCAGTCAGGTTCTGGATTTTTTCTACTGGCTATAAAACGTATTTTTCATCATAAAAAAAGAAGATGTTAGGAACTTGCAATCGAAGCGTATCCTGTTACAAAGATTTTGTTTCCATTTGAAAACATTTTGTTTCTTTTTTATAAGAAAATGATATAATAAAATTGGAAATAAACGTACGGACAAACAACGTATGTAAAAACAATACAATCAGAAAAAACTGCAAGAAATAAAAAGCGGGTAGAATAAGCGGCAACCAAAACCACTTGCTAAATACTGAAGTACAATGAAAAATCACTAGAGCGCAGTCAACTGCAGTATACATGATCGATATTTCAGTAACCTAACTAATTTACTGTAATCCATAACAGGTTTATATGATCTTTTATAATTTACATACTCATGTAAACAGAAAATTTGTATAAACACACGCACTGAAGATGTTTGGGATTCTATCGAAGGAAGTTCTGTGAATCATATTTGTAAAAGTACTGTATTAACATTAATAGATAAGTACTGGAATATTGTTACATAAATTTAATAAACAATTTTTTAAATAGTGTCAGGATCTTATAAAATATCGCTGCGTCTATTATGTGATTTAAAAAAAGAAAAATAAAGGTTGTAAATGTGTGACTAAATTGATCATTTCACTGATTATTTGTTAGAATAATGCCCAAACTTAACAAATTAAAATTTAATATTAATTTGAGACATCGGTTTCAGCTGTAAAATAGTAAAACCGGATAAATAGTTTTAAATAGTAAAACTACAAATTTGTCATAAAAAAAGAGATAATATATTCTTAAAAAACATGTTTCACTAACCGTTATGCATAGGTGATATTGTTACAAAAAATATAGAATTAACTGTCTGAATTTTATTAAATGTATTTATCTAACAACATTGTAGTACAATAATAGTATTAATAATAATAATATTTTTTTAAATTATTTATTATTTTTTTAAATTTCATACAATAGTACGTACAGTATACATTTTGCTTTACAAAATAGACTAATGCATTGTTTTAATTATTTCTTAAATCCAATAGTTCTAACCCAAATTATACCTCACATTTTTATATGTAATCATGTTAAATATCTTATTTTATTTTCATTGTTTATTTGTAGATTTTAAAAAGATACTTTACACAAAATTGAGATTACCATCATTTCTTTGAAGACAGTTACTATTTGCCCAATTCATGTTGTTTGTTTTGGAGATTCATAAGCGATACATTCAACATCGCTTAAACAGACTTTCCTGTCGAATATAGCTAGAATATCTCTATTAAAGGAGAAAGTATGGTGATTGTGTCAAAAAAAAGGCGGGTCATCTAGACCAAAATACCGTATTTATGTGTGTGTTGCACTGCTTTTGGGGCTTGCGGCATTGAACATACTAATTTTTTTCAAAATTCGTTAAGGAAATGATTATCGCGAATACTAACTTCGATTTTCTTCAAAGGCACTTTAGAGATAATCTTATTGAAGCAAATTTGTTACCTACAATACATATATAAATAATAAAAAATTTTTTTTTCAAAAACTACCCTAAAATCTTAAAATTGAAATATTTTTTTGTGCTGTCTCTCTTAGGTTTAAATATTTTTCAAACATTTTTTGAAAGTTTATACTTCATATATAGAGATATCAAGAAATGTCTACAATTTTTTAAAATTTTAGATCACGGACCAAAAATGCCGAAAGAATTTAAAAAATCTTCTTTTATTTTAGCTTTTATTGAAGGGGATGTTACATTTACATGTTAATGATTTAATGTTAATGTTAATGATTTACATGTTGGGGATTTGCATTTTGGCTCTAATTTTTAAAAATTTTTATTATTAATAGCCGGCCGGGAAAATCGTGTAATATTTTGGCAGCTTATATATACATATATATATTACACGCGCGCCAGTATATATAAATATCTCATAGATAACCATCTTAATTGCTAACTTACTACCCCAAAATGATACAACTTTTCTACATTAATAAACCCAAATAAATATTTTTTAAATTTCCAGAAGAAATAGTCCATAATTCTACTTTCCTTAACGTTCATAAATAATCTGCTTCATACCAATTGAGAAAAATAGATTTGGATTTTAAACACTTTAATTCTTGGCTTAGGTAATAAAAATTATTTTAAAAGCGAAAATTTGTTCTATTTACATATTATATAATAATATTATAGGTAATTATATATAAAAATAATTGTATAATATTATATATATATATTTCCGCTTTAAATATAAAATTTTTTTCATTGCTTTATAAATAGAAAAAATATCTAAATGATAGGCTGTGCGCTTAGTAAAAAAAAAAAAATGATGCTGTTTTAGGTACATTTCATAAGAAAACTACCTATTGTAATAGGTACCATGATTCGACTTCCGGAAAATTATATAAAAATATATATATATTTTTTTAAACTTTATTTTGGACACGATAACTGCCGTAATTTTGCGCCAATCACTTTCAAATTGATACATAAAATATAACGACCCAAAATCTCGTTAGTTAGTTCGTTAATGGGCAAAATCGGATCATGGAAGTGGAAATGCAGGGGCTTTTTCGAAAAAAGATAATATCGCTATAACTTTCTTATTAAGAAAAATATCGAATTCGTTTAAAGTTCCTGCTATTATATGGATAAGGGCCTATAACTTAAATCACCAACCATTGGCCCAGGGGGTGGAAAAACTGGGGTTTCGAAGAAAAAACATACCTCTCTTAATAGGCACAGAATCGAATGGCTTTAAAGTGGTCGTTAGTCCTCTAAACATTACCGAAAACGTTTATTTGGGACAACAATTTTTGATAGGATCTACCCTTACGGCAATGAATAACCAAAATGTTGCTGGAGTTGTAAGATGGTGCTTGTCGAATAAAATTGGGGCTTGTTACATATGAAATTTTTTTTTCGCATGTAACCATTGACGTATTCAGTAAATTTGTTTTTTTTCTTAACTTTAAGGTGGAAGTCTTTTTTATCTCCTACTTAGCATCGGTGAAATCTACCTCCGCCTTCCGGCGTGCCGAAAGGGGGTTTTTTTTTTTTAATTTTAAACGAACAATTTTTTCTTCACGACAGATAAAGGTTTAATGTTTAAATGTGTTCCCTCATCCCAGAAATCAATGCCATATTGTAGAATTCCTGATGCTTTAAGTCCACGATATATAATTTTTAAAATGGAAATAGATATCAAGTTCAATAATTAGTTTCAATCGTTATAATCTTGGGCCGAATATAATTTAGTACGTAATTTTCTTGTTTTCTTCTACCACAATAAAGTCTCTAGAAAGGAAAAGTGGACTTTTACGGGTACAGCTCTATTGTGTCTATTTAGTAAAAGGAAAACTATATAGAATGATCGAAAATTTCGACGTCGGGTTTCTTTTTGTGAATGTGGACGTTTAATGCCCCCCTCAATCTAAAAAAACGAAATAAAATCATAAAAATTTACAGTAAATGCTGTACGCAAATGTGTGTATGTGTGTGTTGATCTGTGTTTTGAATATGTTCTAACTGGATCAACATAAATTCTTTGAAAATGGGTTATAAATTTCTGTATATAGTACAATAGTGGTATTAAATTTTAGAAAAAAATAAAAAAGTGTGAGTGGGAGGGGTAGTTTTTGCCATTTTTATTTTCTTGTACGAAGTAAAGGAAGTACTGTTATCACGAAAAATTTCGGTTTTCAGATTTCAACGGAAATATCCATTTTCACCATCCCTGAATCCATTTTGACTAGTTTCGGCGTGACGTCTGTACGTACGTATGTATGTATCTCGCATAACTCAAAAACGATTCGCCGTAGGATGTTGAAATTTTGGATTTAGGACTGTATTAACATTCCTCCCTTTTTATTGCAATCGACTGAACCAAAAGTGTCCAAAAAAGCCCAAACCAAATATAATTTGTTTTTTGGACTTATTCTCAACGGCAATAATAAGCCCTCATTCAGAGCTTTTCAACGATATATGATAAGTGGTACTTATCTTCATTGGTTCCAGATTTATAGCCAAATGAAATTTTAATTAATGAAATATTTGCATCTTATAAGGGGAAGACAAATCGGTTTGAATCAGACTTCATCTCCTTTTTTTTTAATTTATATATATTGATTTATTAATAATTATTAACCTTAGTTTAATTAACTATATATATATATATATATATAGTTTTCCCCTGATTTTCGATTCTGTTGGACAAGAAGATGTCTAGATATCAAAGATATAAAAATTTATATCTTAAAACCGGATTTCAAAATGCACCGGTTGTTTAGATTTTTTTTTAATCAATAATAGCTCCCATATTAGTTTATCGAATGTTTTATTAAATTAAGCTTTTTATGGTAAATAAATAGGGCAACTCATTTATTTTAATCAATTGATAAAAAAACTGCGGTATGACTGAAATTTTTAAAGTAAAACGCAAAAATTACGCGATAAAACAGATACAAAATATTAGACATCAAAATTTCCAGTCTGAAGCTCTACAGACAAGCTGGTACGATGGTTCCCGATTTTAAATATCATTAAACAGATTTCTTCTAATGAAATGATTTCTTTCTAAGATGGTTTTCTTCTAATATCATTAAACAGATTTTATGTTAACGCGCGAGATTTATAGGAGTTTCCTTATAGGGGAAAATATACAACAGGTTATTAATTTTTACTTAAGGTAACATTGCTACATTAGTATCAGCTAATGAATTATCTAGGAAAACTGTAGAAACTATTTTCTAAATTTGCTTATTAGATTTGTTGTCTAAACTAATTTCCAAATTGTATTTGTATCTTACATTTTGTTTGATCAATTTTAAGTAAAAATATTAAATAAAAATGGTTTGAAATAAAGTCTGTCAAAGGCGATCCCGGAGAAGTTATATAACCCTTTTCCGGCTGTTTTTCAATACAGTTTCAACTGTACAGCAGTGTGAAAGATATTTATTGTTTTAAACATGTTAAATTCTTAATGATTTACGACATTTGCCAGTACTGTCTTATTCGATTATCGAATTTAAATGCTAA
Organism: Lycorma delicatula; assembly: GCF_047948215.1. Lineage (NCBI taxonomy): Eukaryota > Metazoa > Arthropoda > Insecta > Hemiptera > Fulgoridae > Lycorma > Lycorma delicatula. Next base: position 82,471,973 of record NC_134460.1, read on the forward strand.
ATTGTATTTACCCTTAATAAATGTTTGTCTTTCTGCTGGAAAAACGTTTAATATTAAAACAAAAGATTTTCGATTTTATTAGCTAAACTAATTTTCAACAGATTTAAAAAAATTAGCTATCTAAAATGAACTACATCTGTATAAAAATTACCGTTAAATTAGCGTTATAGAATGGATAAATGTAATTCATTAATACAATTATAAAAACAAAAAAAAAAACATCTAATAAGTTCTTTGTCGCAGTTTCGTTTGAATATTTGAAAACTAACAATACAGTTTAATAAATCAGGTAAATTAAATATACATGACTTTTATTAAATTGAAGGAAATAAAAAAAAATTATATATAGTAAATAAAATCAATATTAAACTCAGTCGTAACATTCGTAAATGCAGAGTTTAATTGAATGAAAATAACTCTGAATGTACGTTATCAAAATAGTATACATATATATATATATATATATATATATATATATATATATATATATATGTATGTATATATATAAATATAAATTATACATAAATATCCCGACATTTCTCTAGTGACACTTAATATCCACGTTCGCTGCAGGCAAATTGCGGTAGGTCAACGTGTGAATTCTGTTAATTTGTGTAAAACCACTTTTGTGATATTGCGAATGCTACAGATTTCCGATTGGTTCAACGAGATGGAACTATTCTATATTTAAAATGCTGAACAAATTTTCGTTCCATTTGTTTTAGTTTTCTCTTTAAATGAAACTTTATGGGTGGAGGGAAAATGGTTTTACACGAAACCTATTTTATTTTAAAAATTTCTAGTTTTATTATACTGTTTTTTTACCTTAACGAAAAATTTTCAAAAAAAAATTTAAGTTCATTTTTTTTACAATTAACAGTTTATTTTAAAATTATTATTAATCTGACTCTTAATCAACGCCAGCAAAAACTAATTGAAGGTAAATCGAAAATTTATATAAAAGTTTTTCTTACGCTGAAAATGCACACTAAGAAACGATTTTTTGAAATTCCGAGTTTATAAAATCTTTAAAATTTATAAAATTCCTAGTTAAAATGGAGTAACATTAAATTTTACTATTTTTTGAATCTTTCTGTAACAGATGAAAATATCAACTTTATTTTTGGTTCGTGTATCTTCATGTGAATATCCAAAAACAAATTTTTAGATTTTTCGAAATTCGACCTTGAAAGAGGTGAATAGATGCAAAAACATTTTGCATCATGATATTAAATTTTCCCCGTTTTCCCTAACCTTGCCCTAACTGTCCTTGCCCAGGAGATTGTCCTTTTACTCTAAGGGTCCTTTTACTCCACCTACCGGCAGCACGTTCGGCATGGCAAGTCAGCCCCCCGGTTGGATCATAATCTTGCCAGCCTCTAATCCCCAGGAGGGGGATTATATTATAAATTAAAGCCTGTTCAATTAATAAAAATTATCATATAGTATACGAATTTCTTCAGAGTAACAGCTTGGTCAATATAGGACTCGAAACTTTGAGTGATCTGAAGAATGCGGATTCCAAAATAGCCGGCCTCTATCATAGCTGATACACTGAGGAACAAAGAAAATTTTTTTTTGTCTCAGGAAGAAAATATGTGATTCTGATAATATTTTTTCTCTTGAATTCAAATATGATATCAGTTTTTCCCTATCACGCAAAGTTTCTGAGAGACGCATTTGTAATTTCAAACATTTTAATACTTTCTGCATTCTTAACTACACAATATTCAAACATTTAACTCAGCTAGAAAGCTGAAACACAAATAGCTAGAAACTAACACAGCCAGAAAGCACTTATTCACAAATTAAACACAATGGCTGATCTTAATTTTTTTATTTGTTAATTAAAAACGTTCTATAAATAAATAGTAAATATTACATAATAAAATCAACAATAAATGATTAAGAAACATTTTAGCTGATAATATAACAAAATTTAACAACTTTATAGGTAAAAAAAAAAACTTTTTGACGTATAATACCGTAAAAGATAATAATGTATTATTAAATCTGTAATGTAACATGAATATAATTGTATTATTGTGATAATAATAATGTTTTAAACGGTATTTTTTCATTTTAATAACAAATTAATAAATTTCTATTTTAAATTATCTTTACATCAGGGTGCTTGTAAATGTCGAGGGGGGTTAGACGGTTAAGTTTGAACTGTTAGGTAAATATCTCAACAGACGCGGTATCACATAAATTTATTCAGAGCGGAACAAACCCTGTTCTCAGAACTTCCGACTTCCGGACAAAACACTACCCTCCATTCCATTTATACCGACATTACCTTCTCGCCATTTATACTATTATATTCATGTGCCTTCATATACCTTTAGGTATTATAATATGAATAAAGATATGGATATCGTATATAAGTTCAGGTAAGGTGTGGTTGGTTATATTAATTAATTTTTTGCTTTATCATCCGGTGTAAGTTTAAAGCTTAATATAGCTATACCTCGTAAACAGAACTAATCCAGAGATAGTCTGAAAATTTTGTACCGCTATCATCTATCCCGACCTATTCTATCTTACAAATTCAACGTTTAATCCCATAGGCATAACTTTATTTCTCTACACCACCTACTGGCAGCCAAGTAGACTAACACTCTTAATTCCCAACTGTACCTGTAATGGAATTTTATAGTAAGCTAAAACACTGCACCGGAATAAATATATTCATGTTAGATACCAAGACTGCATATGTCATGCATATAGCTTAACTATCCCCTTGATAATCTCTACTTGTATCTAAGAATATAGCCTCCTCTCGCTCAACATATATTCTGAATATTATTATTTATCTAAACGTTATTTTAATTCTATTATGCCAAAACTTATACAGTTAGTACAATATACAGTTTAAACTAAGATTAGTTGCGTAGGATGTACAGTGATCATTTTAAGTGTGCCACAATTAAAATCTCTTAAATAGATCATAATTTCTCTCAGAAAAAACAAACCCTTTGTACCTCTATATTAGAAAACGCTATGAAAAATATGTAGCTGTCAACTAAATTCAAATATTATAAATCGGATTAAAAATCTACAGCTACTGTATTCTATAAATGTTAACAGTTAACGTACGGTATGATAATGGATAAACTGTAAACAATTAATTGTTTATTAGAATCTTTTCCAACTTTTTCTATAGAACTCAATTATAAAAATTAACTACTAGACCATAAGCAGTAATTACTTTAAATTCCTTGGGGGTGAGCACTAGTCTCAGAATTAACGAAATTATTTGTAAGGTTGACAGCGTTGTGTTGTTGTTCTGGTAACAATTGAATGTCGTTTATAAGCTTTCCTGCAATCTGGTAACATAATTGATCCAGGAAATATACTTTCTTGTATAGTAAATAGTAACTGTGCCGATGATCTATCTTTCACGGCATACAAAAAATATTCTTTTGTCTGATGGCAATAGCCTCCAAAAACTTACTATTGAGCCTCCAAAAACTTACACGTTCAACTTGATTTTTACGCCGAGAAAAAAAATATATCCTCTACCTCCACGTGAAGCCCTCGGCTACCAATTTTTTTGGATTTCTTAAAATACTATCTGCACAACTTCATCCATATGGTTTGTCCAATCAATGGCAGTTGAATGACTTATCTCTAATTCTTCTTCGTAGAATTTCTTTTGACCAACAATAAATATACCAAACTGCTTTACGTAAAGTCAATTTTTATCCAACTAAATAAGAATCTTTTCTTATACTCATGGCACTCTTTTTATAACAAGCTCAAAGCTGCTTATTGGTACTGAAATTGACTGCCATGCAATGGCCGCTGGCACATATTCATGGGTTGTGAAGTATTTTTTCTCCTGTAAAAACGCTTTTTCATCACTATGTATTTCCTCCACTAACCTCCAATTAATCTGTGTTTACATGGTTAATTCAGATTTACGTGAAACGCAGTACTAAGATTAACTTGGAAGGCCAACATAAGGAAACATTATTAGTTACTGGTAAGATACTGATATTAGTTACTGATAAGATTACAACCTTAATAATGATAAGAGCAATACTCACTTTTTTCTGTTTAGCATCCGGAACCACCGTAAGGTATTATTGAAGGAGGATGATATTTATGAATGTAAATGAAGTGTAGTCAGGTACACATGTCATGTACACACAGCATAATTGGGGACCTGAAAGATTTGGTGCGAGAGGGCCAATGGCTCGCTGGATTACTACCTCACACAGTTTCTGGCGGGCCATGGTGGGTTCAGAGAATACCTTTTTAGGTTTAAGCTCGATCATCCCGCTGGTTGTCCGGTGTGTGTAGACTAGGAAGAGGCAGTCTTCTTTTGTTGCCCCCGATTTGAGGATGCGAGGAGGGAATAATATTGGACAACATAGATAGAAGGGAAATGTTTCTCCCAGAGGAACTACAGCAGATAATATTGAAAAGCACGGAAAATTGGACGGCTGTAGCAAGGTTTGCTTGGAAGATCATGGAGGAGCTTTACGTCTGGGAGGAGTCCCGCAGGGGTAGAAGAAGGGGTCGTCGGAGGGTGCGGGGGCGGACAGGCACGCGGCTTAGGGCCTAGGGGATTTCCCGTACGTGTGGGGGTCGCCTGGGTGCGATGAGGTCGTGGGCACTCCGCTCCGCGTCTGATGGTGACCCGTGATGTAAGTATGCTGCAGTGTTTGATTGCCTGTGTGGTATTTGTTTATGTGATTGGATGTGACTGACTTTGATGTAATGTGTGGAGTGTGGAGTGTGCAGCGTGAGGTCTATATTGTGAGTGATGTTTGGATTTCGTGGAGTGCGTGGTGAGATTCTAGTCTGATGTTGGTATCTTGTAGGTGTGAGGTCGTTATCTGTTGACTGTGGTGTCTGAATGTGTGTGAGGACGTATTCCCCCCTTCCTAAAGTAATGCACACCAGCTGTACCAGGAAGGGTGGATAGCCAGGGGTGGCGGTTTAGTCGGTAGTGCGCAGGAACACATACGAATTTAATAATATCGGAACCTGTTAGCTAGCCCGACCTAGGCGCCCGTAAATAAGGGTTCCTCCACCTCTTAAAAAAAAGTCTTGTACACAAGTAGGTACTCAGGTCGACCATTCCTGAGATGTGTGGTTAATTGAAACCCAACCACCAAAGAACACCGGTATCGACGATCTAATCCGTATAAACGTAATTGATTTTACCTTAGAACTCGAGGCAACACTCACTACCAAATGGCCCGATAGCTTTGAATGAACACTAGAAATTATTTTACTTTTGTAACTCGTTTATTTTATTGTTGGAAAAAGTTCAAGCCGTGCGGCACCACAGTGGGAAAGGTCCGCTTATTCAAATGATGTACATATTACCACAAAAAATATTTTTCAATACAATGTAAGGATATGAAAAAAGTAAGATATTCTTTTCAGGAAGTTAATTTAATACTAGTCTTGTCAAATTCCATCACGTTCAGGAATAATCTTCTAGCTTACACGTAATTCAAACATACATATATTTCCTCACAAAAAAAAGCGTTAAACGCCTTTTTTTGAATGATATTTTTTAAATACTATTATTTTTTTTAAATTTATTTTTATATTTTTAATAAGAATATTTTTTATATTTTTATCATAAGAATGAAAACGTGTATTAAAACAATATAGTTATATATTTTAACATTAATAAACATTACAGTCACCTAATAAAGTGGATAAATTATTCCCAACGTGTGATACCTTTATGAAAATCGTTAATGAAGAAATTAGGAAATATATTCATGAACAACTATCCTGCATCCTATCCAGGATATACTATAAATGATACAGTAAATAGATTTTTAATCCGATTTATAATATTTGAATTTAGTTGATGGTCACATATTTTTCATAATATTTTCTAATATATTTGATTTGATATCTTCTAATATAGTTTATTCCAGAAGTAGCACGCTTAAAATGATCACTGTACATCCTAATCACGTTAATCTTAATTTAGATTAAACTCTTAAGTAGGATATAATTATATACGTAAGTGTACATAGATGTGGAACATCAAATTTCATTTAAAACGATATTAAGAATTGCTTGCGTGGTGTACGATACCAGATAACATAGTTTTATAACATTATTGGCGCTATTTCGAATTCGTTGAAAATATGATTATGGGTTATACCCATAATCTATGGTATATATGATTATGAAAACATGTACAACGAATTTGAAATAATTCACAGTTTGCCTGTCTCTAGATAATCAATCCGGTACACACGTATAATATTGAATTTTTAATTTTTTCTACAGAGGGGATAATTAAGGTCATTTTAATTATTTTTTAGTTTTGTTCCTTGGAGGTCATAATGATGTACACAATTCTTATCACCGGTAAAAATGCTAAAAAGGAACCTCCTTCCATCTTCGTGATACCGATTCAAGAATTTTTGTAATATTTAACGGTTGGTCTTTTTGTTTTCCTTCAGTAACATTCGCGGTGTCTACTGAATACAAATTTTTCGGATAACTAATTCATTAATAATGTTCCTACCGTATTTTGACAGTCCGGCTTTTTCTACGTAATCTTATTAAGTAGATTCAGAAGCTCATCAAGATTCATTGGATGTTTCATTGGGTTAACATTTACCAGATTTCATTACCCAGCAATTTTCTCCGCTTCGGTCAGCATCAAATCGATGAGTAATAACTTAAAAGACATAATGTACTTCTAGGAAAAAAATAAACACTTAAAACTTCATTACTGCATGTTATTTTAATTTTGTTGACAAAACAAGCACTGAACAAATACATTTCACAGTATACTGATCGACAACTGTTAATACTCTGTAATTTCTCGTTAAAAAGCAAATGCGAAATGAGTATATCTGGTATTGTAAGGGTATTTTTAGTAACAACTTATATTAAGAGAACCAGTTAATATAATCTAATAGTTTTAATTTTATATTTTTTTTTTTTAATAATAAACACGAACTCAAATTTTTGACGTACGTTAGTCAAGTTCAATGTGTGCAAAATTTTTAGCTCAGTATCTGCGGCGTAATTAGACCAACGGCTTCAATAAGTCTGTTTTAAATCGTCCAAATATCGAAATTTTTTTGGTTCACACAACTTTAAATAAATCCCCAAGCAAAAAAGTTCAAAGGAGTATCTGGAGATCTAGGTGGTCATGCAGTTGGGCTCATCGTCCGATCCAACATCCGGGGAAAGTGTTGTTGCAAGAACATGGAAACATTTCATGAATGTTTCGATGATGGTGAGCACCATCTGTTAGAAACTGAAGCCTGCAGAAATCTGAGGAACAGCAAAATTCTCAAGCATATTGAGGTACCCGTCTCCTGCCCCACAAAAAAAACCTGAAGTGGACACCACATGACTTCCTTGTATGCCTATTAAATTACATATACACATTTTTAAAAGTACATACAATTTTATTTCACTAATAAATTCTGATTTTTGTTCATATATTTTTTTACTGTTATTAAATTATTTATAGCAAAAGTTTTTTTTCAATCACAGGTTAATAATTATTAATAAATTAATATATTTAAATTAAAAAAAAGTAAAACAAAGGAAATTAAGTCAAATTCCAACCGATGTGCCTTCCCCTTCTAAGATCAAAATATTTCATTAATTAAAATTAAAATTTTATTAACCATTATTTTATTTTATTTTACTCTGCAACCAATGAAAATAAGTACAGTGCCACTTATGATATATCGTTGAAAAACTCTTAATGAGGGCTTATTAGTGCAGTTAAGAAAACATCAAAAATCCATTTTCTTTGGATTTTGGGCTTTTTGGACATTTTTGGTCAAGTCGATTGCAATCAAAAGGGGAGGTGTGCAACTAGATGTTACAATAGTCAGTCCTAAATCCAAAACTTTACCCTACGGCTAATCGTTTTTTAGTTACGCGACATACATACGTACGTACGTACAGACGTCACGCTGAAACTAGTCAAAATGGATTCAGGAATGGTCAAAATGGATATTTCCGTTGAAACCTGAAAACCGATATTTTTCGCGATGACAATACTTCCTTTACTTCGTACAAGGAAGTAAAAACGGACCAATGACGCAATTTTTGTGCAGTGCTAACGAGACATTGACTTTCGGTGTGTCCCTTTAATTTTCGATTAGTGCATGGGGGTTTTCAGTACCCAAATTCGACAACTGTTATTTTACTTTCTCGCATGTATGTTACTTTCTCGGTTGTGTCATCACTAAATAAGAACGTATCATGATAATTAGGACTGTTTTCGACACAGCGCATTACCTCTGAAGCAAACTGATGTCGTAGGTGACTATCATTTGGTTTAATGTGGTGAAGGAATTGTATAACTTGTACGCTCGCAAACGGAACCGCTTATGAACATCGTCGTGAACAGTGTAACAAACTATTTGTGGTTCGTAACTAGCCCGCCTTATTGATCCAGGACTGGCAGTGAATGCATCGCGTACACGATCCACAGTCTCGTCACTAACTGAAACTTTTGGATGATTTCCAAAAGCTTGGCTTCTGAAAACAAGTCTCCAGTCTCTTTTAAAGTCTTACCCCAGGGACGATTAGACTTGGATGTAGGAGGATCGATATTCCAATCAGTTCGTACACGAAGTTGATTGAAACTCCGCTAGCCAAAGCACGCACTCAACCTTCTGTTGTGGGGTCCACATCTCAAATGACATCAACTGCCTGCAAGTGCACTGCGAGTCGATTTGCGTATGCATATTCTGTTGACCTTGAGAGTATACGGAACAAATATTGTAAATATTTCCTCTCAACTGAGCCAAGTCTAAGAGATTATGACGACTTTTTTTCTAAAAATAGGCCATTACTTTTGGATAACTTTAGCCCGGACATCCTGTACTAGTTTAACTTTTTTTGTTGAGGTAATTGAGCACACAGTAGCTGTCAGGCTTATACTATTAAAAAAAGTACACTATTGTATTTAAATTAGAACTTACAATGTACAACATTATTTAATAAATTGTAATCATAAATTAGAATAAATGCTTTAAAAGTAAGAGTAAAATTTTCAAAAATTAAAAATAAGCAAATTAAAGTAAAATTAAAACTCCGAAGCAACAACTGAATATTTTTAACGATTATATATTTAGAAAAATCCCTTTTAAAATATTACGAAACCAATAACTGATATATAAAAGAGTAAAACCATTACGTGAACATTGATTTAACAAGTAAATTATGGTTAGAATAATGTGAACAGAAACAGAATCAATTGTAATTACACGTAATTTTACATGATTCATGATAATTATCTTATCTGAGTATTTTCATTTGACAGCTATCAATGCATCATATACTTAGGTAAGCTTGTGAAGCTTCTTGGATTATAACTATATTTAAATTTATTGAATGTTTTATCCAAATGAAATATCATTCGAAGGAGGTATTATTTATACCTGCGTAGGGGGTTTGGTTACAATTTATGTTGATGGAATGTATGTGCCTGTATGAATACGAAATAAAAATAAATACAACGTTATTTCGTTGATGGTTTGCTGAGATCAATAAGTTTGCACATTGAATACCGCGAAAAGCGGTTAAGGAGCGCGCGCGGCAAGAATTGAGGTGGTAGTAAGCCGACGTTTCGTGGATTGTGAACTGTCTCCACCACAGTTAATCAAATGACTGCCGTTGCCTTCGTTCTCAACCATCCTTATAGGATGCTCTACCTCCTCGTTTTCGTTTAACAGATGCTTCAACTCGCACCATCATCTACCACAGTTGTAACACCTTCCCTCCATCGAAATCATTCTGTTCACCCTCGTGTTCACACACACACACACACCATCCACTCACGCATATACGCAACACCCCCACACATAAACTATGTGCACCTGCTGCCAACAATTTTCCTGTTCATACCTTCATCTTCATTCTGTACGTCACCCATCCCTTATTGTCATGGATGGATGTGATTTGGTGGAATACCCCTCTTTCATCGAAAAAATATTCAGAACACAACATCCCGGATGAACGAAAACTCAAAAGCGTACCCACCAGCTACTCTATTTCCAACTACATCATAAATGAAAATGCGTCTTTCATTTCAACCCTATTATTGAATATTTTCACTTCTAAGAAATCCCATCTGATCTACAAACATGTATGTATTTGCCAAATGTACTGTTCACGAAGACATCTCATAGAAATAATGTATTTATCAAAAAATCCAAATCTTAGTCAGAACTCTTTATATAAGCTTACAGAATTTGACTCGATTTAGAATTAGCTGGGCAGTACTCTTCTCAAAACTTTAAAATTTTTATAAATTTCTGTAGAATCCAAGTGTATTCAAATTATATGAGTCAAATTATAATAGTAAACTTATTGTAATTTATTCTTGTTAAGCATAAGGTACTTGAGTTACTACTCTTCTCGAGAAAAGAATAAGAAATTGTTTTATAATATTTACATTGCTAATTATAAATGAATAGAAATTATCTTTATTAACAAGCAGATCAAATCGAATGGAACCAAAAAAAATTCATTTATTTGTCCTGAAAACATTTCCTGAATTAGTTATCATGTTTCTTACTGATTAAAATAATGCTAGTAAGTACTTCAAGGAATTTAGACTGCTTAGATATAGTAAAAAGAGTCTTTACGAACTCTAATTGTAAGGTTCACTGAATTTTGGACTGATTCATGTAAAAATAGGCAGTTTATAAGAGACGTAATGGACGATTCAAGCTTTGACTGCCATCATTGGACATGATTCAATTTGCACGGATCAGCAAATCTCATGCTTTAATTACACAAAATCAGTGGTATGTGAAAAAGGTGTACCACACCGGATATTATTCCAGTTTTCCTGGACAAAACTTAAGTAAAATCCACTAAAGTTTCTTGAAGGCTACTCCTGATGATGAGGTCCATCTTTAATTGACTTCTTATTAAGTTTCGTTATTCTAACGACGTTAAATTTGTTTTCATATTAACTCAAGTCCTTCACTCTTTTTATGGGGATTACCATAGTAATACGGTGCATACTATTAACAAAGAAATAAGCAGTTACACTTCAAATTGCATCAATTCATCAATCCTATATTTGTTTATAAACGTTTAAAAAGATTTTTAAGAATTTTATTTTACATGAGAATAATTTTCATATACATTTATATACTGTATGTATTTCGAAAAAATACAAGGTTTTTGTGCAATACTAAATACGAAATTTAGGATTTTTAAATATTGATGTTTCCATTTGTTTGTTGACCGATTTCAACAAATTAATAAGATTAAATAATGTTGGTAGTGGGGCGTAATTGGAGGGGTTAATGTGCATGTTAGTCGACCGAGGGTCATTATACGAGATACATGATAACAAACATTATAATCTCTTATAATAAAAATTATTAGTTGGTATGTAGGAAATGGATACATATTTCCAGTTTACGCATCGATTGTAATCCGGTTTTTTACGCATCAACTATAAATAGATAAAATTTATTAATCATGCATAGAACTATGTAATACAAAAGGATTACAGTGTATAATGAATAAGAAATAATTAATATGATAATAATTCACTACCACCAAAACTAATTTCGGTAGCATTCTGCATAATTAATTCAACTTATGCTTAAATACATAACAGCTTATTGCGAACTGTGATATTGGATTACTACGAAATATATAACAGACGGTTTGTGCTAGCGGCTAATGTTAGGAGGTCATAATGAAGGTCAGCATTTCAATTAATTTAATTAATATAATAGTAACAATAATAATAAAATCATATTTAGTAAATTGAAAGGACATATAAGAGCTGTCGGAACAGAAATTTAAAGTTTAAAATCCTCTTTTAAGTAATCATTCTTTATTTTAGTCATATTATGATAAATGTATGGAAACAAGAAAAGTATGGGTGGATGTTCAATACAAAGAAATAAATTTTATTATATTTTATCCTAGGATAATTTCATAGCGGAAATATAAAAATATTGTGAAAAAAGGGAACTCATTAATGAGGTTTTAATGAATATAATTATTTTCTATCGAAAGCACTTTTCTAATTAAGATTAAAAACAATCGGCAATCAACGTGTTTGAATTACGTATTAGTATTACTAAATTACGATGGCAATTAAATAATATTTTTAAATGACTTAGGAAGGTAATATAATTGTTCATTTCAAAAATCTTCTCATCATTTCCTTTTCATTTATCTAGATGAAGTAATCAGCAACAAAAAACCCGTAGAATCTTTTTTTACAATGCAAATAAAGAATTGTTGAAATCGGAGCATTTATTACAAAATAAAACTTCAACACACAATTTAAAAAAAATTCATGATCGAAAAGAGAATTTTTTTTTTTTTAATCTATTAAAAATTAAATTTATTTATATTTGAATAAGATTCAAAGTTAATAATGAAAAAATGTAAGAATAAAACACAGCAAAAAAGATAATATTAAACAAAAAATTGCTAGTTCCATCCTACAAAAATATATATACTCGTAAATGGGATGGTAATTAACACCATAAACATACAAAGTGTGCTGTATGTGTACGCTTTACAAAGATTAACAACCAAAAATTTTTATCACAAGTTTTTTGTGCGTACAGGAATATATGTCAGGAAAATTGAGAAAACAGATTGAAAAAACTTCACTTCCTTTATTTTATACGGTATTATGTTGTACTTCTTCCATTTAAAACAAAAAATACACTCATGATGGATAGCAGTACGAATACGAATTTAGTTAACCTCAGTCGTGGTAATAAAAAGTAATATCCCACGATAAAATGAAAAAAGTAGGATTTTTATTGTATTATATTCTTTCTTCTCAAAATTAAAATGCTCATATTATTTTTTTTATTATTATTACTCTAATATTTAAATGAAAATAACTATCTTTTATTCTGCAGTATTATTTAATGCAAATTTTTTTAAAGCGAAAAAGGAGCAATATGTACACAAAAATTTTATGCAAAACAAAAAAATATGTTTTTAATAGCATTTCAAAAAATATAATCACTAAAGATAACATTCACATAGTTCGAAAGTTTTTTATCAGTACGATTTTATATAAAAAAAATTGCATAATAATAATACGATTTTTTTTCTTATGATTTCGATACATAAGCTTGAAACTTATCCGTGGGATATGGAAATGGCATTTTTTTTGCATATGTAAAATGCCATGCCTGACCGGGATTCGAACCCAGGATTTCCAGATGAAAGGCCGAGACGCAACCACTCCGCCATGGAGTCACGATGAAGAATGTACCACCCACATACGAGATTTTTTCTGTTTTCTTTCGTTTAATTAGTTACATTTTAAAAATTATTAATAAAGAAAAAATACTACTAAAAGATGTATTTTTTATTTGCCCACTGGGTAGAAGAATAAGAAGTCTGAAGTCTCATTTTTTTTCTATGAATCTTACTCAATACAAACAAAATCTAACTTTTAACCGATTTAAAAAAGAAATAGTTCTCAATTCAATCATGATTTTTTTTTTAAATTGAATTTACAAGCCTTATTTTGTAACAAATTCACAGATTTTAACGATTCTTTTATTAGTATTATTATTTATTTATTTTTGGTATTTTTTAATGAGCCCCTAATTCCAGAATGCCGTAATTAATTTTCATAAAATAGATATGGATAGACATCATAATGCAAGTCAGACTTACCATCATGGGATTATTTTGAAGGTAAGTTCCTTTCTTTCATTATTCCTGTTTCCATTCACTTTTACTCCCAGCTAAATTTTTAAAAGCCTGATAGATCACATTTCCTTTTAAATCGTTGACTATAATTTTTAATCTTTTCTGATCTCTCTCTTTTTCCCTTCTTCTACTGATCCATCTAGAAGTAATTTTAATCAATCCTTTTCTTCTCGTGATATTTCTTAGCAGTTATAAAATTGCTTTGTTCTACTCTGAATTATTTTGATTAAGCTTCTACCCTCACTTACTCTCCTAATTACGGGTTCATTTTTTACTTTATCCATTAACCTATCCAATCTTTTCCATGTCCACTTTTAAAATGGCTTCTCTTTTTATTAAGAATTCTTCTCTTCACGTCTACACGGAAATGCACTAGAAATGTAGCGCTTTACAAGACGCTTTATCTGATCAACTCTCTTACCACATGGTAGCTGTTTCTTTAAGTTGAAAGTACTCTTAGCATTTGTTATTTTTATTTAATTTTTACAATGTTTTATTTACTTTTTACCTTAGTATCTATATTGCTTTCCTTGTTCAATTATTTTTTTCTTTTATAGAGATATTCATTGGCTTATGGTTTGTTATCCTTAATAATCTTGTTTTCATAACAACCATTTTCATTCCATATTCAATTATGGTGTCTTCTAATTTTTATATCATTCGTTTATATGGTTCTTAATTCTATTATTTGAAAAAATTATGAAAAATATAATTTTAACTTTTCTTGAAAAACTAACCGTATTGGCAAACTTTCAGCACGGTGTGAGGAAAAAATTGCCTACTAACACAGGAATTTTCCAGTTGAGAAATATTTTAAATTCTGCAGATGACAAAAAGATTCCATTTTCAACTTTGTGCGTTCCACATTTTTTACTGATAATACTTAAAATTTGATCTTTTGATAAGAAGTGAGTTTCCTGAGAACTCCCCTGAGGCACTCCCCTGGAAAGTATTCTTCGGTCCTTTTTTTATTGTTTTTGTTATTTTCTTGTTTTTTTATTGTCAACCTGCTTCAAGAACATGAGTCAATCATTGTAACCCTTTTCGCAAACGACATAACCGTATCTATATCCGAAGATAATTATTTAAAAAAGAATTGAAAATTGTACGCCAGCAGGTAAAAAATATTCATTGGATGGATTGTGCTTCTCAGGAAGGGGAAACAACAATTGGTAATAATAGCATTGATAGAATTTCCATTAATGATGACAGTAAATCTGCTGCCCACAAAACGAAATTTCTGAGTGTTTTATTAAATGACAAGTTCTAGTGGGATGATTAAATTGGCTTTGTATATAAAAAAATCAAGCCGTGATGTTTTGTTCTGAAACACCTTAATAAAATGCAAGCTTGTCATCATTATTAAATACTAATGCCTTATATACTCTCGTGTAAAGTATAATTTCATCTCTAGGGGTCTCTGAAAAGTCAGAACGAGTTTTTAAGATAAAGAAATGGGCTTTGAGATTATTATCTGGCGCCCTTAAGTATGAATCGTGCAGAACCTATATTTAGAAAACTAATAAGTTAACTTATTCCTGTGTTTATATTTATAAATGTGCAATATATGTTAAAAATAATGGTCTGTTACAAAAATCACATTTACCAATCCAAGCAACGGATCTACTTTCTTATAATTCAAGAAAGGAATTCGGCTTACGAGAAAGGGTCTATTACGTTACCGTTTCCATTTTTAATAAATTTCGCAACTATTTCAAAAACATTTCACTATTTTATTTAAAATACCATTAAAAAATTTTACTATACGAAAACAATATAATTCTGTTTACTTTTTAAATAATACGAATCAATAAATAGCAAAAAAAAAGATTTAACTGCATCCATGTTCAACATGTACATAAATGTGTGATCAAAATAATTTTCAATACCGGCATCTTTAGATTTATTTTATAGTAATTTTTTATATTAATATATTAAATTTAATTTACTAAGCATTTGGCACCGTTGATATTAATACAATTGTATAAAATAAAGTTCCACTTACCAACAATTTTAAAAGTATATATCCGAGTACTTTCAGAGCCGTTAGTCCATTATCAGGGATTTCCCAAAAGATTTTAATTCAAATCCAAATGTATAATTGTATTTAAATTAAAACTGTTACATTCATAATAGTCGGTCGTCAAGAAACAAAATTAAATTGTACGTTAATAAGACTGTAATGTCATGTTCGTAAGATATTTGAGACTACATAATAGTCGCAACTATTTTAAACGTAGCAATTTTAATTTAAACACAATTATACATTTAAATTTGAATTAACATGTTTTGGGAAATCCCTGATGATGGAGTAACGGCTTCGAAAGTACTCGGATATATACTTTTAAAATTGTTGGCAAGTGAAACTTTATTTTATATAATTAATGTATTTATCCTAACATTATTTCATGGGTTTTTATTTATATAATTAATATTGGCTTTAAACACATCTATATTTACTATAAAAACAATAAAGGTTCAACTTACCAACAACAGGGAATGTTCGGATTTTATTCGTCCATCATCAGGAATAATCGATTAATCATAAAATTTATAGTTGTACATTTAAATAGTAAAATAGAATTAAAAAGAAATAAAGTAAAATATTAAAATTTGTATATTCATTACAGTTGATTGTCATGTATTAAAAGTAAAAATATCTCTTTCGGCACTACGAAAGGCGGAGGTAGATTTCACCGGTGCTAATTAGGGGGATAAAAAAGATTTCCACTTTGAAGTTAAGAAAAACATCAAATTTACTCAATACGACAATGGTTGCATGTGGAAAAAAGTTTCACGTGTTTAGCATATGAGAAGCCCCATCTTCTCTCAATACCAGCAATATTTTGGTCATCCCATGCCGTAATGGTTGGTCATATCAAAAATTATTTCAGACAAAAGTTTTAGGTAATGTTTAGACAACTAACGACCACATTAAACTGATTCGATACTGTGCCTATTAAGGGAGGTATGATTTTTTGTCTTCATATGTCTTCGAAACCACATTTTTTCCACCTCCTGGGCCAATGGTTGGTGATATCAAAAAACTTTACTTAGATAAGTTTTAGGCCCTTATTCAAAGAATAGTAAGAAAGTTATAGCGATGTTTAGTTTTTTCGAAAAAGAGCCCCCATTTCCACCCCTATGGTCCGATTTTACCCACTAACGAACTCGACCGAGATTTTGGGTCGTTATATTTTATGCATCAATTTGAAAATGATTGGCGTAAAATTACGACAGTTATCGTGTCCACAAGAAAGTGAAATATATATATATATATATATATATATATATATATATATATATAAATATTGGAACTGAGGAAAAAAACATATTTAAACATACACATGTTATGATATGTTTTGTTACAGTGATATGTTTTAAATATTTGTTTTGTGTTCTGGGGAATGTGAAACGCGAAGATATGTCAAAATTTTCCGGTAGTCGAATCATGGTACCCATTACAATATGTAGAGAGCTTTCTCTTATGAAATCTACCTAAAAGTCATACGTTAAAAAAAGTCTTGCCCGTAAGAGATTCTCAACCGTTATGAAATAAAAAAGAAAGCAGTTTAACCAACCTATTAATTATTGTTTATGGATTGAATAGAATATCGTTATAGAATCTAGTTTGTTCGTTCATCAATTTGTTATTATTTAAAGAACTATAAAATTTTTCTGACTATTAGTTTTATGATAAGTACTAGTATATTGCAATACATCAATAAATCGTTTGGATTGTAATATGTTTGTATTCTAAGATATGTTCAGCAAAGTTAGACCGTTCTTTATTTTCTTTATTTATACGGTAATGTGCTCTTTTGTTCTGATTGAAAGTGAACGATTAGTCATACCGTTATATTTTAGTTCGCAGTTTTACCTTATTAGGATATATATTCCTTGTTTGTCTAAATTATAATTGTTATCATGTTTTATTGTTTTGGAAGGATCTTCGTTATTTATATAATTTATTATTTTGTTACTGGTTGTATACGCTGTTTTTAATTAAAATGTTTTAACAAATAATATTACAAGAAAAGAATATGTCAGAATATAATGTAAACCATAGGAAATTTAATAAAATATTTAAAACATTTTAATTAAAAACAGCGTATACAACCAGTAACAAAATAATAAATTATATAAATTACGAAGATCCTTCCAAAACAATAAAACATGATAACAATTATAATTTAGACAAACAAGGAATATATATCCTAATAAGGTAAAAATTTGTATTATAACCATTTGTTACAGTGATGTGTTTAATGTTATTTAAATTATGTTTTAAATAATTTATTGCTCTATAAATTAAAGAGTTAAAGTTGCTTTTTTTGATTCTAAGGATGAAATTCTCCACGGGCAGCACTCTTTTGCCTTCCTTTTTTTAGGTCAAACAATTTATTTCGAGCTTAAGCTATTTTCTTAGCCGGATTCTGATTCAGTAACAATCCTTTCATCATTTCAATCTATTCTTGACTATGTTATATTACTATTAGTTTTTCATAACTTCAGAAGTTGTTTCCCCGGATATCCGAATATTAAAACTTGAGGAATCATCGGATAATGGTATTACGTCTCCTTACGCCCCTAACAAACTGTCCTGAAGCCGCTAGCATGAGAGATATGAGTACTTTTGAGAGATGTGGTTCATCATTTGACTTGCTGTGCTAGGGAGATTCTACCAGCGTTTTAGTTACCACCGGCATAGCTCTCAAGATCAATGGAGCACGCAAGCCACAGCACACGCCTTTACTCCCTAGCACTTTTTAGCTAGGGCAGTTAGACTAGTAGTATGATTATCTTTTAACAATTCAAAATAGCAAATGTAATGCAAACCATTTTTTAAACCTTCAAAACAAATTTGTTCATTATGTGGGTTTCAGATAAACGGGCTTAAAAAAGAATTTATAATACTTTGTATTATAAGGTTATAAACAATTTGCTTAATATACGAAATTTAAAATGATCACATAAAAAAAAATAATCATTTAGTAGAAGTATCAAAGAAATAATTACATCGATTAATAGAAATGTCTAATCTAAAATAAAATTTAAGTTTACTTATTGAAAATTCTTTTAAGAATTTAGTTTGCTATTTTCTATTGAATAAAAAAAAAAGATTACAAGTAGTCTTTATACACCAAATCAATGACATTTTAAAAATATACGCGAGTTACGATTTGAGTATTGATTTTTAACAAAATTAAAAAAAGTTCTCTGACTTACAAGCTGTAGTAGTAAGACAACTTGAATAACAACAAAAGACGCCGACTTCAAATAGTAAAAATTTACAAAATGGAAAATTTATTATTTTTTCATTTTTTCTGGTAGGACATCGAAAAAACTGACCGTGTGGAAGTACAGAAAAATGGTGTAAAGAGATTACGGAAAGTGAGCTAAAGGGCTCACTAGAAGGTAAAAAAATATATTTTTTAATATCTTAGTTTTCAAACGTACTTCATGCAGTGTATAAATATAAAAATTACATTAGACAATATTTAATTATACTCTTAACAATCCAATCACTAACCAATAATGAAAACAAAAATCTTATCTTCAAATAATCTACCATATTTTTCATTAAATTTTAAGTTAAATAACAACTGTTCAACAAAATAAAAAAAAATCATTGGATTTATTCATTTTTTTAAAAGTATATATATGTAAAATAGGACAGACGGATCAAATTGAGAACTTTTTTTAATGAAGTCTGTTAAAAATCTTTAATTACCATAAGATTTTAATTTCCCAAAATAAAAAGGTATTATAAATTAATATCAAATGACGTAACATTATTATTAGTTAAATAATTTTTTAACATATTTTTGAATTAATTCAATTAAGGTTAATTATATTATTTATTATTACTTAAATTCATTTAAATTGCGCGGGCGAAGTCGTGACAATTTAAAGGAGGAATTACCAAGACTGATTAAACTGAACAGCTAATCGACTCATCAACACAATTATATTTGTCGGGTTTGTTTAAAAAAAGGCAGTTTGTAATTCACTATAAATACATTTACATTGGGAAGAAATACATTAAAAAAATATTTACGGAACAGTCACTAGTAGAATTATGTCACAGAAAATTACGTCAGAATCTCTTTGTACACTACATTAGTAATTCGGAGCTAAAGTCATTAAATTTGGTTCAAAACTCAAGTGCTAAAATCACCAAACTTTAATGCTTTATCAATAATAATTGGCACTACAACATCACTAATCACTATTCACTTCTTTAGGGAAAACCTGAAACTAAACGTTTCAAGTTTAAGCGCTACTGTGTATAGTGCGGTGATTAACTAATAAACGTTTAATTATCTTCCCACACCTATAGAATCAACCAATCAAGTGATAGGAGTAGTGAGGATGATTGGCCGATATTATTAATAACAACAGGTGATTTTAGTATGGTAAAAGTATATCGTCATCTACGGCCCCAGATAAACATGAGAGAACGAAGAAAAATATTATGTAAGAACATCTATGATACAAAACCGACTGAATAAATCAATAATTTTAGAAGTTATATACGAGTTTTTAAAATTTCCGCTCGATCACATTTCACCCACTATCATCACTCAGATGCAATAAATCGAAAAACGCAGAAATTGGTTTTTAAATATTTATATGAAAAACAAATTTACCGAAAATCAAGCTGATTTCTAAATATGTTCCGCAAAATTTCGAAAAAAAAGGCGTTTTTCAGTTTTACCTCATTCTCCTCCTTACAAATCTAATTCCGCAAAGCTCAAAAATTGGTTTTGAGATATTCATCTTAGGAGTAATTACGAGCTAGAACCGACAAAACAAATCATTAATTTTAGAATATCGAAGACTTTTAAAAATTTCCTCTCGATCACATTTTATCCCCTTTCACCTCCTCAGACACAAAATTTCGAAAAACACAGAAAATGGTTTTTAGATATTTATATAAGAAATAATTTAAAACAAAGATCAAGTCCATAACTCTTTTACAAGCTGAGAAAATCGAAAATAAGCTAAGCATTACTTCGCTCCCTTAGAAGTCGGATATTTCAAAATCCTTTCCTAGTACATCTGTAATATATAAAAAAAAGCAAACCCTCTAAATTTCGTGTAACATTAATAGTTTAAGCTGGGCTTTGATGTGTGAATGAATCTACTTAGTAGGAAATATTTGTTTATAGGTAATAAGATATATAATATCTCATATTAAGTTAGCTTTAAATTGTTATAAATTTTTATGTTTTAAGATTGCGTAACAGTCTATTTAAAAATTTGGGCTCATATAATTATTAATATAAATTACTGATCGAAATAAACAAATTATATGAATATTTCTAATTTTTTAATTAAAATTAATGGTCAGTCATACGAAATTAAAGTTTTTTCATACCGAAATTTATACTGACAGAACAGTCTACTTTAAATTAGGAATCTGACATACACAAGAACAATAAAATATGGTCCATTATGAACATTATTATTGTTATGGAACATAATATGTAACTCGATCGGTCACGTTATTTTGTAATTTAATTAACAAACTAATGTATTGTATGGAAAATTCATTCACTATCCTTTCATACGAAATAGACAGTAAAGTGTGTGTGTGTGTATGAGAGAAAGAGAGAGAGTGAGAGAGAGAGAGAGTGAGAGAGCGATTGAGTGAGAGGGATAGAGTATCCGGATAAAGGCGTATAACAATGAACAATATATTAATCTGTAATATATGTTAAGCACATGGATTCTCAATACAATGTACATCACGGTGTACCGGAGTGTACCTGCTAAAGGGGACGGTCAATCAACGTCTAACGCAGACCGAATCCAGACATCTATGCGTGTTACGGTGAAAGCACGGCACATGCATACACAAAACGTCTACTTGCGCAAGCGTATATATTACATATGTACTCGACGTGCACACATTAACACAAATGCACGTTGATATTCATAGACGCATCAGTTAATACGATATAGTAATTAGGGTACAGGATAATTAACCGATTAATTATGTCAGTGCAATTAAGCGAGAATGATTATGGTTTCCATATTTAACGACTGTCATATAGTGCATGTTTTTACTGGTGATATTATAGTAAGCATAAATTACCATTATAAATTCCATTATCATTATAATATACAGGATTATAAAAAATAAAAAAATAAATCTGTAATGATCATAGTTCATAAAAACTATTTATGTAACAGAATATTTGAATGCTGTAATATCTCAAAGTTACACTTATTTGGTTATTTATTCTTAAAATGTGGAAAAACACATGAAAAAAGTTTAGATAATTAAAAAAAGAAATTGATATTTTTTTTACTTTGTATAGTAACTAAACATAGAATTAACTCGTAAGGAAGAATTACGACAATATTTACATTGTTAATTAAACTTTTTCATTTGTACATTATTTATTTTTATCGTTATGAAACCTGTTAATTCAACACGTGTTACTTTCGGAAATATTGGAGAAATCATAAACTTTGTACAAATAAAATCATTCTTTTTGGTAAATCAGCAATTTAAAAACAGTTAATTTTATATTTTTACGATAATTATTTGTTTTTAATTACGCTTAATATGTTGAATGGAAGAAATTTAAAAAAATTCCACTGAAAAATGTAACCCCAATAAAAACTTACCCCAGATTTATTTTTGTGTGTGGGATGAATTACAATGAAATTTTACTGTAATATTATTATTAAAAGTTTAAAAAAAATTGGTACTTTTCAATATTGATTGGCTCCATTGAGAGCTACGATGCCAGAAAAGTAAAAAAGGTAATTAAATTCTAGAAATAATGATATTACTGAACCCTGATTGAGCAATAGCTATGATAATTTTTGAATAAAAAATGAAATTAAAAACCAAAATATAATAAATGATTGACAATACGTACGTAAAAATAGATTGGTATATATTTAATTTTTTTTCGTTGCAATCGATCTTAAGGTAAAGTTTATACTTTAGGTGTTCTATAAATGGCTTTCTCGTTTTAAAAATCAAAGTTTCTTGTTTAGAAATACACAAAATCGAAATTCATATAGGAGATTATAATAAAGTGATACAAGGGGTACAAAAGAAGAACAAATAAAACAGTGCGTATAATTTGGTATTGTGTTAATAGAAGATTATAAAAATGAAAATGAAATAAAGAAAAAATTAGTAGTGGTTAAGGAAGTAATTAACAGAAAAAAAATCACATAAATTAAAAAAAAAACTAGTTAGTGTGTGCTGAGTTGGAAAATTAAACTTTCACTTTAAAGTGAACCTTTCCTTCAGTATTGATGTGAAACTTGAAACCTAAGAAAAAAAAAAGAAAAGGTGAACGATTTCAAATGTGAGCTAACTCTAGCGGGGATTGGAAAAGGTTAAATGAAAGGATGTTATAAAAAATGAAGTAATAAGGAGAGAGAACATGAACAGTCAAATCAAAATAGTATAAGTGGCTGGACGTAAGAGAATTAAAACAATGAGGGGAATTAAAACAAAGGAATAAAACAATGTTAAAAGGATCAACACTAGGTACAAAAAAGAGAGTCCGGAAAATATTAAAAATTACAGGCGATCTAAAAGGTAATAGGAGTCATCAAGATCTTAAAAAGTTTAACTAGGAATAGAAGAGAATGGAAAAGGATTTGATGTAAGGGATTTTCCTCAGGGAAGCATCATAACCATATGATGAGTATGAAGCGATTCAAACGCACCCATTTAAAAAAAGCTTAGTTCGATTGTAATTTGAACAAAAAACTATGAAGACTAATATGATTTTTTAAAGTACTTAACTCTTTTCCATTCACTCAGTAAAAATTGAGAAATCTTTAACAAATAATTGTTTAACTTTTCAATTCAAGAGAAAAAATGTATAAAATGAAGATACAATTAAAAATATATAAAAATTCCGACAATAGTCTTAGGAGGATATTTTTAAAAAATTGGAAAAGTTTATACATTTTTTTTTATTAGTATGATAATTAAAGATATCGCTAATTTCAAATTCCAGTTTAAGTTTATAATACAATAACGCATGACATGTATAATCAAGAAAACCGTTACAAGACAGTTATCCGAGAAGCATATCGGAACATCACTGATTATACGAGAAATGTAGACATAAATTTGATGTTCAACGTGAACTACAAAGTATCATTTCATCATAGCGATTGTCTGATACTGATGCCATCTATGGCAATTTAATGAATGATTTAATATAACGTGACTTACTTTCGTCAACACTCATTCTCTCCCAATTGGCTTTTAAATGATGTTTAAGAAGCATATATGCAATTAAAGAGGGTAGTTGTTTTGCAAAGCCTTATACCAAAGGTTTAGGATACTGTTGATTATGCAATTGTACAAACATATACGAGGTGCTACCCTATGCAATTGTACAAACATATACGAGGTGCTACCCAAAAGTTCGGAGAATTTGAATTTCGCGCGCGAACAATTGCTGATACGACCTGCTGCCGTCACATCTGCTGCCGCTAGATGTGCTAACAGTACTCTTTGTAAATAAGTGATCCAACAGCTGTGACGGTGAGAGGTTGTTTGCATTGTTGACTTTCGTGCGGTTGTGTAACGTCGTGTTTTACTGCTTCGGCAAAGTAAAAGGACTTTTTTCTTTTTCCGAAAATAAAATTTCAATTGAAAGGCCGTCGTTTTAACACAATTGAGGAGATTCAGGAAGAAACGCAGAACGTGCTTCGAACACTTACACCTGCAGACTTCCAGGGAAGCATGGAATCATGGGGAAAACGCTGGGATCACTGTATCAATTCCTTAGGGGATTACTTTGAAGGAGGCAGTGGAAATTATAAGTTATGGTAAGCTATTTTATTTTTATGGCAAAATTCCCCGAACTTTTGGGTAGCACCTCGTACATCAGGCCCCATCTTACAATTCCAGCAACATTTTGCAAAAGTTTTAGATAATGTTTAGAGGACTAACGACCAGTTTAAACCGATGCGATGCTGTGCCTATTAAGGGAGATATGATTTTTTTTTACTTCAAAACCCCATTTATTCCACTTCCTGGGCCAATGGTTGGTGATATCAAAAGATGTTACTTAGATAAGTTTTAAGCCCTTATCCAACGAATAGTAGGAACTTTAAACGACTTCGATATTTTCCTTAAAAAGGTTATAGTGATATTTTGTTTTTTTCGAAAAAGGCCCCCCCCTTTCCACCCCCATGGTCAGATTTTTTCCATTCTCGACCGAGAATTTGGGTCGTTATATTTTACATATAAATTTGAAAGTGATTGGCGTAATTACTTGTGTCCACAAGAAAGTGATATATATACGAGTATATATATATATATATATAAAATTTCGAACTGAAAGTGGTTTTGGGGTTTCGGGGAAGTCAAATGCGAAAATATGTCGAAATTTTCCGAAAGTCGAATCATGGTACCAATTATAAGTAGCTTTCTAATGAAATCTACCTAAAATTACATGGAACAATTTTCTCAATTTTGAATGACAACTTCCTAATTATTTTTTTTGTTATTTATTCGAATATAAGTACTTTAGAAAAAAATATTGATTAAGAATTAAAGCAAGCAGAAAATAGTAATATTATTTTTTGTGATGTTTAATTGAGATGTCATTTCAATTATTTTATTTTTTTGAAGCAGACTGACAACCCAGCATCTAATAAATCTTACACATACTCCGAAAGTACCTTAAGCGATAAGCATCCACATACGAAAGCAGACTGAATTTCGATAATTACTATAATATCATGTAAGGACAAAACACTTTTTAATACGGTTTATTAATTATGGTTAATAATAAATATCATGGTGTAAATGGCACATTTATTAACATATTTAAAGTGAAAGAGTATGGTCCTTTGGTGATATATGGAACATCATATAAATACGTTTTTAAAATTATCTTTGTCACATTTATTAATAAAAAAAAATTAAATTA
This sequence comes from Lycorma delicatula, assembly GCF_047948215.1. Taxonomy (NCBI): domain Eukaryota; kingdom Metazoa; phylum Arthropoda; class Insecta; order Hemiptera; family Fulgoridae; genus Lycorma; species Lycorma delicatula. Next base: position 82,497,598 of record NC_134460.1, read on the forward strand.
ATTTAATTTATTCCTGTTATTCTAAACAAAGAATTTTTTTTTTAGGATGAAGTTTTTATCCTAAGTAAAAACGTTCTAGCAAATCTTAGGAAGAAGTGAATCGAAAACATTAAAATAAATTCTGGGTAGCTTATTTTGAGTATCATTTACTTGTAATAAATATGAGTTGTTGTATCATCTACTACCGTTATTAATTTGTAATAAACATATAATTGATGAGAAACGTTGGGTTAATTATGCTAAATGAACACGATTTCATGTCAATTAAAGATTTAAAAAAAATTAATGACGCTTAAAAAAAACGGAGTCACTAAAAAAGTACTTAGTTTCCTTTTTATCTTTATCGGTACTTAATATTTTTTCATTACCTTCATTTTCATTATCACAACGTCATCACTTTTATCTCATCAGACTATCATTCCTATCAACATCATCATAATTATCATCAACAGCATCACGATTATCACTGGTCCATTAGCCAACAGGTTTCACCCTTTTACAAGAGCCCCCTTCCATTCCCTCTTCCCGATCTGCCCCGTTTTCCACTTTGCTCACTCGACGTTATTCATTGCCCTTGTTTGTTTACAGGGTTGATAGCTTCAATGGCCGGTGATCTCTTTAATGAGAGGGAACCCTCTCTACCGTTTTCGATCAATAACGCCCTAGAGGGCGTCTTCTTCTATGTGACGTCATCAATAACCCTGTCACAATTATCTTTTACATTGAAATGCTCTTCGCAATATCTCCCTTCAAACTCTCATCATCATTTGATAAATTCTACTCCACCTCTTCACGATTTCCATCACATAATCCCCTGCTCCCAATTTCTATAGCAACTTTACCAAATTATACAGTCATAAATTGTCAATCACTAAAATGTTCCTGTTATTTTCCTTAATTGATCCAATTATATAGTAAAATAATCAAATTAATAAACGAATATTATAAAAAATTGAGGAGAAAAACAGATATAAAACGAGAAAATCCACAGTTAACCCTCTAATATTCTTTTATCGTATTTAAATTTAAATTGACGTTTATTAATAATTTTGAAATGAAAGTATATTTTTTCCCCCAACTCTCCCTTGCCGAGTCCATCATCATTATTATTACGATTATTAATCCGACTCTAATTCTTGATCTATAAAACGGATTTAAAAAAAAATTGTTCATTAGATAATAGAGGAAAGAAATTGCACGCATAGATGAGATATTGGCTAGGTAAATGGAACTGACATTTGATTATTGAATGCATACACAGCCCTTTTATACATTTTAATTTTCTCTATCTCTTCACTTCCCTTCTCATTCATTAAATATTCTTAATAAATTACCGGTGTATAAAGAACCAATAATCAAAGAAAACTGCTGATCATGTGACATTATATCTATTTAAAAATAATTGTACTTTTGTCTGGCACAAAACAAAAATAAGAAAAATTATAAAATTTCCGATTAAGAATTTTTTCATGTAACAAATTGAACTGAAAACAAAGAGAATGAAATTCTGTAGCTATCCCAATAATTATACAGATGAAGAATGTATACATAAAGAATGTAACAAACTTTCAGGATGTTGCCACAAGTGAAAGTAAAGAAAAAAGGTATATACGAGTATGACACTAGGTTCGGAAACGATTAGTTAGCGAGTGTCAGCTGGTGAAAGATTTCAGCCTGATTTCTGCCTTTCGGTACAAATAAGCCAGACTGTAATTCTTAGGACCAAAATTAAGAGGTAAATTTTAGGTAAATCTGATCTGTAATATTGAAAATTTTGTTTCGTTTGATATCTCTAATTAAAATTTGTCATATTTTGCTTTGTTTTAATAGACTCCCAAATTCTTTTTGCATTTTGATTCTGTGACTATACCATTTTACTCAAAATCATATTCTGAACAAAATTTGTTAAAAACTTCTGCATTTAACAAAGTTATTTTACGACAAACACAAAATAGTGTGTTTTTCGACACATAATTTTTCTTTTATCCCAGATTTCTCGAAAACTACTAAATATATGAAATTCATATATAATATTTATGTATAATATTTAGATTATCAATTAGCATACAAATTCAGGTATATATTATTCAGTTGTCATAAAAATAAATTACTTCGACATGGTATATAGTAGAAAAGTAGTTTTATAGGTTCAACATTTATTTTAGTTTATTCATACTAAATGTATATGTAGGGTATATTTAACCTGCAATATATAATACTCTATAGATAAAAAGAGAGTTAACTTTTTCGTGTTAATGTATGCAGTATTGTGCTAGAAAGTGAGATAGAATGGAATAACAATATAAAAAGATAGCTGAGAATGGCCTGAAAGCAATAATGATGAATTTTAGAATGAGTGAGGGACGAAAATCATGAATATTCAATTGGAGTAGTAGTGTTAAGAGGGTGGGTCTTTGGAGGGATATTAACGGGTGGAGGAGGAAGTTGAGGTAAAGGAGGAGGAAATGGAGGAGTTGAGAGACTTGATGGTTAAAAACCACGGCGGAAAGAAAGAGCACTCAACCGCGCTTTGCATACAGAGTACGTAAAAGGGCGCACATAAGCCTTTACTTAAATACATAAAAACACATATAACATGCATGCGTATACGGACAGTTAATTGATAAGTAAATGTAATACTGGATTTCTAAGCAACTTCCTTTTTCAAATTCTCTTATTTTATTTATATTTCAATAATATTTTCTAGAATGTACTTTATTTTAATAAAAAAAAAAATAAGATTTATTAATTGATTTACAAAAATTTTCAGATTTCGATAATATATTTTCATTATAATCATATATATTTTTAAGATGATACAAAATTTTATTACATTGTAAAAATTTCTACAATTTGTGCACTCTATAATATTCAAAAGCTTTAGAAAATTAACTGAAATTTTGTACACTTATCTAAAACAGTATAAAGATTTTGCAAAATCATATTAAAAAAATTAAGTGAAAATTTATATTCTCTCACAACAGATAAAATCACTATGTTATTCAAAATACACATCTCAAGTACGGTTAGATCCATGTAACCACTGCTCTGATTAACAGTTAGAAATATTCGAGAAGAAAGGCAATAAGATGTATAATCTGTCCACTTGTGTTAAATTTTGATAAATTTTGTGTTATAAGCTGATAAATTTTGCACACTAGCTTGAAACACGGAGACAAAAGGTACTATCGAGTTGGACGTAGCAGAACACGATAGCTAAATTTCCCCTCTACAACCCTGAGATAATGCGTAGAAATCAGTTTACCGGTTTGTTTTCAATAGCAGGTAAAATGGAGTTGAGTACGGTCAGTGTATCACCACGGTTAAAACAGCGCGCAATGGTCGAATTTTTAACAGCAAAAAATGTGAATCCTACGAATTAATTAATTTTCATCGTTTAAAAGAGGTTTACGGCAGTGAAACTGTTGACAGGAGTACTGTGAATAGGTGGGCGATGAAATTTCGCAAATGTGAAGCTGGTAAAACGACAATTGAGGACGCATCTCGCAGCGGACGACTAGTTTCATAGTGACCGGTGAAACACTGAGAAAGTACCGTTCGCTATTTAGTTAGGTATATCTAAAGAACGAGTAGGCCATATTGTCGAGCAATTAGGTTACCGTAAAATCTGTGCAAACCCTCCGATGGCTCTTCGCAAGCTGAAGTTTGAGCCTATTTCGCATCCGCTATACTTACCGGATTTGGCTCCGTGCGACTTCCACTTCTTCCCTCATCTCAAGAAGGATCTCAAACCCGGTGGTTTAATGATCACATCATCGTCGGTACGATGAGGTGAAGGAAGCTGTGGCCACTTGGATCCGAGAAAGACTGCCAGAAGTTTCGGTGACGGAATGCAAAAACTTGTCACACGTTGGGAAAAGTGTAACAGTGTAAACGGAGATGACATTGAAAAATAAATACTGCATTTTGTAACTAACGTATTGTACTTTTATTCATTTTTTATTTCACAACATTATCTCTTTTCATCCACATGCTACGCATATATGTGCAAAATTTATCAACCGAGCCTCTTATATTTATCCAACACTCCCTCACCGCTAACTGATACTTATATATCGGATCACTATTTTCATACATATTATATTTAACAAATAAAGGTTTATCTCTTTTATTTTATTTCATGGAAACGAACAAGAATAGAAATAGACCTTGAATACGCTTTATGATGTAGTGGTAAGGGATAGTAAGAAATTTCTTGGTTAAAGGTAATATGATCACACTATGTCATGGCATACACTTTACTGTTAATTATATAATACACCTACAGCGGGTTTTAATTCGAAACAGATATTCATTCAATAAACCACTACCATGAAATTCTCTTATGTTACTGATACTAAATAAACCTTTAATGAAATATTTTTTTCATAACAGAATATTGTCTTTTTTCAATGCTATTTATTTCTGTTTACAATAATCACAATGATAATGAAACATTATGGAATATTTACTAAGCTACGGTTCGACGAAGTAGACTATTTAACTACTTTAATAATAAAATTTGAAAACAATATTTAGTTCTCAAGTAAAAGTAGAATAAACAACTAAAAATAAAATGAACTTTGTTAGTTAAAAAAAGTTCCTACTTTATATCTTCATGAAATAATAGATTATTCTAGGAAATCTCTGTCGGAACGCCTTTTCACACTTCGTGGAGGATGATTATGGGGCAACTATATTGTTAGCAATTGAATGAGATTCTAATTACAGCTTTCTAAATTTACGATGAAGTATTTCAAAAAAATTTGTAATCTTTTCAGTTACGTACGACATTTTTAAGTCATAACGAATTTGTATCATATCATACGTACCGTAGTACTGTTAGGATATTTGAATTTACTGAATTTGGGTAATATTAGTAGGTTTGGACGATGCAAATAGTCGTGTTTGGCATATATGCCAAATGATGTATTGATTGGCAAATGATGATTGCCATATATACAAAAATATGTTTAGCATATATGCAGATGAATTTAAACTAATAATTCTGTCGCACTAAGTGCTCAGAAGGGCGGATGTCCGGTTTTAGTTGAGAAAAAATCCCAGTTCTTAGCCTTTTAACTCCGGTTCCAATGATTCGCTTGAAAATCAATAGGGTTCTATTTCTACTAGGTTACATCATCCTACCAAGTTTCATCAAAAACGGCTGAAAATTGCTCCCAGTAGTAAGAAAAAAATCTGAAAAGTACCCAAAAACCCCGTTTCTGCGAACCAACTCGTTTAAAAATCAATAGCGCCCTATTCGTAACAGGTTTACATCACGCCACCAAGTTTTGTCAAAATCGGTTAAGATTTGCTTGGATATGGTAGAACGGAATCCAAAATGTAAGGAAAATGTGATTAACAGGTTTCCATTTCATCTTTTTTCAGTAAGGATTAAATAATATTACGTACCGTTTTGAAAACTATTATTTTATGCAATATAAAATTTTACTGAATATGAATAAATATTAAAAAAAAAAAATTGTTTCGATGTAGATTAATTAGCCAAACTAAATTTATTAGAAAATCAAGACTCTCTATTGAAAATACTATACGTTTAATTAAAAAATTATCTTAAGCATTAAATTTCAATACAGAAACCAACGTGCATATAAAAGTTTGAAAGTTCAAATATACATAAGAGGATACAGTTTTTTAATCAATTTTTAAAGATATTAATCGGGAGAAAATTTACAAAGTACACGCATTTAAAACCATTGATATTCTTAATAAACTTGACTACCCTTGCTAAGGGTAGTTCAAGTAAATAAATTTCTAAATTTTTTCTGTAATTATTTCTCGGACACAAGAGAGAATAAGTCTACAAAACAGGGCGCAAATTCATTAAATATCCAAATCAGTATAATAAATAGAATATGATTATATAACAACCTATAATATGACTTTATACTAACATATTCTGGTTAACCAGCAGTTAACCATAAATAATATGAGAGAACCAGTAGTATAATTCCAGAGAAATAAGAAGTCGTACTTACAGAATTACTTTGTAAATTTTGTAAATATTCTGATAAATTACTTTTTTCAAAAAGTTTTTAATTTTTATTATGCTTTTTTATTAACCTGTATAATAGTACGAGTCTTTTCAAACCTCAGCTTTTTGAATGAATTTTTGTTTTTTATTGAAATATTATTCAATGTAAAAATTACGTTACAATTAATTAATTACTTTCAATTAAGGTAAGTAAAAATTTCTAACTTAAATTTATATTAATTTCTAGAATATAACTTAGTCTTCACAAGCACCAGAGGAGTCCCGCTTGCGTGCAAGTTAATATGTCCGACGGTAACTTTCGTATAGCTGAACGGTTTTGACGACAAAACTTTTCCCGATTGTTCCATGAACCACAGAGGGGAATGAAGTAAGTTTGTTGGGGGAGAGAATTGTTCGAGGGATTTGACCATTATATTGGAAAAATTATGATTTCAATGCCTTTGCGAAATATAGTTTTATGTTATAACATCTTTTTGTCTTGTTAACCATTATTGTCTTATCTTATTTTTCTTTTATTTTTCAGTATAAAAGAGTGGTAATTTTTACATGAAAAGTAACGAAATATAATTTCGATCAATAAATTCTTTTTTTTGCTCTTTTTTTCAGTTAAAAATGAAACAAATATGAAACTAATTCATATGAATCAGATTAGTAAACATAAAATTACAACGTATATTATTATATTTAAATAAATTTAAAAATCTTATGTGGAAACCACATGACTTCCTTGTACGCCTATTAAATTACGTTTAAAAGTACATAAAATTTTATTTCACTAATAACTTCTGATATATTTTCTTTTTTTTATTATTACTGAATTATTATTTATTGTGAATTTTTTTAAAAATCACAGGTTAATAATTAATTATTAATAAATCAATATATTTAAATTAAAAAAACAAAAGTTAAAAAAAAGGAGATGAAGTCTAATCGATATGACATCCTCTTGTAAGATCCAAATATTTCATTAATTAAAAATTCATTTGGCTATAACTCTGGAACCAATGAAAATAAGTACTATTTATGACATATCGTTTAAGAGGTCTCAGTGAGGGCTTATAACTGCAGTTAAGAAAAAGTCCAAAATCCAAATATGTTTGGATTTTGGGCTTTTTTGGACACTTTTGGTTCAGTCGATTGCAACCAAAAAGGGAGCACCTCCCTTTTTGTAACATCAGAACTAGATGTTACAACAGTTCTAAATTCAAAATTTCAACATCCTACAACTAATCGTTTTTGAGTTAAGCGACACATACGTACGTACGTACGTACATACAAATGAGACGTCACGCAGAAACTAGTCAAAATGATTCAGGGATAGTCAAAATGAATATTTCCGTTCTGATGCGGACACTACATGACTTCCTTTCACATCTATTAAATTCATTTACACATTTTTGCTGCACTTCATTTAAACTTATTTCAGCTGAAAGTTCGATACGATCCTCCAATTCTTTAATAAAGGTGGACAGTTACACAATTGCTAAAATATTAAATTTATTTTTAAACTTCATTTTTAATTCAACAATCTAACCTGAAATATTGAGTAAAAGTCCCTTTATTACTCTTTAAATAAATGTAAGTCTTATATTTATCTAATACTATGTTTTTAAATTATTATATAACCAACAACAAAATGAAAACAAAAACGAAACAGGAGAAGGTTACTAAATTTTATAGCGATATTTATTATCGAGACATAACTTCCTTGTACCCCTATTAAATTACATGTATACACCTATTTTTAAAATGCAAAGTACATGAAATTTTATTTCATTTATAACTTCTGATATTTTTTCATTTTTTTTTTATTGTTATTGAATTTATATTTATCGCAATGTTTTTTTTTATAATCAGAGGTAAATTATTAATAAATCAAAATATTTAAATTAAAAAAAAAGAGATAAAGTCTAATTCGAATCGACGTGCGCCCTTGCAACCAAATAGTTCATTAATTAAAATTTTATTTGGCTATGACTCTAGAACCAATGAAAATAAGTACCACTATCGTTGAAAAGCTCTCAATGAGGGTTTATTACTGCAGTTAAGAAAAAGTCCAAAATCCAAATTGTTTTTGGATTTTGGACCTTTTTGGACACTTTTGTTTCAGTCGATTGCAATCAAAATGGGAAGTGCACAACTAGATGTTACAACGTCCTAAATCCAAAATTTCAATATCCTACGGCTAATCGTTTTTGAGTTATGCCAGATACATACGTACAGACGTCACGCCGAAACTAGGCAAAATAGATTTAGGGATGGTCAAAATGGATATTTTCGTTGATATCTGAAAACGGAAATTTTTCGGTGCTATAAAATTCTAGCAATAATAAACAGTTCGCCTCAGTCATACCAACATCTTCCACGTTATTTTACCATCTCACACCAATGTATACATTTTTACAAAAATATGCATCTAATATAAATTATTGAGTAATGGGGCCTCTTTTAAGTTGAAAACTGTATAATCAACAGTAAATTTAATGTTAATACCAAGGCCAACTATATCTTATGAAAAAATAAATTTTGTAAAGTGATTTACAAAATAGATTTTGTAAATAATAATATTTTAATATGTAAGTTATTAGAAATTATTTACCGCGAGAAAACCTCTTAATAAAATTTTTACCAGGAGCAATAGTTTTTAACCTCTAAATAAGTTTTGTGTAACACTAATAAAATCTTCATAAATTCCAAATTGATCAAAATTTAAAAACAAATATTTTTTTATGAAAATTAACGTGCATATTTTAAAATTACTGTTGAACTTTATTTTATTTTTTATTATATTAACAAAATATTTGACATTGATTAATCAATTTTTCTTCCTCTGAAATTAGGTTGAAGGAGCCAAGTTATACAACTTTCAGTACACTGCTGTCTATCAAGTAGTATAGCATACAATATGCAACACAATATTGTTGTTGAATGCATAAGTAATGTAATCTCAACACAAGGTAAGAACATACTTTTACATAAAACATTGTATAAGCAACTTGTAAGCCGTAAAATATGTATATGTTTTGTATATATATATATATATATATATATATATATATATATATATATATATATATATTAATAAAAAATAAAGGAATATATTATATTAAAAAAAAGAAGAAAACCATAGGGGCAAAGAAAATAAAAGTGCTTTAAATAAAGAGAAGGAAATTGTTTCAGAAAATATTTACATTTAAAATAAAATATTTTTATAATAAAGACGAATGAATAACATTGATTAATATAATAAAATTAAAAAGAATAAAAGAAATATAAAGGAATTGAGGAAGGTAAATGTAGTAGATACTGAGAAATATTTTGATAGCAGTGAAAATGGAGAAAAATAAAAAACTAATAAACGTGATACAATTATAGAAGTAAAATAGTTTTCCTTTATAATAAAACTATAAAAAAAATAAATAAGAAATGTTGTGTATAGCTGATTAAGAACGGGATTTTATTTTAATTTATTTAATATGCTGATGTAAAACAACAATCTAATTCGGCTGAAGCGAAGAAGGTAATAGAAAAAGAATTCAATACTTCTAGTTCGCCTGGCATCAAATCTTATTCTTTAGAATAAAATAATTTGTGTCCCACATCCGATCACTCATAAACCGCTACGTTACAGAACTTATACAATTTGATTGACCGGGAAACTTATATTGGCAATGTATGGTTTAAATTTTTTCCAACAAAAAATTGTAAAATAATTTGTTGTGTTTCACTAGCTGTGATCGATTGAAATAATATCCATCTTAGAAGATCTTATTTATGGTATTAAATATGCACTGTAAAGAATTTCTAGTAACAAGAGGTTCCGGTATTTCGCAAAAAGAAAGTTGTTTTTGTAGAAAGTCAATTTTTCCTGTAAAAGAAATGAACTTAACTGTACAGTTATATTTTGATGTTCTCAGTATGGCTATGTGCAGGGACTATATTCAGATCTATTAGATAAGTATCAAAGGATAACGGTCAAAACTCGTAGAAAAAAATATGTTTCTAAAAAATTGTATTAATTTTTATTTTGGTTTAATTTTATCGCATGAAATAATTTGCGAGAGCAGAATTAAAAATCAAATTACAAAAAAAAAATTTTCAAAAGAAATGGATGGATCAATTGTTCGAACTGAAAAGAAAAGTTCAAGAAAGACGATTTAAAATTTTATCTCTTTAAACCAAATTTTCTAACTTTTTAAAAAATTAAAAAATTTTTCAACCAAAATAATTATCTTTAAATAATTTCTTATCTTCTGTCTGCGATCGATTGATATAACAATCGTGACGTAAATCTAAATTACAGCATTAAATAAGCATTATGAAGAATTATAAGTACAAAAAGGTCCAGTTTATTTGCAAAAAGAAAGTTGGTTTACCAGAAAGCTAATTTTTTGATGCAAGAAAAATGATCTTAACTATATAAACAGTTCTTGTATTGAAGGGAATATGCGCTGCATTTAGATGACCTATTATACTGATGTGAAAGCAGCTTTTTTTTAATGATTTATTAAAATAAATACAACGATTAAATAATAAAAGTAGTTTCTCAAATAAAGCGTTGGAAATACAAGATTTATAAAAAATTCTGTAAAAATTGTTTCAAACTTTTTTATTCTGTAATATATTTTCCTGAAATGCGTCCTCGGGCCGTAAATAGACTACAAACGGGAACGGAAAGTTCTACTAAAAGAGGAGATTCGGAACGCTATTTGAAATTTAAAATAATCTCCTCAATAGTTTTTTCATAATTTAATTTTCGTATTTAAATCTTTTCCTAGAAAATAAATTACAAAAGCTTTTCAACCAAAAGAGGTGGTAATGCCCAAGGAATACTAGTAAAAACGATTCATACCAAAATTGTTGCAATTATGTAAGTTCATAACAAAAAAACACAAAAACTGTTAAAGAAAAAGGAGAAAACTTCTGTAGGAGCGATTCAATCGTTGATAATGTACGATATCCGGATAAAAGGCTATTTCTTTTGCAATACAGAATATGCAGAAAAAACCTTAACTTTATAAAAGTTTTAATATATATTTCATTAATCTGTATTAAAAACTAAAATCATTTTTATAGCAAAGATTAGAAAAACTAGAACAACACATCGAAGAATTTAGTTTAAGAATAGTAAATGTCAGTTTAATTTTCTTTTAAATGTCATGTTGACATGCAATTAAATTAAAAAAATCTACTTGAAAAAATAATTTTGGGTTTTCGTAATTTTAATCAAACGTTTTGCGATTTGAAATTTAAACAACTCGAGCGATAACTAATTATTTTTTTTGTGAAAAATCAAAACCTGAATTGATTTCATTTTAATTTTCGTATCAAAAAATGACCTGAGATTTTAAGTCAGTATTGTATAACAGTACAGTGTAGAGAAATAATAAAAATAAGGGAGATTAAATTTATTTATATTTTTTGTTACTGCTTATAGAAAAAAAAATTAAAAAATGGCAAAGTTTATATGATTGCCTCATATAAATAAAAATATATACTATATATTTTTAAATTATAAAATATAAATTTAATTAGCAGCGTGTCAAATAATTAAAAAAAAGAAATATTTTAATTAAATAGATGAAAAGTTAACGAAAGTATACTGTATATAAATATGTTTATTTACACATAATGACAATAATAATTTGAAGAGAATAACTTGAAGAGAAAATTAATTACTTTTACTATTAAAGTAACAAAGTAAAAAATATAATAATAAGAGTAAATTTTATAAAGTAATTTATGAAGTTAATTTACTTTAATATCTATAAACTTCTTGTAAAAACAACCATGAAGATATTACAACCCCATTTATATACATATAATAACTTAAATACGCAAAAACACTCCGTTGTGTTTTAAGAAATTCAACGTCTCATCTTTCTCAAGGGAACGTCAAAGCTTTTTTTCATATTAATAAACATTATTATTTTCTGGTGTATAAATTTTTAATATTTAATTACATTAACCTAATACAATTCAAGTACTAATTATATAAGTTGAATTATTTTGCGAATAGGCAACAAGAATTAATACAAATTTATTATTTTACTGTTTAAAATGTTAATTTATTCATCTAAAATTAAAATTTTAGCGCGTTTAAAAACATTACTTGTAAGAGGTTGCTAAAGACTTTTTGCCTTACTCGGGCATCAAGATTATGAAAAAGTTTCATTAGTTATTATTCAAAATTTATTTTATTTTTAAAATGAACACTAAATGCAACACGAATGAACTTTGAATAAATAAGGATGGTTTAAAAAGCCGAATAGATATAATAAATAGTCATTTTTTAAAAATGTGTATTTATATTATTGGTTTGCGACCGTATATACTTTAATAAACTGATTCTAAAAAAAAAATAGTAACTTCGAATGTGAAAGGATTAGTTATCGTTAAATTCTATATGATTATGCTAGTGAAATAATATATATCATTCACAGTATAACTAACGTTTATTGCAATAAAGAATTGCAAAAGAAATTCCAGTTAAAACAATAAATCTATTCTGGGTAAAACGTACAAAGTGTTGTTTTTTATTTTACCATTTATTAGAGTAGAAAAAAATTCATGTTGTTTGAAGAGATTTTTATAAAAGTCATGTTTAAATGACTAAAAAATGAAAACTAGTCGATACTAATACAGAAATAAATCGTCATGAATAAATACCCACTACGGTTTTTATATTTTATAAAGGTTTTAAATGTACTAACTTTTTTTAAAAAAGTAGAATGTTAAAGAGTTACATGAGAGCGTTTTAATAATGTAATTGCAAGGAAATTAAGGTATATAGTTAAATAACTGGTAAAAAAGAAAAAAGAGATAAAACTAGAATTTATTTTAAAAAATTGAATAAAATAGAAAGGTATTATAAATTTAAAAAAAAGTATGTATGTACTAAAATCGTAAGATAAAAATATAATAAAATACTTGTATGATGCTATGGAAAAATGAAAATACTGTTGTTGAGCGTATGACAGCATAACGAGAGATAAAAAGGTGGAGAAGAGAGAAAAGAATTACAGTTAAATTTAAAAAATAAAAATAAATAAATACGTAGAATGTAAAATAAAATTATAAAATGTACAAAAAGAATTGAAAATTTTATTCAATGTTTACATAAAATAAATGAATAAACATAGTAGTATAATGATACGAAACAGAGCATTTGAGTGGGAGTAAGCGGGAGGGATAACTAAACATTTACACTCGCTGGTGTTTCTAGAAGCTGTTGTTGATTCATTATTTTGCAGTTTTAGTTACAACGTTCTGTACTAACCTGTTGCTAGTTTAATTTTAATCCGTTGCAGAGGTATTATAAAATGCAAATCTCATAAGGTGCAATATGTAAATAATAAACAATTTCTGTAATTACTTTTTCGATAATCCAATATAATATGCATTTCAAGTAAGTAAAATCTACTTTTTAGAATGTGAGAGAATTCTAATTAAACAACTGTTAAAACAGGCATTCCCGCCTTCCATAATTTTAAAAGGAGTACATTATTTAATAATATTTAGGACTTCTATGCAATTTTCATTTAAAACCTATCGCGGGGTAAATGTTCTAGAAAGAAAATTAAGGAATCCTGGTCGACGTTAAGTTTAAAATAATTCCCTGAAGGTAGAACACGTTTTGAAAAAGGATGGTTCGAACTAAAGTAATATTTTAATTTTTCACATGTTTATATTGCGAAGTTCTGGGGATGGCAACGTAGTTATGTCTTTGCCAAACCCTCGGAATTTAGAAGATATATATTACAATCGGTTATTTCGCTATTAAATAGACTACTATTTACTTAATATACAATTTATCATTAAATTTCAGGTATGAAAGTGAGTGAAATTACGGGAAGATAAACGATTTGTAAAAATTACTGTATAGCTTGTGTCTAATAGGAATAAATAAGTAGATAAAGGAGTTGTAAACTTATTTCATCAGTTCATTGTGTATGACTGATATTGAGGTTACTTATGTGGGGGTACCAAGGTGGGGAACTTCTTCATTATGATCTTCGTATTAGATATTAGAGACTACATTAATAAAATTTTTACTGAATGGATAAGACTCAGAACAATTCAGTGGCACCACTACATTCACATAATTTGATGCCCCACGGTTTTTCGTTTTGGGGAATATCAAATTCATGATATTCTATTCAAACTCAAATGACATGCACCTCCTCAAACTGTAGATCGAAAACTCAGTTGATTTTATAAATTGGAGAAAAATATGTAATTCAGTGGCTAAGCACTCCCACGAATGCATAAAGGGGAAAAGGATGATATTTTTTTAATAAGTAAAACATGTAATAATAACATTCTTTTTGAGTGTTTAATATTTTTTTATCAGCTGTTTTCTAATTAGTAAATAAGTAAACTGGCTTTCAGACCATTTGATATTAGACAATAATGTTAAAGACTTTGTAGTACCTAAAAATTATTTTTATATAACCTAAAATGAATAATCCTCATTTTTTTCAATTAAACTAAAAAAGTGTCTTATACTCTTATACTCTATATAATAAAATTTGTCCTTAACTCAATGATTCAGCGACTTAATGAAAATCAATGATTGTTAGTTTACAGATATATACGTAATTAGAGAAAGTTGTTAAAAATTATATTATTAGTTATGGATGGTGAAATACAATCGTAAAATCCTTTGTTAATTCAAGAAGATAAACAGATCCCCCTGTCAAAATTCGGTTGGTAAATAGAAATATGTAATTTTCTCAACTAAAATATAAAGCATATAATAATGTCATAAACTTTAATTTATAATTAAGATTAACTGCAATAATCACAATTTGCGATTAGTTAAGTATTGATTAATAGTATACAAAAAAAATACATTTATATGAAACCAAGAAAATACTTAAAAAAAGAAAAGAACCAAATAAATATATATATATATATATAAATAAAATGCACTTCTAGTTAAGGATTAATAGTATATAAAAAAGTATACATTTATATATAACTGCACTTACCCCGGCTAGTGTTTTGATGTTATGAAGAGCATTTTGTGCTTCCAGCGCACTCTTTCGAGTGTAAAACGTGACAAAACAGCATCCTGTAATAAAAAAAAATTACCATTATAAGAATGAGTTACTGGTTTTATCATTGAATATACATTTTTACGAAACTAAAGTTTTTACCATAGAAATTAAAAACTTTTTTTAATAGGCCCTAAAAATATTTGATTAATAACACTATTATTATTTTTTTAATACTGTACAGTTTCTTTCACAGAAAAAAATTTGAAAAAAATATTGAGAACCACCCATTTTTCTTAGTTTTTATATTTATTTATTTTTTTATTTATATTATTATATATATATATATATATATATGTCACACATACATAGATAGAAAAGAGTCGTAGTTAGAAAAAAATTGTAATGAATAAGAGGTCAGGGCCATGCTTTGAGAAAAAACATGCATCGGCTGTTAGGATAGCTTAACGCCCCTTTATTAAACTGATCAATTTAGGCTAAAAATAAGTAATAAAAAAGATTCAAAAACAAAATTTAGTAACAAAATTTTTACAGAAGAATACCTTTTTGTTTGTTTTTTAATATTTGTATTATGTTGGGAAAAAATGTGTTATGTTGACAGGTCGAAGTTCCTTATAAACATAATTATTCCCAACGATTACGCACAAATTTAGATATATAGACCGATTTTATATTCGCGCGTTTTTCTTTATTCAAATATGAATTGTTTATTCTTAATAATAAATACGTTTACTGTGATAATAGAACAGAGAAAAATTTGTCGGCAACTGCAAATAAAAATATGACGTCAAACCAGCCCATCCTTTGGGTTTGACCGATCGAAATGCGGTTGTAACAACTCTTCAAAATCCCCTATCAAGTACATGTAATAAATATACGGGTAAGATGGGGTTTATTTAGTATTAAAAAGGTAATCGATTTCAATGAAAATATTAAAGAAACAACAGGCAAAGAAAATAACAATTTTGTAATATGATAACAGTAGTTTTTAACTTGCGATTATTTATTTCTTTATTGCTGACATACGAGTATCATATTATTTTTTTCTAATTAAAAATTCATGTTTTGTTAAGGTTTTAATAGAAAAAAATTAATTTGTATTTTTTCACATCACCTATATAATTAACGAAAAAATTATCATGTCTATGATTAGTATTCTAAAAATACTAATTATAGACCAAGTGATAAGCTGCTTATTTTTTAACTTGCTATAATAATTCATGCTAACATTAATGTAGGGGGTTTCACATAGAGGAGAATTTATGAAACCGAGAAGGAAACTTATTAAATTGTTTACTTTTTCATATTAAATAAGAATATTTTATTACTTACGTTTCTATATTTATTTATGTACAAGAAAATTTATTTCATTATTATTGTTTTTTATAAATTTTATAAATCAACATGGCAGTAATATTTCTTAGTCACGCAAACCTAAAGAAAAAAAAAAACTGAAATTTTTTTATTAGAAGATTAATAAAAATCTATCTTCAAAATATACATTTTTTGGGATGTATCTTCATATAAATATTTACACCCTTACATTAAGTTAAATGTACATATATTCTAAAAATATAACCAATCTCTATGATCCATTTATTTCAGAGTTAATTATCTTTATTCACTTGCTTATTACAAGTCTTTCATTAAATCAAGATATAAGGAAGTTTATTACGTTGACAGTATATTAAAACTGTTATAGCATACACTCCAAATAATAAAACGCTCACCTTGAAAGTTTTTTTCTTAGTTTTACTTTATTTTTGACAAATTATCACAGATGTCTGTTTAAATTAATGAAAATACTGTTTACCTATTTCAGTGTTTTGTTTTCTAATTAATCTAGTACCGTTTTATAGAGAGAATGTATAAACAAAATTTACATTTAAAAAAAAATATATTATCTTATATATATAAAAAAGAGCAATAATTACCCTGTAATTTTTTTACAGTATAGCAATAATAGCAATAATACAATCAAGAAAAATTAATAAGTCATATGTTAAAAATAAATTCATTTTTTTTTATTAAGGTATCTTTTTTTATATAAAAAAAAAAATTGTAAAGATTTTAAAAACGAAATGTTAAAAGTCTGAATGACTAAAATTTAACAGTTGTAATAAATGGTATACAAATTGAGATATGTTGGTTGTAAGAAATGGTCTTTGGTGATGTGAGATGCTGTCAGCAGCAGTAAAGCAGCAGGAGCAGGAGCGGCTGAAGTGAGCTAGGTATAACAAATTACCGGTGTTGCTTGCCGCTGATCTTATAGTAAGTCGGTGTGTGAAGCATCAATCTACGAAGTAAGAGGGCGACCCGCAATATTATTACGTACATGAGTCAAGCCGGGTTGAGATGGATGGAGGACCGTCATAATGTTAACGCTGTTCGTGACGTAATGGACGCCATCAATCTGGTGTCGGGACGCGCAACGTCGTTGCCATGGAGATTCAATAATCACTTGTTTGCAGTGATTTCTCCTAATGCCTGTCGCTTTTTTTCTCTTATTTTCCCTCTTTTACTTCCTTATTCCGTTCTTTTCTCTCCTTTAACTAATATAGTCTTCCTTTTTATGATACTCGACTAAACAGAAAAGGTAAGTGCCAGAGAACGTGCCTTACACTTTTCCATCCCTTTTTTCTCAGTCACCCGCGTACCGAAAATACTTATTCCACGATCTTCAACAGCACCAGCAGTTGGAATCCAGGTTGAGCTGATTTTCTACGTTAAAACGCCTCCGTTCATTTTATTTATTTTTTTTTTTGTACTTTTCACCGTCTCACTTTTACCCATCATTGTTATTTACTGAGAAAAAACTGATTGACTTCTTTTAAATAAAAGAAGTTGAAGTAAATTTCCTTAAATAAAAAAGAAATGAAACGATCTAGAGAAGAGAACAAATATTACTTTCACATTATTTTCAACTCAACTCTTTTATAATTTTTTTTTTATTTTAATAAAAAAAAAAAAAAACGCGTTATTAGCTTAACATTTCACTTACAACTGCAGGTTTCGGAATTATTACTAAATGAGGTACAACTATAAAAAATTACATAATACATTTGAAAATAATAAACTCGTATAAATTTTTATTTCATTACGTTAAATCAAATTAATCTTCTATGTAAGAAATACTTTATATTTTATTAATAAAAAATCCACGTGAATAACATGATTGAACTTACCTCAATTCAAAGGTTGTATCCTTAAAAACGCCATGAAAATTGCTAAATCATCGCTTTGTGAAGTTTAATAAATGACGTAATACTTACTACCTTAATACTAAGAAATTAAAACCTTTGATCTACGGGAGTAGGTAATAAGAAACGTATATAAATAAATAAACAAACATCTTCAAAAAACTATCACTTGGTTGTCTAAGGTTTTAGAGAATAATTTATTTGAAATTATATAATTCAGACTCCTGATCTCGTATTCAGATTCAGAGAAATTTTTTCTACAAAAAAGTACAAGAAGGAAGATTGAAAAGCGTTTTCAGAAATCTCTTAAAAAGCGTAAAGTCCGATTCAATTGTGAATATGGACGTTACTGAAATTTTCAAAGGTTTTGTTTCAATAATTTTAAACCCTGATCTTCTCCAGGGAATTAAATTAGGTCCTGTGAAATAAATCGGTAACTAGATAACTTCCACATATTATGGTTATCCTACCCGTAGTATTAGCAATTATTATTGACTTATTATGCTAATATTACCCGTTAAGTCACTAGATGTATCATCGAGTTCATCCTTGAAAATCAACAAATATACCTTATAAATCTAAGAATGATGGCAAAAATGGAATACTTGTACTAATAATGAAATACTTAAGTGGAATATAAATATCCCTAGTTAGAGAAAATTAATTAATTATTCTTGCATCTGGATAGATCTCTAACAAATATGGATGAAACAAAAACACCTTAAGGTAAAAGTGTACCATTTGTTTTAGAGAGCTTACAATAAATCTTTAAAACAATTTAATAATATCATATAATATATAAATAATATTATAATAATATAAGTTAATTTGTACAACGATCTGATCCTTTTAATAAAAAAACGAAACAATAACTTATTAAAAGGTATTTATATACAAGCTATGACTGGAGTAGACGAAGTTAATTACTTCCGTGGCTGAGGTTGAACTCTCTTAACTTCCTTACACAACAGTTGGGACACAAATAACTTTTATACAGGATTGTAATCGAGGCAAGCCTCGCTAATTTACGGCATAATTGCTGGGGCAACTGACTGCATAAGGCTCAGGAAACTGAAGGAATAGTAGAAAAACATGAATATAGAACTATCATATTTGAGTTAGGAATTAAAATTCTACAAGAAAGGAAAGGGGATAAACAAATTTACTCAACTTATAAAAAAATTCCATTTTTGGATGATGTAATATAACACACTTTATCTTAATAAAGTATTATAATAATAATAACCATATTAATACATAAAATTTGAGACCAAGAGATGAAGTATTTTTATATAATTGAAACTATTTTCTGTATCATACTACAAAATTTGAAATGAGCTAAAACTCAATTTAGAGAAATATGAAAACGATCAAATTAATCTTTAGACATTTTAAAACTAATAAAATTTGAATAATGAAAATCAGTCCAGTACTTAGTGAGACTTCTGGATTTGAATATCTGAAAAACTAGAATAGAAATTAAACTAAATTATAATTGTAATTAATAAGATTTTGATATTAATAAGGTCAAAAATCATATTGAGCATTATTTAGTTTTTCTGTTTAGTCTCCGGAACCACCGTATACTTGAGAGGATGAAAGAGGATATGTATGAATATAAATGAAGTATAGTTTGTAGTCACAGGTCGGCCATTCCTGAGATGTGTGGTTAATGGAAACCCAACTACCAAAGAACACCGGTATCCATGATCTAGTATTCGAATCCGTATAAAACTAACTAATACCCTTTACTAGGATTTGAACCTTAGAACTCTCGACTTCAAAATCTGCTGATTTTCGATGTCGAGTTAACCATTAGATCAGTCCGGTAAGCTTAAAATGCTTACTCAGAACATATTTCCAGTCGGTACAGAGGCTGTATTGGACAGACCGGATTGATTAATTTTTATCTGTTCAGAATGGCCCACAGATACGTCATAAAGCATAAATGGAAATTTAAAGTGCTTTTCCTGTGATAAATAACCTCGGAAAGTTCCTCAATTAAGTAATAAATGGAGATTTTTGAGGAATTCTTAGAGGAGACTCAAGTTTCAGGTCCGATACGCTTGATGACATATCTGTGGGTCATCCGAGCAGAATAAAAAAAAAATCAGCCCGGTCGTTTCAGTAAAACGCCTACACGGACTGGAAATAGGTTTTCAGCACAATTTTTTTAATATATAAAATTTGTGGTTTTTTATAAACTAAGGAGGTTATTACCGTCAGAATGAGAAAAATGTTCAACACTAGTTGAGGTCTTATTAAATCTTGTAATACTTGTAGTTTTTAATCGAAATGTTTAAGACTAATTTACTGGTGTTCCGTAGCACGTCGTGGACAAAACATTCTTTTCATAATCATAGTCTACGATAAAAAACAGAATTATTCAAAGTAGAAAAAAAAAATTTACCGACATATAAAAATCTACTAACATAAATATCTTTTATAAAATAGTCAAGACTATCAATATAGATCAATAATCATATATTTTTTTTTTTAATAAAATCATACAGAAAAATAACAAAGTTTCAGAAATAAATTTATTCAAAAGTAATCTTAACATCCATATAATTTGACACAAGATTAATATTAATGAATGTTATGAGTAAAAATTTTTAAAGTAAATTTTTTTAGAAAAGTTAAAATTAAATATTCATCATTATTTGGTCTAAAGATTTCACGAGTAAACCTGGTTGGAAAATGCTCTTTATGTTAAAAATAAAATTTGCAAATCCATCTATTGAGAACAATAATTTGTCATATTCTCGGTGTCAGGATAATTGCTACGATCAACTGTCATAACTTATCCATCTGAATGCATCATATTTGATTGAATCCATCATTTTAAATATATTAAAGCGATTTTACATAACTAATTTTTTTTTTTAAAACTAAGTTAGAAAATAATTCATTTGAAGAATGTTAGCGTTAACTAAATTAAAACAAAAAACCTTTAATTTTATTAAGGGCAAAAGAGATTTTTTAACTTTCAGACAGACTTACTAAAGAATACATCAATTCCAGGATAATATTCACAGGTTTTCCATATTTGAGAATTCAACCAGAAATAAATAAATATGTCTGTCTTTTATAATTTTTTAAATTTTGTTTTGAAAAAAGAATTTCCCTAACGTAATGTCCGAGGAACGTAATGGAAAAAGGAGCTTTTTTTAGAACAGAATTAAAAAAAAATTTATTTACCAAGATTTAATTTTCAATATTTCAATTATAATTTACGCTATGGGGTTATAAATATAAATAAGAACAAGCACGTGTATTGAATTAGTATAACAATATCGCTCCTGTACACCGTAACACACACACACCACTCACAAATAGATTAGGTTTCTGCTATCTGCTGTGCACTGCGGGTGGTGGGTAGCGGTATTGCAAGGCGTCATTAGTTTTTATTTCTCCCTGGAATCACAATAGCGTCTCGTTTGTATGACAAGGCCAAATCAACCTAAACCACCCCCTTAATTCCCGCTCCATTCCACTATCTGTCTACACCCCCTCACAGTTACGTTATATACAAGCGGTAATCAGTCCTTTTCTTTTTTTACCTCAACATTTTTACCTATTATTCCCACCAAACCGTTTTTCCTCAACATATTTTTTATTATCATACGAATGTATGCATTGCAAATTTACCGATTAAATTAATCTTTTATCAGGACTAATATTTTTCAAGATAACTAAAGTACATTAATTAACGAAATCTACTGAGATCTACAGAGTTAACGAGTACAGGCGTTCTAATTTATATTCCACAGAACACAAAGAGTGATGGCTGCTAATATTATATATGTGTGTTAGGTGTTATAACAAAAAAGGTTGTACGTGATCTGACATGAAATAAAAATTACTTCCGAAACTGTCATAGCCATTCTGGAACAATATTCTCGGCCATTCCATTCTTCACTGAGCCAAACGTAATGTTGTACGTCGGCATACCAAACCTACTGAAACAGAAGATATTCATAACTACAATTTACACCTTTACTCTGTTTACCAGTGAGACTGGGTGTAGAGTGAACATCATTACATTCAAAAAGTATAACTTTGACTATGTCTCTTACACCTCAGGTGCTATACATGCGTCATGATAGATTGATAGTTTATTCGTCATGAAAGAAAATGTTTGTTCGTAAAGTTAGATTTATCGGCGAAAATTGCCGAAAATAGAATGTACAGGGTCATTCACGGGAACCGGATGTTTTTGAAGTGGGTTGTATTCGGGCGTTCGTGGTGGGAGGGGCACGTGGCTGGTGTCTGACGTTTCCTTTGTTCATAGCATTTACATTTTAGTCGTTGAGATGGAGCCGTAGACGCTAGACCAACGCCTGTACGCGTATGACAGTTTTGTGCGAAATGACGAATCCGTAACTGCTGTTCAGCAAGATTTCCGCCGTCAGTTTAATATCCATCGTAATGCAAGTGACCCTTCTTGTAACACAATATTGCGATGGGTAAACAACCTTCGAACAAGTGGTTCAATATAGAAGAAAAAACCACTGGGTCCCCGACGAACTGCTAGCATTCCGGAGAACATCGAACGTGTAAGGGAAGCCATTGTCAGAAGCCCACGCCGCTCTATTCAGAGGCATTCAGCAGCGCTTCAAATGAGTACAAGTACGGTAAGACGAATTCTGCATACAGACCTGCATTTCCATCCTTACAAGATAGCCGTCGTGCAGCAGTTAAACGAGCAAGATTTCACGCAGCGATTACAATTTTGTCGACAAATGCTTACCGTTTTTGAAGAAAATGAAAATTTGTTATTGTTAATGAGTGACGAAGCCCATTTTCATCTGAATGGCTTCGTCAACAACCAGAATTGCCGGAATTGAGCAGAAAGAAACCCACATCAGCTTCACGAGAGACCACTTCATAGCCCAAATCGTGGTTCGATTGTGTGTCTATTAGACACAACTGTAGTACAGTTACAATCGAACCAAGAAAATGGAGGAGGAGGAATAACTAGGAATTGGATTATGTATATATATTTCTTTAACTAGATTACTGACAATAAGAAAATATTAAAGGATTATCCGGAACGGGAAAATAAGACACTATTCCCCTCGGATACACACACGTGAACATGGTATGACATTCCACATCCGAGAACTTTATCCTCTTATTTTCCTACTCCACTAGTATAAATACCAGACACACAGCCGTATGCCATCAGTAGTGAAGTCATGCTCAACGAAGAAGTACTAGATTGTATAATACACGAAGACTGCGAACACGGCGAACGAAGCTGCAATTGTATATATTGCGGCAACCGCGAACAACAGTGTATAGGGTGGTTAACAAGGGTTTCTGAAGAAGATTACAAAAAAGACTACATCGACAACTTCTGGAAATCCGGAGAAAACAGCTCCTACGACGACATCAACCACGACCAATATAACAGATACAAACAAGAACTGGAGGTCCTGGACGGCGGACGACTTCAAGACAAAGATACAACAAATGGCGGAATCGATGGACAGACTAATGGAATTGAGCAAACCATGGACGTGGCCAAACTAACTGACGGAGAAAGAACAATACCCAACAATACAGAACAAATGGGGGACGTTAATTTACATTGCTCCGATACGTTATGTGACACTACTCCACTTACGAAAAGACCAACCGACACTGACAAAAGATTAACTAAAAGACATAAAGCAAATAATCACCAACACTCATACACACAGCTTTGCTCCAGATCCGCTGAAGGATCTGGATTCCATTTTCCACTTGTTTGAAGCAAACAATGGGAAAGGTCTATACTTGCACTTGGCGAACATGAGTTCTCAGGTTATACGCAAAACGATTTGGTCAAGCATATTGACTATATTAGAAATAAACTACAAACCGACAATGACGTGGATCCAACACGGACACAAGGGAGCCGAGGTACTATGCTTCAAAACAACATCAGAGGACGAAACAATAACAGCAATAACAAAATCAAAAACAGAAACTATACAGACACTTCAGACGGACAATGTACCTCCACCGTGGAGGTTCATATACAAGACATTAATAACACACATAATGACAGACAAACACGAAGCAGCCCAACCCCCGGACCGTCAAATATTAAGCAAAAAAAGGGAACTAAACGAAAGACAAAAGACGATACTATCAAAGAGACTAAAACTCAACATAAACGAACAAGGACAGACACGAAACGAACAAACAACACAGACGACACAGATGGAACTACTGAACGACTCGGACGACCAACTACTAGACAGGATGATGACACAGAAGGAAACGTTGTTGGAGAATGTAATAAATGTGGATATACCTTCATCATCCACCATAACAACCAAAACCCAACTGACTGTCTGGTGTGCAATAGGAAATGTTGGTGTTATTGGACCATATTTTTTTGAAGAAAATGACGCTGCCGTAACTGTAACAGCTGATCGTTACATTGCGATGTTGAATACGTTTTTCATCCCTGAGTTACGAAACCGGGAAATCGATTTTCAAAATGTGTTATTCCAGCAGGATGGAGCTACAGCGCACACAGCGAGGGCAACGATGGCTGTTCTCCGTAACTTGTTTCCAGGATGGATCGTTTCCAGATTCGGCGACATTACTTGGCCCCCTCGGTCCACCGACTTGAGTAGTTGTGATTTTTTTCTGTGGGGATTTCTGAAATCGCGTGTTTACGGCAATAGACCGCGTACATTGGAGGACCTAAAGATCGCAATTCGTCATCACGTTACCCAGATTGATGTAGATATGCTACAAAGAATTGAGGCCAGTTACCGTGAAAGGCTACAACAATGTATTGCCCAAAATGGACATCACTTGCCGGACATAATTTTTCGTTCATGAGTAAGTAACAAATGCTTTGATTTAACAAGTCTTTCAGTACCAATAAAACTTTGTTAAAGTAAATATTCAATTTTTTTTGATTATTTTAAAAACATCCGGTTCCTGTGAATGACCCTGTATATCAAGTGTAACCTTTCCTATTTCCAACAAATAAATTTTGGTATAAGCAAGTTTTAAATATGGCGTAAAACTCAATTTTTTAATCAAGTGGTATGTAAGATATAACTTTCCAAAGACAAATTTCTTATTTCGGGAAGAATACCATAGTAAATATTTTTTTGTCAAATGATTTCTATTTCAGTCGACATACTTCTTGTTAAACAATACGGAATAAATTTTTTAAATAATTTACTCGTAATTGAATTTAAAATTCCTACAATTACAGACATCTTATAAAACAAAACGAAAACTTCATTTTCTTTATCATACAAAATGTTTTTGTAAAAATTGAATTACTTTCAAAACATAAAAGTGATTAACAAAGTTATTTCCTTTTTTTAAATTTATTTCCCTCGTTCTATTTATTAAAAAAAGTATAATAGCAATAAGTAAAAATTAACTTTAAAATAATTTGTTTTACCTCTATCTTATAATTCTGACAATTTCAAGATAATAAAATATTTTCTTTTTGTAAAAGAAATTACCATTTTAAAATAAGAAAGTTATATGTATAAACTCAATGATTTAACTTTTAAAAGTTTTAATAAAGTATTCTCTGTCATTAAAATAAACAACGAATCACGAATCATTTAAATAATAAAACATGCAAAAACAAGTTGATAGCAGTATCGAAGAAGGATGGTGAAATGAAATGAAGGTAGAGGTAGAAAAAGGATAGAAATTAGGAGAAGGGGAAATGAGAAACAATTACGTAACGTTGTAGTAATTGATGCTTTCTTCTGAATCTGAACAAGTACCTGCTTTTCCTTTTGTTTATTATAATTAAATTAACAAGAACAAATAAATAAGACTTCTTAATATGTTTTTAGAAACTAAATTATATTTAATTTTTACAATACTACCTATATATACATTTATTTAAATTAAAAACAACTTAACGATATTCGTGAAAATTTAACAGCGTAGACATCATTCGAAATCAAAAAGTAAAATGACTTTATTATATTAGTACAACGCAATTAAAAAGGTTTGATGTTAATATATACAATTCTTTATTACAAAAAATTCAAAATATTACTTTGATAAAATAACTGATTTACCTTGATTAAAGAATGCAATGCATAATTTATTAAAAAAAAATAATTTCATCTATTAATCCTTTGAACGATATATTTTAATAAAATAATAAATATAAATTAAAGAGAATAACTATAAATTATAACGAGAATAAATTAAAGGGGTACAAGTCCTTAGTTAAAAAAAGAAACATTGTTAACAATGTAATCGAATCAAGTTTCTTGTTATAATAAGCGAAATAATATTATTACTTTTTTTTTCCATGTATTGTCCCCAACTGAGGGAAGTAAAACTTTCCTCATAATACTGCTCATAATAATGAGAAATATTTTTAAGACTAATAGTTGAAGGTAGAGAGTATAAATATTAAAAAAAATGATGACAGAAAATTGTATGCTGCATGTTCTTTAGAAATAAAATGATAAAGAATAAACAGCAACAAAAGGAAAGTGACACTGGATTGAGTTGTGTCTTAGTTAATTATTAAAAAAAAAAAAAGAGTATGTACCATTTAGAAAAAATGATAAATTTTCTGGATAATGAAATCGGAGGTACGAAAGGGAAACCGTTATTAAGAAGAGAAGAAATAGCAGGTGGCGGAAATGAATAAAGGATTGCACAGAGGGGAAGAAATTATTTGTTTACATGTTAAAAGGAAAAAAAAATTAAGTGATAATGATCTAAAATTAAATGATCTGCTTTGAGATTACAATTTGATAGAGTTTTGTAAGATTAAATTTAGGGACAATACTGGGTCCCTGAAAAACCAACAAAATTATTGTTATTCACTGGATGGATTGTAACAATTATTGAAGTCTGTTAATTATTGAAGTTAGGAGGCTAAATCCCGATATACTACAGAACATCATTGGGGAGGAGATCTCTAATGTGCCGGACAGAGATGTTAAACAATACTCGGTGTACTGGTGGAATCAAGGGATTGCTGACCAACGGACAGTTTTGCAGCGGTGCAAACGGAGGGCCCAGAGGCTGAGAGCGCGTGTAGGTCTGACGACTGAAAGTGATATAGCGATTGAAGATTATAGGTCGGCTCGCAGGAGACTGAATTTCCTTATCAAGCAGGCTAAACGAGATAAATGGAGGGATTTGTGCGGTGAGAGTTGGATGCGGACCCTTGGGGACGCGCCTTCCAGATTATTACAAAACGCCTTGGAAGGCGTCTGCCAGCTCTAAATAAAGATAAAGTGGCACAACAAATGACTATAAATTTTGCCGCGGGGGGAAACTGAGAGACAAGGTGAACGTGGCAGGTTCACACAGGACGAGGTAACTGCTGCAGTCAATAAACTGAAGAATAAGAAAAGCCCGGGCCCAGATGGGGTTCCGGCTGCAGTCATTAAAGGTCTAATTAGGATCGTCCCGTGGGAGATGACGGACGTCGCCAGTTATGGTTTACAACACCGCACATTCCCAGAGTGTTGGAAATCAGCGAGAACGGTCTTCCTACCTAAATCAGCCGCTAGTCTTGGCACCAACGACTACCGTCCAATAAGCTGAATAAACAACATGGGCAAAGTCGTGGAAAGGCTTGTAGCAATCAGGCTACAAGAAGAATTAGAAAGAAACAACAGCCTGCACGGTGAGCAATACGATTTCCGTAAGGGTCGCTCGACGGTAGACGCAATAAATAGGGTGGTGCGATGGGCAACGGAGGTCCGACAGGGCACTTGGCGGACGAGAAGGATACCGCTAATGAGCTTGATATAAAGAACGCGTTTGGGTCCGTTCCGTGGTCGGCTGTAGTGGCAGCGTTGAGAGGAATAAAGAGAAATAAGTGGCTATTTGATTAATCAAATAAATTGTTATCTCAGTGACAGATGGACAGAGGTCAACACGATTTAGGGGACGGAGAGGTACTAGATTTTTGGTGGTGTCCGGCAGTCCTGCTTTGGAACGTCTTTTATGATTTCGTGTTTCGGCTTAATTACCCAGACGGCGTTACTATAGTAGCATATGCCGACGACGTTCCTGTACTTGTTGAAGATCGGGAGCTAGACGCTATGGAGGAAAAGGCTAACCTCTTCCTTAGATTGATAGACGAGTGGCTAGCGAGAAATAGTATGGAGGTGTCTCCTACCAAAAGTAGGTGTATCCTCTTCACGGGTAGACGGAGACTTCGCGGTGTGAATATTGCGATCCGTGAAGAGGATATTACTGAAGTTACTGGCACAAAATATCTGGGGGTTGTGCTAGATAAGAATCTGAAGTTTGGCAGGCATATAGAAATGGTGTACAAGAGGGCTTCGTCGATAGTAAAAGCGATCAGGGGGCTGTTTGCTGGACACACAGTACCTAGAACGTCAAGAAGGAGGCTCATCATGTCTGCGATGGTGTCGTCTGTACTATACGCGACATCAATATGGGCTGATGCCGTAAATATACAAAGAAACAGACAAAAACTGACAAGTATGCATCGGGCGGCGCTATTAGGAGTAGTGGCAGGCTACCGTACAATGTCGTACAACGCGTTATGCGTTTTGGCATCAGTTCCACCAATTGACCTACAAGTCAAAGGTAGGAGGCTAAGGGCGGCTGGTCATAATAAAATTGAAGAGGCGGCAGAAGAGGTGGTCAGGAATGAGTGGAAGACGATCTGGACCGAGTCATCAGTAGCAGTGTGGACCAGGTGACTAATACATGAATTAGATAACTGGCTGGACCGGGGTTACTAGAGTGCTAAGTGTAGGGAAGGATGGACAACCCCGTCTCGGAGGACCCGTATGCTTAGGTGTACGGGTTCCTGTGAGGGGACGGGGACCCCATGTGAAAGCCTTCGGGAGGGGTTAAGTTAAGACCGAGACCCAGCCGAGGTTGTTGGTTTTCTGGGGGTGCTTGCGCCCTTGGTGCTGGCACCTTTGGTTTGAGGCAAGGCATAATGACCGAGACCCGGTTCCTGGCGGGGGTGCGGGGAACGGCATAGCCGGGCCCTGTTTCCCCCGCCGGGGATTAGAGGCAGGCACAAAAATCCAGAACCGGAGGGGGGGTTGACCTGTCGTGCCGGATGTTAAGCCGGTGTATGGGGAGACCTCCTTAGAGTCGGAAGGACACCTCCCTGGGCCGAGTATACTTAATTGGATGTCCGGCCCAGGGATATAGGGGGAAAAAATAATGATGGTATTTCTATTGATCAAAGGCGAAATATTAAGGTGTTTCGTTAATGTCACGTTCTTGATGAAACGATGAAATATGATTTGGTTCGATACAAAATTAAACAGTGCTGTTTGTTTTGATCATTTCTGGCGTTCATAAAAAATATTGGGGCTGATATTTAGAAAAAAATAATAACATTTCTAATTTATAAACATGCAACCTATGCTAAAAACAATGATCATGCTTAGATATAAGAGTGTTCGCCTCTATCAAACCTGACAACTGAAATCCATACCTTTATCATCCTACAATAAGGAATGTCTTATTTATGTAAATAAAGATACTAAATAAGTCAGTTACGAATTCAGAATATAACGAGTGATTCAAAAAGGACTTCACAAATCTAAAAACATATAAAAATTTATTGAGATAACTTACAGATCCGGTTGAGGTCTCTTTCATATGAAAACACATAAGTTCGTCACCCAAAATTTACTTTGGTTCCACATGTCTTCCATTTGTAATGCATCATACATCCCACCTGAAGTCGATTTCATTCCCGACTGTAGCCAGCAAGTCGGGTGTTATCTTTGCCGCTGCGGCGTTTGTTCGAATTATTAGCTCAACAAGATCAGCAGGCAAAGGTGGTACCATACAACCGATCTTTAATGAAACCACATAAGAAAAAAATCTAGCGGAGTCAAAACTGGGGAGCGAGGTGGCCATGCAATTGGACGTTCATGACCAATCCACCGACCTGGAAATCGAATATCAAGAAAATCTTGGAGTTCTAGATGGTAGTGAGGTGGTGCCGCGTACTATTGACAATAATGGCGTCCAACTTAGTCAAAATCGTCTAACTGTGGAATTAGAACATTTTGAAGCATTCCCACATAAACGATAGCATTTACGGTTGCTCCTGGAAGAAGAACGTGCCGTATTGTCTTTTTTGCTTAGGTTACAAAAAACATTGACCTTAGGGCTATCACCGATGTAATGCAAAGTTTCATGAGGGGTTTCACTACTCCATATTCGGCAGTTACGGCTGTTCACCTTGCCTCTGATGTGAAAAGTTGACTCATCACTAAAAATTACACTGTCTAAAAACGTAACATTGTCTGCAATTCTATCCATAATTTCCACACAAAACTGCAACCGAGCAACTTTGTCGTCATTTGTATTGTGTTGACCCACGATTAGTTTGTCAAGTGCAATCGTTTAAGTAATATGCGCCAAACAGTCGTTTGTGGAATGCCAGTCTCACGTGACGCATGTTGAGTTGATTTCTTCAGCCTACCTGAGCTTTCTCTAAGTTGTTCCTCAGCAGCTTGAGGGACACGTGGGCATCCTGATGTTTGTATGTTTAATAGTACAACCTGTCTGAACAAAGGTCTGGTGCCAAGAATAAACTGTATGCCTATTAGGAGGCTCCCTACCGTATTCTCTACGAAAATTACGTTGAACTGCAGTTGCTGACTGTAAATCGTGAAACCAAAACACACAACGAGCGTGTTCCGCACCACTAAATGTATCCATTTTTAACAACATTGGTGGCCGAATGCGGTACTAATGAACTACGAGAGTCAAAACTTTGTGTTTTGCTATAAAATGAGACCTCAACCGAATCTGTAAGGTTCTAAATAAATTTTTATATACTTTTAAAGTTGTGAAGTTCTTTTTCAATCACCAGGTATTTATGAAACTTATTTGAGCAAGTATATCTGTTCTTATTAATGAGAAATGTAGAAAATTTTTTAAAATAATTATTTAAAAATTCACTGACGGAGTATAATATTGTCTGTCTAAACTTGTTTTTAATACCTCTAACAATTTATTAAAAATAGCAACAGAAGCAAAATAAGATCCTATCTAAAATATTTTTCCATTGTATCATTTGAAATAAAATTAAAAATTCTTCTTTACAGAAATAATGGAACTCTATATGTTAACTATTAAATGATAATTATAATAATGCTCCGGATAAACCCAAACCCACGTCCGTGCATCAACATCTATGCAGACGTCTGGGGCGGGCAATGACATGGTACTTCGGTACTTTCACTTGTGTCAGGCACCAGGGCAATGGTTTCGCTCAGGATCTTCCTGTGGAAAACACGGTATTGGCGGTCCCGAGCTATCCGAGCTGGTTGCGGTTGTGCTTCTCTGTTTTGCTGTTTACGGTGGTGGCGGGAGGCATGACAATGATCTATTTTCCCGATGCTGGTGGTTTGCTCAACCCTCTCCAGGTTGTGGAGCCGGCTTGAGGGTGGGCTGTTATGAGCTTGCTCTGCCGAACTCTGCCCGAACTGGGCTCTGCCGCCCAGTGTGAATTAGTCAATTCAGCCGTTTTGGCTGAAGGGTATTTTCCTTGGGTAAGGATATCGAAGCCCTGACCCCTCCTGGCCCGGGTTAAATTTGTGGTAGGCGGCTGACTGGGGGAACTCAGGCAGGATTGACCCGGGGCTCGCCCAACTGTCTTTCCGCCTGCACCTTGTGACATGTTGACCGGCGAAATATAATTTTTATGGAAACTTCTACTTTCAAAACTTCCGTGGCAAAGGGTCCACGTAAAATTGGCTCGTCTGGGAGAGCGTTTAGCTTCGGAAGCAAAGTGAAGAAAGAGTAGAGAAGACGGATCAAACCATTTTTAGTCCGAAGAGTGTTGGAATGATTCTAAAATATTTAATGATTAAACGGAATGAAGGAGATTTCTCAAAAGTCAGTCCTTTGGTGGTAGCTCCAGGCATCACGGAAGCTGTTGGAGGACCTGTAAGAGAAACAAGGAAGAATGCGTCTGGGCTGTTTGTTGAAACTGTCATATTAACATATTCTGAAATTTATTTTGAAGCTCTTTCATTCATCATATTTCCACACTTAAATTTAATTTTCTTTAAAAATTATATTTTTTTCTCATAATTTATTTTGTGAGGCAACTCCGATCAAGGCTTTACCACGATTTTCATTGATCTAGTTAGGAAAATTCTGGAGAAGTTCCTATTTTACCCATGAAGTAGCATGCCTACTTCATTCCGGAGTGATTTATTTACTCGTATGTATGAACCGATCTGAGTAGAATATTTTATATTCTGTAATTAATGAGAATGTATTACAAATTACTACAAAGAATGAAATAAATTTTCAGTGCATGTTCTACTGATGAAAATAAAGAAGAAAATTCATATAAACATAGATTTGGAAACGCTTTGTTAGCGAGTGTAGCCTAGCGAAAGATTTCGTTCTGATTTCTGCTGCTTCGGAAAAAGTATTACAAGAATTAAAAAAAGTATTACAGTGTTATTCAGTGTGATACAACAAACCTAACAAAACAATCCTATTGAAATACCATCAAAAATATATTTTAAGTGTCCGAAAGCCACATTGTTCGTCGGGCACACTGCATCCATTATGGCGGAGAATATTTTCAGCAGTTCATTTAGTCGTTTGAAAATTGGTTTTATTGTTTGTATTTGTTATTTTTTTTAATATTTAAATTTTTTGTTATGTAATATTAAAAATTTTGTTCCGTTTAGTGCTTAATTAAAATCTGTGCTTATTGCTTTTAATAAACTTCGTAATTTTTTCGTGTTACTAACTTTCTGGGGAGTATATTCACAGCATTTCACTCACAATCAAATTATCAAGTTTTGTTTATAACTTTTATGTGTTATTACCTATTTATTAATGTTATTTTAAACAAACATAAAATAGTGTATTTTTAAATCCCAAATTCTTTGTCTTTTACCCTATATTTCTCGAAAACTACAAAAATTAAAGTTCTCGAACCTTTTTTCAATATTGCAAGTCAGATTTCATGTAAAATCCACTACATTTATCGTTAATTTGGGTCTAAAGAATTAGTCTGATTTAATTTTATCGAAGGCGGAGAAATCAGGACGACATATTTTGCCAACCGACACAATAATTTATTTTAAAAGACATGTTGAGAAAGAATAAAATTACTTACTGTACATACAATTTTTTTTTAGTGAGGAACGAATAATAATCTTTATAATTATTACGTATAAATAATTAAATGAAATGAAAAAAAAATTATATGAACATTTTATAAAAATCTGTTTGAAATAAAGATGAAAAGATCTTTTATCTTACTACGATGTTATGTTGTCATGTTAACATTGCTTATATTTTTTATGTTAGGTTGTTTAATAAAAAAAAATAATTCCATTAACAAAGCTTGGAAAGTCTAACACACCTTTAGACTTTACTCAAGATTAGTTGTCAGAAGATTATGAAAGATAAAAACCATTAGTGGGAAAAATTATTTTTAATTTATTTAAAAAATTGTTTTAATAATTAAATTACGTGATGATGCAAATGTTGTGAGATTAAAAGGTTTGCGTAGAATAGGAAATTAAAATTCATCAAATCGGCCGAAGGTGGGTGAGAAAAGAAAATGTAGCATATAAAGTACAAAGGAAACAAAAAAAATAAATAAAAACAATAAAACCCGGATGACTTATTAAATTGGAAAATGGGTAATAAAAAATAATTTATTATTTATTGCAATATAAATAAAGCAATGATGATACTATAATAATAATAATAATTATAAAAACAATAAAATATTGATTATTGAGGTATATTATTTATCTATAACAAAATTTTGAGAAATTCAGTTCAGAATAAATGTTCACCAAAAGCAATAAGCAATGTCAAGCTAGACGATTTATAACTGATACAAGAGAAACGCAAGGTCTGGCTTTAAAGTCGATATTAGTGTGCCTTGATTTATGTAACGTTTACACATCCCCCACCCACAACCTTTCACATACTAACGTGGAAACACAAACTCACACACAGAGATACGAGACTGAAAGAGAAAGACAGTGGGAGGGAAATATAGAAGGAAGCTGAAGGTAGAAGTCGATAAATTGCTTTTATCGAACGATAAGTTGATTAAATAATACTCATAAAATAACGTACATGAGGACGTATGTTATTTCATTCATTTAATGCATTAATGTGTACTCTATTCTGAATAGCGAGTAGAAAGAGAAAGAGAGAGAGAGAGAGAGAGAGAGAGAGTGAGTGAGAGAGAGAATAAAAGCTACGTCGTTAAAGTTATAATAATTAATTAATTTGTATTATTATAAAACAAACTATTTTCAAAATGAAAATATATAACGCGATACTGATAATAAATATTAACATAAATATAATAAAAATAATATTTACATTTTACAAAGTACACAAAGATCTTGAAAGAAATGAATATTGTATAACTACATTATTACGTATATTATGTACGTCATGTTAGGATAACGTAAATTAATTGAAAATAAAACACAAAAAATGGAATAAATATTAATATTGTTAAAATTCATCAAATTATTAATAAAATAAAGGGAATAAAAATAATAATTGATCTTTTAATTTTTTAAAAATTCAGCTACATCAGTTTTGAAAATTAGGATTAAATCTGTTCATTAATATACTTTTTTTAAATTTTAATGAAATTATTAGAAAAAAATAAGTAAAACTTAGAAGCAAACCAATAAAAAAAAATCTCTTTCGGTACGCCGGAAGTCGAAGGTTGATTTCACCGGTGCTAAGTTGAGAATAAAAAAGATTTCCATCTTAAAGTTAAGGAAAACTTCGAATTTACAAAATTCGACATTGGTTGCATGTGAAAAAAGTTTCACATGTTTAGCATACGACAAGCCCAATCTTACAATTCCAGCAACATTTTGGTTATCCCCTGCTGTTAGGGTTGGTTATATCAAAAATTGTACCAGACAAAAGTTTTAGGTAATGTTTAGAGGATTAATTTTAAACCTATTCGATACTGTGCCTATTAAGGGAGGTATGAGTTTTTTCTTCGAACCCCCCATTTTTTCCACCCTCTGGGCCAATGGGTTTTGATATCAAAAAACTTTACTTAGAAAAACTTTAGGCCCTTATTGAAAGAATGGCAGGAACTTCAAACGAATTTGATATTTTACTTAATAGGAAAGTTATAGTGGTTTTTGTTTTTTTCGAAAAATCCCTCCCATTTCCACCCCCCTGGGCCGATTAATTTTCCCATTAACGAGCTCTACCGAGATTTTGGGTCGTTATATTTTGTGTATAAATTTGAAAGTGATTAGCGGAAAATTATGGCAGTTATCGAGTCCACAAGAAAGTGAAAAAAATATATATATACTCGTATATATAAATATAAACTTTTGAACTGACGGTGGTTTCAGGGTCTGGGGGATGTGAAACGCGAAGATAAGTCTAATCATGGATCCCAAAGCTACCAATTGGTAGCTTTCTTATGAAATCTACCTAAAAGACAAAAATCACCGCTAAAAAGGAAAAAAAATTCAGGTACTACTTTTGAAGTCGTAACCAAATTACAAAAAAAAAAAAACAAAAAACGAATTACTAACCTAAATTGAACATCCATATCAAAAATTTGAATTGAATGTTATTATTTATTACCTTTTAGGTAGTTTTTAAAATATTTTTTTTTTAAATGTTCATTCTACTTAATTTTTCTTTTAGTTTTATTTCTATTTAATGTATAAGTTTAGAATTATATTAAAAAGAAATCGTCCTTATGAAAAATGCCTTTTGTGAAAATGGTGAAGTGTAGTATCTAAATCTAATCTGGTTACGTCTCGATCTTTCATCCGGCGGTCCCGGAGGTTAAACAAAAAAATAAATAAGTAAAAAATATAGACAGTAGACAAATGACGTAAAAGATTACCGTGTTTGAGGTAAGGCATTGTAGGAATATTTATTTTTCACAAAACTTCCAAATAAGTTTTTTCTATGCAACAACACAATATTTGAATTTTAGATTTTTTTTTATTTTAGAAATAAATAATGCGATTTTCGATTAAGTAAACCTAATGAAAAAAGTTAAATTTTTTTATAAAATTTGTACAATCTGAATAAGTCTTAACGTAAAACAATTTAATATATATCAATATTCTTTTACTGGCTAATAATAAAACAATAAAATATTAATAAATTATATATACTATAGCCATAAAAAGAAAAGTGGTTATAGAATGTATCTATTCAACATACAGATACACTGAAATATAATAAGAAAATAGAGAGGTAGGTAAAAAGATAATCCAACCCATTTTTCCATTCAATAGACCAAATCCCTCTCGAACAGAAAAGTATCCAAACGTTTCCATCGAAAGAGCACAAATCCTCAAGATTAAGACCATTGATACAGACTCACACTTATATTGGCAATCATAATGGAAATAATGTGTTCAATGTGTTGAATGCTTTTGAACGCGCATAAAAGTGTGTACGTGTGTGTATGAGAGAGAAAAAAGAGAGATTGTGTGAATTGTGTCCTATAGAAGGGCCTACAGTATATAAATACATAACAATTATAGAAGAGATTGTACACAAACACAAGTGGGTAATCTATTTCATTTTTGTAACTAATCATGATGATAATAATTATCTGGTAATTTTGGCTTAAAACATATATAATGCTTAAAAATAATCAATAAAAAGAAGCAAAGTTAATTACAGAAAAAAAAACCAGAAACTATAATTTAGACACTTTACAGAGAATTCAGATGTGCAAGTTTGTTTATCTATTCGCGCATTTTTCAGAAACATACACATTTTTTAATGGATTATTTAGTAAAAAGATAGAATTGGAAAAATATGAAGTATCTCCGACCAATATTTCTAAACTAGAAGTAAAGATCAACATCAACCACGAAGAAATTTGAATGAAATGATTTTATTAAAGCCTGGATAAAAGCAGGGAAGTTAAATCTGTAACATGTAAGAAATATAAGAAAATATTTAACGGAAAAGTCTGAGAAAATAGAAATGAAGGCTTTCTCTTGGACAAGAAACTTCGAAATGTTTAATTCAAAGAATTGTATATAAAAAATGTGAGTGTAACATACCAACGTAATAACACCATCTCGAAGATGATCTGACCGAAGGCACAGTTTTTGGAATTGATGTCGAACAACGAACTCCTAATATAATTTATATACTTTTGAAATGAGCTTTAAATTATCCTTCAGGTAAACCGGTACAATTGTATGAACTTTTATATAGAAAATAACAATATTGTTGTTCTCAGTAAAATGAGCCAGTAGTAACAATTTGGGATGAAATATCCTACCAAGGATATCCCTGAGGAGATAATTTTGCGTAGTGACAGGGAAGCAGTACCATAAAATATTAACTACTACTTTTTCAACGGCTCCAAATGAACTTCGCTAATTTTCATCATGTTTAATTCCAGCGTGATGACCCTATACCACACAGCAATACCGCATTGAATATTAGTTCGATTTTTTTTGTAAATCTACTAAATTTTGTACGCCTAATTCATTTTTATAGGTAGTAAAAGATTGTTTTATTCTTTGCCTTGATTCAGATTTAGAATATACAATATTTCAAAAATATATGAGGCGACATCGCAACTTGGCCAGAAACATCTTTATTGTAGTTTTATAGCTTGATATTATTTTATTAAAAATTAATAAAAACATAATTTAATTTTAATAAAAGTTTGGATACCTTTTTTCTAAAAAGGTTTTTCATATATATTTGAAATTTTTCCGGATATTAATGTTCAGTTTCCCATCCGTAAGAGAGGGTTAATACGGGTAACCATTGTAATTATGGAAGAAATCTGGAGAGGGACACGTGATCTCTAATGACGGGAATTTTTATTTACTAAAAAAATAAATAAATAATAAATAAAATTTATTTTTATATTTTTTTATAACCCAATTTTACACTAACCAACCCGCCAGTCAGCAGGAAACTGTCTTGGGTTCAATTCCTGGTACGGGTACGAAGTTTATTTCACCTATCAGTGCATCCAACTCATCTCCATAGTAAAAATATATGTTTATTCACATCTGAGTTAGAAATACTAAAATATGAAACGGATTTTTCTTCTTATAACCAGTTCCAAAATTCATTATTTTTTTAATTTTATTGAATGAATAAAATTTGATAGTCTATTTTAATAAATTTTGTTAACAATGCATAATTATTTTATTTAAATGATAATAATTTCTTTATTTCGTAATTTTCTCTACACATAAAATTGTTGTAGAATACTGTAATTTGATTTAAATCTTCTTTTGAATCAATTTTATTTGATACCCTAAAATTATTTTGAAACCGCTTTGGTTTTACTTTAATATATATAATTCTAAGGGATTTTTAATACTAAATTACCATATGTCTGTTTACAATATGATTAAATTTGATCAGAAAATAATTTTACTGGTATGCACCTTTTATTTGAGTTCACCCAAACTAGATGACAACCTACAAAATCTTAGTCTAGAGAATGTTTATTTTGTGACTAATAATCTTCGAAGAAATACAATGTTCACGAAATATCAAACACAAGTAACGATCGATAAAAAAATAACATTTTTTTAGAATTTTATTTTAATTTAAAACTTTATTATTTACATTTCACTCTGAAAAAAAGAATAAATTTGTGTCAGGGAGCAGATAAAAGTATATAACAAGGATTTTCGGGAACACCATTATACTTTACACGAAACAAGTCTAAAAGAGACAAACAGTAATGCATATGTATTTACACTTCCAAGAAAACCAGCGACGTAATATAGCGTAAAATAACTTAATGTAGTATAACGGTCGTAAAGTCGAAGAACCCTTGAATAACAACAACAACAACAATAGGAAGGTTATATCACACACTGTTAGAGATTTTTGTTTGTTAAGAAGGTTGGAAAACGAAAAAAAAAACAGAACAAGGGAAAAAGATAAAGGAATAACTGGAAGAAAAAACGCCTTACAGTTCAGTTCACCTGTGTCGAGCAATAAAACTTTTTTATCCCGTAATGTATCTTAGGAATTTACTGCTCATAATGTTGGCAACACTGGGCAATGTAGGATTTACTTCACATTTTATTGGCGCATTAGGTATACGTATATACGAGTAAGGTGCCAAAACTTTTCTTATTACATTTTATTCTTGTACTGTAACTGTTTAGAAAAATTAGTATGTAAACACACTAATTCTTTATTT
Organism: Lycorma delicatula; assembly: GCF_047948215.1. NCBI lineage: Eukaryota > Metazoa > Arthropoda > Insecta > Hemiptera > Fulgoridae > Lycorma > Lycorma delicatula. The sequence continues at coordinate 82,537,012 of NC_134460.1, forward strand.
GATACAGTAATATAACAAAATTCTTTTGTCTGTCCAATACTGATAAATATTTAGTTAATTTTACTTTTCTACGCCACTTCTAGGGATATAATTTTAGATATTCTTAAAAGTCTGCTTGTTATTTGAAATTTTACTCTAACACAGTCTTTGTAACGTAACTTGCACATTTTTAAGTAGTTATGTGGTTGGTTGCTGTACAATTAGATTTTTTATGCAAAATAAAGATTTTAAACTGAAAAATTAAGATAAATTTATGTATTATTTTTCGTCTAAAATTTAATCTAATCAAGGTATATATTGAAGGTTTCACTGCTGTATTTGTTAAACATTTCATTTTTTTTTATATTTTGAGATAATCATAAATCCCTAAGCGAAATCCCTAAGAAGAAAAGTTAAAGCAAATGAAATAATATACAATTTTTGTATGCAATGTTACTACAAAAATTTTAATAGGAACACATCCACCACTTTTTTAGGAGTAAATTCCTATTTTTTTTATAGTTGTAACGTGTATAAGTAAAAATTATAATTTATCAAATTAAATATTTAACTTTACCTATACTTCAATATCAACTGAATGATATTTTTACTTGTATTGTAATCAGGATACGTATACGTTGTGCTATTAAGCTAGCGGTTCTCAAACTGTACGGCACCTATGGGCACTATCTAAGGTACTCGGGGGAAGTTGGTCACAGCCATGGGTTTAACTATTTGTTTTAAAAAGTTACACTAGCATCATCCGTCATGGCACTTTTTTACATCTGTCTAAATTTTATATTTTGAAATCAATATTTTTTTTTCTATTTATATGTACTAATTATAATTATTTGATCCTTATTAATAGTATTACGGTATTAATTTTAATGAACAGAAGCGGACGCGCCCACTTGTTGTCTCGCGCCCGACCCAGATGCTTTTACATTTCCAAGAAAATGTTGCCAAGACAACACCCGCCCACTGGTTGCAAAGCCAATCAGTGTATAACGTGATCTAAATTATACCGCTGAAAAAATATTTAATATCTTCTAAAATATTTCTTTTGGAATTTCATAAATATTTCGATTTTGTAAACAAAATACCCCGATAAACAGATTATCCAGTTAAATAACAGAATTCTTTAATGAAGACTATTACATATTTATTTGAAATTAAACATCATACCTTTATCCAAAAATAAATACACAAATATTTATGTTTGTATACGTGTGAGAGTGGTATAAATACAAAGTTAGAGATACAGCAACTAGTTTTAAAGGTTTGAAACAATTCGATTTGATCATATTAAAGATGTAGCAAAGCACTTAAAATATTTACAAGTCGTTTTCCCACGATTGTATATGTAGTATATCTTTGTTACCAACTAGAAAGGACGTATTGGAAATCAAACATTAATTAAAAATTAAAAAAAATATGAAAAAACCAATATTGAAATTTACTTATTAGTAATTGGTGACCTAACAATTTCGAAATTTTTGTAACAGCTCTGGAGCATAAATATGTATATCTACTTTTTTATTTTTCATCTCATATTGACTGATGAGATGTTCAGAGTACTGAACACCTTAAAAAAATCATATCTCAATTTAACTACAATAATGACTTAATATATTACGAAACGAGAAAAAAGAAGTGGTTAAAAAAATTTGCAAGCAGCGATGTAAGAAAAAAAAGAATCAATAAGCAGAGGTTGTAATTCAATTTCCCTTAGCCAGTCGGCAAAAAGGTGTTTTATTTCTATATAAATAATTTAGTTTATTAGCTGGAAAGTTTATTAGTTCGCAGTAACAACTGATTAATCTAAAACATATTTATCAAGATATTGCTACAAATTTACAAGTACAACTTATTTTATGTACAAAGATTATACAAATATCTATGTAATTTATAAACAGATGTAGTTTGTATGTGTGTGTTTGTGTCGTGTTTATAAAACAACAATTTATTGTATTTTGAACTAATGGAAAAATAAAAGTACGCTATAAAGAATTTGTGGACATCTTTTGAGAAATTCAACTGAGTGAAATAAGAAAAACATATTTCAACTGAGAGAAAAAATAAATCATACTAGGCGGCACGGTTAAGACAACTGAGAGTGGAATAAAAAAATGAAATAACGCGAGCAGAAAAAGCAGTAGAAATAACACGGTAGGGTTAGACTTAACAATACCTCCTGAGGGTGAGTTTTCCGGGTGAGTGAGTCATCAATGGGTTTTCCGCTTTTAGATAATCCATCATTTTGACAACCAATAACTGTGGCCACGCTATTTCCACTCTCTTTATCCATCTGCCCATCGACTGGCTTTATCCTCTTTCCTCACCCTTTATAACCCTTCTCCCTTTTTATAGTGGGTTTTGAAAAAGATAGGAAGACAAAAAAAAAATGGAATAATCATTTAAAATGATGCCTTCCACTTGTGACAATATTCCAACGGTTATTTGCCTTTAGTGAAAAACCAATGTTTAAAAATGAAGGAAAATGATAGATCTAGAATCACAATTTTGTAATAAATACTCTTAGCATTTATAATGTAAGATACTTCTTAAATATTTTTTTGCAATAATAATTTCAATAATTTTCTTTAATATCTGGATTCATATTTGGAAATATTAATATTTATATAACTCGTTAGCTAAATTAAACAACGTACTACAGGATTTTTATATTTTTTCCCTTAGCCTCCTTGGAGGTGAAATAGAGAACCTTCCTCTTCAACGATGACCTAATACTGTTTTTTATTTCGTTTTTCGAGTAAAAATAATAGAATATGCGTTTTATAATAAATCCGATTTTCAATTCTCTACCTTAACCCATGCCCGAGATATAAGGTATTCTAGAGTAACGAAAAGGGGAACCAAAAGGGATATATATTCGACTACAGCAGGAGCTACTATGTCAAAAACGAGGGAAAAGATGGAGGAAACAGGGTTTTTCAGGTTTAACTGTTACTGAAAATCACGAGGAAAACGAACACAGCGGCGGTCCAGGAGGTGGAGCCCACTGGTTAGATGGGATGGGTGAGTGAAGCGACCCTCTGACCGGCTAGTAAATATATAAATTGACTGGGAGCAAATTATAAAACAATTCCAGGCAGTTTCAATAATTCCGCCGAGATATTGACAAAATAATTCTGTGTAGATGATCAGCTGAATTCTTTCAGAATTACCTCTTGTTGAAACTCATAGATTTTTTAGCGTTATTACTGTATGTTAAATAAGCATAATCAATTACTGTTAGCGCATAAAAATCCGCTTTACTATTATTTTAAATATATATATTCCTGAGTATAAATTAATGACACTAAAATAAAAAAAGTGTAGATTATGTTTTAACCTCTTTATTTGATTAACTAATACGTATTAGTCTTTATCTGAAGTCGTCTTCAAAGAGTTAGAATTTAAGGATGAATTTAAGAAATATTATTTCTTAAACGGTGTTGGGAAGGGGAGGTGGTTAAAGTCCATTAATATTTTTATTAACAGTTTAAATCAATATTTTTTTAGTTTAATTTTTATTTATACATATAAATGGCGTAGAGCAAAAGTTGTTTTGCTCTACGCCATTTAAAACAGAAATGAAGTTTCATGAACTAAGACTCTCTGGAATGATTTTTTCTTTCTTTTTCCTGTTTAGCCTCCGGTAACTACCGTTTAGATAATACTTCAGAGGATGAATGAAGATGATATGTATGAGTTCAAATGAAGTGTAGTCTTGTACATTCTCAGTTCGACCATTCCTGAGATGTGTGGTTAATTGAAACCCAACCACCAAAGAATACCGGTATCCATGATCTAGTATTCAAATCCGTGTAAAAATAACTGGCTTTACGAGGACTTGAACGCTGGAACTCTCGACTTCCAAATCACCTAATTTGGAAAGACGCGTTCACCACTAGACCAACCCGGTGGGTTTCTCTGGAATGTTGGAAAACATATTACATTTTTATCTTAAAAAAAATTATTGTACGTTGTTTTTTATATTAAGAAAGTAATTATTACGACATTCATTGATTGATTTGCATTTTTTTAACGAGAAAGATGAAATAGTACATAACAAAATTTCAGACTTTGCAGGGAATCGAACTTGAGAATACTTAATAGAAAAGCATGAAATTATTCGCTAGAGTAATTGGTCGATTAATCTCCAGTATATATAAATATTTAATTTTCTCTAACAATATTTTAGAATTTTAGTGTGAAAGTACTTTTAATAACAGAGTAACGTAAGGATATAAATCAATACATTATAAAAATCTCAAAGTTATGCTAACGAAAAAAAATGGAAAATCTTTTCAAATAATTTATGAAAATAATCTTATTTTTAATTTTTTGATGAAGATTCAAAAATATACAAAAGAAATGTGTGCGCGCGCTTATTCATCTTCACGCAATCTTCTTTATATGCGTATGTATTTATTCAACATTGGCTTTTTCTATAGTTACAGTAAAATTTACTCTAATTTTCAATTTTGAATACTCATTAATTTCATCACGCCTGATTTTAATTAAATACAGCTTTGTTTAATAAAATACGTCATTCTCCTTTGTTACGAGTGCAACATCGGTATTTTTCATATAACAATTTTACTTGTCTTTTTTTCACCGTAATCTAAAAATAATATCTCAAGGAGGTCATATATTTTAATTCAATAAACCTTTCTTTAGAGAGGAGAATTCGCTAAATATCTTTATTTCTGAGTATAGTATAAAAAAAAGTTACTTTTATGAACATATTCCGACGTTACAGTCTGTTAATAATGGACATAAAGTTTTACAAGATCTTTTATATAAAATTTACGTATTTTTATCCAGTCTTCACTTCTGCCTATGTCTCGGTGTTCTGAAGGTATAATAGAAGGATAGAATAAGATTGGAAGGGGTTGTTAAATTGGGTGCAAAGTAAGGAGGGAAGATAGTTGAACAGTGTATTGTAGACAGGGGTGGCTATTCAACCTGCGTTCTCCGTAATGCAGAGAATATTTTATCCGATGAAAGGATATTTACGCTGTTCTGTGGAATGGACTAGGGGGTTCCCCCCAAACCCTCCACTACCGACAAAGAATCTTCAATTCCAGGGAAGGTCCTGCCTGTTTTGCTTCCATGGTATCCACGCTCGTTGCCAAGCAGACAGGGCGTCTGCAACTTCCTCTTTCTCAGTTTCCTTTTTCATTCGAGATCACCTTAATATATAATGTATTTTCTCCCATTAAATCCTTTTGTTTCTGTTAAATTATAAGTATACATTGTAATAATTTTGTATAAAACAGATACATTAAAGATATTAAAAGAGAATAATAATAAAATTAAAATGTTGGAAACTTCAGAAAAAATAAAGTTTTTAAATTATTTCAAAAGAAAATTTATTTTAAGTTCATAAATTAATTCACATCATATCACAGCTATCAATTTAAATATAATAAAACAATTTTCCAAACAAAGAAACAGAGACGATTTCTGTCTTATTTCAGATGGAAGATCTGCTTTCTTCCAATATCTTACGAGAATATAAAAATTACTTTCAGCATTATTAGAGATATACGGTAATACTTTAACATGAGTACCCACTCATTAGTTTGAAACTTTTAAGAATATTCAACAACTTTTTTTGTAACTACTAATAATAATAAGAGGGAAGTTTTTGAAAAAAACTACTCAAAAAAGAATTCTTAGATTTTTGAGCATAGTTATGCAGTTCAAAATATCCGTGTCATTCCCTTTGATATGAGTGTAATATCAGTATTTTTCATATAACACATTTTACTTGTTTTTACACCATAATCTAATAATAATATTTCAAGATTATACTTTAATTCAATAATCATTCTTTTTTTTGAGAGGAGTATATGCTAAATGTCTTTACATCTTTTATGATTACTTTTATGAATACATTCCAACGTTGTAGTCTGTTAATAATGGAAATAAAAGTTTTAAAATATTTTTTACATAAAATTTACGTATTTTTATCCAGTCTTGGATTTTTAATTTGTTATTAAAAATCACTTCATTTCGTAGTTCATCAATCTGTAAAATTGTTTGATATTCCAATATAACACCAATTTTCAGATTAAAAAGAAATATTTTTATATGGTGTAAAAAACATGACAAAAGAGTTCGTATTTTAGAATCATTATCTCGCGGAGAATATTACTTCGAGTAATTAATTAATTCTATGTACCGTTTCATTTTTGTAAATACAGAATAATTTTTCTATTAAAAATCAACGCCTTTTAGGCTGATCATAAGGGGGATTGGTTAATATACAGTTTAACAAATGGAATGGTTTATTACAATAGTTTTAACGGTTTTAAGCTGTTTTTTTATAACGATCTAAATGGTAAAATAAAGTTATAGTAATGACATTACTGTAAGATTAGTATCATTTAATTATTTTCTATTGAATTTTAACAAACTGAACTCAAAGATGTAACTGAATTAACTGAAAGTTGTAGTACAAAACGGAAGTTTAAATCATAACTGAATTAGATGATTTAACCAAAAATTATCTTACTGTATTAAGCACAGTTTCCAAGGACAACCAACATCATTAACAAACAAAGTTACTTTCACTACATCACAATGAGAGTATTTTTAATTAAAATTTTTTATGACTTCAGTAAATACAATACTATACAAAAATATTTACAAAGTAGTACGTACATAAAATACACGCCATATATTAACTTAACAAATCAAGGCTAATAGTCCGCTACTTTCCGCAATTTCGAAATGAATTTATTTTTTAAAAAATCGCAACATACACGTCGTTTTGTCTAATAACCAGAAAATAAACTAAAACTTAATTTTTTTTCTATAAACAAAAAAAGGCGTTTGATTATAACTGCGCAGTCACATACACTGACGAAATGCCAAAAGATCGAGTTAGAACAGGAGCTTGGTAATGTATTCCATTAAGTAATCAATATTTAAATGGAATTAAAATGATATAACCTACACGGATATATTAACTTAAATATAATCAGTTTTTTTTATAATATATTTTGTAGTGGAAAAAAATATATTCAATCATAAGTTAACTATTATTCCAGGTTCTAATCTTTAATCACAAAACTTACTGCATTTTATTTATATTTTTGATTATTTTTTCATGTATTTAAATATTTTTCTTCCTTTACTCTTTATCTATAGAATACTTTTTTAAATAATACATAAATTTTTAAGGTCTGGCCCATAAACTTAATTTTTGAAAGGAAATTTTTAGTAAAACTTAATCCTTTTAGAATTTATTATTAAAAAACACTTCATTTCGTAGTTTATCAATCAGTAAAAATGTTTAATATTTCAATATAACACCAATTATATAACACAACAATAAAAACGATTTATAAACAATTAAAAAACTGCTGAAAATGTCCCTCGCCAAAGTGGATACATTATTCTGTCCGACGAGCAATGTTTTTGGTGGTTTTCCATATTTTAAAAGAGTTTTATTTTACTAACTGTACCCCACTGAGAATTCTATTAACAAACTCTTCTCTTGTATTACACTTCATATACCAGTGATTTCAAGTGGGCCCACAGGTAGTAGTCCAAACCTTGGAGGCCAGTCGACAGATCCACCACGTCAAATCCACTTCTTTAAAAAAGTCGCAGTAAGCATTGTCGAACTATAAGAGAAAAGTGTGGAGTTGCCCTATCGTACTAAAAAATAATCTACCTTTTTTTAATAGATGTAAAAGTTATTCTGCAAAAAGTAACAAAGTAAGAAGCATCCGAAAGGATTTCATTGAAAATAAATGACCCCAATATATTGTTGCCTATAATACTGCACCAAATGTTTATGTGGAATCTTTGTTGGTATTCAGTTTCGATGGCATTCCAACGGTACCGTTGAATTTTCTTGACTTCATATTCGATACCTTGAATCTACCACATTTTGAAACGTTTTGTTTTTAATAAACTTCAAAATTCATAAGTTTGTATTTAGTCTCTGTGGACTTTATTCAAACTATTTTACTCAGAATAAAATTCTCTACAACTTTTGTTAAAATTTTTTTGTGATTATTATCCATTAAACAACGTTATTTTACGCCAAACTAAAATAGTGTTATTCTACCCTAATTTTTTGTATCTTACACACGATTTCTAAAAACAAATACTAAAATTACAGTTCTGGGACACATTTTTTCTTTTCATTTTCAGGTGAGATTTGTCAAATCACCCGTCAAACTAATTTGCGTCCCAAGTATTTCAGTCAGGCTTAATTTTACCGAAGGCGTAAAAATCAGAGCGAAATCTTTCTTTCGCCAGCCTACACTCGCTAACGAATCGTTTTCGAAGCTGTGTTTATATAAACTTTCTTCTTTATTTTTACCAGTACAACATGTCTTGAAAGTTTGTTCGCCGAGGTAAGAAGCCTGGTACTTTCTCTTCCTTCTATTTGGAATCACTGCTGTTTCTAATGCCTTCGTTCAAGATAGTACATTCTTTCTTTATATCTGTACAATAGAAGGCTAGTTGCTTTTCTTATAGAGGACTGCCTATTCTATTTTTATTGTTTATCATGTGTATATACACAGAATTCTTTAAAATTTTAATGTCAGACTCAATATATACATTACAAGTTACAGTTCTAAGTTTTAAATTAAAATATACTAGAAATGGAAAATTCCCAGATTGGAGTCGAGCTACATTAAATAATGCATACCTATGGATAGATTGGTAAAAAAAAATTATCTCGAAACAAGATAATGAAAAAAAGGTGATTTCTGATGACGTGTTCTCTAAATTCGAACGGGTTATTGAGCTTCACAAACACTAAATGTTTAAAAACTTAATTAAAATTTTTTTAATATAATTATTTCATTTTTAAAGTAGTCAGTAGGACCAAATGAAAATTTTGATATAGATCTCCATAAAAACAAAAAAATTTCATATATCTTCTCAAATCATATTTATTAACAATGATCACTGTCCTAATTCGGAAGTGGGTATATACGTTTAATTATGTTTGATTATTCGTTTCCCTGTTCTTCTATAACTATTTATTAATGAATAAATCAGTGATTTATATTTTCTTGCAAAAGCTTTTTAAGTAATGAAATTTATTATTTTACGTACCAATAGATATTATCGTTGTCTAATCTTTCTCGATTTCTGTTGTACAGAAAATCGTCCATAATCATTCCTTTCTTTCTCATGTTTTAATAATCCTGTCCTATAAAGTATAACAGCCTTTTTTTATTATTTTTTAAACCGTTGAGAGAAATTACTTACTATTTTTTAAAAATTCATGCGTTAAGTATTTTTAAAATTTGTGTATTTTTCATGTGTAACAGGAAGTAGTGTAGAAAAAAAAATTGTTAAATTTTAATTAATTCTATTTAAGCCTTCTTCGTATTTATGATATTACCCGTTGACTCTTCACCTACAAAAATTATGCCAGAAGCTTTTTCTACAATACGTTAGTAGTTCTATTCGGAGTTTAAACCACTAAATTTGATGGAGAACTTACTCTGGAGCAGGTCATATATAATTGATAGTGGGAAAAACAGTTCAGTTTAATCGAGTTCTGCAAATGTCAATGACTGCCCTTGTGACTTACTAATCGTCATTTCAACGCAGACTAATTGGAGATTGGAACCTTTTGAACTCGAATGGGTAGTCAGAAAGTATTAGTGGTATGGGAGGAATGAAAACTGTCTCTCCTCGAGCACAGCCAGTCATAACTGTAACTTCGACTTCATTTTTCTGAAGCGTTTTTACACGTAGTCATTACACAATTTTGGAGGACAAAGATTTCACAACAACATAGTTGGGGTCCCAACTTTCAGATGAAGTCTGTATGCCGGAAGGTATGTGGATTGAGTGTGTTGAGAAATTCTACTGAATATTGCACTGCATTATCTACTTTCAGTACTGAATGAACGGATTTTCTCTTTCAAATAAATTCAATAAAATCTCGTTGACCTCAGCCGCTGTTATCATTTTTTTGAGCTGCAATTGATTTTTAGCATAGCCATTCCATAGATTTGTTATTGACGCTAGCAACGTCGGGATAAATTTTAGCTATGAGATCTTTAAAGAAGATACTACCGTACCTAAACCGTCAGATATAGTATTCTTTCTTCCATATTTATGGTATTTTCCATCTTCTTTTTGTTATAGTCCAGCAAAAATATCAGTCATTCATATATTAGTTACTTATCCAGATATAATGTTTACACAAATGAGGTTTTTATCTTTGTAAAGACTGGCGACAATTTTCCATCTGAATACTATTTATTTAAAATTGACACACTCATTTCTTTCATACAAACGACAACCTTTTTTTTTTTTAAATGGAACAACTGACACTGGTCATACAATGTTTGAGATAATAGCTATCAAACGGAATCCATGATTTCGTAGACGAATTGAAATAAACAGAATATATTTGCTTATATGCACCACTCTTTGTGCATCTCTTATTTAATGATATTTATTGAAATATGATATTTTGTATATTTACTCTGGAATTATGACATTTTATATAATAAAAAATTTACATCACTTTATCTTTGTTTGTACGTAAATTTTAAAGAGTAATTCTCTTATAACTGCACATGAAAAGTATATGATGATGAATAAATCAATTAAGGATTCGGCCGTGGTGAAGGTGAGGGGATGGATGAAGACGAAAAATAATTCCTGGTTTAAAAAAAAATGTATAATAAAATTGTACAAAATACACATTTCATTTTAGAAAATATCTTTTTCATTTTTTTATATATACAATTTATAATTTTCGAACATGTATTTTATCCAGCAGTTTTACAAATATAAACAATATGTTACATTACTTAGATTAATAAACCATTGGGAATAAATGTGAAATATACATTTTATATTATTTTCTAGTACCAGTCTAACTAATAGGATATAAAATGATGTTAAAAAAATGGAAGGACAGTTTGCATAAGAGTGGAAGAGCAGGGGAGGGCAGAATGTTAAATATTTTGTTATTAAACAAGAAGGAAATTTAATTTTGCGAAGGCGCCCGCCGTGTCCGCTAGGGAACATAACCGACTTGGTAGGGGGGATAAAAGGGAGAAAGAGGGAATTTTGTATGGAAAGGGGAACAAACGAAAGAAGAAAGACAGACCGAGAGAGCAAAAGAGAAAAGAGAATACGAGAGAGCTCTGAGCTAACAGCAAATTTTATTTAAACGCACTTCACAATCGCGCCGCATTTGTTTGGATGCTTCAGTGTTTATATTCGTTGCCTGCTTTTGTTTATTTTCACCCCCTCTTCTCATCATTCCACTCATCTCAACCTCTGGTGTATTCATCCTTTATTTTATAGCATTGTACCATATTGTCCGGCCACTCTACTGGAAATTCGGTTACATTTAATTTCAAAGAATTGTCATTACGCAGCTAAATAGGCCTACAGAAGGTTCGTTTGATCATTCTATTCTCGTTTGTTCGCTTTATAAACGTGTAAAACAATTGTAATCTAAATTGCACTAAACGTTATCAAGGAAGCCAGAGGGTGTCAACCGAACAAATATATATATATATGTGTGTGTGTATGTATGTATGTATGTATGTATGTAGAGAGAGAGAGAGAGAGAGAGAGAGAGAGAGAGAGAGAGAGAGAGAGAGTGAGAAAGAGAACATAAAGAGAAGGAAGGAAGGAAAATCTAGAATGTTAACTTCCCATTTCCCATTACAATAGTGCATAATATATTGTCCGTTAATGAGAGACTCCAGGGATGGAAAATCAGGAGTAAACATAAAACGGATTTACTAGATCTTAGATGCACACTCCATATTCGCTCTATGTTTTAATCACATGTGCTTTTTAGTTTAACATTATAAATTATTAATTATAACTGAAATAAGAGCTTCATTTTATTTGGTTACAACTGATACAGTAATATACATTATTTATCTCGGGAAATTCTAAATCCTACAATATTTTTGTTTAAATTTCTGGAATTCTCTCGATGGCGATAACGTTATCGCAGTGAACGTTAAATAATAGAAAGTAAGAGTAATATTTTACGTAAATTTAATTTTTTTAACACAGTTTTAAATTATCTTAAAAATAACAAAACTGACTCAAATAAATATATATATATATTTGAATAATAATTTACTCACTCTGTCGCACTTAAATAACTGATATTGAATATATATATATTTGAATAATAATTTACTCACTCTGTCACACTTAAATAACTGATATTGAACAATGTTTTGAATACTGGTTATTAACAAGGAAAGTTTATAACACCGTAGAAATTAAATTATATATTTTTTGAAACGTAATCGCGTATTTAAACTCCTTAATCGCTTTTCTTATTTTGTTAAATTATTTGATTTTGATCTTTAAAGATACTTTTACGTGAACTATTAAAATCTTTTGCTATATCAGGCAAATTTTATATTTTTGAAAAGATTTATTTTTCAGGTTCGTCCTCTAAAATTCAATAATTTTCGCAATAACATTTATAAAATATCGCCTTTTTATTTGACAGACTTAAAAATCTACAATCTGTTTCTGGGAATAACGAATAGATGAGTTGAATGTCTATAACAGACTTGAGCCCAATAAAAATTAACTTTTCTACATTCCGTTTTAATCTGGCTGCCATACTGTAACAAGGTTGAAGAATGAAGTTTTTTGTAGTGTGTGACAATGCTCGGGGGACTCGAACCCAGAACCTCTGAATAGAAAGCAGAGAAACACCATCACTCCATCTCGAAGATCAGCGTTTAATTTTAAAGATAATTTTTAAAGAATAATTTTAATACTATAATTTTCATTTCAAATTTTTTCTAATTGGGATCTCGAAAAATGTATTTTTTGGAGTTGAAGAAGATAATAAAGAAGATCCTTCTTATATTTGACTAGTTACTATTGGACTATCAAAAAAAAAAAAAAGAAAAGAACTCGCGGAGAAGCTGAATCAAGGTAATATGACGAAATGTTTAAGGCATGTTTAATATAGAAGTCATGTTAAATTTCTTATGTAAAGACGGGGGAATAGAATGCATTATTAATTCTATTAGTTCTTGAAAAAAAAAGAGATTTTTAAATATTCTGATTAAAATTCAGGCTGATAGAAAAAAAAATTGTAGAGAAACATTTCAAGTTACCTATTCGTAATTTCTATTTAATGCATATGATCCGGTGAAATATATTTAAAAAAACTCTACTTTCAACAGAAAAACAATACCCTAATATTTTCTTTAAAATCAGATGTCAAATCTACATTATGCTAAACTATAAAAAGAAACATTAGTTAATGGAAATTGAAACACGATTTTTCTCCTCTTCTCGATCTTTTCTTTTTTCAGTTGGAATGTTGAGTAACACTGACCAATTTGAATAAATTTACCATATTAGCCATTGATAAAGTTTTAGTCGACTGAGGACTGTAATTCACATTATATGAAGTAGAGAATAATATTTGGATATGAATAGTAAATTAGGTCATATTTTCACCAATTAGTTAATTAAAGTAGCATTATGTATATAAAACAATCTCATTAAAATTTTCATGAACATGAACACAAAATTTATGAACAAGATTTGTACGTTAATTAGTACAGTTGGTGCGATGTAGTCTAGTAAGATTTAATAACATTTTCATATATATGCATATATATATATATATAAAACAGTATTAAAACCTTTGTTATAAAGATACACAATGACTTTAAATATAATTATATTTCTGTAATCTATGGTAGATAAGTAAATGGAAAAGCCCTTACTGACTAACTCATTACTAACTTTCCCATTTTATGAATACCTAGAAAGTTGGAATTAGGTCTAAATTTTCTAAGGAGGTAACAGTTGTGGAAAGCTTGAATTAGTTAACTACCTTTAAGGGATTAAATTAAAAAGGGGAAATGAGCCTGCAGAGATGGAAACCAGACAGAAATTTTCTCATAGGTAATAAGATACCACTATGAAAGAATTTTTTCTCAGTCAACCGCAAAAAAACAAAAATAAACGCCAACTGATTTAAAAAAAAATTTCCATTTGGACTAAAATTGCAATTATTTCAGAAGCATCTATTCTAACAATTTTCAAATTAATATTTAAATTTAAAAAAAAATTCTTACAAAATAATTCCTAAAAAAGTTTTTTTACTGTTTGTTTACAACATAGGATAATATGAAAATTTTATGAAAAGATATATATTTCCCGTTTAGAATTAAATTAACCCGAAAAAAAGTGAAGCTACATTTAGAGTGAATATCATAGTTTCTGCATATTTTATATTACAATTATGGTGGAAGTAGAATTCAGCTCCAAGACTAATTCTAAAGCTCTAAAAACAACAAAATATGAAAAAATATTACTTCTCTATAATTTAAAAAAATCTGATGACACCACATGACTTTATTGTTCACTTATTAAATTACGCAACACATTTTTTTAAATGAAAAGTACATAAAATTCTATTTTATATGAAGTAATAACTTCATTGAATTAATAAAATCATTGAATTATTATTTATTTTAACACTTTTTACAGTCAGAGAATAATAATTATTAATAAATCAGTAAATTTAAATTTAAAAAAAAAAATTTTAAATTTGAGGAAGTCGAATTCGAACCGATGCGCCATTCCCTTGCAAGATGCAAATATTTCATTAATTACGATAATAATTTTATTTGACTATAACTCTGTAATCAATGAAAACAAGTACCACTTATGGATATATCGTTGAAAAGCTCTCAATAAGGGCTTATTACTGCAGTTAAGAAAAAATCCAAAATCCAAATGTTTTGGATTTTGGGCTTCCACGGACACTTTTGGTCCAGTCAACTGCAATCAAAAGGGCAGGTGCACAACTAGATGTTACAACAGTCCTAAATCAAAAACTTCAACACTCTACGGCTAATCGTTAATTTTTGAGTTTTGCGAGATATATAAGTACGTACGAACGTACATGTACATATACATACAGACGTCACGCCGTAACTAGTAAAAACGAATTCAGGAATGAATACGTTGAAATCTGAAAACCGAAATATTTTGCGATCACAATTCTTTACTTCGTACATGGAAGTAAAAACCTCAGAAAAAAGAAAAAATCATATATATATATATATGCACTGTAAGTAATAAATTTTCTTTAATAAAGTTTTCTCTAAAATGCCTCTGATAAAATCGAAATTGGCTTTTTGCAGTATACCCCACCCCTCAACGAATTAAAAAAAAAAAATTATATATGATCATTGTCTCATATATAAAAATAGTTGACCCAAATCGGTTCGGTTAATCCTGAGATATAAGGCAAAATGCAGTGGAATAAACGTACCTACATCCGTATATATATATATATATATATATATATATATATATGCTATTTTGATCTGATGAACTAGTTGAACCCTAAAACGTAAAGTTTTGCAAAAAAACCCGATACTCCATTTCTGGCATGATCACCAAACCTTTTCCTTTAGTATAGTTATTCTAGTTATATTTGCCAAGAAAGTTTTTTAAATTGTAATATTATTAAACAAATAAATTAACGAACATTTTTGAAAAGTTAATTTTTCCAGCATTGACGTACATAAAAGAAAACAAAAATAAGGATTATAAAGGAATTTCATAAACATATGATACAATCATATTGTAATGGGTAAAATAATCCATATTCAGAATATTAAAGAAACACATGTTCAAGTAAACACAAGCCAATAGGTATAATTAAAACAAATTAGCAATAATTCTCATCAAATTCAATTAAGGTAGGAGTGTAACGGACTCACCCAATAGATAGTGTTTAGCACCTAGGAATTAAGACAAATACTTGATGTTTTAAGGTATTAAAAAATATTGTCACATCATTACTTACAACCACCCCAATTCTTTATAATCAGATTCAATGATTCTTCTGATTCAATGCCAGGTAACTGTATATTTAGTTTTTAATTACTTCAACAGACTATAGGATCTGCCTATAGATCTATAGAGAGAGAAATTTTGTCTCCAATCCGGTGCCTGTACAAAAAGTCAACCTGAGACTGAGATACTTATCGGGTAAAGCCAGTTCTTTTAATCTTTACTAAAAAATACACTTTGATGCAATACATACCGCAAGGCAAATTATAATTAGAACGCAACCTACTAAAGATTCGTGCCCTTTGTAAATTATTTTAATCATAAATAATATTGGTTTCGTTTAAGATATACGTACCTTAAATAGTAGTAGTATTATTATTATAACTATTAAACGTTATACTGAGTCAACTTTTTTGGGAAAAAAACTTTAAAACGAAATCATTAGTACTTAATTTAAAATATAATAATATTAAATGATTTTTACTCAACTTTACAAAACGTGTTCGAATTATTATTTAAATTTTCCGTAATTAAATTGTTAACAATTAGCGTTTACATCATTTTGAATCTTGTTTGAGTGAATACAGAGAATAAAGTAAGAGCGAGAGGGAACAGAAATGTGGCGGACAAAGAGCCCCTAACGAGCTGCCGCATTATACGTGCAATTGAAATTAGTGACGCACCCACTATAACAGCTAGAGCAAGCATACTACTGACTGACTCCGGTATTATATTCGTATATACGCTGCCGTACTGTACTGTAATTCAGCCGAGTCGAGTCATGACATGTAAAGCAATTCATGATTATATCTACACAAAGGAATTCATTTCAATTTGTATTTGAATTTTTAACAAACGAAAAGAAAAGTTTTTAAAAAAAGCTGCTCGATTCGTAATGTACTGTGAAACGTTATGAAAATATAATTCATAAAATTATTTAATATTTTTTCTTCCATATTTCTGCAATGTTATAAAGTCCATACTACTTAAAATATTATTTATTAAGGTTAAACTGCTATGTTACTGCTGAACTACGACAGGGTTTTTAAGGAAAATAATCGAAATAAAAAAGTAATAATTTAATCCGGTTATTGATTTTTATTTTTTTAAATTACTACAACGGATCAGTGGAAAATCCAAGTTAAGCTTACATAAGTTCAATATACCTTATAAATCCTGTAACCTTAATTATTTAAATTACCTATGTATATCTACAATCTAGTCTTTGTATTGCTTAAGCTAGTTTTTGTTGCTTTATATTTCCGTCTACAACAAAATTATCTTAATACATTGTTCACCAATTACAAGATTGGACAAAAAACATTATTCTTCTATAAATTAAAATATTCTCATTTTGAACGATAATAAACTACTTCCTATTTATTTTTTAACATCTTTCTATCAAATATACTTTTAATAAATACCTCCGACTTTCCAAATGTCTTTACAGCGAAACATTACAAAAACAACAAATCTCTGGGAATTTCTTTTTAATTTTTACATCCATGATGATATTACTTTTCTGTATGAAAGCTTTATTGGTTGAACTAGTCTGCATTTGATGTCTTCCATAATGACTTAATCTTCTGCAATTTTATTAAATAAATAAAAAAAATAAAATAAAAATTTTGAACATTATGTTCTTCTGCATTAATAATATTTCATTTTTTTACTCTCACATTTAATTACAATTTTATTATTACTGTATTTATTTTTAAATTAATGTTTAATAATGAATATATTAAAATCTATTGTTAAGAAAGTATTTTTTATTTCAGTTTTAGTATAAATTTATTTAATATTTATAACTATTGCTTTTAACCATCACGAATAAAATATGATATTTTTTTTTAAATTGAAAAATTTATGAATAAAATTGAAAGATAAAAGAGTAGTTCGTATTGAAAGTGTAAGTGTAATTATAAAGGCGTTAAATAACATCACCTACAGAATAACTAAAAAAAAAACAAAAAACATTTTTTTTTTTGAGTATGAATATTACAGAATATTCTAAGAATTACAAATATATATGAATAAGGATAATTTTTTAGTTAGTCATTTACTCAGATTTCAGTAATTAAATAATAATTTTTTTTTAATACATGGTATAGAGATCTGTCTATACTACCTTTTCGTTACTTTATACCGGGTTCGATTTTTACTGAGGCTCTAGCATTTTCTTTTTAACTGAATATATACCTAGTTCTCGAAATATAAACAAACATAAAAAAGAGTTGCGAATGAAAATTATTATAGTGCCTTCGTATTTATTAACATCTAAAAGAAAGTATGGTGTATTAAAAAAAAAAGCATTCTGTGTCCAATCCAAGACAGATATAGTCTTATAATAAATTATTTATTCTTCTTCGTCTTCAAAATGAAATCATTACGATATCATCACAAATTATTAATAGTGGAATGTAACCACCATGAAAGAACAATATGGTATTTTTAATTTGATACGGTACTTCATATCAAATCGAAGTTCGACGTCGACTAAAAACAGCATGAGAATGCGGATCATTGCAGTCATAACAAGAAACTCCTATCCATCAGACGCATAAAATTCATCGGATTTATATTCAACAAACACAAAGTTCATTTTTAAAGTTCCAATGAAAATACTTTAAAAGTTATCAAACTTCATATTAAAAAACAAAACATTAAGATAGCAAAAAATAAAAATTTCATTCGATGTTTTAATGAATCATTAAAAATACCAACATACCAATAGAAAGAGTATATAAGCCGATATTCTTCCATTAATAAGGGTTTCTTGCTCTTTATTTAGGGAAGTAAATTACCACTGCATCTATTCCTTGAAATCAATATTTATGTCAATAAATTAATTTTTAGGACAGTTAGTAAACCAAGGAGTCTATTGGCATTTTGTCTTAAAATAAACGAAAATCTGTTCAACTGTTTATACGAGAATATAAGGCGTTTTGACATACAAACATAAATAAATTTTTCCCATACTTGTACCAAACGACTCTTTGCTTGGTTTATAAACTAAATAACGAAAAATTTTTTTCCTATTATTTAAAGATGAAATAAATGGTGCTAATACATAATACATGCTTTGTTTACTTCCAATTACACAATAGAGTAGTAACAACCGTATATGGTTGAGAAGCTAAATAATAAAATTCCAAATGCAGCATTTCGTTATAGTTTTTGTAGTAGGCCATATAGTTAACAGGCATATAATTAACCATTCCTAGCGATATGCCCTTTGGTATGGTATGGTTAGCGTGACGGATTCAGTCCCTGTTATTAGTTATACAAATATTTTTTCTTTTAATGTTTATTTATTATTAACCTTTTATAATATTTTACTTCATATTATGTACGTAAGTACATTCCTGACCCGAAAAATCCACCCCTGTTCACTAGATACGGTAGCGTTTTTTTTAAAACGTTAAATTTTAATTTTCTTTTAAAAGGTACCATGTAATTTAATTTTTATTGTTACGGATGTTTTGACAGAATACTGCTCTAAGCCGCAAAATCATAAATAATAAATTTTTACCGTGGAGTGGGAGCTCAAGAATATTTCCCAAATATGACAATTATGCCAAATTACATGATAACCTTAAAAGAATTTTATATTTGCTAAATTTTAGAAAAATCATTAGTCATCTTTGATAAATTAACTTTTACAAAAATCGAGGGTAAACTTCCCTAAATATTACGTAATTAAAAAAAAATAAATGAAGAGAAAACAGCACAGATAATACAAAGAAATTTTGAATGAGTATAATTTCTTATAGCCGGGAAATTAATGCCGTTACGAAATGTTTCACAGTTTCAAGATGGTGGCCGTTTTAATGATATGGGATAACGAACCGGATTATATTAATTTTTTCTTCTTTTTTCTCCTCGTCCCCCGGAGCCTGACCCGCAACTAAGCATAAACTCAGCTCCGAGGGGTGTCATTTTCTCTAACTACCACCTCGGGAACAAAGTTCCTGCCCGATAGCCGGGACTCGGTCTTTTAGACGCCATGCCTCTAACGAGGAGACCCCAAAGGATCCCCACACCGGGACTCTGCTTTATGTCTTGCCTCTAATGGGGAATCCTCGAAAGGATCTTCCACCGGGACTAACCTTCCTCCCAACGGTACTGGAAGGGAGTCCCCACCCGAACATCGTAAGTGGGAGACCGAGGCCTCCCACCTCTTCTCGGATGCGGCTGTCTTTCAGATAGCATGATATTCCAATGAAGAAGCAGTTCCAGATGCCAATGTAGCCATCTTACATCCCCGACGCCCGGGCACATGACCATGTGACTTGCAGGATTAGCATCTAGGGTCCTGCTTGCAGTCCTTAGTAAATGTCCAGCCTTACCACATGTAAAACAGTAGCCGCTTCTGTCTGCCCCAGAACAGAACTTGGCCTTGGGGCCTGTGGATTATATTACTTGCCGATATTCAACTTTACTATGGCCAAACGGTTGATCAAATCGAATTCGGATATCACTTACAATATTTAAAATTGAATTTTATATGAAAAAGATCTCGTTATCTTTTTCGATATCTCTCGTTTATCGAGAAAAATATCTTTACAGGTTTGATGTTGTACGACGCGGAGCACTGGTAACCACAGCCATGGTTACTGTTACTGTGTGTGCGACGCGACTAGCTGGACCTATTTCCAGTTACTTGACTAGAAAATATAAAATAAAAACTGAGAAATGAAGTTTCCCGGTCATCTCCTCGTAGTGTTTGTCCGATAACGCGAAACCGTGCAAATCTGTTGGGATCTGTCCTTGGCCCAACCTTATGGAATGTTTTCTATGATAAAATCTTCAGGCTGAACTACCCCGAAGGGGTATCGATAGTAGGATACGCGGATGATATCGCAATATTAGTAGAAGACAGAGATATTAATGAACTGGAGAACAAGGCAAACCAAGCGCTTAGAACAATAGATGAATGGATGGAGGATAACAAATTAGAAATAGCTCCTAATAAATCCTGTTGCCTGGTTTTCTCGGGTAGAAGACCGTTAAGAAGTGTGATATAAATATCAGAGGACAGAAAATTGATGAAGTAAAAGAAACAAAATACTTGGGGGTACTTCTGGACAAAAGTTTAAGGCTCAGCAAGCATATTGATATCATTTGTGGGAGAGTTACTCCTGCTGTAAAGGGATTAAGAGGATTATTTCAAAACCACGGCACACCTAAAATGGTTATTCGAAGATTGATAACCGCGGCTATCACTTCGGCGGTACTGTATGCGGCTCCTATATGGGGGGCGGCAATGAACATACAGCGAATTAAAATTAGTTGAGAAGTGTCCATAGACTGGCATTGCTGCGTGTAGCTGCTAGTTACTGTACGGTATGGTATTACGCGCTGTGCGTACTGACCGGGGTCCTACCCATAGACCTTCAGATAAAAGCCAGAACCCTCAGACACAGCGGTATGTCGAAAGAAGAGATGGAAGGGATTATAGAACAAGAATGGCAAGAAGAGTGGGCAGGGTCCAGAGTGGGAGAATGGACCAGACGCCTAATCCCTAATATTAAAACCTGGAATAACAATAGACTCGGAGATGTCAATTTTTACATGACACAATTACTGTCGGGGCACGGCTCTTTCGGTCAGTATCTGTATAGGATCGGGAAGAGAGCCACCCCGCAGTGCATCTATTGTCCAGAGAACGACGATGCCGAACATACGTTGTTCATATGTCCAAGATGGGCCGTTAACAGAGGTCAAATAGTAATTAATGGTCTTACACCAGAAAATCTCATAAACTGGTTGGGGTACAACAATGAGAACTGGGAATGGTTCCGCAGGTTCGCCGGGGAGGTCCTGCGGGCCAAAGAGGATGAAGACAGAAGAATGGGAGTATAAACAGTAGGGTAGGGCGGACAGTTACTCCATGGAGGGCCTGTACGCCTTGGTGTGCGGGTACCTGAGAAGGGGGTGAACTCCAGGGGAGTTTGAGTTTGGGTTAAAATAAAAGACCAAGTCCCGGTCGGCGGGGTCGTCCCTGCGGGAGCCTAGGTTCTTTGTGGGGTCGGCGCTGTCGATTAGAGGCCAAAGGCGTAAAGACCGAGTCCCGGTTCCCTGCTGAGGCGCTGGGGGACGGCATAGCCGGACCTTGGCTCTAAAGCGGGGGATTAGAGGCAGGCAATGTAAAACAAAAGATCCGAGACCGGGGAGGCCAACCTGCCGTGCCGGACGTATAGCCGGCGGGTGGGGGACGCCTCCTTTGAGAGTAAAAGGACACTCTCCCCGACTGAGTATACTTAATTGGATATCCGGTCGGGGAGAGTAGAGAAAAAAAAAAGAAAAAAAAAAAAAAAAAGGTAACCAGCTGTATGGACCTGGCTTCGTACCTGGGGATTTGAGGCAGGCAAATAATTAAAGTAACAAAAGATCCGACCGGGTGGCCGACCTGCCGTGCCGGAATTACAGCCGGTGGGCGGGAAGGCCCTCTTAGAGTATAAGGACACTCTCCCAGACCGAGTATACTTAATTGGATAACCGGTCTGGTGGAGAAGGAAAAAAAAAGAAAAAAGTAACCAGCTATAAATATTATTTTTAAGATGGGGCCGACTATTCTGAAACCAGCATACTTCAGCTGCACAAAGGTTCGAGTCCTGTGCTGACCAATTGTTTCTGAAGAAATTACAATACTCTGATAGTTTTTATAAATTGAACAGGCTTTAATTGCTAGTTTTCAGTATTCTGACAAACATGAGGATAATGAACACAGTGGGGTTCCAAGGGACTCCACCCTTTTACTGATTAGTAACTTTATGCAATTTTACATTCTAGAATATGAATATATGTGAGAAAATAAAATAGAAAGCTGTAGTTACTTAATTCTATGGTTATCTAATTCTTGAATGGTAACGAGAATTAAGAATGAAACTCTTGGGAAACGATAAGATAAGGAGGAATCAGTATTCAGCGGGTAATTGATGATTGGTTACTGGATACAATGTGTATCCAATTGAGATTGAACGATTAACACAGAGAAGTGTGAATCCTGAATAAAAAGATACACGATAAAATCAAAACGCTGTATTGGCTGATAAATAATACAGATTACTATGATTTTTCTTTACTAATATTTATCCATTTACAAGCGTCTAATATTCTTAATCTGTAACTAGAAAGGTATGCTTAATAATTTCTTTAAGAAACGTTATCGTAAAGTAATTTACATTAATTACCAAAGAAGTTTTTATTATTTAAAAATGTAAAACTAAATAAAAAGTTCGAACAAATGACGAATTAATAATTTCTATTTAAAAATAATTTAAAGAACAATAAAATTAAAATGCTAATCTTATTAAACGATTACCCTTAATAAAGTAAAGAAAGTAAAAAAATTAATTTAAGTATTACTGAAAGTGCTACAGAAAAAAAAAACTTTATAGATAATCTTCTAATCATAAATTATTGTATGAAAATAGAGGATAAAAATATAACGGTTACGTGAAAAAGAAGATTCAGACGTTTGTAGGACTTTCTTATCTAAATTTCCTTATTTAAAATGAAGAAAAAAAGTTTCTAAGAACGAAAACAGTAGACAAGAAAGTGAATGGTATTCTTATAAAAGTTGAACTTGCACAGTTTTCATAGATATTGAATCAATTTTAACTTTCTCAATTCAATGAAATTGAGAAAAACAAATATAACAAGCTAACAAAGGAACCTAACAAATCAGTGGAAAAAAACAAACGTACCCATTCTCACCGTATACAATGATTTAATAATGTCAATATAATCTATTTTAAAATGTATTATAATTTTTTACATTCTTGCATGACATCTAATTTCTTTAAACAAAATTACGTTTAAATATTTTTACAAAACTGTTTGTGTAGAATCTAAAGCTAGATGGTCACTTAGATAACAAAATAATCATAGTCAATAGATTCGAGAAAAAAGTATAAATAGAAATAATACGTAAATAAATAAATTAAAAAAACTGACAACTTTTAAACACTTAAGAAATCGATATAACCATTCTTGTAATACCACAGATGTGTTACAGGCTCATTAGAAAAGGTAAGTTTATTTGAAAAATATATACCTATCTATTCTCTATAATGACAACATTGCGGTCTCATTTCATAGAAAAACACACATCACGTTTGTCACCCAACATTCACTTTGATATGGCTTTCATTTGTAATGCGACATACATTCCATATGAAGTCGATTTCATTCCAGACTGTAGTCAGCAATTCGGGCGTTACCTGTACAGCTGTGGCGTTAATTCGAAGTCTTCGCTCAACATCCCAACCCCGTAGGGGAAGACACTCGCCTAGTGACGTTCCGGTAGCCACCCCTCCCCGTTCCATGCCCCGTTGGGCTTTAACGGGAGTCGTCTATCGCCCTCTCACTTTTAACATCTTATAGTATAACAACAACAAGATCAGCAGTAAAGGTGGTACATGAATCCGATTTTTAATGAAACCCACAAATGTGGTTAATTGAAACCCAACCACCAAAGAACACCGGTATCCACGATCTAGTTTTCAAATCCGTGTAAAAATAACTGACTTTACTAGGACGTTGGAACTTTCAACTTCCAAATCAGCTGATTTGGGAAGACGCGTTCACCACTAGACCACGCCGGTGGTATAACGAAGTCATATCTGGGGAGCGAGGTGGCCACGCAATTGAATTGATGGACCAATCCACCGGGTTTTATGTATGCCCATCGAATATCAAGAAAATCTCGAACATAAAGGCGGTAGTGAAGTAGTGCCCCGTCTTGCTGACAGTAACGACCTCAATCTTGGTCATCATCGTCTAACTAAGGAAATTAGAAAATTTTTAAGTATGTCGAGATAAACAATACCGTTTACAGTTGCCTCCTGGAAGAAGAACGGACTGTACAGTCTTTGTTTACTTAAAGCACAGAAAACATTAACCATAAGGCTATCACGAGTATACTGCAACGTTTCATGAAGGTTTTCGCTATCCCATATTCGGCATTTATTGCTATTCACTTTCTCACTGATGTGAAACGCTGACTCATGATGTGAGCACGTTCCGCACCAGTAAATATATCCATTTTTAACAGTACCCGTGGCCAGAATCGGTATTAATGAACTACGTTAATCAAAACTAGATGTGTTTTGCTATGAAATGAGGCCTCAATCGAACCTTTAAGTTATCTAGATAAGTTTTTATATGCTTTTAAAATTGTTAAGTCCTTTTTGAATCACCTGTATTTCGTACGTTTTGTTTATTTATCATTTAATTTTATTATTTCTTATTTTTTTATTATTTAACAATCGAAATGGTTATATAAGTATAGTTTAGCCATATACTTACATTACATATACTTACATTAAGCTACACTTAATAGTAAACGTGTTTATAAATGGTTTTTGATCTTCATTATATTTCCTAAGCTATTTACATAACCGTTTAGCTTATCTTTTTATTCCTAAATATATCCAGAAAATTATCAAGAAAACTAAATTTGTTTTAACCATTAGATATGATTAAGTTAAGTTACCTGAGGTCATTCATCATTTAATTTAAATGTAAAACACGTTTGCGATTGTAAGGTACGGAAAGGAAATTTATGCCTGTACTGAATTACAGATGATGAAATATTATAACTGACAGTGAATTTTGAATAAAGTAAAGCGGAAAAAGGAAACAGTAAGGATGGAAAGTGAACAAAAGCAGTCCAAGCACCAGCCTGAATTTAATCCCTCAGAAGGCCTCAACAAAATGTCCCGTTTTCTCCCACGGGAAGCAACGTTAGCAAACTTGTACAACAGTTCTTTTGTTCTTTACAACAGAGTTTTATTTTCCTTTGTTTCAAACCCTCATCAATGTAATAACCAATCAGAACAGTCGTTTCACGTTGCTTTTTTTTAATAATTAAAAAAACCGTAATTAAATTAAGATTTTATATTTAGTTGAAATGTAAATAAGCGACGCAAAAATAATGAGAAACCTTATGGAGTTAGTATGAAAAGTTGTGGCCCTGAAGGTTTCGTTATGTTTTTGATACGGAAAACAGAAATGAGGGGGTTGAGTTTTGTTAGCCGCTTTACTACCGATATAATAATTTTCATACAGAATTTCAAAAACATTTCTGTTTCATTAAACTCAATATTAATTAATTGACTTTTGATTTACAAAGAAAATTAAAAAAAAAAAAAAAAAAATACATAAAAAATAATAATTTATCGTAAATAATGAATAAATCAATTGGAATTTAAAAATTATATTAAATTTATCTATATTTATCTAACGATATTTTAATGTCTAACTTATTGATTATTTATTTAAAGTATTTTAAAGTTAAAAGCTAATTATATCTACATTAACAAACATATGTCCGCTTTTGATCGGTTTTTATTTTTTTATAGTTCAATAAATAGAGAATCTAAGCTGATTATATACAAATTAGTGAATTTTCAAAAATTTGCGTTCATCAAATGTCTTAAACAATTTTAACAAGTATAAAAAATAAACGAGTGATGAAAACTTTAAGAAAAAATTTTATTACATAAACAATAATTACTTATCTAAATCGAAACTTCAAAAATTTGTTTATTTATACATTAAAACGTTATAGAAAATATTTATCATCCGGAAAATGAAAGAAGGCACCTGTGTTACCAACTGGTATTAAATCATAAAATATAATCAAATCATCTGTTCTATTTCAAGTATTATCAAGAATTCATTTAAATTAAAAAAAAAAAAAACGCATAATTTACATTTAAAGAAAAGCACGGAAAAACATGTTTCTTAGGCCAGTTTTGGTAAATGGAAATTATATTTTTATATATATAAACTATCAATAAGTCTATATAATTGTTTGATAAATTATATTATACATTTATTCTTATGGTTTGTTACTTTTCATACACGATCATTCATTATGAAAGATTAATAATATTTATTTGCAGTTTATATTAGTCTTGTTTTTATATTTATATGTCAAGTAGTAAATTGGATGAAAAGATAAATCTCCTAGCAAGAACTATAGAATGAATACAAATGTTTATTTCACGTAGAAGGATAAGGTACATTTATTTTATGAATTTATACCTTATTATTATTATAATAAGTAATGCTGTAGAAAGAATATTACGAAGTAATGTTTTGATTCCTTACAAACCAAATAAATAAAGAACCAGTTCCCTAAATAACTAAATTAAAAGTATAAAGCAATAATGACGTGAAAGAGGAACAAAAGAATAGATTTTTTTAGGGTTATTTTAGTAATTTCCTTTGATACAGTGATATCTCCCAAGACAATACAATAAAGTCTGAACAAGGTACAGTAATATTAAAAGTACAAGGAATAAAATATAACACGATTAATGCACATAAAATCCGTAACAAAGTACACATAAATAAAAAAATAATGAAACAGAACAAAAAAGGATGATAGATGGTCAATACAACAGTTAAACTGTGAATAAAGCAAGAAAAGTATAATATTTTCTGCACAACAGTTTCAAGATCCAATACATGCAACCTTTTTCAGTCGTCTCACATCCTCACTGTAATCCAATAATTTAACAGCCAGATGGTTTTCAAGCGTGTTAAGCTTAAGTATATTTTTTGAGTTTACCGGGTGAATAAAAAGTCCACCGGGCTGGTCTAGTGGTTAACTTGTCGCAAGTTAGTTGTTAAACAGTTGATTTTCGATGTTAAAGGTTCTGAGTTTCAAATCTTAGTAAAAGTTAGTTGCTTTAATACGGATTTGGATACCGGTGTACTTTGGTGGTTGGGATTCAATTAACCACACACCTCAGGAATGGTCGGCCTAAATCTGTAGATGATTACACCTCATTTACATGTCATATAAAATTCACATGTCACCTCATTTACATGTCATATGAGGATGATAATCCTCATCTCATTGGGCCGTGGGAGGGGGTTTGTTCACGAGTTGTACAGATTGCAAAGTACACATAGGAAAAAACTTAAACTTCTTTAACAAATTCAAGTGCTATAAAACAGAAATAATTAATGTATGTTATTATTTAAAGCAAATCTTAATACTGTAATATCGACTTAAATCTGTAGTAAACAGTCCATTATAGTCATTATAATTTATAATTATTTTATTATAATAAAAATAATCAGTTATTATTATTAACAACGAAATAGGTAAGAATTCCTTTTTATCTATTTCACCTAATACCTATTTTATTTCTTGGGATTGCGAAATAATTATTTGCTACAGGGTTTTCTTCAATCATTATATTTGCATATGGATTTAAATTAAATATTACAGTTTCTTCAGCTCTTACAGTTTCTAAAAGAAAAATATGTATGTTTTTCTCTATAATGGTTGATTATTAGCTGGGTGGATGTGTATACGAAGCTTGGCAGGTTAGAATTTACGCAGTATGGAGTATATTTGGATTCCTCTCTCAAGAGAAAAGTCATAGAAAAATATACAAAAATGTTAACGTTTTCAATATCACTTGTTTTTTTATAAATATTATTTAAATTTCATAGACAATCACCTTTAAAAATCTCTTCTTTAAAAATGTTTACTGTTATTAAAATTATCATTTCGATTTGAAATCTGAAGAAGATACAGTTTTTTCAATAAACGAATAATCACCCTAACGATCAGAAATTTCTTTCAATTTGTTTTAACGTATGAAAATCCACACTTTATGACAAATTTTACAGTTTGTTTTGTTGTAGTTATAAAGATTGAAACTGCATATAAGAAAAAAGTTGTTAAAAACTGTGTTTACTCGTGTTTTTCGTTAAATGTAAATGAAGCGTTCTTTAAAGTTTAAACAAATTCTGAATAAATAAAGTAAAAACAAAACAGGTTTTATTTTCATATATGCGTGTATTAATCTTTTTTGTTTATTGGTTACAACAAAGAAACAGTTGTACAAATCTAACAAGGAAAGCTTAAGATAAAGAAGATAAGACACCTTTGGATTTCATGGGATCCAAAACTAATAAAATCCTAAAGAAAGGCAATGCAACAGATTATGATAATTATATTATGCTTCAAGAATTCTATTTAATATGACGAAAAACATTCTAAAGGAAGAATCTCTAAAATTTAGGAGAAATCAGTTTCAATTCAGCTCAAATCAGTTTGAATTGAGCTCACAAAGAAGTATTTGAAAAGCGATTTTGATACTGAAACAGAGATTAGAGAGGAAGATTAAGTTCAGAGAGTTAAGATTAATAAGGAAATCATACACGTATCATACGTGAATGAAAACAGATAGTTTTTAAACTTATATGGAGACAGTAAAATTGACTGCTGTGTGTTACGGAAAAATCAATTCTAAATAAATATATAATAAGAAAATAGTAGGGAAAAAATCTATGGGTCATCTCAGAACTGCTTTCTTTAAGAACATGGAGAAAGAGATGAACTTCGCGTACAGCAGCTTGAAGATGACAACAATTGAGAGAAAGACGTGGCTGTCAACTTTAGAAGACGATGGTATTTGAATGGAAATTTGTAAGGATTAAATTCATTTGGCTCAGACTAACAATGTATTCAATAAATATAAATGTTTTTAAATCATAAGATAAAATATTAATAAGTTTCTTTTTAGTCTTAACAATTCCATGCCTCCATCATTGTTTCTTTCTAAATTTAAACTACACCATGACTTGTCGGACACACACACAGCACTAATTGGCTACCCAGGTGAATGTTTTCCTAGATTTTCCTTCGCAAATGACATTAAGTGTAAAAACGTTAACATGAAAATAAATAATGGGAAATATCGATAAACAATAAAAAATATTCAGAAATTTGGGAATAGGAAGGGTACGAAGATCGATAAATTTTATCATTGTTATTACTTTTCTAAATTCTCGTAAGTATCAATATATACATAAACACGGTTAGACTCTTCAATACTGAGGAAGGGAGAAAAAATTTTCACCTCGAAAAAAATATGTCAATGATCTCAGTGCGAACTGGTAAGTAAATGGTTGTACGATTTTTAAACAATTAAGCATAAAAATTGCAACAATAGCATATATTGTATTAATTATCATTAAAAAATATATTTCAGTAAAAATTTAAGATGTATAAGTATCTTTAAGATTCTTTTGCTTAAAGTAATATTAAATCAAAAATAATGCTGATTGAAGTTTTCACACATTGTCAAGGATACAGAAGGTTTTCAAAATCCAAAGAATCTGAGAAATTGACTATGTATAGAATAAAACAGAAAAAAACATGATTCTAACATAAAAATCTCGTGATGCAAAAGACATTGACTATATATATATATAAAATAAATCGAATTATCTGTCTTCAATCACTCGAATAATCTACAATGTATTAAATTTGTTTTAAAGGTATTCGATAAAACGGACTCTACATATATTTATTATTAACCGTAAAGTTAGCTTCTATTATTTCCAGTTTATGGACTATTAAAAGCGTGGAAATCAATTAACAATCCTATATCCATAACGGAAAAATATATTTATGTTCTGGTTATATGTGGGTGACAATGAAATAGACTTAACTCCGTACATTTATTGTATTACTATTATTATTTCTAACGTGTACGTTGCAATCTATTGAAGAATAAACAACTCCCTAATTAAATTAGATGTGAATCATATGTACTGTATGGCATGTAAATGAGGTGTAGTCTTGTACAGGTGTGGGTTAATTGAATCCCAGCCACCAAAGTACACCAATATCCATTCTCTAGTACTCAAATCCGTATAAAAGTAACTAACTTTTACAAGGATTTGAACCTCAGGACCTTCGACTTCGAAAATCAGCTGTTAAACTATTGATTTGCGACGACGGGTTTGCCGTTAGATCGGCGGGCTATGTATGCCATATATAATGTCAAATTCTGTGGTTGCAACTAAACAACTGTAGTAATCAAAAGTAATTAAATTTTAAGCATAGGCGAATATTTTTTGAAGAAACGAAAACCAGACTTGCACATAGAAGGTTTAAGTAAATAGTATTATTCACAGTAAAGAAGACTTTCTAACCAGAAAGTTGGAATTTGCCAATAACATGCCGTTTTATTAAATAGGTAAAGAAACAAATATGAAAAAAGATTTTCAGTAATAAATCAAGAAAACGGAATTTCCAAAACATAAAATTCTTTAAAATCAACTTTTTTTTTATCAATATCTGTTAAAATAAAGTTTTATTGATCCAGAGAGTAGGAAGATATTAGTCAAATCAAACATTCCTTGAAATTAATTTCGTTCGATCTAAGTTATTTTAGAATTATTGTCTATCATATCTTAGAAAAAATTCACGTCATAAACAAAAACAGTAGCGAGGAAAAATGGAATCACATTATTTAGCAAGATTGAACCACCAGAGTTATGTTCACCTAAGAGTAGATAAAAAAAAAACTAACATTTAACTGGCCTTCCTATTCTTATTTTACATAATACCATTTAAATACTTTCACTTAAAAGATCCAACTATAGCTGCGCCTCCAACGGGGCATTAATTAGGCGGGACTACAAAACAGAAGAATGATCTTGGATTATATCCAAGATCCTCTGCAAAAGATAACTCAGATTTAAACAAATAATAATTTAAGTATATATATATATATATATATATATATATATATATATATATATATATCGCTTGACCGAGAAACAATATTTTTGCTATTAAATCAACAATAACATTTTTATACATTTTTACTTCTTATACGAAGTAAAGGAAGTATTGTGATAGCGAAAAATGTCGGTCTCAGATTTCAACGGAAATATCCATTTTGACCATCCCTGAATCCATTTTGACTAGTTTCGGCGTGACGTCTGTAAATACGTATGTATCTCTCATAACTCAAAAACGATTAGCCGTAATTGTTTTTAAACGATTAGCCGTAATCGTTTAAAAACAATTACGGCTACTTTGAATTTAGCACTGTTGTAACATATAGTTGTGCACCTCCCCTTTTGATTGCAATCAAAATTAAAACTAAAATTTTAATTAATGAATTATTTTGATCTTAAAGGGAAGGCACATGGATTCGAATCGGACTTCATCTCATTTTGTTTTTTTACCTTTTATTTTTAATTAAATTTTTTAACTTTTATTTAATTTAAATATATTGATTTAATCATTATTATTAATCCGTGATTGTAAAAAAAACTTTTACAATAAATAATAATTCAATGATAATAAAAAAAAAAATGAAAAACGCTATTAGTGAAATAAAATTTTTTGCACTTTTAAAAATGTGTAAATGTAATTTAATAGGCATTACATATGTTAATAGATTTGGTGAAAAATCTGATTATTTAATTTTAATTAAAAATTATAATTTAGAATGATATTATTTTCGGATTTTCTAGTTTCATTTTATTTAATTATTCTCGAATTTCTGTTTAATTTTATCTATAATAAAGTTAACTACAGAGAGACTGAAAATAGACCATTACAAGAACAACATATATACAACGAGGCATACGTGTTCGATCTTTAATAAACTGCAAAAAATTCTAACCTTTTAGTTCATTACTCCTCTGATATTGCCGGACAATATTCTCCTTAAATCGTCGTTGATCATCATTTCATTTATTTGTTTTTTCTTGTCAATCATTTAATCGGTGTTTGGTTTGATATAATTTTTCTGATCTTAATTTGTGTTTACGTTCTTTAGTTTTCTAATTTTCCCTCTCTTTGTACATCATCCTCTCTTAATCTTTTTATTCTTTCCTTGGTCTTAACGTTTTCTTCTCTTTATATTCATCTTCTTGTCGTTTTTTGAGATGTATTTCTTCATGCTATCTTTCTTTTTCCTGTATGATTGTTTCTTTTTCATTTTTGATTATTCACCAAATAATCCAATAATAAAAACAAAATATTTTTCAAGGTCGAAATTAACATTTGTAATCAGTATACTGGAATTTACTAAAAGTAGTAGTTTAATTATTATTAAGTTTTGTTTATACGATACAACAGAATTCTAAAACTTTTGTTAATCAGCAACTCACAAGATACGAATAATACTGATCTAGTAATATGAGTAATAAAGGGATTTTGTCTTAATATTCTATGTAAGATTGTTGAATTAATAATTGTAAAATAATTTTTGTTAATAAAACCGAGTATTTCAGCAATTGTGTAACTGTCAATTTTATTAAAGAATTTGAGGATCGTATCTCACTTTCAAATGAAATAAGTTTAAATGAACTGCAGCAAAAAAATGTGTATATGTAATATAATAGGCGTACAAGGAAGTCATGTGGTGTCCACATCAAATTTTTCAGTGCGGTTTTTACACTTGTAATTTTTTTACACAAATCTTTGCGTTTAACGCTTCACATTCATCTTCGATTATTTCTCTCAACTGTTGAAAATCTCTAAGCTTTCGAGAGAAAACATTATTTTTCAAAATTCTCCAATCTGAAAACTCTAATGGTGTAAGATCTGACTGGCTACAATCTTGATGGCCAGTCAGTTGTACCACGTCTTCTGATCCATTCGTCAAATTTGCTGCCTATACATTCTCTTACCAATAAACTATAATGTGGTGGAGTGCCATGTTGTTGCCAAATTACATTATTATTTTCAAGCAATGGCTTATTTTGTAGCTCAGGTAAAACTACTTCTTGTAACATTTCAAAGTAAGAATCACCACTTACAGTGAAATTGAAAAGATATGGACTACCAATGCCGTCACTCTACACACCAGCCCATACGTTAATGTCTGCAACATTTAGGTCTTGCTAAAGTACTTCGTGAGGATTTGTGTCACTCCAGTACACACAGTTAAGTCGATTGATACAACAGTTTAGTTTAAAGGAAGTTTCATCCGTCCCCAAAATGCGATTTTTAAAGTTAGGCTTTGATTCACAGCATATTACAAACCGGAACTAATATTAATACGAACTCAAGACACCTGTCGAAGTCCTTTTCTATTAAACTATGATGCAGTTGTCAAAGATAAGCTTTTGGTTTCAATTCTTTCAAAATACGATGAAAATTACTGCAAGCAATATCTAACTCAGCCGATCTTTGAAAGAGTTCTTTGGGCTCTGAATAGCTGATTCGGCAATGGTTATGTTATCTTCACATGCAGCAGTTTTAGGTCTCCTACTCATTGGCTAATCATGCGTGCTTCCAGTTTCAAGTCGTTTATTCAGTTTGTAGAATGCTTGGCTGGATGGTGCTGGAGTTTGAGGAAATTTTTCTTCAAATTACTGAACTTCATCATCACTATTTTTATTGGTCTAACACCAATGAGAAAAAAAAAGTTGTTTTTCGGTTCGGTTGTTAGTTTACGGTTCATGGTTAATTTACAGATTAACACTGGTAAAAAAGAACAATGAACTACTCAATCTCACGGGAAAAAAATAAAATCAACATAAGTTGTTTTATCAACTTAACTCATACGACATAAAATTAAAATATTGTATTTTTCGGTCAAGCAACTACGGACCCATAATTAGAAATCCTTAAGTTCTTTGTGGAGATCAAATGAACATCAATCTAGTATACGCAGGATACCATCAAGGTGAAACGAATCTAGGATAAGACAAAGAAGGAAAATAAGATAGAATTGTTCTATCCACGAATAGATCCCGAACGCAAACAAACCTCAGGTAATCAAGTCATTACGAGGGAACAGACATCCAACCCGTCTACAATCTCTGCACAGATCTATATCAAGGTAGCAACATATTACTGATCAACAATTATAAGTTGACCAACTCTAGAACATTCTGCAACAAACTGCTTAAACAAACAAATTTCACATGAAACTGCTTTGAGATTGTATAAGGAATAGCCCAGTGGGCTGGTCTAAAAGTAAACTCGTTGCAAATCACTTGTTTAACAGCTGATTTTCATAGTCATAGGTTCTAAAGTTCAAATAGTAAAATTTAGTTACTTTTAAACGTATTTGAATTCTAGACAGTGTATTCTTTGGTCTTGGGGTTCAATTAACTACACATCTCAAAAATTTCCGGCTTGAGTCTGCACAAGACTACACCTCATGTCTGACTTGTTTATTTCTTCAACAAACTCATCTGTAAGGACTTATTTAGGAAGTACAGAGATTTCATTAAGGAAATAACCATAATTTGTATTATCACCTCAAACACAAATATATAATTCTATATTAAAATTTAACTGAAACAAGGATGTAATTTTACAAAAGTCCTGAAACAGGAAGGCCATATTAGTTGGCTAGGAAATTAAAAAGTTGTTGTGAAGGTTTTTTATTTCATATTGGGTTGTAGGACAAAACTAAACCAATATAGCTGTAAAAGTTCCACTAAATAAAAAACTAAAAATAAATTACTAAAGGGTTCTACTCAATTTGATGGCAAAACTATTTAAAAATTTTTAAGTTTTTACAATAGTATAAAGTTTTTAGAAAACATATAAAAATCTCGTCAATTTTCAAAACATTAGCACCGTGGATTATAAACTGTCTAGCCATAATCTCCACTGGAGAGGATGTGAGAGGGTATAGATATTTTTTAACGTGTAGAAAAACATTTCAATCTATATATTCTATTCAATATAACTGTAGATTAATTTGTCACTGCGTTAAAATAACTTGTTACAAAAAATGTTCCACTAGTCAACTTTATAAAGTCTCAAAATCTGATAGAATTTAAGAAAAGCAAGAATTGTAAACTTAAATAATTATACTGTAAGTACAATAACTTCAAACGATACAATGAGATAAAAAAAATTACAAACAATTTAATTACAGTAAGACATGCAACATATTTCTCTAAGATTTATTTAAATGTAAAAAGAAAATCAGAGGTTCTGAGTATAAACAAGAATATTGGCATGTAACGTTACTTTGAATGTTCACAGTATATATATATATATATATATATATATAAGAAAAAAAGACAATAAGACGAGGAATAGGGCAGAGGTCGGTCGCTCAGTCAAAGGACAACAAATTAAAGGGGGGAATTGGAAGAGAATTTAGTACTATTTTGTTGTCTCCATGAGACCTTCCGCGTTGTAAAGTGAAACAGCCCGCCGGTCTATAAAGTCGTACCGCGGATTGCCGCAAGGCATTACTGTCCCCTCTCTGATCTTTTCACCCGCTGCCTTCTCGTTTCATTTCATTGCCAAACAGGATTGCCAACTTGACTTAGAAGCACATACAAAATATACCCAACTACATAATTAATTATTTTTTCTATAAAAAAAATACTAACTAGATTTGTTTATATTTACGGAATAATGTATACCTAATGATGTTTTTTTTATTATTTTAAAATGTAATATTTAAATATTACATTTTATGGCAAAAACAATATTAAACAAAGTTTTTGACTGTGTAAAAATGTTATTTTATGAAACTGCTCTTCGCAAATGTTACAGAAAAATATTGTTTAGATTTTTATATAATTATTATATTTGTAAAAATTCACCAAAACGAACTGAAAAATTATCAGAAAAAAATAAGTTTATTATTATTCTTTTTTTACAGTAATTCATTCAAGTGACCTAGAATTTCGGTGGTTTATATGGAATAAGAAATGTCAATGAGTAATGAATCAAATACAGTGAAAATATTATTTCGATTAAGTTTAGAGAACAATAATAAGTATTTGGCTTGGAAAGAAGCTTAGTGTTAAAATGAAAGAAGCTTTGTATTCAAAGAGTAATATAAAGAAACGTATCTTAGATCATTGAATATTTGTAAACTAATTCAAGAGATTCATTTAATGGGTATTCAACTTAGTTCAAAGGAGCGAAATTGAATTATCAGCTAATACTGTTATCATAGATTTTACTGTTAGATAAGATAATTCAACCAGTTTCATCTTCATGACGTATAAGTGGTGATTGTGTTACATAGATTTTGTTTTAAGGATGTTTCGTTTTATGTAAAAAATAAGTTTACATGGTATTACTTCATCAGGTGAGAAAGGCATTTTGGTGTAATTTTTGTTGTGTTCCTGAAATTTTAAAAGAAGGTATATTTAACGATATGTCTAAGCAGCAAAAAAGAGAGGGTACGAAGATTTGCGAAGAACTAATATAGTTCATGGCAAGAACAATATTTTTTCAAACTAAAAACACAATTTCTTTTAATTTTTATAAAAAAGGGGTATTGAATTTAAATAGTGGAAAAGAAAATCGTTCCAGTATATATACATAATATTATGAATAACAGTAAAAAGTAAAATAATATATTTAAAAAAGTAATTTAGAAAATAAAACGAGAGAAAATATATACTCGTACTTTTTTTTAATAGAACATATTTAATTAATAGAAAAATTAATCGAACAGAATTTACAACAAATTTGATTTTTAAATAATGTTGGTATGTAAAAAAAAGATAAATCTATTATAAATATTAATTTAACTTCTACCTTTTCGACTGGAAATTAAGCTACTTGAGAGGGCGTCCGCAGATTGTGAATCAGGGAAATTCATTATCACAGTGGTTAGCTGTAATACTGAAATATGCGAGGCTGGGAAATCAACTTCAATCGGATCTCTTGATATAGGCAGCAAGAGAAATTCATCAGAAAATAAGCGAACTTACACCACCATTTATTAAAATACATTTTAGTAATAGAAAAATGTGCAGAGAATATAAACAAAAATTTATAAAATCAATGAAAAATAAGACGTAGAATGTAATAATTAAATTACAGTAATCCCTCGTTCAACGCGGTTAATTGGTTCTAAAAAACTTCGCGTTATAAAGACTCCTATTACATACAAAAAAGGGATTAGATGATTTTGAAGCCTTTTTTATTATTTTTATTACAAAAACAAAATGAAATAAACAGTAAATCTTTTTGTTCATGTAATTTCAGAAAACATATAAAGAAACTTAATAAGATTAATAGGAAAATTATGTACTAGCATTTCATTACACATACATACTACAGTTAAATTGTGGTCTTTATTTAGTAGTGGCCAGATATCGGTGTACTTAAAATCTATTGGGCATCATTTGTAGGATTATCATGACATAATTCGGTTGTTTAGTTATCATGAAATCAATAATAAGCCTTTATTTACCGCTGTGCTGCAATTTTTTATTAAGTTCATAATATGGTATTAAACAAATATCCAATTGTCTAGCAAGTTTTCCAGAGCATTCTATTGAGATATCATTTTCCGTAAAAAAACTTGCTATTTTTCTTGCTAAATTTAGATCTTCAGATACATTTTTGCAACCAAATTCTTTCACGGGCTTATCACAATCATAACTTTCCATATCATGATACTTCATTTGGTTCAGCGTCATGTAATAATTGCACCAGATCCCTCTCATTTAAATCAGTTTCCATTTCAATTTTCAACAATTTCGTCTTCAACCTAACACAAAAACCCTCTTCATCCGAAGTGTATGTGTAACATTTGCTGTACGATTTAGTTCGTCGTCGACTGTTTTTATGGAATTTTGATTAAGAACGTCTTCAGGCCATAACGAAATATTGTACGGAACTGTTTATTTCAACTGAATCTCATCTTAATTATTGCTTCGCGTTTTTGGTCTATCAGGCCCGAAAAATGTTTCTAGTGCAAAGGGTTAATACTGCGTAAAAACATATGAATTAAAATATATATATTGTAACCGGTAGAAAAGCTTCCAGAAAGAAAAAAGATAGAGATAGAGAGAATGAAGAAATAAAAACTAGAAAAAACGAAATAGATATTCTTTCCAGAAATGGACATAGCGTAGAAGGTGCGGACAATGAAGATTATTAAACAGATTTAAAAAAAACATAAAAATCTTGTCAATTATCAAAACATTATCACCGTGGATTATAAACTGCCACTCTTCACTGGAGAGGGTGTGAGAGAGTATAGATACGTTTTAAAGTGTAATAACATCACGTTTGAACAATCGAAAGGACAGGTCGGGTACTGGTACCGCAGGTCAGAAGATATAAATACTGTCTGAAACTAGCAGATTGACAGGTACAAGTTCAAGTTCAGTTAAGTTTAGTTTGCGAGAAAAGCGATTAACATGTGCGGGAGCATTCGGAGTAACTGTTTGGTAACAAACGGTGAAGAGTGCGCCACAAGTATTCCATTTTAGACAATGGTTGAAAATAAGAAACAGTTCGGCCAGTTATTTGTAAACAGGAGTGAAAGTGGCATTATTCTATTCATTTATAAAGTGTAGGGTATTTAGTTCTGTAAACAGTAAAATTGAACAGTACTTGCATAAAGTGAATTGCATGAATTGTAGACTTTTCGATTATTATCTTTATTCCAATTCAATATTGGATTTATTAGTTATTATAAAGTTATAGCGAATCGGTATATTTTGATATTTATAATCTAATTGTTATTAGATAAATTGTTTTTAATTATAATTACTATTTTGTGAATTATTTGAGAGTAATAAATTGTATTTACAAGAAATTTTTACACATTAATTTTATTAGTTTATTTAGTTTAATTAGTTTATTGTATAGAATGATTTCAAACTACACGGCTGTCTCTATGGAGATTATTCTGTAGCCAAAAGTAAGAAAAAAAGTTCATATAAACTTGGGTAAGAAAACGGTTCGCTAGTTTCGGATCGCGAAATATTTAACCTGCTTTCTGCTCCCTCTGTAAAAATAAAAATTGTACGGGTACAAATCGAGGGATAAATTTTGGGCTTCCTTATGGTTTTTGATTTAAGAAATGGAATTAAAGTGGTTTCACTCCTCTATCTGACTTAAAGTTTTACGGAAAACGGGATAAAACACGAAAAATTGTCAGAAAATACACTTTTTTAGGTTTGGAATAAAACAACTTTGTTAAATTACCAATAAAAAAATAAAGATGTCTTAACTTTGTAGAGAATTTAATTCTGAGCAAATTGATGTAAATAATGTTGATTAAAATAAAACACAAATCTAAGAAGTTCAACTTTAATTAGAAACAAAACATACAAACTAGATCGGAAAAGTCATAAGGTTTTTAAATAGAACAATTTATATACAAATACTAAAGAGTAAAAAAAATAAATTTGAAAGACACCCTTCTCAAACCTATTAAAAATTTTTATTTTTTCATAGGTTGACAATAAAAGCTGATCAACAATTAAGATTAGTGTCTAGGATTTTAATAATCATTTGAACGGTGTTTGTGCTGCTATTGTTGGGTCACTCATTCACAATGGGTGATACCACAAATCTGTTTTCATTTGGAGAGTTGATGGACATGTTGTTAATTTATGGTAAAGTAAATAAAAATGGATTGGCTGCTGCGCATGATTACCAGGAAAATTATCCAGATCGAAGAATACCGGATCGTAAAACATTTGAGGCTTTGGAGAGGCGAGTTCGGGAAACAGGTGTGCTTAAAACACAACTATTCGATGCTGGTCGTGAACGTTTTGTGAGAAATACTAACGCTGAAGAAGCAATACTGAATGCAGTACAAGTATTTCCCACCTCATATACCAGAAGGTTGTCACATTGCTTTCATGTTTTGCAATCAAGTGTGTGCCGAATGTTACATGAGCAACAATTATACCCATCATTCCATACTATACTTGTACAAACACTTGTACTACCTGATTTTGATAAACGGATGAAATTCTGTCGATTGTTAATTAGAATCTATCTATATTTTGTTAAATGTGAACACTATCCTGATTTCCTAAGTAATATTCTAATTACTGATGAATTCTGTTTTATAAGAAATGGCATTGTCGAAACACTTACACTTGGGCAGAAGAAAATCCCCATGAGACTGCTACAAATCATTTCCAACGCACGTTTTCGTTTAATGTATGGTGTGGTTTTAATGGTGATGGTTCCATAGGCCCTTTTGACTTGCCACCAAGGCTTAATGGAGAACGGTATTTGCAGTTTTGACAAACAAATCTGATAAAACTCTGGGGAGTGCAGTTATGGTTTTTCAATGTTGGCGCACCTGCTCACTACTGTCGTTATGTGATGATCATTAAACAACACATTTAGTAAGCAATGGATTGGTCGAAACGGACCAGTAAAACGGCCACCTCCTCCCCCGTTCAGACGCCAGCGGACGTTTGCCGTTGTGGTTGGATGAAGTCGTTAGTCGCTCGTATTACCACATAAGAAGAATTGAAAAATCGTAAAGTAGAAGTACAGCTACTATTATGTATAATAATAATGCTATTAGTCGTGCTCGGCTAGCATGGATTCGCCAACCTAACTATGCATTGAACAGAATGGCAGTCACATCGAGCAATTGCTTTGAAGAACCATTTGTGGTTTTATCAAGTAACTATTTTGATATTTAATAATTTTTATAAAAAACTAAAGTATGTGTGATTTTTAATTTTTTAATATTTTTTTCTGTTATTGATAAATTATCTATTTTTTTTTCTTTTTCATATGTTCAAAATTTGATGTAAATAGTTTTGCTTAAAATCGTTACCACTTTTTCGATCCAGTTTGTACATTATATTTCTAATGAAAGTTGAACTTCTAAAATTTGAGTTTAATTTTATTGAACGTTATTTACATCGCCTCTTTCAGAATTAAATTCTCAACAAAGTTAACCACAAATTTTTGTTAATTGGTAAATTAACAAATTTATTTTATTCGAAATCTATAAAAGTGTATTTTCCGATAAAACATTTTCATATTTTACCTCGTTTTATGAAAACGTTAAGTTAGATAGAAGTCTGGGATGACTTTTATTCAATTTTTAGATAAAAACTATAAGGAAGCACAAAGGTCCCCCCCCCACGATTTGTATTCCAAGAATTTTAGTATGGTTTAATTTCAAAGAGAGAGCAGAAACGAGGGCTAAATGTTTTGCAAGCAGAAACTCGTTACCGAACCATTTTCTGACCCATGTTTGTATGAACTTTTTTTTGCTATAGAATCATCTCCCGAGAAATTGCTGAACAATTTGGAATCACTCAATATATTTTGGAAAAAAGTAATTCTCCATATATAAATTTATAGATTTAAAGAATTTGTAAACCGCATTATGTGGAAACTTTTATTACGTTAAACAAATCTTTCTACAATTTGTAAGCTGCGTTATATCGAAATTGGGTTGTGCGGTACCGCGTTAAATGATGGATTTCTGTATTTTGAGGTTTAAGAGTTAGACCAGAACGAAAAGCATTAAAACAGATGACAGGTAATTTTTACTACGATTTTATAAAATTTTATTTTTACTCTTGGCTATTATTACAGGATTTCTTGTACTTCATGTATTCATTGATTCCAGTTATTCTATTTAAAAACATGACGGGAAAGCAGATTATGTATAAAAACATTGAAATTTCAAAGAATAAATCCAGTACAAAATTAAGTTAATAGTTGCAGTAACACAATTTAAGGATCAAATAGCTTTTAATGTATATTAACATTTATTTATGTTATATTATTTTAATGAATACAAACATAAATGAGATTAGGTTAATTAAGATCTTCATTATATTCTCGGATGTTTCCTGTATCCAAAACAACCCCTCAATCATCAAGGAAAATTGCGGTCGTTCTACACTAATCTAATATTTCTCCCCCTATTTCAATTAAAGAGTAGATAAATCAATGAAACCAATTACATTTTCTTTCTTTTATTTAGAGGTAAATCTATTACTTAACAAAAATATAATTATTGTAATAAAATCTCAAAAGACTAGAAATATTATATAGTAAAAAGGCTTCCTTATTTTTTTCATTTTCCACATATTTTTTTATTGTTCAGAATAACGGTTCGTAATTTATAATCAAAATGAAATCATTCTGAACTAAGTTTCGCCAGTGAAGAGAGAGGATCTGGTTCACTTTTTCTCTTTCTCTGTTGGGGTTTATACCCTCAACACGTAACAGCCATCTAAAAGTAGAATAAAGTAACTTCTTCTGTAGTTATGTTTTTATTTCCTCCTATAAAAGTGTAAGTCTTCTCAATTACTTATAATTTTATGTTTACGTCAAATAAGAAAAAATTACTGTGATTATAAAGAACATTTATTTTATGATTTCGAAAAATGTTTCAAGATTTCTGAGTACAATGGTATGATTATTGAGAACATGCATGACGTTGTATCTGCTTTTATCTGCGAGCTTGAGGTGTTCCATCATATCAACACTATAGTTCATTAACCTTTTATTAAAAGTAGACGTTTATAAAGAGAATACATACCACAACTATGTCGCATCTATATACGCAGTAGAGATATAAGCAAATAGTTATCACGAAAATAATAATAATAAAAATAACATTTTCAAGAGATCGGTTACAAAACGTTAAAAATTAGGAGAATAGTAATCCACAGAAATGATTAGTAGTAGCTTACATGACTAGAAAACATGACAAAGGCACCGAGCTCTTGTTAAAAATTAATATCTTTAAATTTCTTTTCAAAATATGTATGATAAAGGAGAAAATAACAAAAATAGTAATAATAATAATCTAAATTAAAGATAAAGATACCATTGGTTCTAATTAATTTTATATTTTACTTAGCATGTGATTAATTTTTTATTTAAATTTCAAATTTTCCCTACAGTGGAAATCTAACTTTTTTTGTATAATTACAGAATTGATATACAGTTTTTAGAATTGACGAGGGCACTTCTTTACAATGAGCTAATTATTAATTTCCTTCATTACTAAGTCAAGGAAAAAGAAAAATTTAAAGCTTGTGTTTCAGCTGCTCAACGCATAATTGATGATTGGTAATGTCTTTTTCACAATATAAGTAAAGAAAGTCTAA
This sequence comes from Lycorma delicatula, assembly GCF_047948215.1. Taxonomy (NCBI): domain Eukaryota; kingdom Metazoa; phylum Arthropoda; class Insecta; order Hemiptera; family Fulgoridae; genus Lycorma; species Lycorma delicatula. Next base: position 82,580,455 of record NC_134460.1, read on the forward strand.
GGATTTAAGCGGAATGAGTAAGCCCTACCTGGAGGAGTTTTGGAGCGTTCCTCAGAAAAGTTTTCCTAAGAGATACGTTTTCACTTGTTCCACAGTCACTCTGCGGAGAGACTACTCCTATTTTTCACTAACCATTCATCTTCTTATTTTGGATCTGTTCTTTCCAAAATTATTTTTTTTGTTTTGGTTAGTATATACTATTATAGAGCGAAAACAAACCTCTGTTACAATATACCGAGTGTACAAAAGAGAATGTGTAAGGTTATACTATCTCTTAGATGAAGTACAGCGTTGCTTTAAGGCTAGAATCAAAGAGCATAAAGGACAGTTTTAGTTGCGCGCATGGCCGTAGGCTGATTCCTTATCAATTCGTTTGACAGCGGAACGATAGCGACTAGGTGGCGCATGATCAGAAAACCGATTTTTTTTGCAGGTTACTTAATGTGTATTTGTAGTTACAGTTCAACGTGCGTTCCGTAAAGAATTTAATTGTGAACCTCCAAGTGACAATAACATTCGTCGTTGGGACATAACCAGTTTGAAACTACCAGATGTCTGTGTAAAAGGAAGAATGCCGGTCGATTAAGAATGTCTCAAGAAAATGCTGAACTTGTCAGGGAGTCTTTCCTGTATAGTTCTAAAAAAATTGTTAAGAAGGCTATCCATGAACTAGCAATGCCGGTATTGACAGTGTTGATTGTTTTAGGGATAGACTTACATAAGCTCTACCAACTGACGTTTTCCCAACCGTTGGATTGGTCGGCACAAACCTAATGATAGAGCTTGTTTGAGATGGCCTCCAAGGTCACGTGATGTGACCCCAATGTGAATTTTTTTCCTTTGGGGATTTATAAAGGATCTTGTGTATATGCTTTCGCTACACACCATATACCCGGTTTGAGGCACAGGACTGAAGCATCTGCCACTTCCATCCTCCAGATACTGGTTAAAATATGGGACGAACTCTCATAACGGTTGGATGTTTCCTACGTGACGAAAAATGTTCACATTGAACACTTGTAGTAAAAAACTGTAAAACTTGTAATTGTAACTGAACACTTGGTAAAAAACTCTTTCATTTTAACCGCGATTTATTATTGTAAAACAGAGTTAAGAGATAATAAATAGATTTCCCGATATTCTTTTCTTACACCCTATATAAATATATATTACCAATGAGTTTGAAATTAGTGATTAATTTATAAACTTACAGTTCATCCTGCAAGTAAAAAATACGAGAATTATAAACGAGTTGAGATTCTTTTGTATAGTTGCATAATGTTTAATACGCTGAAAGTAATATAACAGATTGCTTGAAAACAAGCTCGTAAAGTTAATGAGAAGGAATAGTTCATCCAAATACAAACAAAAAAACGTTTTTCCAGAAATTTAGTGTATTGGGAAGTAATTCGCTTTCCCAACTGTAGTCTTATTTTTCTACAAAATTCTTATCAATAAAACGGTAGAGTTATCTTAATGAAGTTTAACCTGCCATTCTTTATACTATAAGGAACCTTTTATTTTCACAAAAGGCAGCCACATAAATTTTTACATCTATAATATCTTTGTAAAAAACTCTATTTTTTCTTCCTTGTACGAAGTAAAGGAAGTAATGTAATCTCGAAAAATTTCGGTTTTCAGATTTCAACGGAAATATCCATTTTGACCATTCCAGAATCCACTTTGACTAGTTTCGGCGTGAAATCTGTACGTATATACGTACGTATGTACTCGCCTAACTAAAAAACGATTAGTTCTAGGATGTTGAAATTTTGAATTTAGAACTGTTGTAAAATCTAGTTGTGCACCTCCCTTTTTCGTTGCAATCGACTGAACCAAAAGTGTCCAAAAAAAGCCCAAAATCCAAACATATTAGGATTTAGGACTTTTTTTTAACTGCAGTAATAAGCCATCATCATTTCAACGGTATATCACAAGTGGTACTTATTTTAATTGGTTCCAGAGTTATAGCCTAACGAAATTTTAATTGATGAAATATTTGGATTATATAAGGGGAAGGCACATCGGCTCGAATCAGACTTCATCTCTTTTTTTTAAATTTTAAATATATTCATTTATTAATAATTATTGATCTCTTATTGTAAGAAAAAATAATAATTCAGTAATAACAATTAAAAAAAAATATGAGAAGTTATTCATGAAATAAAATTTTACGTACTTTTTATTTAAAAAAAATATGTGTATATGAAATTTAATAGGCGCACACGAAAGTCATGTGGTCTCCAGATCAGATTTGGTGAAACATCTGATTATTCATTTTTGTTTTCATTTTGTTGATGGTACATCATCATAATTAAAAAAAATATAGTAATAGGTTAAAATATATAAGATTTACATTTATTTAAAGAGAAATAAAGGGAACTTTATCCTTATATTTCAGGTACGATTGTTGAATTAATATTTGTATAAATATTTGATGTTAATAAAAACTAATATTTTAGCAATTGTGTAACTGTCCGCTTTATTAAAGAATTGGAGGATCGTATCTCACTTTCAAATTAAATATATTTAAATGAAATGCAGCAAAAAATATGTATACGTAATTTAATAGGCGTATAAAAAAGTCATGTAGTGTCCGCATAAGAGTTTTTAAATTTAAATTTTATTAGAAAAAAATATATGTATTTAAATATGGAAGTGTTTTACCATATTTATTTAAATTTAACTTAAAATATCTGAATAAAAATGAAAATCTGAAGAATTATATTTTGCTAATTTTTGTTTACTTCAATAAAAATATTATTATAGTTACAATTTAAAAAAAATTAAAAACGTACACTATGAAAAAAACTTTTTTTCTTGAGAGAATGATAAATGGCACAAAATTAATTATTTATGCATATTTCTACACTCAAGTTTTATTTGAAAAAACCTAACATAACTTTTACAACATTGAATATTTAAGATTATTAATAATAAAACAAAATTTATAAAAATATTAACGATTTAAAATTTATATGCCCACCACTTTCAAATGTGAATATAGATAAATATTTATTTCCTAAAAAAATATAATAAAATAAAGACACGTAATTAATTCCACAAACTTGTGATCTGTCTGGATGATGGTGGGACTTGTACTTCGTCTGTAAAATGGATTCCCCACTTCTACAAAATAAAGATCCAAAAACATCATATATGTTTAATTTCAAAAAGATACCTCAAGCTATCATTTGAGAAAGGAATTTCTAATAAATAAAAGGAGGGAAACAGACATATACATAACTATGCATTACGGTTATATGTTTTTTTTCTATTTTCCTAATTTGTACGTTGCAGTCTATTCAACTAGTGAACAATAGGCAACCACCCCACAGGCCAATGAGGTGAGTTTGTTATGTATGATATGGTAAATGAGATGTAGTCATACACACTCAGGCCCATCATTTCTGAGATGTGTGGTTAATTAAAGCCCAACCACCAAAGTACACCGATATCCACTATCTAGCATTCAAATCCGTATGAATGTAATTAACCTTTATTTATTTATTTGAACATCAGAACCTTCAACTTCGTAAATCAGTTGCTAAACAACTGTTTTACGAACTGCGACGACGAGTTAACCATTAGACCAGCCCGGTGGGCAGGTTATATTTTAGTACAAATATTTTTTCTGAATTATTCATAGAGTCCTGTTATATAATTTGGTTTTATTGTTTTAACAGCCAGTATAAAGAAAATTTCTATATTTGTGTGGTTCAGTGAGGGTGTAACATTAAATATAAATTATTTGTCCAGGTATTCATTTTTTTCCTTCTCCCCCGGGCCAGATGATCCTGCAGTAAAGTATTACACAGTCCAGGGGAGTGTCCTTTAAACCCACCGGGTTGGTCTAGTGGTGAACGCGTCTTCCCGAATCACCTGATTTGGAAGTCGAGAGTTCCAGCGTTCAAGTCCTATTTTTACACGGATTTGAATACTAGATCGTGGATACCGGTGTTCTTTGGTTGTTGGGTATCAATTAACCATACATCTCCGGTATGGACGAACTGAGATTGTAAAAGACTACACTTCATTTACACTCATACATATCATCCTCATTCATCCTCAGAAGAATTGTCTAAACGGTAGTTACTGGAGGCTAAACAGGAAAAAGAAAGACTTTACTCTAACCGGCCTCCACATCTAAGCCCGCCAGTCGGATTTCAGGCCAGGTATTCATTAATCAACAACTTCCATACGGGAAGGTTAGGATTTAATCATCTACGTCACTTCGAATACTCTCTTTTTTCTGTTTAACCTCTGGAATCACCGTAAGGTATTACTTCAGAGGATGAAAGAGGATGATATGTATGCATGTAAATAACGAATGTAGTAACGTGTAAATAAAGAATGTAAATAAAGTGCAGTCCTTAAAGTGCTCAGGTTGACCATTTCTAATGTTAGTTAATTGAAACCCAACCACCAAAGAACACCAGTATCCACGATCTAATATTCAAATCCGCATAAAAGTAACTGCCTTTACTAGGATTTGAATCTTTGAACTCGCATGACTATTATAATTAAATAAAATTAAAGCGTATAAAAAATGTTATTTTGGCGTTAACTTTTTTAATAGAAAAACCTTAACATTTCACCAATTAATATAATACCCACGCATACATAAACGCGATTAAATTAAAAACCTTACTTCATAAAATAAAAAGTATATCCTTTTTAAAAAGTATTGTAGTAATTATTAAACTTAGATATTAATTACTATTATGAAAATTCACGTAAAAAAGAAAGATTAAAGGGATTTCGAAATTTTTATCGTAAAAATAATTTATATACTATATCTTTAACTTAGCAGAATTAATAATATAATTTATAAAAGAAAGGTAAGTGGAGTACGAACGCTTTAAAAAGATGTTGCATTAATTTGTCAGTCGTTGGATGGACGCTTTGAGTGAATAGGAAAAATGAAATATCATAAAGAAAGTAGGATTAAAAAGGATAAGAAGAATTGGAAAAGAAAAGAATGGAAAAAAAAGAGAATTTCAGTAGCACATAAAGCGAAATGAGTGTAGTTTTCTTTGTATATGTACAGCACACAAAAAGAAAAATGCTGTTTACAAATGAAAATTGAGAAGCACCTTCCTACCTTTCTTACTTTTACGTTATCGTGCCTCATATTTTACTTTGCTTATTCCTTTTCTTCTTTTAATTTTCTTTCTTTCTCATCATGTTCCACTACGTGAATCAAAATTATGAAAGTTTGCTGGGTGACGGACTGGCTCCAATCCCTTTGAAAATCTTCACTAATAGCTTGAATTATGTATGTGAAACCTTCTGCTGCGCTGTTTCTTACGCTAATTACAAAGCAAAGCCCTCGTACCTCTAACTCTTCTTCCATTTCCTCTTCATCCTAACCGTTGCTGCATCATTCCTCTTCTAATCCCCACCTACTTCTTTACCTATACTCTCGCTTCAGGGTAGCAGCTACGATGAATTTAATTTGAGCCTGCTTGAAGCGTTCGCTATAGAGTAGCGTACACCTAGCATTACATAATCTACATTATAAGACATCAACTACCCTCTCTTTGTAAAGTAAAAATACAAAACGCTTTCCTCAATTCAAACCTTGAGTCATTCAAAACTTCAATACACAAATATACTCATAATGGTAGGCATTGTGTATGTGTGTGTGTGTGTGTATGTTGTATAATTTATAAACAAACACTACGGAATACATCTGTTACGATCGTTTTTTAACAACGTTATGTACGTCTAAAAATAAAATCAAAAATTAATAGCAACGATTTGTTGTAAATCAAAAATTAAGCGTAAAAAAGTTTTATTCAATTAAGTTTTAACGTTTATTCCTTAAAGAATTAAATCTCTAGATATAAATATATTAAATATACAGAATATTTTTGAACAGCTGGTGTTACTGTTAGCATTTACATAATGCAACCATCTTTACTAACTACCCTTTTAATCTAATAACTTATTTAAACTTCCTATATAACACTGACCTTAAAAAAAAAAAAAACCAACAAATCTAATATTAACACGAAGGGGATATTCTTCTTCTTTAGCAGTTACGGCTCAAGGCTGTTTACTGCAACCCAAAACGCCATCGGTATCTATTGTAAGAATCTTCATCTCACAAACCTCGCTTTCCCATAGCGGTCACATCACTCATCCAGCCACTCCTTGGTCGATTCTTTTTTCTCTTTCTAGCAGAAAGCGAGGAACAAATTTTCTGAGGTATCCGACTCTCTTTCATTTATGTCAGATGACCATACCACATCAGTTGTCTTTCTTCCACTTTATTAAAAGTAATTTTCTGTTCATTTTCTATAAGATATCGTCATTTCTTACTCTGTTTAAGATAATCCGTTGATAAGTTAAATTATCCTCCAAAGACTCTCTCCATAGAGATTGTTCTATTTTTAAATCTTGGAGTGAAGTCCATACTTCGGATCCGTATGTGGAACAGCTTTCAACTAAAGAGCTGAGGATTCTTTTCATTTTATTATTTAATATCCGAGCATTCCATAAAATAGTATTTAATCGATGGATTAAGCCGTTGCTTGATGAAAAGCCATAGTTACAAAAGAAAATTAATAAACCAACATGTTATGATTTTTTTATGTTATGTGAAAATCACATAACAGCTGTTTTCAGTACCCAGTACCTGCCACAGGTGTTACGAACAGAATAGAATTCTAAAGTTCAATTTGTTTTAGAATTCTGTTTGCAACACTAGAGAATGGTACTGTGTACCTGAAACAGCTGTTGTGATATTTAAATAATATTGAGAAAATCACATAACATATTGGTTTATTTTATTTTGTTAAAGCAAATTGAGCTTTAGTATTCTGCTTGTATCCTTTTTGTTAAAAAGCTTGGTGATCATTCTACTTTTACCAAATTTTTCCAAAATATTAATATTTGCCTTTCCATCTGATGTTAGACTAGTACCCAGATATTTAAACTCACCAACTAATTTTATTTTTATTTTTTTTATAACAATATCCTATACCTACAACTACCATATATTTTGTTTAAATTCACCAGTCTAGTGACTGGAGGTGAATTTTGAAGATGTAACATAATCTTTACTATGCTTTCTTATCATGTGCTGCTAATCTTTATAATCTTGCTCAACCTCAGCCGGCAAAACTTGGTCATCCACAATCATAGTTATATATATATAACTAATCTTAACTATATATATATATTATATATTATATTATATATTATATATTATATTATATTATATATTATATTATATAATATTTAATTATATATTATATATTATTATATATATATTATATATTATATAAACTAACATATTTTTTAATGATGAGAAATGTTATAATTAATAACACATAAATATGACAACAAAAATAGCCCTTAATAATTACTATGAATAGTGGTTTTCCAATTTAACAATAAAATTAAATAGAACACTACATGTAAAGGCCAACAATTTATTACATGAAAATTGTAGGTAGTAGTTATATAATTAAATTTTAAAAGGTGCATATTATAACAGAAAGAGAAACAGACTAGAATTATAATTGCAATAATATATGTAGAAAATAAAAATTAGTGGTAATAATAATAATACTATTGTCTTACATCAGCTATTAAATCAACGGAAACTACTGAATTAAACATGAGAAACCATCGAGGAAAAACATTTTAACGACAAAGCATATTAATGTAAAACATCACCTTACTATAATCTGCCGGAATTTTACAAAATTATTCGTTATGCTTCCAGAGTAAAATTCAACTAAAAAATATTAAAGACAAAATGTGAAAACTTTTCTTGAAATTTTTATTTACTACTCTGGACCTTATATTGAAGCCTGACATATATAAAACACTTCTACAGGTATTGAAACATTGTTCTCACAATCTACAAAGGAAAATATTTCATTTCCTTTCGGCATTTCAATAACAATCTACAACAACTTTTCATACGATACGTATATACATTTGTTAATAAAAATTCGAATAATAAAACGTTTTCTCCTTCAGAGAAAATCACTGAATCACTGCGCATCGACAATGTACTGTATATCATGACAGTACAGACCCTATTCCAAGTCAAGTTTAAGCTAACTACGTTAAAGTTCCTTTGTTCCCGATGTATTTTAATCGTTAGGAATCGATTAACAACACTTTTCAGGATTATTTGCGACTATTAAATTGTAATTGGTCTTAAAGCACATAGAGACAGTGTAACCTAGAAATAATAATAAAAAAGTAAAAAAAGTTGTTTTACAAAATCGTACAACTTCATACATGTTCATAAATTATCTGCAATTAAGAAGGTAGTTTCTGGTGAGACCGCAACGCTCTAACGATGAAAATAACGATAAAAGAAGTTAGTGATTACGAAGACACTAATTTTATTTTTTTTTATTTTGGCCATACAGGGACTGAAATAATATTTTTACTTTACTGCAGATGATATAATCTTATCAGAGGATCGTAATCTTATCCTACGAATCAAAATTTCGTATAATTTTATCAGAATTTCAAAATATTATATATTAATGAAAATATATCAGTTTCATAGATCAATAATAGATATATACATTAAAAAATATTTTTAAGTAGAAAAATTAGCGTAAATATTAAATAAAAATTATTAAATAAAAAAATATTAAAATAAATAATATATAAATAAAATTATTATTAGAAAAATAATAATCAACATACCTTTGCTCTGTCCAGTGACTTTATCGCGTAATACGTTTATTTGATGGACACGGCCGAACTCTGAAAACATTTTTGTCAAATCATTTTCATCCATTGTACGAGGAATTTGGCCAACGAACATTTTAATGTTATCTGGGTCCGGCTGGTCCTGGCAGTTCATTTTCCTATAACAAAAATACAAAAAATTTATAATTATTCAATTATATATAGTAATTTATATATATAACATTTAAAAAAATTAAATAACAAATATTACAATAATCTCCGGTTGTAATGGGGTTACTAGTAAACATGGTGAACCGCGGGTGTGAGACCGACAGTAAAGGAAAGTTTATTGCATTGTATCGTAATCTTTAACCATACGGGTTAGATTAATCAACAATAGATGTTAAAATATTGTAAAACGTGATAAATATAAAACGATTATCCTTACCTTCTCGAATTATTGGCAAGGAGTTCGATGATAACTTAACTAACTTTTCTTGTTTGTTATATTTTTAAGTAGACATATTTGTTTATTTTGTATTTCTATTGATGATTTTATCTTTTAAATAGGGATAGATGATGCTCTTAAGAATACGAAAATAAAAAATTATTTTAAGTACATACATGAAAATGGAAAACACATCTAAATTATGAAGGAAACTATACACAAACGATTAAACAATATAAAAAATAATAAAAATAATGGGAGTTAAAAATCTCAGTTTATTAATTTTTTAAATAATCTGATATTTCTTGTTGTTTAACATTTCTGGGATGTTTTTCTAAAAAATACACGTTTAATAGAGCTATCTCAGGAAGTTTTCCACACGCCGTACATTATTTTGACCTTACAATTAGGCAATTGTCACATCTAAAGCTTCCTTTGAAAGTTTCTTCAGCTGTCAGAGTTCCTTTATTTAATTTTTTTTTTTCAGGAGATTTACTCACATCTATTTTATCCGAATCTTCGGAAGTAATGTAAACCACGGAATTATTATGTGCGTTTATTGCATTTGCAAGTTGGAAATGATAAATATTTTAAATAGTAAGGGATGAAACAAAAATAAAATTTCTCATATCTTGATAAAATTTCACGTACGAAAACCAATTTACACCTGTATTTATAAAAATTTCAGTCTATAAGCTGAACTTCATTTTTATGGGAAAGGGGTTTTGAATGATTCATGAAGAGAGGTTCTCCGAATAAATTACGTTTAAATTATTGCATGATTGTAATAAATAATATTTAAATATAAAATCTTTTACTTCAGAGATGCAGTAATAACAGAAGCACGCTAATTCATTTTTTTATTATTTATCTAATACCACATTCTGTTTATATAAACTGTGAATAAAGTACTTTTAATAATTGTATTAACGTGAGTCTTTATTTAAGTTTGTTCCATAGTTTTAGCAAAAAGTAATACAGCCGGAACTAAGTGCAATGTGGGAAAAACTTGTCAGTGATAAAAAATTAAGACATTTAAAAAAAATGCCAAGTCGCGAAATGAATTCAGGTAAAGCGTGTTGAGCTAAGTCAGAGAAATACCAAATGGGAACATAAAAACTGATTAATGGAATGCTTATTTCCCGTTTTTCTAATCATTCGTAAGAAATAAAACTTAAAGATGTCATAAAATATCATTAACTGCCGGAGTACAAAACAGATCACAGTCAGGAGAGCTCAGTAGAGATCCAGAACTGGCTAGGACCGCTCAATATCTGCAGTATACTGTCCTCTTCGACACTTGGTGACTGTTGCCACTTTCTATGACTTCTTACCAACTCTTGGTTCACGTTTAATCGTAGGCGGCGCTTGGAAGGCTAAGCATCCTTTCTGGGGATCCGAGTAAAACTGTGGAGAAGTAATTTACATACAGCTAAATTATTCGTTATTTCCTTATCTTTAAATGTAGTGTGTAATAAAAAAAAGCATCCAGTACTTTTAAGTAGTATTTTTTTAACGTCAATACAAGAAAGAAAGTTCCTATAAACATATGAGCAATATCAACTATTCGAGTGATGTTGACTGACGTAGAGGGGAAGGTAAAAACTGGCAAGAAATTATTTTTTAATTTTGAGCATACACTTACAATAAAATGAAATAATTATTAAATTAAAAAACACGATGGCAAAAAGAAACATTGCTCTTTAAAATAGGACAATTACTAATATAGCATAATTAAAGAGCGTGCGGATGACAATTTTGTATATAGTAATTGTTTATAGTATAATCTTTTTTTCAAATTTAAAAAATATATTTAAACACACCCACACACACCTATATATATATAATATGGTACTCGCGGTAACGTAAGGATTCCAAGGCTGGGTCAGAATGGATCCGAATTTTGAAATTCGGAAGATTGGTTGTGACGATATAACTATATTTCTGAACTACTGTGATCTGTTAAATCGAGAATATACCTGAAGCAAGCAAAATTTAGCCTTCTCAACCTAACAAATAATACCCTTTTAATTTTGAAAATTGGACGATTGTTTGCAGAGATATATTACATCTCCATCTTCACACGAGGTGCTCGGATCACTTCACCACTCTAGCTTCACTCTCAGTCCCCACAGGAAGCCCATTATTTTTAAATAGAATCTTTTAAGTCTGTTTAATATTATTTTATTTAACATAAATTTAATTTTATTATTTTTGTAATATTATTCCATTCGACTGATTCGAATCTTTCAGTTCAAACCCAGCTCACACAGTGGTAGAGGCTCAGAGTTCACAGTTCATTAATTCAATTCATTAAAGTTTGTGCTTCAGCCTGTAAATCACCAACACTACACATATATCTATACAGTCAACGTCACTCCCGGTAACGTAAGGATTCCTATGCGGGGTCATACATCTAAATCGGTTCAGCCATTGAGCTGCCACTGTGGAACAAACATACATATATACACCCTAAATACATTACACTCATTTTTGGGCAGTTGTGTAATTACATAATAGCTACTGTAGTTTGGTTGTTTGAAATTAGATTTTTAAAACTATTTAAGTTTATTCACAATGAAACGCTTAAAAATATCACTTACTAATAAAGAATTACTTCTTAAAAGTTAGGGGCTCACTTGAAAAGATGACCATAATTTTGAAATTTATGAACATAAAAGTTTTATAAACATAAATTTCGTAGCGAATATTAAATTAAAGTGAAATTCAAAATTTCAATAAAATAACTCTGAAAACAACTAAAAATAAAATAACTCAAAAGAACAACTAAAAAAGTTGTTTTTGGTATTATGTTTAAATGAAAATCTTTCTTATAGTGATCATATAAACCCACTATCGAAATATTGAACGAATTAATTTATATATTATTAGAGAATTAATATTTGTTAAACCAACATAAAAAACCACATTTATACAAAGACCACAGATTTTTTCGTTTTTGCCCCTTAAAATCTCACTGCATGAGCTGGGATTGAGGTATATGTTCTTCCACGTTTTTTTTATGATGACGTTTACTCTTTTGAACAAAAGTTATTTTTTTTTTATTAATCGAAATTTTATCAAAAAGAATTATTCAAATACTGCAGTTTGGTTTTTTTTTTTAAATGATGGCTTTCTAAGTGTGCTGATAACTAGCTCTCAATTGAGGTTATGAATGTACCATGTTAATAATAAGTATCGACGTATCTACATCTATATTTTAATACTAATTGAATTGGTATGGAACTAAATTTAGCTATACCCCAGAGAGATATGAGAGTTCTCATTGTGATATATATTGTGCTGTGTACGTATCGATTAATAAACGATTCGCAATATGTTATTAATTATAGTTGTTATTTGAAAATTATCTATTTATTCTCTTTGACCACTACAGGCTACAAATAAAAACTACTGGCGCCCAATTACAGTAACCGTTTTCCTCTTTTTCTTTTTATTAATATATTCTGAAGCGTGTAAAAATTGGTGAGCCCAACAAACAAAAATAGTATATATTATAGAACTAATAAATAAAAAATAAAAAAAACGCTTTTAATCTACGTGATGCCTTTTTCTGTTTCGTTTTCTATCGTCCATATTTCACTGTTTGATGAGATTCCTGATAAATTTTTTATCTAATGATGCCATATAGTTAAAAAAAAATTTAATTTTAAATATATAATAATATTTTCATAATGCATTATTTACATATGTTCTCGTTGGAGTTATTGTTGGATTAGGCCAGCAGAGATTGAAAAAAAAGTGATTAAATTGAATTTTTAATGATTGTTAGAGATACGTTTTTCTCAAGATTAATAAAACATTCTTAGTATAAAAAATACACATTTTGGTAGATATTTAATTAATAGTTATACCAAGCAGAGGTAAAACATTTTTCCTAATTAACCGCTTTTAAAAAAAAAAAACGGTATTTTCGGAAACGACTTTTCCACTTCTGTACACATCTATTTTAACAATAATCTGCCCTGAAGAAAATAAGAAAAACGTTAATTTAATAAATAGATGGTAAAAATAATGATTAAATAAAAAGACTTTAAATCAAAAACTGTTACAGTATATTCAGTTCTAAGTTACAACCCTTTTAGTAGCATTTGTATGTTTATTTAGCTGACTTTATCAATTACTTTCGTTAAATTACACAACCTAGAAATTTTTAATTTCGCATGCAAATTGTGTGGCGTTATCTTTTCTATTCAGAAATAAAGTAAATACTTTAAAAGATTTTTCAAAAGCGTTGTAACAGTTTAAGTACTCTTTATCAAACCGCTGAAGTAGATTCAAACGCTATATCTATGTAATAACTAAATAATTCAGTAACTGATGTAAAAATAAAAACTAGTGTCAGCGTGAAAAGAGACCAAAGTAAATGTTTCCCAAAAGTTGATCTAAATAAATGAAATCTAGAAAAAAAATTTTCTGAACTGACCTAGAAATAGATTGAATAGAGTATTTGATAAAACTCATTATTCAGTTCATACCAATATGAGCAAATATTATGTTTATAATATATTATTATATTACTATAATATTTATAGTAATATAACAGCAAAATTAGCAAAACTCGGAATAATTACTTATAACTTGAATCTAAATAATTTTATTATCATTTAAGTATGAATTTATTTAGGTAAATCTATTAATGTGTAAAAGATTTTTATTTTATTTCAAAAATAAAAAAATAAACATTTTTCGAAACTCGTAAAAAAAATGCATCTATATTTTAATAAAATTTCATTTTATCAAGTACTTACTTGTTTTTCTGCTGAATTTATTCAATTTATCAGTTCATTTTGTATTTAAAAATAAATTATAAATTTAAAAAAAATAAATCTCATTACATAATAATCAACCCAAAAAATATTGAAAATTAATGAAAAATTAATAATATTAATATTTCAACTTTTAACACAGACACATCCAGTAATGTATTTATATAGAATAATGGGTATATTTCCTTCGAGTATTATTATTATTATTATTATTATATGACAACAATATTTCGTGTGATATAATGTAATTTAAATTTCATAACCTTTATCATTATTATTTAACAAAGAAGGTCTACATGTAAAATGTGACAATACTAGTTACATAGAAATTTGTTTATAAAATAAGGTAATAAAAGATGATGGAAATTAAACAGAAAAGACAGAAAGACGAAGAAGGGAAGAAGAAGGATGAATATATAAGAGAGAATATAGGAAAGAGGTGTTGGAGGGGAAGACAGTATTGTTAGCATATACAAGATAATAACCATCGTAAAGCCGACGAAATAACAATTAACTGAGCTATAAAACAAGCAAACAAGCGTGCAAGCTACGAAAACCCCCTCTCATTCAAAAACATTTGATATTAGCTGAGATTCAACAATATCCCGACAACGAACGAAGAAGTTTGAATGTCGGGAGGCAGTTCCTTATTCTATTCGAATTTTGCCGCCTGCTATTCGTTGATATAACCCCTTTTCTTCTTTATTTTTGACCTTGCTAAATTAAGAAAGATATTATGATGGAAAACTACATCGGTCGCGTAAAATAATAACTTGAATGGACCGACAATAAAATATCAACGAGTTTTTCTCCTCGTTTTTGCCCTACCACTCGTTCCGCTTTCATTTATTTTATTTTTACAACAATAATACCGACCCTGTTAATGAGCCAATCCCCTAAGCAAACTGTCGCCATCCCCATACTTTGCATTATCAACCAACCACCCCTGTTGTTTTTACATTTTACCCCTTATTTCAACCCTCAGTTGAATAAACTTATTACTTAAAGAAAACTTCTTTTATTCCTTTTTATATACAATTTTTATGTTTTTTTATTTCTTAAAAAAGTTTTTACCTCTTCATTTAATTTTTTATATTATTCACAATCTACTTATAAGTTATATAATTTTCAACGGATTTAACTTTATTTTATTTAAGCATTTCATAAATTGATTTAAATTTTTAGACGTTTATGTCATTAATTAATTAATATTCTTCTTTCAGCTAAACTAAATTGTAATTATTAATAAATAAAGCTTAAAAAAATTTGAAGAAATATTTGTACTGGCTAAAAGGAAGACTTTTAATAAAGAATTCATTAGGTATGTGCTATGAATTTCTGTACGTGTACAGAAACAAACTAAAATTTATTATCTTAACACACGTGTTTTATTTTTTTATTTAAAATTTTAAAGAGCTAAAATAACGACCAAAAATGTAAGCAAATGTTTTATTAAAACATGAACACAAAAAACTAATACATTAAGTTTCAGCACTATTGATGAATTTGATTCTTTATTTTAACTCTAAAAATAAAAATTACAAGCAAAGGAGAATAAACCTAAAAAGAAGATTCATTATTTATGAAAAATAAAAATGGAAAATCTTACGAATAAATATGCTCATAACAAATTATATTACCATTAACGCGCGCGCGCGCACACACAAGAAGCAAGAATGCAATTTTTCTAAAACAAAATTAATCTGATCCAATTGTAACCGTAAAGGGTATCTACAATAAAAAAGAGAAAAAATATTTCCGATATTTATTTAGAAGTTATTCTAGCAGACTAAAAAGAAAATTAATGATTTATTGTGGTTACCCATCACAACAATGTTGGGTTTATTTTCCTTATAATGCCGCGAAACTTACTTAATCAAAGGTAGTATTATTACCGTTGCATATCAATTACTTATTGCGCATACAGATAATCAGAAGACAGGCAAAATCGATGTATTGGAATGCTGGTGCAGCCCAGAAAACCTAACGGCAAAGATCGATTAATATATGTAGTATGAGAACAGATGGCATTGTGATTGTGAGTGGAGCGTGCGAGTGCACACACACGTGTGCACACGTATGCGTATTTAAAGGCATATAGGAAGCTATTAATAATAAACTATAAATAGAACAAAACAATGAAAAGAAATAAAATAATATATTGTGTTGTGTGGCATAACCAGGATGGTTTTAGGGAAGCCGAAGTGAAACAAATATTATTCTCATAAATGAAATAAACATTTTTAAGAAAATAGGCACTTCATGTCAAGCTAACAAGAGGGAAATGATGAAGTGAAGTAGTTTTCCGTTGTCTTCTTTACTGAGATAACAGACAGTTCCATCAAAATGGAATTGATATTCAGCATTACAAATGATACCTTCATTGTTTTCCCTACTAGGCTGCGTATTTAAGATCATTACTTTCAGAGAAAGCAATCCTGACTGGTACCTCTTTTACCTTAGACGCTTTACATGCGTCATAGACATTAGAGAGACTGTGACTGAATGTTAAGGAAGAACATAATTTACCCCCTTCCTAATGTGAAACAATTGGTAAACACACTTCTTTATGTAGGGAATTGTAAAGTGTAAGAATTTGAAAAAAAAATTATTCAGTGTGAAAATATAATTTTGTTTTCTTATAGAAATAAAATACATGCATGATATTCAACAATTGGAACACTGTAATTCATATCTAAGTCATGTGAAAATATTATTTTCTTTTCCTTATAAAGCAGTATACTTGCATAGTGTTGGTTTCTAGACAGTAATCGTATTTTATACAGGTGTTAAAACGTTCTGCTTTTAGGATACCGCCGTAAGCGTTATTGTACTGAGTTTAGCATCTAACTCCCTATTCTTATAGGCACTAAGCAATACAATTCTAGTAGGAGTGGGATATTCCATGCAACTTAAATATTTATTTCGGGAATAATTATTATATGTTAATGTAATATTTATTATAAATTAATAAAAAAAAAAAAATTCTTTAAGAAAACATTACATGTAATAATAATAAATATTTTGAAAAAATATATATAGAATTAGATTTTTCTATAAAATCACTAAGAAAGCATATATTGTAAGAAAACTGTTATGTAAACACTTTAAAAATTTAGACATTGATTCATACTTTAAAAATAAGAGAATTTAAATAAATCTCTTCCGAATTACTGATTTATTGATAAGAAGAAGACATATCCAAATTCTTGATGGAATAGTAATGAAATAATTCATAATAAACTTTACACCCGACAATATTACATATCTTAAAAAGTGTGAAAAATTTCTATAAACAATTTTATAAGAAAAAGTTGTTTTTTTAGAGATAAAAAAATTGCAAGGCTTTGACAAGGAAAGGTGATTAATGACAATAAATTTTATAAAAACCTATCTTTCCATTACTCAAAATCCCCTATCTCCATTGTCCTGACCCTTAAAATATTAATTATCAATAAACGTAACATATCTTCAAGCAAATTTTATCAGATAGAAATTATATTTATTTTAAAACACTCGTCCATTAAATACGTTTTTATTTTTAATTTAATTTTTCCTAAATCTTAAAAAAATAAATAAATTATGATAAAATTATATATCATTGTACCTATATTATAAAAATACATATAGAATTGTTAATTTTATCATTTTATAGAAGGCGAGGAAACAATTTAATAATTCGGAGAAATGAAAATTTTTAGTAATTTTTTTCAGTTCTACAAAAGATATGACCATTAAAATTTGCTATATATGTGAGCTTTAACTTTTACTTTTATAAAGAAAATCTTGGTGTAACTAACAGAATTGAATATCATTTGCATTATGAAGAACTTGGTATTTTGATTTAGCTTAATTATGAAAATAATGAAAAACCACTTCACTCCTCATCCCCCTAATAATCCTTCCTTTGTATGGCTGTTATCTTGGAAATAAGTATACCATTTTCTTGAGAAATAATTGTATCATATCTGTTCACTAATAACTGTTGATTTGTAGCATTCAAAGTACATTAAAATCTTCTTTTTTTTGTTGAAGTTTTTAATAATATAATTTTTGTTTTCTAGGGACAAACAATAAATAGTATGTATAGTGTGATCTATTAATATAAAAGTATTAAAATATGATGCATTAAATATGCATCAGGAAATTATTTACTCAAATTTTACCATTAAAATAATTAAATAAATTGTAAATTAAAATTAAAAATCTAACATTTAAATTGAAAACTGCTTTTAAAAAAGTTATAATAATAAATAAATAAAATTTATTCAAGCAATAAAAATACTGAAGTAAAATGGGCACTACGTTTTTCATTACATTAAGAGTTTCCATATTTCTACTAAAAAAATCTTATGTTGCAAGATTTATAAGTTTCATAATCTTTTTATAACTATGACATTATCTTTTTAAGTTTCAGAAAAGTGAAGAAAAGTTTTTATCACGACTTTCTGGAAGAATCAAGTTATGAATATATTATAATAATAATAACAGCAATAAAATGATGATAATAATAATAACAATAAAAAATACAGTTAAAAATATTAAATTATTCAAGTAAAAAGTTTAAAAATTTCGAGTACCTTAGTCCTATGTTATTTCTAACATCATATTATTTTTATGATAATTGTATTTTTACAGCAACCAAGAATAATGGTCGTTATCATTAATTCTGTAATAAAATCTAAGTTCATATTAGTAAAAGTTTTGTAAATTGTTATTTTTAATAAGAATCAATAAAAATAGTAATAATATTTTTATTGTTATATTAATTTTATTATTTTAACTATTTCTAAGAATTTACAGGTTTATTATAATTAAAATGCATATGAAAACTTTTGTTATTTTCATTATAAACCCTTGGTGATAGTTAAGGTAATGTTATCCATTAAAAATTACAATGCATACTAGCTATTCTACATAGTTAAATGTTAAATGTAATAGCTCAAAGTTTATCTACTGCAATAAAAATATCTTTTAAGTGCATTAGAGAGAAATGTTTACTGCAAAAAAAAAGTTATTAAAAAAAAATTGTTCAGTTTTACGGGTAAAATTTATTTATGAATTCTAACACGTTCATTATTTTCAAGACCGGTCGCTCACATTGCCGCCGACGCGCCATCTACCTCTGGGACCGACCGGTCTTAAGTTGGCTCGTGATATTCTGGTGCCAGTATGGCGAAAAGCATGGCAGTTCGTCCTAGCTATGGCATTGTTCATTCGAGTATGAAGTGTACTACTAATATATGATTAGTTTTATATATTTCGTTATTCTTGCAAGTAATTTTTACGCTCGCTTTCGCGTTTAATTAACCGTATTCCTCACTCGTTGTTTTTTATGTTTATTTAAATTATGATTTTTTTCATAAATGGTTATATAATCGTTATTATATAATTATTATAAAAGAAAAAATGAGTGACGTTCCGGGATTTCGCGTGCAAAAATTCGCTGTGTCCAGAAAAAATTATTTGGGTTCAGATTCCGATATACAAGATTGCCTGGACTATGAAGATAGTGATTCTGAATTTGATTTATCAGACACTGATAATTCAGTTGTTGAAGATTCATGTCAGTTCGAAATAACAGATGAGGCAAAGATAAACACAGAAAATATTTCCGATATTTCTCATAGTATTACACAGAAAATGGTGAAAACAAGTAAATCTGGAAAGTGACACTAGTGCTACTCCCAACAGAAACTGCAACTTGTTTACCTACAGGTTATATAAACTGACAATTGTTGGTTCTTTGTAAATCGAACAATTTAATCGAAAATTAAATAGTATATTCTCAAAAAAAAAAGACTATATTTTTTTCTTAAACAGATAACAAATAGATAAAAATCTTAACAAATAAAATAGATCATAAATTTAATAATCATAATAAATAATGGTGATTTTATTTTTTTACTAGCCGGTCGGTGCTCGCTTTGCTTGCTCAACCATTTATAAATGCATATATATACACAATTAATATTAAATTGATACATAAATTGATATATAACATTAATGGTTAATTAATTTGGTTTAATAGTGCTAAAAATAGATACCGCAGTCTCAAAGAAACGTTAACTTCCAACTTGCAGCATCAAGAATCACGCTTCTAACTTGCCCCGCTCAAAATTTTTCAATCTTAAATTGAGCGAAATTTAAGAACGACTCAACCAATCCACAGTAAAAGAGTTTATATATATGTAAGGAAACCAAAATTTAAGTGAATGATATTGTCGTACTCTTCATATACGAATAAGTGAAGAAAATTCGTTTTCACCCCTCCCACTCCGACTATGCTTCCGAAAGTAATACCGTAAGTTTCTTCGAGAAGGCAGTAAAAATATTAGTAATATTAAATAATAAAAAAGAATATAACATACGCACGCGCATTCACATACGCAATATTAATTTAAAAGAAACACATGAGATAACTTTTTAATAGCGATCTAAAAAAAGTGATCTAGGTAGTTTTCAATTTAAAATAATTAGAAATTACGTTCATCTATTATTAAATTAATTTGTTTTTTTAAAAAGTTAATGAGTTAGACATAATCTAAAGACTGCTAGAATATATGAATCGATAAAAATCATGTAACATTGAGAATAATTATGATGAGGATGATATCTTCATTCACATCACTTGTTGATAGTACCTTCTATCAAGTTGATATAGGAAGGGCGCACAACTGTTAAAAGTTCCTTTCTGAATCTAGCCAGAAAAGATTTTTTTTAAATACAAAAGAAAGAAGTTAATTCTAAAAAGTAATTACGCAAGCAGAAAATTATTTATAAAAATTGCATCTAATTTTTTTTTTTTTATTAAAATAATTAAATTTTTTTTTAGCAGGATGATGAATGATTGTTTTGGTGATTGGAGAACCACTGAAATCTCGAGCCGTACAAATGAAAAAACTACTGTAGGATTATTAAAACCTTTCGTTATTGAAACGTTGATATGTTTCGAAGTATGTAATGCTTCGTAAAGTTAATTACGTAATAATGATAAAATCAGTGTTAAATCTTATACTTACATCTTTAAGTATTATTATAAGAGGCAGTATATTCTTGAGAGCTTATCTGATTTCTTGGTTGGCAGAAGTAAGCAAAATACATCGTGAAGGTAGTTCTAAACGTTTTTTAGTTAGCTGATGAACGAATGAATCATACCCAAATTTTCTTTGTTTCTTTGAAGGAAAGAAATAGCCGAACCCGCAATTCTTTTATAATTATTAAATTAAACGTTAACAATTTAAATAAAATAAACCTAACGTTTTGCAATATTTCATTTATGAAATTTACTGATACTGCTGAGCAATATAGAGGAAATGTTTTAATGGTAGTATGAGAATAAAGGAATTACGGATTTTGGCACAGTTTTAACTTGCCAACAGGCAAAATGCTGGTAAAAACCGATGCTGGCAACTTTAAGCTACTTCCTCAGGCGGTAATTGTTTCCGAAAACTTGCCGAATAAAGGGTGGAAAATTTAAGGAAGAGACAGAGTTAGTAAATGTGGCGCCGTTCCAAAAGTGGAAAAATATCACTTTAACATCTTACTGAAAGCAAAAACACATTTGCTACTTATTTTAAATTTGTTATATTTTAATTTTCTGTATAAAATTGCAGAAAGATGCGACGAATTGAAATCATAAATTTATGTAGTTGATATTAAAATTTATACAATTTAAAAGATACAACTGAATATTTCTGTTAACGGAATCAATGTTAACGAAAGTAAATCTATTTCTTAATGCCATAGATTCGTATGATTGTAATCTACAGAAAATTCTTATAACCGTAAGAATTTTCTAAAATTCATTAAACTATTATTATACAATGATTAACTGCTATAATTAAAAACAAAAATGTATGGATCAACAAAAAACAGGTTATTGTCGCCCGAAAAATCAAAAACAAAAAATCCATTAGAAATTAAGTTAAAAAATAATTACTTAAGCTGAATAATCGGTAGTCATAAAATCACATAAACCAGATTTTAGAAGTAGAGTGATACAGAAAGACGGAAACCATAATGAGAGGTGGTATAATGACCCCAAAAACTGAAGAATGAATAAAGTCAAAATAGGTTTTTTCCATTAATGAAAAATAAATTACTAAAAATAGTTATAGCACAATTATAAAAAAGCAAAAAGTAACTAAATGTTAATTTTACGTATTAGAGGATACGTAACCCAGGAGGTATAAAGGGCTAAAACAAAACATGAGTAAAGTAACAGCAAATACTGTATAGTTCAAAAAGAAGTCAACTGACTTGAAAATTTGTAAATTTTATCCATTTTGGCTACATTATTACTTAAAGTAAGCCAAATTTGTGTGCTAGTTACAATAAATTGAAGTTTCTATTAATTACAGATGAAGGTAATATTAGGGATTGAATTAAACCGTTTAATTTCATTTGGAATTGTTTCATCTACAAAACTGAGATAAAATTCACCAAGCGGTTGAAAATAAAGTAATAATAACAAAAAATAAAAAAGGAAAGCTGCCAACTTATAATACAGGATTGTCTGTAACAGTATAATAAAATTATATGAAACAAGTATAGAAAACTATTCAGTGCTTTTTGGGTTGCCATCCCAATTAAGGGCAACCCAACTAGATTAATTAACATCTTTTCATCAGTACGAAACTAGGACTTAATATTCAAGTAATTATCATTTATTCCCACTGCTTATTGTTGAAGCATTTCATATTTTCCATATGTGTTTCCTCTTATTTTCCATTTACACACAATTCCCATTATCATTATACTCTTCATGTAGAAGCATAATGCATATAATAAAACAATTTCAAATAGTACCTAAAATATTAATAGATTTTAAACCATGATTAAATCGGGTATGAATTTATTAAAGCGCATTCCATTATAATCACCATATTAGATTATCTCAAACATTTTAGAAGAAAGAATCCTGGAAAATTGAAAAGTATGAAGTAGTTATATTATAAAACCAACGGGGTAACTAAGGTTAAATGATTCTTTTTCTTTTCCAGTTTAGCCTCCAGGGAATTACCGTTCAGATATTACTTCAGAGGATGATATGTAGGAGTGTAGTCTTGTACAGTCTCAGTTCGACCACTCCTGAGATGTGCGGTTAACTGAAACCCAACCACTAAAGAACACCGGTATCCAAGAGCTACTATTCAAATCCATATAAAAGAAACTGCCAAACTCTCGACTTCCAAATCAGCTGATTTTGGGAAGATGCGTTCACCACTAGACTAACCTGGTGGGATAAGAGGTTAAATGATTCTGGGTACAATTTCTTGCACCCTGTTGTGTTGACCGTAACAGCTGTACTAAATAAAATTTTAAAACTAAAGATAATTTGTATCAGTCTAGCACCGAATACATGAAATATAATAATTTTACTAAAAAAAAAAAATTAGGCATACTAATGAACTCATAACGTTGTGTAATTTATACTTTGTAAACCACATTACGTCAGGTTTTTAAAAAATTTAAATACATAACTCATTAACTCATAATACGAGGAGTGTGAGAAAAGTAATGAGAGTGACTGACTTTCTACTTATCAAAGTTTTAATTTTTTTTTATTTTTCCACTTGTCTGCAATGTCTGGTCTCACCTCAGCCTTTCAAGGACACCTTTGTAAAACACTTGGTTGACAGTTTGTCCTGGAGGAACAAATTCTTTATGCACGATACCTCTATTGCCAAAAAAGCAAATCAGCATGGTTTTGATCTTTGATTTGCTCATTCAACATTTTTTCGGTCGAAAAGATAAAGAGTGCGCCACTCTTCGCTTTGCCGCTTTGTTTCAGGATCGTACTCAAATACCCCGGATTCGTCACCTGTGATCACACAATTGAAGAATTATTGGTCATTGTCAATCCTCTCAAGAAGATCAACGTACACGTTTCTTCGATTGTCCTTCTGTTCCGTTGTGATGTTTTTCAGCACCAATTACGCACTAACCTTTCGCATGTCCAAATCGTCTGTCAAAATTTGATGTACGGTGAAAGTGTTTAAATTTAACTGTACTCATGATCCTTATTGTTAAACGACAGTCTGATCTCACAAGAACCCTCACACGCTCAACGTTTTCATCAGATTTTGAAGTTGAAGGTCTCCCTGAGCGAGGTTGATCTTCGTGTTGATCAACGTGTTCTCGGCCTTCCAAAAATTATTTTTTCCAGCGGAAAACTTGTGCTCTTGATAAGCAATGTTCCCCATAGGCCTGTTTTAACTTTTCAAAGGTCACATTCACGGATTCCCCAAGTTTAACACAAAACTTGATTGCATAACGTTGCTCTAAATTCCAATGCTCCATTTTCGTAACACACAACAAAAACACAAGTTCACTGATGGCACTGATAAAAATAATGTGTTAGCTGAACGAAGTTGAAACTCGTACTGAGCATGCGGAAGGGATGAAAAATCCGGTCTAGCTCAGACCGATAGACACAGCGTTGCCAGATCGCTCGCAGTGTTACCAATTTCATTACTTTTCTCACGCAACTCGTAACTCATTAGTTATTATTTTTTAAGATTGAGGTTTAATAATTAGATAAAAATTGAAGGTTAATTACAACAAAAATTATTAATAAATCAAGTAAAACAACGATATTATACTAATAGTTGTTTCTTTACCTTTATTTGTTGTTTCTTTACCCTTTAGTTTTTAGTTGTTTCTTTAGTTTCTTTGCCTTTAGTTATTTCTTTACCCTTTATTCTTTACACTATTCATGAACTAGTAAGTAATGTTTCAGTATTGAAAAGGAAGCTTGCGACATAAAACGTAAATTCTTTTAACCAGTAAGAAACTGCAAAATCTTATTGACTGTTCAATTTCAATTTAACGAATTAAAATGCACTATAATTTTTTTTTAAAACAATAAATTTTAGTACATCTAAATAAAATGTTAGATGTAAAGAAACGAAATCCAATCTGGCTTGTTCGTGATTTTCATAATACTAAAAACGTAATTTCATTTCATAAGCGTTCAATTCTGATTAAAATTTTACTTTAATCATATTCTGCAAAAAAAAACTCAATATATTTTGAATTTTATCCAACCTCCACGGTGGAATGGTTATCTCTGCCTTTATCCGAAAATTTCTGGGTTCGAATGACGGTCAGGCTTGATATTTATCATATCTACTCCAGTAATTTATGTCTTGTCATAAAAAGTAGGGTGACCTTATTAAGAAGTTAAATTTTTTTTATCAATACGAATAAATAAATTTCTGAATATTTAGTTTTATTAACTTTTTTCTCTCTAATGTTTCAGTTTCGCCATCAGAGAGCTTTATAAAGATCGCAATGAGCATAGCGTTTACTTACCTGCTGCTTAAGCAGCACAGCTATAAACAGAAAGTATTACGATCGGCAAAATTCCAATTTTTGAGATTTCGGGCTTTTTGCAAACGTCGAGGTTTAAAGAACCCTTTATTTAAAAAACCCAAAAAGAAGTTTTAGAAATTTCTAGATATGTTTGTATTTACGTATGTGTATTGCTTATATTTTGATTTGAGAGCTCACCATAGATTCTTCGAAAATTACACAAAAAATATCTAAATATTATATTTCTATACATTAAATTTTGGACATAATTAAAAAAGTGGGAATGTCGTTTTCGCCATTTTTAATGTTTGACTTTTTGTTTAGTGGTCGAAGAAAATTGAGGTTTAGTATGATGAAAATACATATTAAGCTTTTTAAAATTCCTAAATTTTAAGTCAGTCGGATTAAGAGAAGGAGAATATTTAACATTACTTCTAAATAGTTTTGTCTCATATCTCGAAAACCTGTTGACAAAACATGTTGAAATCTGGTGTCAAATATATATATATCAGCTTTGGCCTGATTTTTTATCCAATCGGACGAACGAGTAACACGATACTCATATTTCCTCTTTTTTTTATAATAAACTATTATATTTTTTTTCAGCCTTGTTGAATAACAGTTCACCAATTGGGCACACTTATTTGAAGAACGTAAATAATTACTCCAATAAATAAACTTTTAGGCGCCAAAAAAAAAAACAAATGGTTTGAATGGGACCCTTACTTATAATATCAATTTTTTAAACTTTAATTTTCTACATTGAAAATCAACTGCATTCTATTATTAATGAAGACAATATTGGTAATTTTTTTTAAAGAAGTACCCGTGGCACCCGACTTAAGAATTGAAACTTTAAAAAAATATTTTTATAATATCTGATACATTCTCTCTCTTCTTCAAGTTGTGGCTGTGATTAAAGATGAGGTAATTACCGAGCAAGTGAGTCAAGTAGGACCCAAATTTTTTTCTTTACAAAATATTAACGACATTTTTTTAGCAATTATGCCTTGATAATGCATAATCTTTTAGGGTAATGACATTTGATCAAGAGCATAAATCTTTTTATCGAAAATTATGGTAATTTTTGCAACTGTGAGTCAAATCTGCTTCCTGTACCTAATTAGCAAAACCAATAAAATCACCATTTTCATTGTTAATAATAATAATAATGGTTATAATCATTAATAAATTTATATTTAATAATAATATTTAGAATTATTATTTCATTTACTTCATTCTATCTAATGAAATTATTAACTTCCAGGCATTAAATTTTATTTGATTTTTGTACAATAAAAGCTGAATTAAAAATATTAAAAAAATAATTGGAACTGGGCATTAATAAAAAAGGATTTACGGGTTAATTAATTAATATTTAATTATAAAAAAAAGGAAAATACATTTAATTCATTCAGCATAATCAGGGAATAATTAATTAATAAATTAATTTGTAAGTAGATATCCATATATTGTTATAGTGTTATTAAAATGCAAATAATTAACTTACTTAAAATTAAACTAACATTAACAAACCCAAAAATAAATTAATTCGTGTAAATATTTTAATTTATAATACCATGTAATTAGTTACAAAAAAAAAAGAAATAATTAAACCAAAATTAAAAAAGGATTTAATTTTTGCATGCAGAAATAGATCAGATGAAACATGTCTCGGTCTAATTAGAGTATAATTAAGCTCTAATGGTTCATCAAATACAGGATAATTAAACCACAATGACAATAATCTATTGTGGGATGTAACCTATTAACGGGATGTACTTAGTTATTGTTCACGAAATTGAACCAGACACTAAAAACAATTACTTAAGTCTATTGTTATAGCATCAAATTAAAAACGTAACTCTGATCAAATTTAATACCAAATATAAAAATCAGTTACGTTTATAAACAGCTGCCATACGTTAGTGAGAATTAATATTACAATTAAAAAAAGTTTTCTATATAAATGTCTTCATTGAAAAAAAAAAAAAACTTTAATTTTACCAAACAAAAAGGCATAGAGTGGAATTACAAACATTATCCGATGAATTTTTGTTTCATTTATATGACAAGGGTATTTCTCAACAGAATGGGTACATTCATTTTTGGGTATCTGTACCGACCTTTCTTATGGCTATGTCTCCTACAAAACACAACGAGCTCTACTTGATGCAATTGAAAATGTTTGAAAAAATTCGCTAAAAAAACGTTAAAAAATTCTTTAATCCTCCATAATATAAAATGTTATTGGGAGGTAGCCTGTCTTTGTTGTTTTTAATTAATAAACAATTAATCTCAATAACTAATATGAGCATTCTAACTGTTTATTACAAACTAAAATTTAATGAAGACTTTTTTCATAAAATTGAACTACAATTTTACAAATAAAATGTCAAACCATCACATTAATAGATATAGCTTACACAGTTTTGCATAGTTTATTAATTAAATAATTGAATAAATCCATTTTCCGTTTGAATTCAATTGTAGAAACATTATAAATTAAATAAAACTACCAGTAATAATAATCGTAATAAAAAAACCCAAAAACCAACAAACAGTAAAAACAGTGTTTAGTAAATAATACCTATACAATGAATGATTGACTGAAGCCTCGTCAGGTCACCCATTATTTATTCATCTAGTATTGGCGTCGATATGCCCTGTTTAGTGTTTACAGTCGGGTTGTCATAGTAACAGTCTGCTTAAGGAGGACCGGAATTTTCCTTTGTTTTCACTTTTATCGTTTATCATTATGAATATGAATTTATTTGACTGACCTATGTTTACTACTTAAAAACACAAAAACAAATTAATGGTAATAACATTTTATGCTTTTGTAGATTTGTTTATTTGATAAAATTATTAATAAAGTAGTGAAAAATTTTTATTTAGAAATAAGTTTATTAAAAAATTTAATATCACGTTTCATGAAATTATTATTATTCTTAAAGCTTGAAAGTTTAAAGTCTTTTAATTTGTTTAATCTTTAATTAATAAAATGCAACTAAATAATATTTAAGCTGAAAAGAAAACCGATTTAAAATTTATTCTAATTAAAACTTATCAGGGTAATTAATAATACTCGGTGTAGAAGGATTTAAAAGATAAAAATTTGTTAAATTATGATTTCTAAATACTGTGATAATAAATTTAACCAGAATTTTAATTCAGGAGTAACCCATTTTGACAAAATTTAAAATTAAGAAATTTTCGTTGTAGAAATTCAGAACATTGTAAAAATTATTAAATATGTTAAAAATTAATTACTATTTAATTAAATATGGAATATATATTATACTAGCAAGTTTTCTTTGAATGATATTCGCATATTTTCCTGAATTATTGGTTTTATACACTAATGGATTTCTCCAGTCTAGAGAATATTTAATATTTTAAATAATATAAAAATGAAAAATATAAGAAAATTTACAGTTTATTATATAGGAAATGTTTATATAATATCAATATTTAGGTTTAGTAATTTATTATTGTACTGTCCTGAGAAATCAACAGTCGTATTATTACTTCTAAAAAAAATTATTAAACTCAATAAGATTTAAAACGTCAAGATATTATTATGTTATTCACATTTCATGCATTATCCTAATTGTTGAGTTTCCTTTACTGTTCCAATTTTATTCCTATCATTATATTAGTTCTTATCATAGTTTTAACCATACTTTGGAATTTTAATATTATTTTTGCTATTTTATTATAATACAGTATTTTAATATCCGAGAAGTATTTTAATATCTCTTGCCATTATTTTAGCTCGAACGATGATAACGCAAAAGCGTTCCCCCCCCCCCCAAAAAAAAAAACAACTCAACTTTTGATTAAAAATCTCCATTAATAACTAAAAATAACCTATAAATGTTTTGCTAATACTTATATGACATGAATTTTATCAAAATTTTCTATTATAAAGCCGTAAATATTATAGAAATGTAGTTTAAAATTATGACATTACGTCATGAAAGGAAATGCAGAATAACATTTACTTTTATTATTTCAACCAGTTTTTCCAGCTTGCTGCCAGATCTGGGTGTGTGTATCTGGGTGGGTGTGTGATCTGGGCAAATGCAATTAGTGCTACCGGCTTGCCAGACCTGCAGCTGCATATGTGTATACGTAACGGAAAACATATAAGTAGTCGTGAAACAGACTCGGGTTGACCATACCTGAGAAGTGTGGTTATCTGAAACCCAACCACCAAACAACACCAGTATCCACCAGTCTAGTATGAAATCAATATAGAAGCAACTGCCTTTACAAGGACTCGAACTTAACCACTAGACTAACCCGGCTGGTTAAAAATTTACTTTTAGTAACTTAATTTATGACATAGTAACAATTGCTACACTCTTATAATTTTAGATATAAAAAGATACTTAATAAACATATGTATATTTTTATGTATTAATTACTTAAAAAACATCTGTACATGTTAAATGATTGAAATTATGATTCTATTCTTTATTTGGGATAAAGTTTAACGACAGGAAATTATCACAGTTTTAAATAAAAAAGAGGGAAAGTGTTATTTTAATTGGACTTGAATAATTAAATGAGATAATTTTCTACGAATTTCAGATTTAGAAGCTATACGTGTCACACACGTATATTATATTAATATCTTCCATTACTAATTCCTCTTTTAATTTTTATTAATTTATAAAATAGCAGTTTCTCTAAGAGGTGATAACTGAAGGTTATCGAATAAAAATTCCTTAAAAAAAAATATCGGTAATTAAAACAGTTGATTGTGTGGAATGATTTCTGATAGGATGAATCGATGGGATTTAATCTTTATATAAAAATGAATATACGAAGTTTTTTAGTCGTTTAAATAGAAGAAAGAAAATTAGGAAAAGCTAGTATTTTATGTTTCACTCGTTTTATTGCAAAAACATCATTATATATATTCTTTACATAATGTTTTTAATATTGGATCGTAGAATACAGAAAATGCTTCCTGATAACTTATTTGTTTTTAATAAAACTTCAGTAAACTGTTATTTCTAAGTAGGTCCACAACATTAAATACGATATAAAAAAAAAATCTTCAATTGTCGATAAGAAGGATAAATACTGAATAAAAAGGAATACAGGAAATAACCAATACAAATAATGTACACTTAATTTGAGTTGAAACAGATTTATTTATATACTTAAAAAAAGTATTTCTTTTGTCTTTTATTCAAAAAAAAGAGTAGACGACGTATACACTGTGAAAAATATTAAAAATCATAAGCCTACAATAAAAAGAAACCGTTTCATCTTTTTAAGTTTACTTAATTTATTTTATTTCTTTTAAAAGAGAAATAATCAAGTTTTTGTTCTGTTATTACGGATATAAATAAAGCATTTGACTTTTCAATTTTTTAATGTTCATTTCAGTCTGTTAATAATAAATTTCTTTTCCAGTTGTAAAACTAAAAACTTTTTTTGTTTACATTTTATATTATTTTAAATTTAATCTACTTAATTTAAAAAAAAGAAAGAAAGTAATATAGGGTAACACAACAAAATTAATGGATTAGATCGAAAGAAAAATATCTGATGTTGACACCACATGACTTCCTTGACCGCCTAATAAATTAGACATACACATTTAAAAAAAATTTAAAGTACTTAAAATTTTACTTCATTAATAACTTCTGATATTTTTTCATATATATATATATATATATATATATATATATAATATATATGAATTATTATTTATTGTAAAACGTTTTTTCAGTCATAAGTTAAAAATTATTAATAAATCAATATATTTAAATAAAAACAAAGAGATGAAATCTGATTCGAACAGATGTGCCTTTCCAGTTAGCTATGCTCTCAATGAGAGCATATTACTGCAGTAAAGAAAAAGTCCAAAATCTAAATTTTTTCGATTTTGGGCTTTTTTGGACACTTTTGGTTCTGTCGATTGCTTCCAAAAGAGAAGGTGCACAACTAAAAGTTACAACAGTCCTAAACCCAAAATTTCAACATCCTAATCGTTTTTAAGTTATACGAGACAAATACGTACGTACATATGTATATATATATATATATATATATATGCATATCGCATATCATATAATATCGCATTTCTCTCGCCACCACCCCATTTGGTCGCTCTAAAGCATAAGACCGAATATCTGTGCCACAAACGGCAACTGAGTCACGAAACAGTGGCACAAAATTATCATTGTAAGTATACAGAACAGAGGAATGTATTCTGATTTAAAAACTGAATCTCTCGCTGCATATTAAAGCAGTCAGTTAAATAGAAGAATAATGTTTGGAATCTGATTTTTTATATTTTAACGTAAAACTTCGTGGTTGGCCAAATCTTATAAAACTAAAAATAAAAATGTGTACAAAAATACGTAATGAAATTAATTAATGAGGCACTTCTAGTTAATCTAGAGATTACAATCTTGGTACCAAATTATCAGATAACTTCAGATCCCTAAAAAAAAAACATCATAAATTCACTAAAAGGAAACACGAGGTGGCCGAGCCGAGGCGTATTCGAAATAGGAGCTCAGAAGCGAAAGTAAATTTCATCAAGTGATCAAATTTTCCGATTGTAATGAAACGAAAACAAAATAAAATTTGAAATTTTCTCCCAAATTCATTTGTTTACTTTACATATCTAACCACAGAAAGTGATCTGGCTCGAAGCTTTAATTCTTACCGCAAGGAAAAACTCGACTGATGTATTTAGTTCAATTTTCAATTATATTTGACTAAATTTGCAATTTATATTGGGTATAATTAATATTTTTTTAAAAAGACTCAATTTGAATAATTATATCTAAGATATGACGATTTAGTTTATTAACAATCTATAATTATGAATGAATTTATGTTATTAAAATTATAACACATTATTTGTAACAGATACCAATAAAATTATGTTGCCAACCTTAAAGAAAGGGTATCGTATTCAAAAAAGGTACATATAAAAAATTGCAATAATTAAAATTAATAAAAACAATATGAATAATTTAATATTTCAATACGGAATTACTAATGATTAGCAGTAACCATTCCCAAACAATTAAAAAATTATCTCATTTAGTTTGTAAATCGTAGTCATTACAAGCGTAAGCATATAGATCGTTAGGATTGTTTTCCGGTGTTCTCTTACGTTATTTACTTAGCATTATTCAGATTTCAAACAGAAATCTAGTTTCTATGACGTTTATAGAACAAAATAGCGCATATCATTTTTATACTAATGATATATATATATATATATATATATATATATATATAATAAACATTTTTATAACCAAAAGGACTCGTGCACTGATTAAAATTTCAAACAAAGAATAAATTATGAAGTCCAACTAACAAAGTAATATGAGGGTAAATGAAATAATAGGTCACTCAATTTTAAATAATATAGTTAAAACAAATCTTTTAAAGATTAATTGAACTACAAAAAAAAAGTATAATAAACTTACTTCAAAGGTAGCTCTGCATGTATAACAGCTAGTAACTTTATTTGTTAATTCGTGTTTATATTTTATTTGTACGAAACATACAAAAGGGAAAATAAAATCCTTTGTCTAATTACAAAGCGATAGGGAAATTTCCGAGAATATATTTAACATCCGTCATTTGAAATTAAATTGAAGCGATTATAAAAGCAGTACTATTGTTTAAATAATAAAATAGAAGTGTTTTACGTGTAGCACAGTGAAGGTACATATGTAATGATATCGAGCAGCGACAAGGAGAAAATGAGGGGGAGTATGGACAGTAAATGGGTACACCAGTAGTCATCATTAAACTAAGAGTTAAGTGTATGGCGGAGGAGAGGTACAAAAGGTGAGTAGAGAAACGTACCGCGTTGTGGGAGAGGGTATGGTTGAAAAGGGCGGATTTTATAGCTCAATTAAGTCAGACTTGCTGCAATTAAAATTAAGCTCTTGACGTGGAGAATCGTTTGTCACAGAGCACTAATTGAATGTCGTGTCGGGTTTGTTGAACATTTTATTTGGGCCCAATCAATTTGCCCCAGTAATTTGTAATTGCAGATCATTAGCCCACGGGACAGTATTGCAACAGCAACAGCAGCACTGTAGTTGAGTATCGTGTCCGAACACAGTAACAACTCTCCTCCGTTCATCCTGTATCCCCACCTTACTAAAACCTCCTTCCCTTACGAATACTGTCCCATGCGACAGTTCAACATTTCCATACCCACTAGTTATTATCTTCCCAAAGGAATAACCACTGCAACAACTTTGACGTTTTAATGGTCCTGCCAAAGTACCAAATTACTACAAAAAAGTAAAATTCTTAACTTCACAGCAACGGTCAAATAGCACAATAGATTTTTCAAATCGACTTATTACAGCAACTCATTTTTTTTCTCAGAAAAACAGAACTAATTTATTTTTAAAATTAGATTGAGAATTTAATTTTCCCTAGTTGTATAATTTTTTGAACATCAAACATGAAAATAAATGATACAAAAACATAATTCCTATGTCGTTACAACAAATTAATACATTAAAAAGAATATACAATAATTGTCTGAAGAAATTAAACCTCAGCAACTTAAGTTTTTAGTAAAGTATTTGAGTTTATTACGTCTAAAAGGAAGCGGCCCAGTTCATAAACATCCACTAACACCTTTGATGCCGTTACTTATTTTACTCAAAATAAATAAAAAATATTTTGTACATACTGAGTCTCGCAAAGAAAGGGAAAGAGTTTCAGAATATGTTCTATTAGTGAAAATAATAAAAAAATCCATATAATTATGTACCCAGAATCACTCTCATTTTCGAGATCTAGCGCGTGAAAAAATTAGCTAGAATTCTTCTCAAAGAGTACCATTAAATCTTATAAATTCTTGAATCTAAAATTAAGGGAAAAGTTTCGTGATTTCATATGACCTGGAAAATTTAATAAAACAAACTGAAATTTCAGTAATTTGTAAAAAAATCTTTGTGGAAGACAAAAAATTCATGTTGTATAACATAAATTTTTTTAGTTTTGACGTTTAGTAAGATTTCCAGTAAACAAATAAAATGTTGCAGCAATATTTGTAGAAAATTTAATTCCGAGATAAACATGTGTGAGTAAAATATGTTGATGAACAAGAAGTATTAAAAAAAGTTGATTTAAAACAAAACAGATCGAAACTTCGTAGCCGCAATTTAAAGTTGAAAGAGATTATGAAAATTTCCTTCGTAAATATCCGATAATTCTTAACTTCTTTGCAGCTATTCAAAGTCTGATGTGCTTAAATCCGAAGAATGAGGTGGTGACTTTAGAAATATTTTATTCAAATATACTTATATACCAACAGATTCAGTATTTGAATATATGAACTGAATTTTCTGTTCAAAAAACAAACATGTATTTTCTGTGAACAAAATTGGTTCGATAATCGTCTCCTCGGTATTATATGATAAACATATATATCATACTTTAATTTACTTATACGTTTTAATCATAAAGACGGCTTTTAAAGTAAGGAGTTAAGGTTCGCACAATCGGGTAGTTTTTATTG
Organism: Lycorma delicatula; assembly: GCF_047948215.1. Lineage (NCBI taxonomy): Eukaryota > Metazoa > Arthropoda > Insecta > Hemiptera > Fulgoridae > Lycorma > Lycorma delicatula. The sequence continues at coordinate 82,615,217 of NC_134460.1, forward strand.
ATATTGTATTATTGTATGGTTTAAAAGTTAACAAGTTAGTTGTAGCTGCATATCCAAACTCTTTCTATTGGAAAATTTTATTTTTACAAGTGTAGAGGGGTTTTATCGCAACCCAATAAAAGTTAGTTTTGACTACCTATGAACATAAAAAAAGTCTGATGTGGACACCACATCAGACTTTCCTTGTACTCCTATTAAATTACATATTTTTTTAAAATGAAAAGTAAATTAAATTTTATTTCATTAATAACTTCTGTTATTTTTTCATAACCTTTTTTTAGTGTTATAATTGAATTGTTATTTATCGTAAAAAAGTTTTACAATCACAGGTTAAAAATTATTAATAAATCAATACATTTAAAAAATAAATAAAAAAGGAAATAAAGGGGGATGAAGTCTATTCGAACCGATGTGCCTTCTCCTTGTAAGTTGCAAATACTTCTTTAATTAAAATTTCATTTGACTATAACTGGAGCGTATAATACGTACCATTTATGATATATCGTTGAAAAGCTCTCAATGAAGGCTTATTATGTTAAGATAAAGTCCAAAATCCAAATTCTTTTGGATTTTGGGCTTTTTTTGGTCCAGTCGATTGCAATCAAAAGTGGAGGTGCACAACTAGATATTACAACAGTCCTAAATCCAAAATTTCAACATTCTACGGCCATTCGTTTTTGACTTATGCGAGATGCATATGTACGTACATACATCCGCATAGACGTCATGACAAAACTATACAAAGAAGTAAAAATGCAGTCTCATCACTTGGAAGGTGTATAATAGTTTCTTCACATTCAATCTATACTTATAACTAATTATTTAGTTTATTTAGAGAACATGATCTAATCCATACAAATACAACAAACTACAATTAGTGTAGAAGTAGTTATTTATAAACATTCTTTCTACTGCAATATTCCATGATTTTTTTTTGTAACAGTCTAAATAGAGAGTAATTACAAGGATTAAATTTGCTTTTTATAATGCATAAGATATCACAATGCTATAACCCACGATTGATGTGATGAGGTTCTTGGAAGACATTGGTATCAGTCTTCATATAAGAAATTTTGTACCGCCTGAATTGGAAACAAACGGCAGTTATTCGTCATGAAGATATGAATCGGAGTGAATCAGACTAAGAATCAGTTTGAATTTATCAAGAAGGGTGTGCGACAGAGCTGCAACTGTTAAAGAATTCCAGGCATTCTTTAACGTATGCTCAGAGGTTATTTCAAAATAGGAAATTGAGATGACGGTATCAAGATCGGAGGCTCATATCTGTCTAATATACGATATGCTGTCTTGTTTCTGACGCTTTGTCTGAGCTGCAGAATATGCTTACAATAGTGGCTAATGTTGGCGCTGAATAGGCTCTGGAAATTAACACCAGGAAAATAAAGTAAACAGTAATACATAAAAACCAGCAATGCACCTGAGATAGTGAGTTAACAATTAAAGATGAATATTGAGCTCACCGAAAGAGTAACTAAATTTCAATATCTTGGTACACGGCTACATGAGGACACAGATCAGTCCATCGAAATAAGTTTGAGGATTGAAAGAGCCAAAAGTCTTTTGAATATGAAAAATCACGTGACCCATAAAAATTGAACCATAAAATTACGCGTGCGAGTCATACGTAAATATGGTAACGTTCCTAAACGGCACGGATAGTTTGGTGGTCTCAAGCTGAAGAGGAAAATAGGAGCTCTGAAGTACCAACGCATGCTCAAAATTTCGTAGTGGGATCATGTTTCTAACGTTGAAGTGATGCGGAGGATGTCAAAGGAGACAGATCTGCTCAGTACCAGTCGCAAAGAAAGAACTGGAGTATAATGCGCACGTAAGCAGAAATGTCGAGAAATACTCTGTTTTTATGATATAAATGGCAGAAGAGGTATTGGAGAAGAAAATCGTGTCTGATATAAGAAGATGGTGTAATTTTTCACCAACGGAATCATTCAGAGCGGCTTAGGATAGGGTGAGAATCATCCTCTCCAGACGGTGAAGGTGTAATCAAGAAGAAAATATGTTTTTTGAGAGTAGCACTCCCTAAAATAGGTTTAGTTACTTATATTTAAGAAAATTTATCAGAAAAGTTATGTACATTGAGTAGGTAATGAGTAAAATTGACGGCCGGTTAGGAAATCATTATTTCTTATACACTTTGCAGCATCGACTCTTCGGGTTCTTCGACTCTTCGTTTGCTCGAATTTCTCATCTTAAAAGTCAGGGTCAGGTGAAGTTTAGTTTATGAATGGAACAGATTACGAAAGAAAAGAATGTGAAACGGTGTACAGTATTCAAGGAAATTAAAATCTACTCGGCTAATAATGAGTATTTAAATATATTTAAACAAAATTGATAGTAAAAAGTAGTTATCCAAACAAATAAAGAATTTTTTTGGTTATTCTATGAAACATATGAAAACTTTGAAAAAGCTATTTAGTATAACATTTATACAAAACTGATGTGCCGATTTTAACAAATGTGTGACCATTTCTTTTACATGTAATATTGTTTAGTTGAAACAAACGTGAAAAATCCTTTGCATCATAAAAACAAGCCGTGTTAATTTTCTTCGAATTGACGGTAAAAAAAAACAAAAATCATTAATCATAATTTCAAAATTAGATTTTTTTTGTAAAATTAAGATATGGAAAAAACGATAAAAGAATTTCAGGATTTTGCATCTATCGTCAGTTTTTAATGGAATTAAACGAAAGAAGAAATCCTCTTTTTAACAATTAGGTTTTGTTTGGACCGATTTGTCGGTTAGATTTTTAATATAAAAAAAGTAAATCTTCTTTTATTTTAAACAAAAAATTAAATTGATAATTTGAAGTAGTTTTTTCTTCATCATTGCTTAATATTCGATTTTTAAAGAGTAATGATATAAAACCTATTATCATTCAAATGTTTAATGAATTTTCGCACGAAAATTAAAAGAAAATAGATGGGAAACTTAAGGTTTAAAATATAGTATAACACGTCATAGTTTATGTTTGACATCGGTTTCTTTACGTCGTTTCTGCGGAATCCTTTTCTTATTTCTAACAAAATGCAGATTTTTCGCTTTCTGTATTTGTTGCATGCAGCTTTATTCATATGAGTAGAGAGAGTAATTTGTCGGCCGATGAATACTTTTAAATAAAAATAAAACTGAAATATTAAAAAAAAATTAATAAATCTGATATAAAAATCGAATTAAACACTAATCTTTTCAATTCTTTTTCATTAAAGAGTTTTTGAATTCGATAACAAGTAAAAGATTAGTAAATGTATAAAGTAGTTAGAAATTGTTTTTTATTTGGCGCAAATTTAAATACTCAAAATTTTAAGAGAAACTGAAAATTTTTTTTATGTTTTACTAACACTTTATTATTATTATTAGTTTATAATTTAATTTAACCAATAAGAGCAAAATTTTTTATTTTTGTCTTGAAAAAATTGTAAAATTGCAAACAAAATAACTTTACTTGTTAAACTAAATGCAAATCAGCTATACATTAAAAAATAACAAAGTATACACATACTTGGCAATGAATTAATAAAACAGAGTTACCTTTTAATATTGAAAATATTTTAAGTTTTTCAAATGGAAAAAAAACCAGCGATCTTTTTATATAATCTATAGTATGATTGCAAAAGTGGTTTTGATGACTGATGTCAAATCGTATATCTTTGGGTTATTACTGTCTAGGGATTATTCGCGGTTATTTGTCCCAGCGCAACAGAAAAAGTAGGAAATTTATTACTTAGCAGATGGGCGGATTCGAATTCTCTGTAATATTAGTTCATTGGAATGAATACTCTACTACTATTAAGTACTCGTATTTCAAATAATTTCTAAGTACATTATTATTTTTATACAAAAGATTAATATCGGATACAAATATAACGTTCATTATTTCTACATTATTACGAGCTCTGGGTAAAATAATAGGTTAATACAATAATTTTCCTAACCATTAAAGCTGAAATTTAAAATAATTATTTGCCTAGTCATTGAAATGCAAACTAATACTCAAAGATTTTATTGCTATTCATACAAATAGATGTTTGTATGAGCGTATTAAATTGATGTTTGTATGAGCGTATTAAATTGATGTTTGTATGAGCGTATTAAATTGCTCAAGTGTTCTATGATGCAGGTTCCCGGTTCGATGTAGATTAAAATGACATATATTATTAACTGGAATTATTTACCCTTAACAAATTTTAACTTAGTATAGGTAATGAAATAAATTGTGAAAAATGCAAAGTCTAAACCGACAGTCAAATACAAGACGATCTATTGGATTATCAAAGTTACGGCCTCTTAGTTCTACAAATTGAAATTATGACAGGACTTGGAAACTTTATGAGTTGAACTTTAATTAATGATACATCTTATGGTCGAATGATAGGACAGCAATATTATTATTTATAGCAATATAATTCCCGAAGATAGAAAGAACAGCATCATTGAAGGGGAAAGTATAATCGACTTAAATATGAGTTATTGGGTTTTCTGCAAATCATTACGTTTTAGGGTCTAACTAGTTCATATCTCTTCTTCTTTTTCCTGTTCAACCTCCGGAACCACCATAAGATATTACTTCAGAGGATTAATAAGAATGATATGTATGAATGTCAATGAATTTTAATCTTGTACAGTCTCAGGTCAACATGTTCCTGAGATGATTAAGTATAACTAGTTCAACTAGAAAAAAAAACACGTGTTATTTATGTGGTGAATACATATGTGTCGCATTGCTTTTGGCCTTATATCTCAGGAATGACGAAACCGATTTTGAAATTTGGCTCAAATATTTCTTTATACGGAGCATCGATCATATTAATCTTTTTAAAAATTCGTTAAAGTGGTGAGGGATATCACGAAAAAACTAATTTTGATTGTCTTCAAGGACATTTTAGAGAAAACTTTATTAAACTGTTACGTACAATGCATATACAAATAATCCAAAAAAGATTTACAAAAAATCAATCCCCACCTCTTAGTGGAATATATATATTTTGTTCTTTTGCTCTCTCCTTTCGGTTTAAATATTTTTAAAACAAAGTTTATATTTCATATATAGAGCTATCACGAAATGTCTACAATTTTTTTTAACTTGTAGACCTCAAACCTAAAATACAGAAAAAGATTTTGCATTGAAAAAGCTGAGCAAGGTATTGTATGACTTTACCGAATTAGCCAGGAAAATCAATATTGCCAACATTTTTAATTTTTATTTTTTGAAATAAGGAATATTTCCTTTTGGACATTATTCTTCTTTTTTTTTTGTTAGAATTATTAATATTAGCGAGTATTATTAATAATAATTTATTTTTATATATAGGGAAAATTTATCAAACCAATATTTTTTCAAAGGATCCTATGCGATTTTTATAAGAAAAATAAAAAAAGTACTTTATTACTTGCTTTATTTTAACTCACAATATTTTTTTCAATTTTTTTCATGTTTGTCCTCAAATCTTGCATCCTTAATTAAACATACTTCCCGATATTGCCGATTGATGAAATCTTGCACAGTTTCCAAGGTCGGGTAACAATACAATATTCCACTATTACTTTTACAAACACCCCCCCCCCGTACGGGAGTAAATTAAAGTGTGGGTGTAAAAAATTGCAAAATCTGCAAAATGACAATGCGGGTTTTTAGGGTCGCAGATAGCCGATAGCCGTTTAACATTAAAAAAAAAATGACAAAAATTTGGTACGGGAGCTTTTGTGGTTTCGAATTCGGCAACATTTCGTCATCATTCATATATATATATATATACATACATACAGAGATATATCTGTATATATACAGATAATTCATATTTTTTAAATATATTAGAAATTTCAATATATGATGTTATCTTTAGAAATCGAAATTAACCTACTAATTAAACTCATGCTATGTAAGATAATAATTTGATTAAAGTAAAAAGCAAGTTTCTGAAAATTTTTTAAAATTTTTGTAATATTTTTCAATCAGATTTTAGTCAGCGAAAAATTTCGAGTAATAGAGAATTTGTTATTTTCTATCATTACTTCTAACTGCTATATTTTGCGAAAATCTTTTTATTAATCTGATCTCTTTCGTTATATCAATTTAACTAAAGGTTTAGGAGAAGAAAAGATTTATGTAACGTTAGAATCAATTTTTAAAATTAATTCAGGATCACAGAAGATAGTGAACCATGTTTATGTAAGATATATACTAAACACGTACACGATAAGAATTAATGTATATGATAAGAAAGATAATGAACTGTTTACGTCAAATAAACTTAGTCAATTCATGTCTTAACAGGATTAACACACGTCTTTGTCTTAACAGCCTAATTAATCAATGAAGTCTGATTACAATATGTTTGTTACAAGACAACAAGAATGGTCTATAGATTATTTTTATTTCTATATGTCGACTTATAAAATCTTAAATTTTTTAAAAGTTGTTGAAAATTTGAAAAAAATTATTTTTTCACTTTTAAAAACATGTAATTTTATTATTTCTCAATCTGAGGTTAATTTGGATTATAAAATATAATATGAATGTCAATAAATAAAGTTAAAAAACAAATTTTCTATCAAAAATAAGATCATATCCCTTTGGTGCTAATATCGTCTGATGTTTAAATTGTTATTTGTTACTCTGCCATCTTAATGCTTGTAAAAAAAATAATAAATGAACATTGTCCATTAGGTATGACGTAATACAACTTAAATAAAAATCTAATAATAAAGTTGCAATACTTTCTTGGCATTGGTTATTTATTCTTGTATAGTGGAAAAATAATGAAACAAAAAAATTCACCTAAGAATTTATTTTTTAGGTGTAAGTAATTCATGATGAAGTTTTATCGTACAATTATCGATTTAAATGTTTAAAATAAACCAAAAAAGTTAAAGAAAAAATCCGTACTTTTTTTGCACCCCATCTTCAAAATGTTCTACGTATATTATGGGTAAATGGAAGAAACTAAAAAAAAATTCCATTAAAAAAGTTATAAATTCCAGTTATAAAAAAAAAAGTTAAATTCCATTAATAAACTAATTCAATTAATAATTACCAAAAAAATGTATTTTTTGGCGGTGAGGGGTGAATTTGATGAAAGTTCATTGTAATATTATTATTAAAATTTTATAGTTTGAAGTTAAACTTTTAATAAATCAACATTAAAAAACAATCATATAAAATTGATATTTTTAAATTTTGATTAGTTACTCGACCGAAGTACAGTATATATTACCCCAAAAGTATTTCTTTTGGGTCACTTGCAATACTAATATGTCTAGGAAGACATTAAAAAAAAAAAGGTAAAAATATGCAATAAATAAAAAGATTTTTGAAGAATTTTTTTCGTGTAATTTTGGGGCAAATTATTATTTTAAAAACGGTAAGATAAGCATGCAGAAATGCACTGAGCTTAATAAAAGTGGAGTTATATTTGTAAATTTTGAAAAAATTTCACAAACATAACCCCTGGAGATATTGAAACAAAAATCTTACCAACAAATTGCCACATATAACCAAGATTGTACAAAATTTTACCAAAATCGGTTTTTCCAGTTGTAAGCTTAAAAAACGATAACACAGTACATACATACCCCCACTTTTCTGTTTTTTGGGATCATGAAAAACCTCCAGAAATACAAAAAATCCATGCCTCATCTTTTGACTGGTTACCACACTTTCCTTCTCATATATAGGTATCACAAAATTATTGTATTTAATATTATCTTTATCAATTTTTTAAAATTAGTATGATACTTCTTTATTTTTCTGTTAGATCAGAAATCAATAAAGTGTTAAAAAATAATTTTTAGTCACATATAAGCTCATATAGGATCTTATTTTGATCGATGAAAATCTAATTCTTTTATCGCTTCACTAAACTTCTAATATTATGGCGCATTTCAAAAGCCATAAAATTAATCAGTTAACATTTAATATTTATTCAGTGAACTGTAATTCTTCCGATTTATTAATATTCGTATATACAGTCTTATTCACTTTTTATTTAAAAAATAATGTTGAACATGTTTGTCTTAGGTTCCCAACATTTTAGATTTAAAGTGGTAATAGAATTCTGATAGATGATCTTCTAATACTGGTGCATAACTAAATTCATTTTCTCGAGACACACACACACACACACACACACAAACACACGCACACACACGTATGCACTTTATAACAATCAGTTAAGTAAAACTTTAAAAAAAAAGTATATTTTTAGAGGAACAACAAATGAAGACAGGGAGGAAAAAAGAAGGGGAGACCTTTTGAAGATTAAGATGAGAAGCAATTTGAGTAGAGATTAATTGAAGAGCAAAGAAAGATATAGAAGTTGTAGAAGAAGTAGCTAGAGGAGAGAGAAGCGTGCAGCGTGCAGCATGAGGCGAGTAAAACAGAGAAGGAAGGAAAAGGGAAAAAGGACAATAGTAGGAGTGAGTGTATTAAGAGGGGACACAAAAGCTCTAGGAATGCTCTTTTGTTTTTAATCTCACCCTCCAGGCTACTGCTTCTACCTATATATAGATATATGAATGGAGGGAAGCAACGAGGATTGTGGCACCTGCTACCCACAATTCACTTCACCACACTTCACTCTTGTGCACTTCATCTACTGCAGTACACTTCACTTCACTTTATTCAAGCACTTCATCCACCCATCATCATAACTTCAACTGCACAAACTTCATAACCGTAACTTCGTTCGTTCTTTCATCCATTTCAAATCCAAAATTATTATTAAAAAAAATAATAAAACGAAGTCAAAAAAAAAATTATATACATTTTGATGGTTCCATTAAAATTCCAATTCCACTGAGCTTTATATCAAAAACGGATTATTCCATTATTTATTAATTTTTTTTAAAAATACATGAGGTAAATTGAAAATTGAGATTACTTATATGTTATTTGTTTGTATAATAAAAACAACAATTGTCTGGATTTAATCTCACTAAAAATTTGTCGTCCATTATGACAATTATGTGAATTAAAACGAAAAATAATTCTTTAATATTAATAATTTTATTTCTTGTTCATTTGTTATTGAAGGTTGTAAATAATAATTTTCAGCAAGCAATAAACACACACACGCAAACATGTTTAAGAATAATTATTTTATAAAATCACCCTAAGACTTTCCTCTTCATACAATTTACAATTATTGCTTTTTCTTCATTTCTTTTTTCGTTTCGATCACCTAAGGATCACGATGAATAGCATTCAATTTCCTGTCCTTCCAGTATTTAGTCATTCTTTCTCTGTGATTCTTTCTTCTTTCTAATGTCCATGCTAGGCTTTTTAAGATGTTCTTTTCCTCTGGAAACTTATATTCTAAAATTAATGTTCTGAAAAGAGATCTGTTAGTATATGTTCTTTTGATATTTTAAGCAGTTTAAGATCCTTATCGACTTCTTGAAACCATTTCTTTTTAGTTTTCCTGTTTTCAAAAAAATTATGTTTGTTTCGTTAATCTTCTGTTTCTCATTCTGTACAGATGTCCATAAAATTTTAATCTCCTTTTCCTCAAAAGATGATCAATCCATTCCAAGTTTTTGTAATGATTTTTCTCTTTTCTAAGTTTGTAGATTCCTTCCTCTAGAATCGGATCATGAATTTTTCTTACAATATTTTTTTTCCGCTTTTCCAATTCTGTTTTTTGTAAAGAAATTCAGATCCATATAAAGTTACAGGTAAAATTACTGTCTTATAGTGCCTAGGTTTAGTGTTTCTCGATATTGTTTTTTATTTTAAATTTATGCTGTTACATGATAGGTTTTTCATTTTTTTTACTCTTGCTTTTATGCTTTCTACTTTTAGAATAGTAGAAGTGATTATTTCTCAAAGGTATTTAAATTTAGATGTTCTTTTAATCTTTAAGCTTTTTTGTTGGAAATCCTACTTTACTTGCACATTTTTCTAATTCTATAAGTTTAGTTTTTACTTCTTCTGAGTTGTTTTCAAAAATTACTAAATCGGAAAGCGAGATGATTGGTTGACAGAAATTTATTTTTAGTATGAAATTTGACAGAATCATAGACATTTAACTTTTATTTAAATCTCCCTTCATTTCTTTTTTAAAAAAAAAAAAATTAACAGAAAAATCATAAAATTCCACATGTAAAAGTGAATTTAAATGTATAATACTGCGAGGATATAAAGAAAAATCCTGGTATTTGTTAATATTCTGCACAGAATAACAGAAAAATAAAACTGAGACATACTAATAAATTTTCTTTCTCATTTTTTTTTTATATGTTTCATTGTACAAGAATGACTCTGCTGAAGTTTTTTACTATGTGCTTCGAGAACAGAAGTAAGGATTTAAAAAAAAGAAATTGATAAAAATTCTTGAAATCCAAGTTTAAGAAAATTAAACATTTTATACTTAATAGACATGCAAAAATATTTCTTTGCAAATTTTTATACAGCAATTTTTTTTTGGGACAGGAACATATTTTTATACAGCACACATCTATTAAATAAATGTATTATTTTTCAAGTTTTTTTTTACTTTTTGAGACTTATCTCACAAGAAAGAAAAGATTAAACTAAAATTTAGTTAGGATCGTTTCTTTATTAACAACTGTTAAGTTTCGAAAAAAATATTTCAAATTCATATTGTATACGATTAAATTTAAAAAAATAAGTTTTTATACTTTCATACATGACTAGAGACATACATGAAATTTTAAAAATTTCCTATGACTAGATAGATGGTTCATAGAGGCTTCATCTTTCGTTGTATGTATTATTGGAATAATTACGTATAATAGAGAAGTAGTACATCATTTCGTTCAACTTTGTTCTTTAAAATATATCTTAATCTTAGGTCTATTAATATAATAACTCTTTTTAAGAATACTATTAAACAATTTTTTTAACTTCTATTAAAAACATTGATACAAACGAAATTAGTATTCCTGAAGTTTATGACAAATGATATATATCTTAATTAAAATAATGGAAATTAAAATACATGTACTTCTGTTCGAACTATTACTACACAATGGTACATTGTGTAGTAATAGTTTCGAAAAATCTGATTTTCTTTATCTATTCGCGACTTATATTCAATAAAACAAGTTGCCTAATTTCTGTAAAATTAAGTTAAGTAAAGATAGTATTTTTTTGATTGAATGTGTAATTGTTATATGTGTTATAAAAGTAATAAATGATTCATGCGTTAAAGAACATATTGTAAACAAACAACCTAACATTTCCCAATTTATTTTAGTTTACGCAAAAGCAGTTGAGATAATACCGATGACCGAATAGGTATACGCTATAGAAAAGGCTACAAAAAAAAAAATTAACAGAACTTATTGGTTATAAAATCACTACAATTGATTCAGTTTTTAAATTTGAAAAAGGTAAGCTAATTTAGTCAATAAAATGTCGAGATTTTAATAAATTTCTGTGGTAGTTACAACTAGTTTTTCAATTGAGATTATTAATCTTTTAATACACAGAATGGTTCAAGAAGAATATATTACAAACTTACAAAAAGTTAGAAAATTCAAATAAACACAGGTTCGGAAACGCTTCATCAGCAAGTATCGGCTGGAAAAATATTTCGTTCTGATTTCTGAACCTTCGGTAAGATTTTATTTTTTGGGACCCAAATTTTTTGGTCAAGTTTATTGGTTTTATATGAAATTTTAGCTGAAAATTTGAAAACAATAGGTTCCTGTACTGTATTTTTTGTAATTTTCGAAAATCTGGAGTAAAAGATAAAATATTGTGGAAAAAACACATTATTTTATACTTGGCAAAAAATAATTGTTTAATGGGTAATAAACAATAAAAGTTTTAAACAAAACTTGTGTAGAATTTAATTTTGAGTAAAATAGTAAGAAGAAAGTCCGCAGAAACTAAATACAAACGTAAAGATTTCGAAGTTTATTAAAAATATAATATATCAAAATGTGGCAGATTTTAACTAGATATTTAACAAAATAAAATGTTCAATATTTGTATTTTATAACATAATAGTGTGTGTTTTTCGATCCCAATCTTTTGTCTTTTACCCAAAATTTTTCAAATTTCTCGAAAAATACTAAAAATACAGTTCTGGTACCTATTGTTTTCAATTTTTCAGATCAGATTTCATATAAAACCTTTACATTTACCCCTTAATTAGGTTTCTGAACCTATGTTTATATGAACTTTTTCAGCAGTATTCTGAAAGTCTGTTTTAGTCCTCGCGAATCACCAAGAGTAATATAATTCGTGTCGTTACTATCCTGACTTTTTTTTTGTCTTCAGTCATTTGACTGGTTTTATGCAGCTCTCCAAGATTCCCTATCTAGTGCTAGTCGTTTCATTTCAGTATACCCTCTACATCCTACATCCCTAACAATTTGTTTTACATATTCCAAACCTTGCCTGCCTACACAATTTTTCCCTTCTACCTGTCCTTCCAATATTAAAGCGACTATTCCAGGATGCCTTAGTATGTGGCCTATAAGTCTGTCTTTTCTTTTAACCATATTTTTCCAAATGATTCTTTCTTCATCTATTTGCCGCAATATCTCTTCATTTGTCACTTTATCCACCCATCTGATTTTTAACATTCTCCTATAGCACCACATTTCAAAAGCTTCTAATCTTTTCTTCTCAGATACTCCGATTGTCCAAGTTTCACTTCCATATAAAGCGACACTCCAAACATACACTATCCTGACAAACAATACTATTTTTTTTTCTAAGAAGGAAAATATTTATTTTATTGAATTTTTCGATTATTTTGTAGGCATTACACGTTAGCACAAAATATTTATTAAACAAAAGGACATTATATTTTACAAAAAAAGGATTGGCACTAACTGAATCAAGTTTCAGTAATCGAAGTTTCAAATAAAATTTTGGTTATTCCCATAATTAGTTAGTTTGATCTCGAGAAACAGGTTAAATATATTTCGCGTACTTTCCACGTAACAAAGCTGAATTTCAGTTTAATCGAGAATTCAAGTCCTAGTAAAGCGAGTTATTTTCACAGAGTTTTGAATATATGATCGTGGATACCTATGTTCTTTGGTAGTTCAATTAACTACACATCCTGGGAATGGTCGAACTGAGGCTGTACAAAACTACACTTCATTTACCTTCATACATATCATCCTCATTCACGCTCTGAAGTATTATCTGAACGGTAAATACCGGAGGCTAAACAGGAAAAAGAAAGTTTAATCGAGAAACTATTTTCCAGATAATTTTTATTTTTGGTTATCTCAAGATTTTAGAGCCGTTTTATAATAGGATTAATTAAAAACGAATAATTATATTTATTAGGTTTTAAAAACGAAAGAATTCCTTAATATTTGGTAAACCACGATGCTATAAATTATTACCGAAATAAATTTGTTCTGAATATGCAATTTAAGTTTGATTTTATAATAATTTTATTTTGTTTATAACCAACATAAAAATAATATTAAATTTAATAAACATAATGCATAATAGTTACTTATGTGTTGATACAATTAACATAATATTAAAAAAATAAAAGAACAAAATACACATAATTTTTTTTATTACATTTCCGGGTGTAGAGTTAAACAATAAAATTTAAGTTATACAATTATTGTAAAGAAAAGAGAAACAACCAAAAGTTACAAACATATCTGAAACGTAATAAGTAACAACTCACTAACATTGCAAATATACAGCTATTAAAATTTCTAAGTTACAACAGTAACATACTATATTAATAGTAATAAACTTTACGGTATTACTTTTATTACAGTTAATAAAACTTAAAGTTTATGAGTAAAGAAACAAAATATCTTTAATATATAAAATAACTAAAGTTATTTTAACTGACTGAACAAAGAACTGAACTAGTAGTTTTACAGTGACGACAATGGAACATCTACCAACATAACAAAACAACAAGAAGGTAAGTTGTTTCCAGAACAAAATGTTTTTGTTTGCGCGCGCGCGTCCGCACCCGTTTATGGTCGGGCGTAGATGAGGTAGAGTGAATTAAGAAGAATAATGGTGCACGAGGAGAAGGAAGAAAATGCAGGTACACGCTGTTGGCTTTGAATGTTCGTGACCTGACTGGCTGGCCTGAAGTTTTACAATTTGTGTACGTATGCTTTACGAACTATACCGCAGTTTATATAAGTTTACCTCATTCGTTGTTTTAGTGAACGTACTGGTAAATGCTATATTGTGTTTGATTAGATGAAATAACGTTTTTAATTGACTTGTTTAGCTAATTATTAAATAATTACAATGACAAAAATAATCATAATATTTGAAATAATATTAAAGAATTTAATAAAATAACTAATAATGAAGTAATTTTTACGTTTTACCAGAATAAAAGCAAAATAATGATTTTTTTTTTTAAACTAGGAACTTGTTATATATTTACATTATTTAATTCATAAGCTAAACTTCCTAAAATAATAAATTGTTTTAATACAATCCAACACCGTAATCTAAGTTCAGTAATTTTAACTTTAGAAATTAGAAATGATATCTTGAAGAAAAAACAGTTCGATGATAAAAAAATATCGGATTTAGTTTTTATTGTAAAATTTTAGATCTTATTTTAACATCAAAACACATGAAAGGATTTCCACTTGGATTTTAAATTCAATTAAGCTAAACGGAGAACAATACTTAAGTACCAACTACCTAAATAAAATTAAAAGCAGGCGAATAGGCAAATTACTCCGTAATCTAATAATAGAATTGTTCGATTTTCCAAATTTGGAAACTAGAACATCAATATTTAACCGTTAATCAATACAAAGGATTAATATTATTCTTTTAAATGAATGATAATGAAATCGGAGACATAGCAACGGCGAAAACTACTATCAGTAAAGAAGGGGAATTAAATTTCACAGATATAAGAAAATGGTTAAATAGAAAAGATGAAAATCTTACAGAGACAAATTATTAACGAATTTGAAAAAAGTTGCAAGTGATTCGTAATGGGATAGTGAGCTTTCAATCACATATAATGATTTGTACTATTATAAACAAAATACTTCCATTCTGTTACTGCGGCTACAGTTTGAAGAAGAGACACTTGATAGGCCGAAAAACAAACAACATTAAGTTTTTCCTTACCAGGAGGTAAATAAATTGGCATCTATTCTACTGCTTTCTATCTAGTACATTACATTTCATAAGTGGTGACTAGAATTAGTAAAATGGCGAGGTATTTTATTGATATTAAAAGCAGCAGTTGAACTCATAAATTTTAGATATACAATTATTATTCTGTAACTTCCTTTCTTGTAACTGGAAAAAAGTAAACTGTAAAAATCTTTTTCAAGTACTGTTTCGAGAGAACTAAAGTTTTTTATGTTGTCATAAAATCAGTAATATATTCAAACTAGATTTCAGGTATAAATAAGAAAAAATAATTCGTGAGTTTTTAAATACTTCATGATATTTTATAGAAACATAAAATATTATTTATCTTCAATAAAAGACTCCATGAATACAAGTAGGCGTTTTATAAGGGTTAAATGGTTTTTTCTGTTAAAATTATCTATTCTAGTCTCACAACTGTAATAAGTAATTAACCAAAGATATGAGAGACATCAATCAGATTTTCTTTCGGTAAGAATAGTAATATATTCATTATATAACCAGTTCTTAAAGATAATTCAGTAAAGTTTTCATTTATAGGCTGATCACCATAACATGTCAATGGGCTTAGTTTGTTATATACGGTTGTTCATTTCCCACAGTGAAGAAAACATCTGCACTCGAAACGTTCCCGAACGTACCCAGAATGATAGGAATTCTTACTGTTTTTGAGTTTTCCAAAGTAATTTTGACAATAATTTTAAGTCATATATATCATATTAGCGGAACGGCTCTATAAACAAGAGAAATAATTAATTAGTAAAGGATACCACCAGGCGGTGACTAAAACCCATTACCTAACCCAATAGCTATACTATCCCCATTTTGAAACAAAGGGTTTTACAAAAAATCATATATAGGAACACTTAATCAATGTAAGGAATCAACTGCAAAATTTGTAATAATTGGAAAACGAGTTTGGACATAACCATAGCAAAAACACAAACTGACAAATTGATAAAACATCAAGTTAAAATTGACCTCGTTTCAAGCGATCAAAAAAAAAATTCCAATACAAACATGGATATTTAATTTCCTGGTTCTTATATTAGATAACAAGAGAAAAAAATATTTAGAAAAATTTAATCCTTTTTCCAGGTTTTTACTTTAATATATTGAAAAAAAAATGCCAGATGGTGACAGAAAAGTTATCATGAACGTGTTTGGAATTTATGAAAACATTATCTGTACGTGTTTCTTAGTTTACAAAACGTTAATCCGACAGAAATAAAAATTTGATATAAAAAAAAAGATTTTTAAAATCCTTAAAAGCATCCTTACACTAAAAATTAGATTTTTATAAAATTTTCTAACTTTGGTTCCATATATCGGTAAAAAATTGTCCTTTATTAATATTATTTTTTTTTCTAAATAAGGAGGATGGGAAAACATATTAACCCTTATTACAAGGGAATTTTTTGAGAACAACCAGATAGGTCATTTTACTGCATGATAAAATATGAGGAAAAGAATACTAAACAACTTCAAAATGAAAAAAGCATAGTAATAAAAATCGCAATGAAGTTTTTGTTCAAATAGTCCCAAATATTGAAATTTTTAACCATATTTTATGATCATTAAATAATTACACTACATTACATTACCATGTGCTTATTTTTGCACATGATGACTTGGTTGACAAGTTCATAATATTCATGGATTTGCTTTTATTAAAGATATTTTACTAACAGAATTATTTTTAATTTGTCGGCAAATACAGATAGAATAGCGGTATATTAAAGGTGGAATGTATGGTGAACATGTCAAAAATGAGGTATGAGATTTTTGCAAATCTTTACGTTTTAGGATCCAAATTGTTCATCTACACCAAAAAACCATATGTATGTCGCATTGCTTTTGGATTTACATCTCAGAATTGACCGAACCGATTTTCTTCAAATTTGGCTCAAATATTTCTATATATCGGGGGATTGTTCATATTATTTTTTTTTTTTTAGAATTCGTTTAGGGGGGATGATATAGTAAAAAATCAATTTCGATTTTCTTCAGAGGTATTTTAGAGAAAACTTTATTAACTTTTTATTCACTTCTTTTTTTTTATTAACTTTTTATTGTTAACTACAATGCATATATAAATAATCCACCCAAAAAAATTTAAAAAAATCAAACGCATTTCGTAAAATTAAAATACATATTATCTTATGCTCTAACTCCCTTCGGTTAAAATTTTTTCAAATTTAAGTTTATACTTCATTTATAGAGCTCTCAAGAAATGTCTACAATTGAAAAATTTTCCCCCCTTATTTACTGAAGGGGGTGTTAGATTAAAACAAATAGTAATAATAATAATAAAAAAATTATAAATTAGTTTTTTTGTAGAGATTGGATTCTTTAATGATAAAATATTATTATGTTACGTAAGAAAAAATTGACATAGGTTGTTCTTAAAATAAAATTCAACTAATAGGAATTATTTTCAGTATTAGTTTATTACAGAAACGTTGTAATATTTTAAATTATCTATTTGATTAAAATTACTGATAACATTATTAATAGTTATCTGATTAAGACTAATTTGTGCTATTATCAAGTAATTTTGTTTTAATAAATTTATTATTAAGTGTAGTACACAATTAAAATTAACAAATACACTTAAGTTTAATGGTTTTAGAACCACCCTTTAATATATTTAAATGCTTTTTCAATCTTTCACGAAAACAAATACTTTTTACCCTAACGCAAATATATAACCTACGCATCTAAACACAAACACACATTTACGTATGTACGTACATACGAGCATAGGAAAATAAGTATCTGGACAGTTCTATTTTGATGGTATTGCGAAAATATACGCGACATGAAAACTCCATTTAGATGTGACTGACGTGTAAACCAAGCAATGTACGACAGGTCGATGGGTCGAGGGTTTGTTCCCATCGTCATCACCAACGGGGTATATTTATCCAACGTCTGACTGACTAGCTGTCTGTTTGTTTAATACTGTAGTGCTATACTATGTAAATGAATTCAGCATTGCTGCTGATAAATTCTGTCATTACTTTCTTTATGGAAATTATGACTAAAGTATGCAAATACGGTGATATAAATATTCTAGTTCAGTATCGTTTTGCTGATTTATGTAATTAAAAGGTAGTATAAGTGGTTTATCAATTACGCTTCGCACGAATGAATAAAATTAATTAAAAAAATTAGACCTACTGATTTCTTTTACATCGAGGATGAAATGGAATTTTAAAAAAATCTGACAACAAAGTTGTAATATTTTCCTGGCATTGGTTATTTATTCTTATATAGTGGATAAATAATTATATATGAAAACGTTAGCTAAGCTTTCTTTAGGGTAGGAGTAATTTATAATGAAGTTTTATTGTAAAATTGTCATTTTATGTTTAAATAAACAAAAAAAAAAGATTAAAAATAAAAATAAAAAAAAATCGATTTTTTTTGTTTGTTTTCCAGCTCCAAAATCACTTCCTAAGAAAATTTTTGATTTTTGTACGGTTACTATATTAAATTAAGAACTAAAAAAGTTCTACTAAAAAATGTACAACCAATAAAAAGTGATCTAATTTTTCTTTTTTGGGAATGGGAATTATGAAGAAATTTTATTGTAATATTATTACGAAAGGTTTATTATTTATTTAAACTTTTAATGCTACTCAAAAAAGTTTTGAAAACTCAAAAAATTCAATGTTCATAAACTTTTATCGGCTCTCCAATTCTAATGTTGCCCCAGAGTATTTTTTAGGGTCGCTTGCACAACTGCTAAGGCGAGGAAGACAGTGCAATAAATAAAACGATGATTTTGTAGGGAAAAGTAGAAATTTTGGAGCAAAATGTTTTTAAAAACGGTAAAATAAGCACGCAACATGCACAGAACTTAATATAAAGTGGAGTTGTGTTTACAAAATTTTGAGAAAATTAATCCTCCAAAAACCCCCGACCATCTGGAGATACTGGCCCCAAAATTTTACCATCCTGAACCCCATAAAGAAAGGCACCCGCTAGTGACAATCCCTGTCGCCACACCACCTCCTCCGACAAATTATCCCATTTACACGAATCTATGTACAAGATCTCATAAAAATCGGTTTATCCAGTCAAAAGTTACTAAGTTTCAAACACGCCAATGCACGTTCATAGATTCGTACGAAGATTACCGCCAGCTTTTTTTCTTTTTTTGTTTTTTGGGGTCCCTGGGTCATGAAAGGTCGAGAAATGAGAAAAACTCATACCCTATTTCTTGAGTGATTACCATACTTTCCTTCTTGTTGCGTAATTCTATAACTATGATTCCAGGAAAGTAATAAGTTATTTTAATGTAACTGTTGCGTAGAAGAAAATGTAGTGACTATCTAAGAAGATACGCACAACATAATTTCTTTTGTGGACTATGGCTCGTAATGCAAGCTGCTTTCTAATTTTTATTTTAAGAGCATTATTTTTTCTTAAAAATTTATGAAATTTGTAAGTATTAAGATGTTTTCTTTAGAAAAGGAAAAATTAATTTTTTTCTTTTGAAAATATGTAAAATAAGTCTTCAGTATAATTTTATCATACGTTTTCAACCAGACATCCCTATTTGAATATCGTTGTATAATGTTTAGTAAAACTTCTAAACATAAATATTTTTACTTTAACCAAAAACTTTAACTTAGAATTATTAAGAATTTTTACCCTAAATACGTGTATATTTACAAAAAAATAAGTGAAAAGGGTTGGAATAAAATCATGTACGAGTTTATTATTTTTTTTTTACGATCGTGATTGAAGATCGATAAATTTTCTTCACGTCGTTATTAAACATTCCCCGATAAATACGTCGATATATCAATTTAAAAAAAAAATTATTTAACCCTATTACCACCAAAAATATCACTATAAGTAACCATATTTAAAATTTTTATAAAAATCAGACGTTCAGTATACCGCATTGTTAGTCTTTTTAGATACATTTCTTAGTTGATCTGTTACTAAAGTGGATAAAATATTTTTAAAAAAATAAGAATTCTGCTGTTCATAACTGGATCTGATCTGATTCGTTATTATAATAAATTCGCCGATTTTACAAAGTGATTTAAAATACTCAGACCCATAAAATATCATATAATTATAAAAGATATTCCTGGTTTGTAAATGTTTTATACTTTCTTACGTACAAGGTTTACACGTATACCTTATATATATTTTTTTACATATTATTTATGCAATTTGACAATTTTAATAAATAATATAATTTTAAAACAAGTACAGGATGGAAAAATAGTTAAACCAAGTATTTCAAGAAAATCGTTGTATCCCCTATGTGAAAATCCTGAAAACAAATGATAAAATTTTTAAATGAATGAAAACAGGACGACTCGAGTAGTTTATTATGTAAAAAGAAAAGATAATGATTGCATAAATCGATAAATATTATTATGAAATGGAAAAATGCAGTAAAAGATCAACAGGAAGGACTGAAATGAAACAGAAAGATGGAATTAATAATGAGTTTGGGGCTTGTGTAGAAAGAAAGAAAAATAGGGTGAGGAAAATTAAAAGCAAATTACTCAACCCGCAGTGGATAGATATGATCGTAAAAGTAAAAATTGATATCTAAACATGAATATATATATATATATATATATATATATATATATATATATATATATATATATATATATATACATTTAAATAAACAAGTAGTATTTTTTTTTATTTATTAATAAGATTATTTAGTGTTTTACAGAAACGTTAGTGTTTTTTTTTTAATTTAATTTAAAATGGTTATTCGCATGATTTTGTTGTTGGTTACTTAAATTATAATAGGAAATTATCTTTTTACATTTTTTTAAATTCGGGAGTAGTAAAGGTTATATTTTTTGGAACATGTTACGTAAAATCATACCTATTAACCTGAAAAACATACCTTTTTTAACATCATAGTTTTCCTTCTTTTTTTGTTTGAAAATAACAAAAAAAATATATATATATTTAAAATAAAACTAATACAAATTAAAAATAAAAATATATAAAAAAAATAATCACTTACAAATTCGAAGATTTATGGAAGTTTATTGTAAACCGTGCATTTTTTATTTTATATTTGGTACTGTAACAAAACAAAAAAAAAGAAATTGAAATAAATAGGGATACGTTACAGACGACGTTACATTTACGACGTAACTTGTACCTTTAGTCTTTATACTACAAAAGATCTAAATAATTTATTCGAATTTATTATGAGAAAAAAAAGAGAAAAAATAATGAAAGAAAAATGACAAAAGAAAAGAAAAATAATGAAGCGGAAATACAGGAGAAGAAAACACGTTAGATGACTTGAATAAGTTAAAAGGAAGGCGGAAATGTAACAATAAATCATAACAAAATAATGATGATCACCGAGCAGGTAGTGAGAAATTCATCTGCGACTTACATAGAAAAAGATATTCGGGCTGAGAAAAATAAAATGAAAATCGAGCCGTCCCAACAATTTTGAAATATAAGATGAGACATTAACCAAAAATGGGAACAAAAATATAACAGTCTTAAGATATGAGCTTAAGTGACGTAACCACAAATGATTTAAAGAGCGATCTGTATTAAGGGAAAGTTTTAACTGATTTATTGCGAAATAATAAAATTTGTTATAATAAATTTTTACATTTAAAATAGAGTTCACAATTTTAACTAATCATCATAAGAACTTAAATCAAAATTACATTAAATATAATTCATTCCATTAAATGAATGTTTAAGCAATGGTATTTGCTTGAAGCTGAAAACAGGCTCTTCTGGATTTTCACATAGAAAGAGCACATTAACATAGACTTTCTCTTTGTACAAGTAAAAAAGGAGATGGTAGGTTGAACTTCAATATTTATTCAGTTGTTAATATACTACTACTAAATTAAATGATAGTTATAATAAACGTGTTATTTAAAATAATTAAAAATAAACAAAACCTTTGTTCATATAACTAGTTATGTTACAATATTATCAGAGGTTATTTCGACTGCGTTCAGAAACCTAAAAATTTCCCCGATTACGAATGCTGTGCAAGGAACTTCTAGTGGTAGATTTTTATCATATATGTTTTCAAATGTCCAAAATTTTTGCTTTTTGGTTTTATCCTCTAAACTCTTTTACTTTCTTTACGATTTTGAACATCATTCTTTTCTGGAGTCATGAACGTTAACCGGTTTTCGATTGATATAAATTCTCCTGGAAAATTTACTTAAAAAAAATGTTGGAACAGCGCTTATTAATCAAGATAGTAATAACTCATTAAAACCACATTATAGTAGATATAAGAGAAAAATTTCGAAAAGGTGGAACAATAAAATACTTGAAAAGAGAAGACGAAAAAAGGAAAGATTTTTATTTGTATTTAAATATATTTTTAATTTCCTTGTGTTTGGGAGCTACTTAATATTTACTGTAAATTACAAAGCAATATCTCATGAGTTTACATTAATCAGCCGTCTATCGACAGTACTGCTTTATTAACCAGATTTTATAAAACATAAAAATAAAATAACAGGCTCTACAGTGAATGTTCAAGAATTA
Source organism: Lycorma delicatula (assembly GCF_047948215.1). Lineage (NCBI taxonomy): Eukaryota > Metazoa > Arthropoda > Insecta > Hemiptera > Fulgoridae > Lycorma > Lycorma delicatula. The sequence continues at coordinate 82,637,890 of NC_134460.1, forward strand.
AAAGATTTATCTCAAAATTATTACTTCGTGATAGCATTTAAATATGTCTTTGACAGGAAAAATAGTAATTTTCAGTTACGACTGGTTTTGAGATGACAAGTAAATTGAGGAACAAAAGAAACAACTTAAATATCAAACTCCTTTTTTGCAAATCATGATTGCAGAAATCGCAGCAGGGTAGCGGTCGGTTACAAATATAAGGGAATTGCTTTTAGAAATCAAACTTTGGATGATTTGTTTATATGTTAACAATACTAACGAGAATCTAAAGTGCTCAATTTAAAAATATATATTTGGAAACTGTGGATATTTTTTCCATACACTGATTAAATCTTTTTATATTATTCTTTTGCCGCTTATTCTTTTCAAAACAGAAAATACCAAACTTTAAGGATATTTTTTCTTTACAAGGTGATGCTTCTCCCCGAAGGTTTTACTTGTAGGGGATATCACTTATTACTTCTTTGTTAACTGGAGGTGAACGTACTTCTGAAAATTTCAACCCTCTAAATTTAGTAGGAAATGTCGAAAAAATTAAAACTGCAATTATTGATGTAACTTATGTATTTTTACGTAAAGCATTAAAAACATAAATGCATTTAATTCGATTCCATACCGATTGAAAGCAAATTATAATTATTTTTCTTTTTTAAATAACTACATAAATGACAAGGCAGAAAACGTTTGGCGTGAATTATAGATTAAAAAAGGATAGGTACTTAATAAATCTCCAATTTTTTTTTTTTTTTTTGGAAATTGTAGAGAGGCCACGAATTTAACTGCACTAATTGATTAAAGTCATTTTAATGAAGTTGTTAAGAGTAATTTTGTTGAAAATTACAAAGAAAAACAGTAATCTTAAATATCTTATTGAAGCCAGTGCTTTTGCACATTATGAGAGCACAATAGCCATTATGAGATTCTGCTGTAGCTACCAGAAATAAAATAGCGTAGGAGTTGACAGAAAACATGGGCTATTTATTATATATTTTTTATTATATTATAAAATTTTCAATGCTCACGCAGAAAAATTTCATAAATTTAAAATAAGAAAATTTGATACGTGCCGATTATTAACACATACATTTTATAAGCTGTATAAAATTAGCACCGATTTTAGTATGAACATTTTTCCAAAAATTATGGCTAATAAGCAGATTGGTGTCGCATACATTTTTAAATAACAGGAAATTGAAATGCGTTAGAAAAGATCAAGACTTAATTTGAGAAATTCAGTTTAATGATGGACAATAGAGTTTAAGTGAATTACAGTATTAATACAACTTCAGGGAAATATAGTATAATGAATGGATCCATTCTTTGACAGTGAAAGGAAAAATCAAGAAAGAGAGGAAATTAAGATATTACTGGGGGAAATTCATATTTTGTTATATGGTAGTGGGACATGGGTACTGCTTAAGAAGGATAAGTATTTCGCAGGCGGAATTTGGATTTTTTAAGGAAGTTCTGAATTAAATTAGGAGAAAAATGAGGGTTCCCCTGTGACCATGTCACAGGGGAACCCTCATTGGTACGATTCCTCCATACACCAGGGGTCTCATCTTGTAGTGATTTGATGTGGCATCTGGAATGATCGTATCATTGGCTCATTGTTTTTTTAAGGAAATGTGAACGACGAAAAGAATTTGTAAATGCTTAGAGATTGGCTGATGCCCACAGTAGATATAATTGGAGAGCGTCCTGAATGATTCATGTAAGCCCCGACATATTAACTACTGGATGACATTGGCTGAATGAAACGTTTCCGAAACACTGTGTTTATCGCAGTGGACCTGTTGAATGGGCTCCACAGTCGCCAGATTTGACTCCAATGGACTTTTGATTCTGGGGTATCTCAAGTCACGGTGTACAGTGTGAAGATTCATGATATGGCCCTCCTAAGCACTAGGAATGAGGACGAATGTCATGCCATAGACAAACGTTATGACCAGAGTCTTAAAAAACCTGAAATTCTGCCCATAAACTCTGTATGGAATTCGATGGAAGATATATTTAATAAATACCGTGATTTCACCTATAGTGCGGGACCTGTTAAACTGTACATTAGTTACAATCAGTAGTTTTTTATTTTGTTTACAATTGTAATCTTGGTGTTTTAAGTGATAAGACATATTTTCAGCGATTTGTGTTATTTCCGTAGCTGAACTATCATTAAAAAAATAAGTTTATCAAATGTTTTAACTGTTTTATTCGCTTTTGAATTGTATTACTAACATATTCTCAAAATTCTGAGACTTCATAAAAAAGAATACACAGAAAAGGTTTATCAGAAGAATATACAGAATATATTAAATTCATATTAATTTATTTTTACCCGTATTTGTATCAATGATTTTAATATTGAAAATTTCCTGTAATATAATAATAATAATGACAGAACTAAAAATAATTATTATTCATTCCATCATCATTCAAGTATGAACCTTATCATATAATTTTTTCTAGTGTATTCCTAAAATGAAAAGAAAAAGAAACCGATCCCCAGCATCTAATAATTAAAAAAATGTTTAAATAATAAGATTGTGGATAATTAGATTTTTAAACCAGACTATGTTAAATGATTTGGCCAACCGTCAGTCTTCCATAAATAAGGATAATAAACACTTTAATTGCTAGTAAGGTAACTTTAATAGTTAATAAACTATTGAATTTATATATTTATTTTCCTACTATCAAATGGGATAGCCTTTTCTTTATATTATCCTGTTACTAGAATGTTGCAGACAAAAGATGCAAATGGATAATTTAATTTTTTTCTCCAACATTTTTTTTTTCTCCATTTTGATATGATTTTAACATCTATAATTAAGATAAGGTGAGAAATAGGATAAATTAAAAATAGGTTTATTATTTTTGTTTTTAACTATAATATTTCATTTTTAATTCTTTTGACGATTTTATATAATTATTATTAAATTAAAATTTAATTATTTAATCCTAATGTAGAATTTTCCAAAGGCAATGATGTTAAAGGTTTTTACAGTATCTAACGGGTTTCATATTTGTACAACATCAACGGATTAATTGTATGTATTTATATATATTCAATTAATTAATTAATTAACACGAGGAATAAATATACAACTCACGTTAAATAACATAGTTATACAGCATGAAATAGTTATACTAATCGAGCGTATAATAGTTATAGGCTAACAATTATATAGCATCGTCTAACAGAACCCGATGGTGGATAACTGGTAACTGTAGCTAAACTGGGATCCGCAGAATGGCTTTTGAGCTTTGGTACAATAATGGTTTTGCCGGGGAGGGGGCGCGAAGTTAGCTGACGATAATTCTATGTTGAATTTCTCTACCCTTTCTAGGCTAAAGTTGTCAAATAACAGTATCGAAATAGTTATACTGACTAATTATACAACTTTAGTATTATGCAAATCGTATTAATTAACTTTAAAAAGGTCCATGTTAACATGTTGGTTAATTTTAATTGACTTACATATCATCCGAGAGTTTTACATTAAAAGGTAATATCATTATTGTATCTATTAAACATTTTAAGTGGATTTAAATCTGTTAAGTAGTTAAAAAAGTTAAAAGTAAAAAGAGGAAAAAATATGAATGAAAAAAATTTAACAAAATTTTCTAAGAGAAAAACTTTTCATTGTTTAAACATATATTAATCATAATTAACTTGGGAACTAATCCGTTTTAAATTTTATCTACTTTACCTTGATGATATTTCACCCATATTTACTTATTAAATACTTGAAATAGAGATGATAATAATAATAGCACGAATAAAGTAACAAGACTTATTAGCAAACAGCTTAAAACATTGGAAATTAATCGAACCTAAATTGAAAAGGATAATGCGGAACTGAATACAGAAATATAATGTACCAATAAACAAAATTTAAATAAAAAAATAACGCTTAAGTACAACTATACAACTTTAGCAGCGTAGTAATAAATCTGCCTTAAATACACTCAATTTAAGTTCATTTTTTTACACAGGACTTTTATTGCTTTTTTTTAGCATGTCGAAATGTATCATTATATCAAACAAAACAGCAGAGCATTTAATTTCACAACAGAAATCAATTTTCCATCTAAAAAAATTCAAAGAACTACATTAATTATTGATGTTGACTACAATACAGGTGATTGATTTTCCTGTGTGCGACCCTGTTAGATTATTCAACTTCTCAGTTAATATGCGCGCGCGCGCGCACACACACACACACACAGTCGCAGAAAAATTATAAGAATAATTACGGCACTCTACCAAATAAAATGTAGTTATTTTCAATTAATGTTTTATATTTCTAGTTAAAAAAAAAAAAATACATTTTTAGTTTTAATTAAATTTTTATTTTATTCTAACTCTGCTCTGTTCCTATGCATAAGGTGAAATTTACTTTTCGATTAATCTGGAGTTGAAAAAAAAATGTTCTTCTTAATGTATAATATATTACAAAATCATGAAGATAACTCTAAAAGGTAATCTTCTATAGGAACAAAAGAAACAGCTATGGTTAAACGTCGGTGGTTCATTAGCCCAACAGGTATGTATAATTTATAAAGCACATAGATAAGTATTTGTATTTTTAAACATTTAGCATATTCTCTAGACATTGTTTAAAATTATTTTACTTAATAAAACGAAAAAGTAATAATTTCACACAGTTAACAGATCAGCAAAAATTAATCGATCGTTAATTTTTAAGTAAATTTGTACGTAAATAAAGTATCTTTTTAAATCTACCTGGAAATAAATTAAATATATTTTTTTGAAAAGAAAAGAAATAGACATGGACGCAGAGAAGGAGGTTATCATAAAACTGGTAATTGCATTTGTAAAAATTTAATAGGGATAAAGACTAGTATATTTTTAATAAATTTCTATTGTACTGATGCTATTAAAAAATAAGTGAATGTAGAAGAAATAAAAAATTTGTACAGTTACTACTATAAAATTAAGTAGTATAAATTAAACATTTTCAAAAGCTATTGACAAATTACGTACCATTATATAGTTAAATAAATGATTTTAATACTTTTCACAGCAAACCACTGTACTCAGATGTGGGTGGAGTTAAATAAAACTGGAATAAAAGTTTGTTGGTTAAGATGTCAAATAAAATACAGTTATTGCTTTGTGTTTGGATAAAATTATATACTGTTTAGTATAAAAACACATAGTGGATACGCGGGAAAATTGATTTTCATTATGTAAATAATATGATACGTCATCATCCAATCCGTGAATTAATGTTCTAATTAATATATGTGATATATACACATATATACAAAGAGAAAAACGTACATTTTTATTAAATCTACAGCTACATTTAAATAATTATTTTGTTTTTTTTTAATTGTACGATTAATTTTAAGTAAATCTATTATTAATAAATGTTATGAATACTAATTATTATAAAGTATTTTTGAATAATAAATTTATATATATTTAATTTATTTATATATATATATATATATATATTTACTACATTGTAGATTTAGGCCGACTTATAAAAGAACTTTTCATTTTATACACAACACCAGTTAATTATTAGATAATGATTATATTTTTCATACAGCCAGAAACTTCCAACTCACTAAAAATAAATTTTATTTAAAATTTTATTTTCATCATTGAGAATCACCATAATCTCTGAAAAAAACCCTGTTTATTATTTTTTAACTTTTGACTTGATGAAGAAAAATCACATCCCAGAAGACAATAAATATGACTAATTATTTTATTATTTAGGTTAGTGCACTACATAATTATATGTTTATTTATCACAAACCAAAGGATTAATTTTAATTATTTACCTCTAATCCATCCAAAACAAAGCGGGTCAAATGTGTATTCAACGCAAAATAATAATATAATACACAATAATAAATAAACACACAACGATACGTTTAAATAGATTTTATTATTCAATAATTTAATAACGTTCTGAGCTTTATATTAAAAAGTCTAAATTATAAACCCCATAAAATGTACTATAACACTTTTGTAAGCAAAACATTATAGTGCGTTTATCGAAAGTATAAGACTGGTTTTGTATTACTTAAATTTATATTACTTACTTCATTTTTCGATATTAATATAAAAGAAATAAACTAATATTTATTTTTCACTACTGATCTGACAATGCTTCTCTATTGCCAGAATGTTTACCACAGTTCAATCCGCACCAATCTCATTATTATACAAGCACAAAGAAAACGTATAAATAAGTAACCTGAAACGTTTTTTACTAAATTTAATATCGTTGTGTACATCGAGAGATATCGTCCATCTCGACTGCTGTCTATGTCAATATCGACTTCCTCAGATAGTTATTACGTGATATTATGTTATTATATTATTAAATACTATGGAACTAATAACATGTAAACTCTCCCGGGATAAATAATAATAAATTGTGAAATTTTCAGCGGCGAAATCGTTTAAGTAGTTTTTGAATTATTAGGTCACACACACAAAACGAAGACTATCTTTTACTTACATAAATAATAAAATTTATAAAAAAGTATCTCTTTTTAATAAGGAAATATCTTTGAAAATTCTGTTTTTAATAGTTCCAAGTAGCATAAGTAACAGCTTTTGTAGGATAAGCTTGTACTATTGTACTAGTTCTCTCATTATACGAGAAATATTACCATAATTTTAAAAATAATAACTTCTTTAAATCATTATATTATAAGATAAGAGAACAATCAAGTAGAGATAAATCATGCTTTCATTTAAAAAAGAAAAAAAAATGAAAATGAGTAAACTTGACAATATCTTGCTAACATAATATCGTACTTCACAATCGGAATAAGATAACATCATATAATTGCACATATATGTGTGTGTTTGTATATATATATATATATATATATATACAAACACATATATATATATATGATATAAATTGAGTCAATTATTTAGTTTCTGATAAAAGTTTATTTTTTATTTTCTTTTTGTAATACGTGGTTTATAAAAAATATTTATTCTGTGGCACATTTCATGTTTTAGTGTAATTGCACTGCCAAAGTAAAAAAATCTGATGTGGACACACATGACTTCCTTGTACGCCTATTACATTACATACACACATATTTTTTTTAATGAAAAGTACATAAAATTTTATTTCATTAATAACTTTTGTTATTTTTTTATATATTTTTTATTATTACTGAATAATTATTTATAGAAAAAAAAATTACTATCACAGGTTAATAATTATTAAAAATCAATTTATTTAAATTAAAAAAAAGGAGATGTCAGATTCGACCCGATGTGCCTTCCCCTTGATCAAAATATTTCATTAATTCGTTTTTGAGTTATTACGTACGTACATATATATATACATACATACATACGTACAGACGTCACCCCGAAACTAATCAAAATGAGTTTAGGGATTGTCAAAATGGATATTTCCGTTGAAGTCTGAAAAACGTCATTTTTCGCGATCATAACACTTCCTTTACTTCATACAAGAAAGTGATATGGAAAAAAAAACAAAAGTAAATAAAAGTAAAAGTAAATAAAATTTTTATGAAAATGATGAAATTTCTATTTTATACAACTTTTTTTTATCTTTGGATAGATTTTATTATGTATTTCCAAGATTTAGCTATTTTTATGCAGCAAAAGTATAATTCTGATCAAAAGCATTATTGGCCCTATTCAAGATTACTCGGGGCTCCGAGTAAATTCCTCGGATATGCTTTTCTTTTGACCTGTTTCCACCTTCAGGTCCCCTCATGGATTGGATTTTTTGGCCACCTGCAGGATATGAACAATTTATGGATTAGGAAGTGGACATATACCAAACTTAGAGCTGGCGATGTTGCGGCTACGGTCGAAGTTATTTGCAGGTGTAACGGAGACCTTTTGTTGTCCACATGCCCCCCGCGATGGCAAGCATGTAGTTAAGGTGCCCATGTTGTTCGGAGCATGGGAGCCCTGAAAGCCTCGGTGTGTAAGGGCCTGGAGTCAGTGCAGAGACTGCGCATCCGCTCTCTGCCAGGACATATGCCGGTTCCACCGGAGTACCGGAACGGACCTCCAGGGTTGGTAGTCCTGGAGTGGGGGTGTACCCCGGCGGCTAGCCTTACTACAGAAGGGATTTATTGTTCATGCAAGTTGAACAATTAAACGTGGCAGAGGGTGCACGTAAACACCCTCGTTTAGAACCAGCCGTTTCGCCTGAGGCAAAACGGAGAAAAAGTACGGAAAATAAAAAGATAGAGATTGAGGCTAGAAAAAGCTTACAAAAAGCTTTTTTCAAGAACAAAAATATACCAAAACCTAAATATTTGGTTGTTACCAAGGAGGATGGAAATTTCTCAAGGGTGAGTCCTTTTCTCATCGCTCGAGAAATAAACAAATGTGCTGGAGGCCCTGTTAAAGAAATAAGAAAAACTTTTACGGGACTTCATGTAGAGGCTGTTAATGATATACAGTCTCAGAAGATTCTAGGACTGAAGAAAATTGGAGAGCTAGCAGTACGTGTTGATCCCCACGGCACGCTCAACACCTCAAGGGGTGTTGTGGTCTGTCGGGATCTTTTAAATTGTTCGGAGCAAGAGATTGTAGAGGAACTGGCAGCACAAGGAGTAATAGAGTGCCGTCGATTGAACATGAGAAGGAACGGTGAGGTCTTACCCTCAGCTTCTCATGTCCTCACTTTCAACCGGCCTACTTTGCCAGAAAAGATAAGAGCGGGGATTCACAGTTTGGATGTGCGGGCATTTGTCCCACAGCCAATGAGGTGCTTCAAGTGCCAACGCTTTGGCCACACCGCTCTTAGATGCGAAAGACCGCAAATATGCGTGTGCGGTGAAGAGGTGCATGAGGGAGAGCCGTGTAAAGAGCCTCCTACATGTATTAATTGCAAAGGAGCGCATTCTTGTAGATCAAGGAATTGTCCTGTCTACAAAGATGAAGTAGCTGTGCAGGAAGTAAAAACCCTGCAAAAAGTCAGCTACTTCGATGCAAAGAAGATAGTTAACGCCCGTAAGCCTAGAGCAGCAACATCTTATGCTCAGGCTGCGGCTACTGTTCCTGCTCCTGCTCCGATTGCTGTAGATGAGGCTCAAATTATAAATAAACTTGCGCCTACTTTGGCTAACATGATTGAAAGGATCATCGAAAACAAGATGAAACCTTTTGGCAATAAAGAATTTGTTAAGCCAAAGATAGTGGTACAGCCTGCTGAAGATAAGTCGATAAAAGTGAAAGTTGCTCCTCCAGAAAAGAAAACGGACACCAAACCAGAATGTCAAGTCCGTCTCAGCGAGATTCTTGATGAAAAGAAAAAGGTGATACCTACAGAGTCTGTTATGGAGGCTCCCAAGCCTCCTGTAACTGAAGTGGCCTCTAAGCCTCAGAGGCCACAAAAAATCACACAGGGGGAGCGAGTGTCCCCCCTCCCACAGGCGGTGACCGGTGCGACCCCCGTGTTGGGGAGCAGCCAGGTTGCCGCCCCTCAATCGGCGCCGATCCATGCCCGTCGTCGTCTGCGGCTTCGGTGGTCTCCGATACGGAGACCGGAAGCCTTACAGGCGACGACCTTCTCCGCGAACACGATGCTGTTCGTAGGATGGAGAAGAAAAGGAAAAAGGGATGGCCGAAAGGAAAACCCAGACAATAATTTAATTAAAAATTAGCGAGTCGATTGTACAATGGAACATCAATGGATGTTTTTCAAACATCCATGAGCTCCAACGCTTGGTACATGACGTAGACCCGATTTGTATATGTCTGCAAGAAACGCATTTCCGCCGAAATGAAAATTTTAAATTAAAAGGATTCGATATATTTCGGCGAGATCAACCGCCAAATGTAAGAGTTAGAGGTGGAGTAGCTATATTAACATCGACTAGAGCTACCACCGAAGCGGTTGTTCTAAACACAAACCTACAAGCGGTCGCCGTTAGAATGAAGCGTCCGCTCCAGGTCACTGTCTGCAGCATATACTTGCCGTATTTTGATTGGAATAAGGATGACATAGCAAGACTAATTTCCGAGCTTCCCCCACCTGTTTTACTGGTGGGTGACTTAAATGCTCATAATTCTCTTTGGGGATCAGATCGAGTAGATCCCCGTGGAAGAGAACTGGAAGGGTTCCTGATGAACTCAGAACTTATTATTTTAAACGACGGATCAGGTACCTTTTTCAATGCCAGAGATGGATCGACGTCCTGTATAGATCTTGCACTTATAAGCGGATCAATAGCACCAAGGTACAGCTTCCATGTCATAGATGATCTGCATGGAAGCGATCATTTCCCGGTGCAAATTGTAACTGATGTTACAAGAACAATATATCCCATCCCTAAAAGATGGTTATTTGATAAGGCAGACTGGACGAGCTTCACAGCTAGAACGATACTCCCAGAAACAACTGGAGTTATCGAAGACGATGTCGAAGCCATAACAAATGCAATAATTGAATCGGCATCGAGATATATTCCCAAAACATCTGGGAAACTTACGAAAAAACCCGTTCCATGGTGGAACGATGAAATAAGTGAAGCTATAAAAACAAAGAAAAGGGCGTATAACGCCTTTAAGAAGCGTCCTAGTATAGAAAATCTTGTTGCCTTTAAGAAATACAGGGCGTATGCAAAACGTCTTATGATAGACTCGAAAGAACGATCCTGGCAGCAATACGTGTCATCCATCGACAAAACCACTACTGCATCAGATGTTTGGAGGAAAGTGAAGGCGATTTGTGGGCGTAATGATTTTGCTCCCATAATGATTTTGCCTTCAAGATGAAGATGAAATAAAAGACACTCCATATGAAATAGCAGAGCTGTTATCCAATCACTTCGAAAAGGCCAGCAGAACGGCCAACTACGAGGAAGGTTTTCGAACCAAAAAAGAAGAACTCGAAGGTCTACTAAATTTTAGAACTGAGTATAATTACTCATATAATGTACCATTTAAAATGGAAGAACTCGCGAAAGCGTTGGAAAAAGCAGGTAACACAGCTGCTGGTCCGGATGAAATCCATTATAATATGATTAGGCAGCTGAATACCACTGCAAAACGCAGATTATTAGAACTTTATAATAAAATATGGCGGGATGGAACGTACCCGCAGCAGTGGAAAAAAGCTCATGTTGTTCCAGTACCAAAGAAAAAGAAAAATTTAACAGACCCCAATAGCTATCGTCCTATTTCTTTGACGTGTGCTATGGGAAAAATACTGGAAAAAATGATTAATAATCGACTCGTCTGGGTTTTGGAAAAAGAAAACCTGATATCACCTTATCAAGCAGGTTTTCGGCAATACCATTCTACCACTGATCAAATGATCAGCTTAGGGGACATTATATATAACAGCTTTATTAAAAGGAAACATTGTGTCGGAGTCTTCTTTGATCTTCAGAAGGCTTTCGATATGACCTGGCGTCATGGTATAATGCTCCAGATACATGAATGGGGCATTCGTGGCAATCTGCCTATACTGCTCAGCAACTACATGAATGACCGTACCTTTCAAGTACGCGTCAACAATGAATATTCATGTGAAAGAATCTTGGAAAATGGCATACCGCAGGGTTCGCCGTTGAGCGGTACCTTGTTTACCATTGCCATTAATAAATTGATACTAGCCATTCCAGTAGAAATCAGCAAAAGCGTCTATGTTGATGATCTGGCAATTGTGTATGCCAGCAACAAGACTGCTATGGTGAGGTACAAATTGCAACGAGCGATCAATGCTCTGAATGAAGTTGCAAGGAATAACGGATTCCAATTCTCACCAGAGAAAACGTGCTGTGTACACTTTTGTAGGAAGAGAATTCCTCATCAAAGTCCTGCGTTGACAATTGACGATAATCCAATACAATATAAAGATAGCGTAAGATATTTAGGACTAGTATTGGATAAATCCCTTACATGGGGATTACATATACAGGACTTGAGTCATAGATGCAAAAGAGCCCTAAACATTATAAAATGTTTATCGAATTTAAACTGGGGCTCAGACAAAGAGACATTATTGAGATTGTATAAAGCATTGGTTCAATCTAAACTAGACTACGGATGTATCGTATATTCATCCGCTAGAAAGTCGCACTTAAGAAAGTTAGACGTAGTTCATAATAGTGGAATAAGATATGCAACAGGCGCTTTCCGCACAAGTCCGGCGGCTAGTCTAATGTCTGAAGCCGGAATAATGCTCCTACATTATAGAAGAGAGATCCTTTTGTTAAGATATGCAGCAAATGTATGGGCTTTCCCTGCTCATATAAATAATAAATTGTTCACGAATCATCCTATGGCTGCAGTATATGAACATCGTGCTACCTATTCCAGACCAACCGGAATTAGGTACCACGAATTAAGAAGAAAATATGAAATTGCTATACCAGAGACACTAACAATTTCTACGAGAGAAATACCGCCATGGCTCTTGCCAGCGGTAAATACAAATTTGGATCTCTCTCAAGGAGAAATAAAAAAGAAACCAGCAGTGATCATCCAACAGGAATTTTTAGCAACCGTCAGTAGTTACGAAGAACATATTAGAATTTATACTGACGGTTCTAAAACCGAACATGGTGTTGGATGCTCGATATATGTAAATGAAGAAGCCCACTTTTGGAGACTGCCAGATGTGGCCAGTGTCTACACGGCAGAACTCACTGCAATTCAGCAAGCTCTTCGCTACACTGAACACTATTGCGAAGAGAGAGTGCTAATATGTTTCGATTCATTAAGTGCACTCGTCGCAATTCAGAACAAGAACATTAAGGATATCCTAATTGCAAACATCCTGTCCATTTTATACGTACTAAAACAACGAGGACAGCGATGCGTATTTGTATGGACTCCAGGGCATGCTGGTATTACAGGTAATGAAATCGCAGACGAAGTTGCCAGAAAGGCAACAGTCTGCGATGACTTGGATGCATTTCCTGTAAGAGTGGCAGATGTTAAAAACCGTCCAACAAACATAGTAAGAAACAAGTGGAACGCTGAATGGAGGAGTTTAAATACAAAATTAAACTCGGTTAAAACTTCTCCTTATAAATGGAAAAGCGACTTTAAGTTGACTCGCCGTGAACAAGTAGCGGTGACCAGACTTAGAATCGGTCACACGCGATTAACAAATTTATATTTGTTAACCGGCGAAGTGAGACCAATGTGCGGTGTTTGTAATAAAACACTGACAATCAAGCATCTAATAGAAGAGTGTACCATATATGAGGACCTCAGAAAGAGGTTCCGTCTTACAAATAATATTAGTGCTGATCTGGATAATGGAAATGAAGAAAATATAGTTGCATTTTTACACGCCAGTGGACTTCTTAAAAGTCTATAAAATGGAAGTTTAAAGCTGTGGTAAGAGATACTCTTAGCGGTAGTTTTATATATACATATAAGGGAGTCTCGAAGCGTGGCACGTATAGTGATGGGAGGTAGCCCTCTTGCCTAGGCCATTTTGGCTCACCTGCATTCAAGAGCAGTGAGTCGGGGTGTGTCCGATGATGGCATGGGGGACCCTCAAGGGTGGATTGAGGGCGCGAGGCTATGGGTGTACGCCGTGCATGCCCATGGCCTGATATAAGAAGGATTCAACTGCCACGGCACCCTGGCACGACTGATATACTGCTCAACGGCGGTTCTGGTCGCCCCGAGGGTGCTTAAGCAAACTATAAATGAGACTTCGTAGAAGAAAGAAAGATATGGTATTGATTAGTTTAATTTTAATTTTAAGTTCATGGTCTTTTGAGAACCTATCTCAAATTTTAATATTGGGGCCCTTTACACCCCGTAAGTGTTTGTGATTGTCCTTGTCTTTCATGTTTTAATGTTTATTGTGAAGTTTGTGTTTTTAAATAAAATGTAAGGGCCCTTTACACCCTTACATATGACGATCCTGATGGAGATAATAATTTCTTTTAAAGAATGTGACGAGGGCTAATGAACTTAGCAGTCGATGCCCGTAAAAATTCAGTAAAAAAAAAAAAAAAAAAAAAAAAAGTAATGATCAAGGAAAAATAAAAATTAGATAGAATTCATATTAAGCATATATTTAAAACTACATTAATTTACCTATCTAGAGGTTTTTGAAGAACTTTTTATTGAATTCTAAGCCAAATTAAATCATGCAGAATTAATTAAAATTCGTTTATCCCACTTCAGAAGTGTGAATTTAAACTAATAAATTTTGAAGCATTAATAAATACAAATAATTAATGTTTCTTGTAATAATCTTTACTTCCTTGTACAAAATAAAGGAAGTATTGTGATCACGAAGAATTTCGGTTTTCAGATTTCAACGGAAATATCCATTTTGACTGGTTTCGTTGTGACGTCTGTACGTACGTATGTATCACGCATAACTCAAAAACGATTAGCGTTAGGATGTTGAAATTTTGGATTTAGGTCCATTGTAACATCTAGCTATGCACCTCCCGTTTTGATGGCACTCGACTTGACAAAAAATGTCCAAAAAAAATGTCGAAAATCCAAAAGAATTGTATTTTGGACTTTTTCTTAACTGCAGTAATAAGCCTTCATTGAGAGCTTTTTAACAATATATCATAAGTGGTACTTATTTTCAGCGTCAAATAATGGGCAGGCAGGAGTAGGTTTCGTGATGAACAAGAAGATAGGGAGGAGAGTGGAGTATTTCAAAACGCATAGCGATAGAATCATTGTAATAAGGATAAAATCAAAACCTAAACCGACAACGATTGTTAACGTTTATATGCCTACAAGCGCCCATGATGATGATGAGGTAGAATGTGTATACGAAGAGATTGATGAAGCAATTAAACACGTAAAAGGAGATGAAAATTTAATAATAGTTGGAGATTGGAATGCAAGCATTGGAAAAGGCAAGGAAGGAAATATAGTGGGTGAATACGGGCTGGGCAAAAGGAATGAAAGAGGGGACCGACTTATAGAGTTTTGCACGAAGTATAATTTAGTAATTGCCAACACCCAATTTAAAAATCATAATAGAAGAATATACACTTGGAAAAAGCCAGGCGATACTGGAAGGTATCAGATAGATTATATCATGGTTAAGCAAAGATTTAGAAATCAACTCGTTGACTGCAAAACTTACCCTGGAGCAGACATTGATAGCGACCATAATTTGGTGATAATGAAATGTAGATTGGGGTTTAAAAACCTGAAGAAAAGTTGTCAGATGAATCGGTGGAATTTAGAGAAGCTTGAGGAAGAGGAGGTAAAGAAGATTTTTGAGGAGGACATCGCAAGAGGTCTGAGTAAAAAAGATATGGTAGAAAATGTAGAAGAAGAATGGGAGAATGTTAAAAAGGAAATTCTTAAATCAGCAGAAGCAAACTTAGGCGGAATAAAGAGAACTGGTAGAAAACCTTGGGTTTCAGACGATATATTGCAGCTGATGGATGAACGTAGAAAATATAAGAATGCTATTGATGAAGAAAGTAAAAAGAACTATCGGCAATTAAGAAATGCTATAAATAGGAAATGCAAACTGGCGAAAGAAGAGTGGATTAAAGAAAAGTGTTCAGAAGTGGAAAGAGAAATGAACATTGGTAAAATTGACGGAGCATACAGGAAAGTTAAGGAAAATTTTGGGGTACATAAATTAAAATCTAATAATGTGTTAAACAAAGATGGTATACCAATATATAATACGAAAGGTAAAGTCGATAGATGGGTGGAATATATTGAAGAGTTATACGGAGGAAATGAATTAGAAAATGGTGTTATAGAGGAAGAAGAAGAAGTTGAGGAGGATGAAATGGGAGAAACAATACTGAGATCTGAATTTAAGAGAGCATTAAAAGATTTAAATGGCAGAAAGGCTCCTGGAATAGACGGAATACCTGTAGAATTACTGCGCAGTGCAGGTGAGGAAGCGATTGATAGATTATACAAACTGGTGTGTAATATTTATGAAAAAGGGGAATTTCCGTCAGACTTCAAAAAAAGTGTTATAGTTATGATACCAAAGAAAGCAGGGGCAGATAAATGTGAAGAATACAGAACAATTAGTTTAACTAGTCATGCATCAAAAATCTTAACTAGAATTTTATACAGAAGAATTGAGAGGAGAGTGGAAGAAGTGTTAGGAGAAGACCAATTTGGTTTCAGGAAAAGTATAGGGACAAGGGAAGCAATTTTAGGCCTCAGATTAATAGTAGAAGGAAGATTAAAGAAAAACAAACCAACATACTTGGCGTTTATAGACCTAGAAAAGGCTTTCGATAACGTAGATTGGAATAAAATGTTCAGCATTTTAAAAAAATTAGGGTTCAAATACAGAGATAGAAGAACAATTGCTAACATGTACAGGAACCAAACAGCAACAATAACAATTGAAGAACATAAGAAAGAAGCCCTAATAAGAAAGGGAGTCCGACAAGGATGTTCCCTATCTCCGTTACTTTTTAATCTTTACATGGAACTAGCAGTTAATGATGTTAAAGAACAATTTAGATTCGGAGTAACAGTACAAGGTGAAAAGATAAAGATGCTACGATTTGCTGATGATATAGTAATTCTAGCCGAGAGTAAAAAGGATTTAGAAGAAACAATGAACGGCATAGATGAAGTCCTACGCAAGAACTATCGCATGAAAATAAACAAGAACAAAACAAAAGTAATGAAATGTAGTAGAAATAACAAAGATGGACCACTGAATGTGAAAATAGGAGGAGAAAAGATTATGGAGGTAGAAGAATTTTGTTATTTGGGAAGTAAAATTACTAAAGATGGACGAAGCAGGAGCGATATAAAATGCCGAATAGCACAAGCTAAACGAGCCTTCAGTAAGAAATATAATTTGTTTACATCAAAAATTAATTTAAATGTCAGGAAAAGATTTTTGAAAGTGTATGTTTGGAGTGTCGCTTTATATGGAAGTGAAACTTGGACAATCGGAGTATCTGAGAAGAAAAGATTAGAAGCTTTTGAAATGTGGTGCTATAGGAGAATGTTAAAAATCAGATGGGTGGATAAAGTGACAAATGAAGAGGTATTGCGGCAAATAGATGAAGAAAGAAGCATTTGGAAAAATATAGTTAAAATAAGAGACAGACTTATAGGCCACATACTAAGGCATCCTGGAATAGTCGCTTTAATATTGGAAGGACAGGTAGAAGGGAAAAATTGTGTAGGCAGGCCACGTTTGGAATTTGTAAAACAAATTGTTGGGGATGTAGGATGTAGAGGGTATACTGAAATGAAACGACTAGCACTAGATAGGGAATCTTGGAGAGCTGCATCAAACCAGTCAAATGACTGAAGACAAAAAAAAAAAAAAACTTATTTTCATTGGTTACAGAGTTATAACCAAATAAAATTTTAATTAATGAAATATTTTGATCATACAAAGGAAGGCACATCGGTTCAAATCTCCTTTTTTTTATATATTTAGATATATTAATTTAAATATATTGATTTATTAATAATATTAACCTGTGACTGTAATAAAACTTTTACAATAAATAATAATTCGATAATAACAATAAAAAAATAAATATTAAAATATTAGAAGTTATTAGTGAAATAAAATTTATATACTTTTAAAAATGTGTATAAATAATTTAATAGGCGTATAAAGAAGTCATGTGGTGTCTACATCAGATTTTTAAATAGAATTATCAATCCTAGTAATTAAATAATCTCACTTAATTTTTTTGCTTTATTTTGGTTATTTGGGGATTCAGTAATAGAAATGATTAAGGACGCTTAAGATTGATCAAGACCAGCTGCGAAACTAAATTAAATTGCAGTCTGTTTTCAGGTAATAGAAAAATTCAATTACTTAAATTTGGCTAACATGGAATTCTTGTGTATTTGCAAAACTTAAATTAACATAAACTGTACAGGCTTTTTACATAATTACTTCATTTTAGTTTATGCATACAATTAACGGTTAATCAATCTATTATTGTATTTCCTGTATTTAATTACATATTGAGTTTTAATATATTTTATTTTGATTTATTACACTATCAATAACTAGATGAACAAATGACTATTAATTTAAATTTTAAATCATTTCATTTGTGATATTTTATTACACTGCTTTGGTAACTAATGATTTAAATGCTGAGTTTTTTTGGAGGGTTTTTTACATTGTTTAATCTGAAAGAATAAACTAGCTGATAATAAATAATATAGAATATAAATATATATTTAATAGATTTCCCTCTATTAGTCTGCGAATTTATGCACTGTTCCACGAACTATTTAGTAATTTTATTTTATCTCTAGTCTAAAAGATTTATGTTTGCTTTAGTATAAAAATATAAAAACATAAACAATACAAATTGGTCAAATCGCATTCCGATTATTACTGAATTGTAACATATTTTCGAATCTATATTATATATTTAATGATAATTTCTGATAAATTTATATAAGTTCAAATCTCTTTATGTATAAATAACAAAATTATAAAACATTAAGACTAATACAATACCGAAAAAAGTTTATTTTATAATACCATTTAATATAGTTAGAGAATAAATGCTAATACATCTAGCGAATGGATTGTAATCTAAGTTGCACACCTGGTTAAATAAGGAGATAAGAATCACAGCGCAATATACCAGCAGGCTTATAAGGTATGTAGTAACATCATTACATTATCAAACAAACTTCCTTCCTAAATGCACCACTTAACAAAGTAATGCAAACTCTGCATTTATTCCCTTATCTAACTTAGCAGAGCTTCACTGTTAAGAATAATTTACGATATTATTGATTACGAAATTGTTTTGACGATTTTTACTACAAAACACTTTTAAAAAGATTTAAAAAGCAGAAATAATTTATTTTTAAGCCAGATGTATGAGAAAATATTTTAACAGGCTAGCGCTCAAAAGCATTTACTGATCAATGATAATGAATTTTGTAGCATGTAAAAATGCCATTTCTAATTGCGACTGAAAAGAAAAAATTTAAATAACATATTTAGGATAAAAGAGTTTAAAGTTTTATTGAATATTTTTTTTTCTTATATAGAGTGATTCACGAAGAATGCAACAAATTTTTAGGACACGTTCTATTGGTGAAAATAAAGAAATAATTTCATATAAAGATAGATTCGGAAACACATCGAAAGCGAGTGTTGGCTGGCGTAAGATTTCGCCCTGACTTTTTATATTTTCGGTAAAATTAAACCAGTTTGTAAACCATGGGACTCAAATTAAGGCGTAAATTTAGTGGATTTATATTAGATTCTCGCTGTTCAGTTCATGCGTTTCCATCGCAGAACCTACAAAGAAAATAATGTCAACGTATTCTTCATTAGAAAATTTATAAGACATTGTTAAATAATGGCACTCATTATTCAGTTAATGAAATATTTATTGTTGTTCAATTGGAATACAAATGTTTCATTAGTATTAATTTTTTTTAAATTTTGATTGTTTATTTTTCTGAAATATTTAATTTTTCTGTTTTTTAATATTGAAAATTTTGGTTCGTTTAATACAAACTTAAATTTTGCCACATTTTGATTTGTTTTGTTTTTAATAAACTTCAAAACTTTACGTTATGTTTAATTCCTGTGGAATTTAGTATACCATTTTACTTAGACTCAACAAATTTTGTTTAAAACTTTTATATGTTTATAACCCATTTAACAAAATTATTTTATGCCAAATAAAATAGTGTGTTTTTCGACTCCGATATCTTTTAGTCTAGATTTCTCGAAAATGACAAAAAACACAATTCTCGGATCTAATTTTCAGTTATATTTCATTTAAACTTCTGAATTCCCCCCCTTAATTTGGGTCGGAAGAATGACAGCCTGACCTAATTTTACCTGCAGAAATCAAAGCAAATACATTTTACCAGCCGACATTGGCTAACAAGCATTTCCGAACCTACGTATATGAAGTTATTTATTTTTAACAGTAGAAGAACATGTCCTGAAAGTTTGTTACATTCTTTGTGAATCAATCTGTGTTTATTAATAAAAACCTTTTGTAATTTCAAAATCAATATTTTAAAGAATAATACAGAACAAAGGCTTTAACAATAATTTTAACCCCTATTAAATCAGTTTATGTTTCATTAAAAGTAAATGAAAATTTACGACGTAAATTTAAAAAAGTGCAGTTACAATAAAGTAAAGGAATAGGTATTAAAATGTATTAAAATACTGAAAATAAAATGTATACTCGGTAAAGTATTAGCCTGCTAATACATTACTGAGACTTCTATCAATCATACATAAATTCCCTCACTTCTAATTTTCTATTTATCAATGTTTGAAATTCTCTGAGTCTAATGATAATGAAAATATTCAAAACTTCTGTAGCCTATGATGTATAAATGAATGTGAGAATAGAGCAATCAAGCGAATGAGCTCCAAATACGACTGAATGAAGTGGATCTGGAAGAATGATAAGCGGTCTTCTCCCAACAATATTTATTTCATACATGAATGTGTCATTTGAAATAAAGTTCTGCGTCAAAAATATCTTAATTTTAGGTATTTTAGAAATTTAAATGAATTTATGAAAATGTTTATAACTAGTTTAAAAAAATAATATTTTATACATCTTTATTTGTTATACTTTATGTAAAATAATTAATAAAATAAAAATAAAAGAGGTCAAAAAAGTAAAAGAAATTCCCAGTTTTATCATTGAGATATGCTAATTTCAACCATAAAAAAAATTTGAGAAAGTTTATTGACAATGTCAACTTTTCCCGTTAATAAAGCAAAAGCCAAGTTTTTAGCAAAATGTACAACTCAACATTATTGACTAAAAATATAAATACACTCATGTGTATTTATATTTTTTCTTTCAGGAAACAAAAGAGTAAATTGATTTACAAATAAACGGAAAAAGTAAATCAACACAATATGTTACAGTTGCTTTGTTTCATTCATTCTGCGAATCAGATTTTTGTAATATTGGAAAGCAATATAATTTATTTAATGTATATTAAAAGAATATTAATTAATACTCATAATATTATAAATATTTACAGAATACATATTTTATAATTGCTACTGCGTTCTGTAACATTGTTCAGCAAGACTTTTATCAGAAACACAGAAGTATATAATACATTTGCGTATCTCACAGTTCAAGTCATAGGATGGAAGTAGTTATTAACAGAGAAGATAAAGGCTTACTGCAATAGTGCTCCAGAGCTGAGAATTTATTCGATATTGGCACAATGTGGAACACCGGATTCTACCACCGTTAAATTGTTTAACCATGGGAAATTCGTTTTCTATTATAAATATTTATTGCTATTGTTAGTGAATTATTAATCATTTAAATTATACATTGATTATTTAAACTGTACCACATCTAATTTACTATTTAAATTAAAATCATTTGCAGTATAAATTGTGAATCAGGTTTTGATAATTATTTTACATCTTTATATAAGAGGATAATTTACTGTAAGTTTTCATTAAGTAACCATTCGTGGAATTAGATTCTCTATCATCAATACTTCTTATTGTAGTAAAGATAATTTTACCTAGTACTATTTTCCATCTAAAGAAGTTCCGCTCTAAACACTTCTCTCACAGAATATTTTACAATGCCTATTCTATGCTTAACAACAAAATGTTTCATTCGGTATTACAAGTTTTCAATCAGCTTCAATTCTGGACAATAACGTTTTATTCTTAAAACTTGAATTTTTTTAGACTGAACATTTACATCTACGATTTTTTGCGTGTTATTATGTCGTACTTAACATTCCAGTTTGAAAAAAGAGAATTGTATATGATAATATATTTTTTTAAATAACATGGCGTCCATGCATCATTAGGCGTTTTGTTCTCTATAATTTAGTACGACAGAGTTCGTAATAACAATTCAGCTTGCGTTCGACAGTGTTTCAGGGTTGATCCAATATCGGCTGAGTATATTCGTCGCTGGTACAAAATATTTGAAGAATCTAGGATATTAATGTAAAAGGAAGAGTTCAGAGCGACCGTTCAAGATGCTTTTCAGCGAAGCCCGAAAAAGTCCATTCCTCGTACTAACCGAGAACCTGTGATCCCTCATATGACTTCGGTGAGTATTAAGATGACAATGGTTTCCGGCCGTAACAACTGATACATGCTGTTCTGAGAAAAAAAGGTAAAGATTTCAGTGATATGCTGTTAGTTTATATGGAAGGTGATAGTTTCTTACCGCGGTTAATTAATCATTTAGCAGTAACATTTCATGTGACAACGTTGGATGAAACTTGAGAAAACGCACAAGATTGTACGGCAGGAGCAAGATATATCAAAAGTTAATGTTTTTTTATGCGGTTTCATTTACAAAAATGTATGACCCTTTCTTTTTTTAAGGAAACCCAGTACATTCTTATGAGATGCTGCAGGACTAGATTTTCCCACAACTAAATAAAAAATTTGAAGAATTCATTTTTCAGCAAGATGGGGCTCCACCACAGTAGCACAACTAAGTTCGTCGGTTTCTAAACGAAATATTGCTTCAACGCTGGGTAGGACTACGAGAATCCAAGACTTAGCACTACATTCTTGGCTCCCAAGATGAAATTACACCCTGCGACTTAATCTTAGTAAAGGTTAGTTGCTTTTACACAGATTTGAATACTAGAGAGTGGATACCGGTGAACGGTTTGGTTGCAGTTCAATTGAACCACACATCTCAGGAATGGTCGGCCTGAGTCTGCAAAAGACTATACCTCATTTACATGCCATACATATCATCCGTATGTAATTGGGCCGTGAGAGGGAGCTGCTACTGTTCACTAGTTGAACAAATTGCAACTAAAGAACAAAGAAATGGAAATGAAAATATATTGTTAATAAGTGATTTTTATATTATTACTCAAAAAATTAAATTATTACTCCGGAAAAATAAATCTTTATTGATTATGAAAAGTAAAAATTTAACAATTAACAAAATTTGAACTTTCTGGTACATAGAACACAATGAAATTGAGACTTTTAAAAATATTTATTTTGAAAATCCTTATTTGAGAGATTGGGAAATAATTTTTTAATAAATGTATCAAAAACTCTACAAATTAAAAATATCTATGATATCAGAACAGTTATTATTTATATAAATTATAAAATTTATACTGCAGACTATTATTAATACCTGCACAATAAAAAACCTAGTACTACCCGCCTTTGAATCCTGATTAACACAGAAAATATATTTTCCACACCCTTAATTTTTTAATATATCTATCTACTTACAGTTTATTATCAGCTCACCATAGGTTATTAATAATTATTTCACATGGGAATACAATATAGCAATTATTTACTGTGTAAAAAAGACAACCCGAATCTGAACACAAGAATTGAAAGGATGAAAAACAGAATTGCTACCGTTCTACTACGATTAAACATTACATTAAAAAAAATTTCTAAAACATAATTGCAAAATAATATTTAAAAAGTGATAACACAAATTAAAAAAGATTATTTTGACACAGAAACAAGCTTCAGAAAATTTACACTTTAATTCGTACAAGACTGACAAAGACTTTACTTGAAAAACCAATAAAAGTTTTTAATTTAATTGTAAATTCAGTATAATACTGAATTATATTATACTACACCATTTCATTAACGTGAGATACAGCGGGAAGCATTATATTATATATATAAACTTACATAACTAGAGTGTAATTTTATAAAGTGCTAACGATATATGACCTACCTCTTTATGTAAATAACTCATTTTACGCTACGATAAAAGCAATATCAAGTAAAGAAAAAAAAAATAAGACCATGTAAATTACGCAGTAAAGCTTGTTTAAATTACTTTCATTAAAATTTTTTTTGCAGCAATTAACTATAAGCTGAGCATGCTATAATTAAAAAAAAATATATACATATATATAATACTGGTACAAAAACAACATGCAAGGATGAGTAAAAATATCAAATGAAATGTCTTTTTTTCATCATAACTTCGTCGATAAAACTTAAAATTAACGAAACTTTGTATGAGTTTAAACAGTTACGTCATCTTATTTATATTTTCTTCCTTCTTTATTAGAGATTAGGATTGAAAAATTTTTTCGAATTCATATTATTATCTTCAAACACTTTTATTTGGTCGGGTTCATGAAATCCCTTTTTTCCGATATCATCATGGAGTTTTATAAACAATTTTTTTAAATTCAGTTATGATAAGCACCTTACCTTAATCCTAATTACTTGTTAATTTAATGAAATTAACGTTATATACCATTAATAAAAGTTTTGCTGAATTATTTTTAAAACGATACCTTTTTTTTACCAATTTTCTTTTGGGTAAATCTAACCCATTATTAGAGTCTAACCCACCGGATTGGTCTAGTAGTGAACGCGTCTTCCCAAATCAGCCATGATTTGAAAGTCGAGAGTTCCACGTTCAAATCCTAGTAGAGTCAGTTATTTTTACACGGATTTGAATACTAGATCGTGGATACCGGTGTTCTTTGGTGATTGGGTTTCAATTAACTGCACATCTCAGGTTGTCGAGGTATGGTCGAACTGAGACTATGCAAGACTTACATTTCATTTACATTCATACATATCATCCTCATTCATCCTCTGAATTATTATCCGTACGTAATTACCGGAGGCTAAAGAGGAAAAAGAAAGAAAAAGCTATTAGAGTCTATTCAGTCTAATAGTTGTAGCTTATAATACTGAGACATAAAAAATAAGATTTTCTTGAATGCTGTTAATTTTGAAAAAAGTGAGTTTAAATAAAACAATTTTCACATTGATTATGAATTTTTTATCTTTAAAGGGGATGTTTAGAACGTAATATTGTAGAAATATTCATTCATATACGATATTTATAAAATGGCAGCCAATAACATGAAATAATTTCAACTAAAAGAAATGATTAAATTAATGATTTTGTGAAAATTTTCTACTGGTAAAACGGTAGTAAATAAAATGTAGTATTTTCAATATAAAAATACAAGCATTAAAAGATTTATTAAAACTGAAAAACATCAAAGCCTTTTATATTTCATTAGGTAGATTAGTCCTTTGATTTATTACAGTAAAATTTAGTAACTAACAATTAATAGAAGACCGTAATAATAATAAATAAAAATAATTTTTTTATTTATTTATTACAATATTTCTAAAAGTATTACTAGTCAGTATTATTATTATTATTATTGAGATACATATATATAATAACAATAGTAAAATCATATTCACGCAACAGTAACCAATCAATCCGTTGATATGAGAGAGCTGTGATCAATTACAAAGTGAAAATAAAATATAACCGTTCAGATTTGTCAGTGGGAGGAGATAAAGAAGCTAAGAATTTTCCTATTGGTGTTCTCAATTGAATATTGACCAATGATAAAACAAAATGGTCGGCTACAGTTTTATTACCCAGATTCTTGTTACTGTGAAATAATTGTAACAGAAAAAATCATTATATTAAAAGAAAAAACGTTTTTCAACTTTTATTACTGTTTGATAATACTGTAATAAATTCTGTATAACCTCATATCACTTTCGTTAACGATTTTATCAAATTTTATATACTTAATATTCCCTTAAATTTTTTTCATAAAATTGAGTTTGATTAATGATGAAATAAACTGCGAATTAAACTAAAAAACCAAGATAATTGTGCTTGTATTAAAGCTGAATAAATTAATTAGAGTGTTGATATCAGATATACCATGACAGGAAGAGTGAGTTATTTAAAATTTAAACTTTATATTCATGCTTAACCACGAATTACGAAGTAAACAAGTTGAGGTGAGATAGATCGAGTGTACGGAATCGGTATATGCATGCAATATTAATATTATGTTTAATAGCCGGAATATTTCATACACATTAGCAGAATCAATTAAAAATAGATTTGTGCCCGGCAAATGAGGCAGCTTATCTGCCAGCGTTCAATCTCCTTTTTTTTTTTTTTCAAAAAACGAAGCCGTTATCCGGCTCAGTTCAACTACCCACCTACCTCCTACAAACTCTAAAAACCCCACTTTACTCCCCGACGCTACTAACTCCAACCGTTCCTCTCTACCCTACAATCGCATCGCGTCCGTTTTCCCAAATCCCTCCATTTCAAATATTGATTCCTTACCGCCCTTTTCAATAACTGTAGTATTCAGTGTTTTATTACCGTCGGATTATATCATCTTTATTCGTTTAGATAATTAAAACGGATTGGAATTTGTTAAAATAATACTAATAATAATAATACGCTTTACTTGATAACCTCGTTTTCTGAACTTTTCATATTATTTCCTCAAATTATATTAAGATTATACTAAATTAATTAATGCAAAAATTAAAATCTTCTGACAAAAACCGATTTATTGATGTAATTTTACATTAATTTACTTAATTTTAACCGGATATAAAATAATAGAATTTTACAGTTCCAGAATAATCGCAATGAATAATTTAATTTAATTGCCTGTAAAACTTAAAGAGATAATTTTTTATATATATATAATCAATAAAATATTAGATTCATTAATTACTGTAGTATTATTAAACAAATTTATGAACATGCATGTATAATTATTTACTTTTAAGTCGAAAACTTTCATTCTGCAAAAATTTATTTATATATGAAACAATCTAAATGTATTTTTATTTTTAAAAAAATTAATTATCTACTAAATCCTTTAATATTTAAAAAAAGTTATACTGAGTAACGTTATAAACTACACTAAAGTTACAATTAGCTTTTATAATTACCATCGACTGCTTTAATAATTAGCATTGGAAAGATTATTTCATTAAATTTTAGTGGTAACTTCATTAGAAATATAATTATATGAATCCAATACAGTTTAATCTCTTTTAGTCAATTTTATACTAAATAAATACTTTTTCTTATTTAATATGAAACCATTAATAAGGTGAAATTAAGGAATTAATCATACATTACCTTAGAAGTACCTTAGGCAGTCCCTAAGAATAATTAATTAACAAAAAGTGCTGGCGTTCGGTTCCAATAACGGTAACGAAATTTTCCTACAAGCTTGAACTTACTATTGAGGAGCTCCAACAAGAAAAAGTTGAACCTTGCTCAACTTTTGCTTAAAAGCTAAACAATGAATAAAAAAGTATAAAATAACGCATTAATTTTAACATTTTTAAATGCATTTGAACTGGAATTTAATATGAAATAGAAGGATTTTATGGTAGTATGTACTAATAGACAGTTTTAACAAAATATAGAGATATTTTATGATTCCGAAATGTTATGATTAAGAAAATCCATGCGATTAAGAAGACAGGAAATCCTGAAATTAAAAGAAAATTTAGTAAGATATAATATTCTTAGATTTTTGCAAGATCCGGTAATTACATTCGATTCTCTCAGAGGCTTTTGCTTCAAGGTAAATCCGCACAATTGTTGTGCGGATGTGAAAGTAATTTCATGGGAAATATCGAATAGCCTGACTTAAATACCGAATGTCTATAAGAGAAAAAATTTGGATAGAATTTCATGAATGCAGTGATCACTAAACAAAGAGGAGACTTTAGTTAGTTATTCATGTACATTTACTTACATACTTGGAGCAGTTACTGATAGTTAATGAATTCGATTATGTTTTGTTCTACCGTCTGTTTAGGGTTTATTCGGATGGTCCAAAGAAAATACATAAGAGAAATTATGTCCAAATACGTGTATTGGTGATATAAATGTTTAAGTGAATTTGACATTATTCAATTAAACTATTTTTTTTTTGTAATAAATTTATAATTTAATTCATTATTTTCTCGATTTACAAGTTGATTGGTTTAAAAATAATAATGGAATAAAAAAGAAACAATAAATTATAAAATAAATAATAACTGTTTGCGTTATTCACAAAAGTGATCTATTTTGATATTATTGAAGAAATGTAACTGAGAATACAAACTGTAATGAAATATACCACTAAGGATAAGATGTAAGTCGTTAAAACTATCCGAGAAGGATTATCCGGGAAGGAATAAACCATTATTATTTACCGTTTAGTTCTGTAAATCTTCCTTATGCCATCTAAATCTTTTTATAAAACCTAAAAAAAATTAATAGTGAGATTTAAATACCGTTTGTACCGGACCTTTAACTGCACAGAAACGTAATTTCATATTTAAATTTCTGTAAGCATTCGTTTGAATCTTACTTAATATAATCATTTAATGATAAAAAAGAATGATAAAAATGAAAAATAGTTTTAAAATAAATATATATTTTAAAAAGTTAAAATTTTATTTAAAAAAAAAATAAATGTCACATAAACTAGGCTAACAAAAAATTGTGAAACAATTATTTCCCTCTCAACATCATCCCATTTATATGATTTTCAGTTATTTCTGTTTCATCTTCGTTTGCTAAATTATAATACTGGGTGTTTTCATATACATCCCTGGTTCATTTCCTTATAAGAATTTTCCCACTTGAACTATGTCTATATTTAAAACTTTCAAACCTTTTTTCTCCATAAATATTCTCTGTTGCACAAATATATAGAATACAAGGGCCGTTTATAACGTTTTCGACCTGACAAAGATCAGGAGAAATTATGACCAAATGAATACGATATTTGTCAAGAATGATCCTTTAAATAGTATGCTGCAAAATTTCAGACGTGTTCGTCTAGGGGCTTGTTTGTAACAATCGAGTAAAGAAATTGAAAAAAAAAAAATATTTGATTACATAAAAAAATTACTTTTTAAAAAAGCTTTTATTTAACTAATATTAATATTAACATTAATAAAAAAAGAAAAAAATTAGAAAGAAAAACCCTCTAAATATTTTAGAATTTTTAGAAAATTTAATAATAATTACATTTATTTTTTATTTATTGGTTATTTATTAGATATTTATATAATTTATTTTTTACTTTTCACTGCATTTTTATATTTGTTAATATATTATATATTTTGTTTAAAATTCTCAATTAGATTTAATTCTTATTTTATACTTTTTAGAGCGTTTTTATAATTTATTTCCTTTATTTATTAATGTTAATATTAACATTAGTTAAAAGAAAGTTTTTTAAAAAATATTTTTTTATATGTAATCAAATATATTTTTGTAATTTTTTTTGTATTTTTTTTAAGTAAAAATATTTATTTTTACACATCGAAGTTGCATACGTGTACCAAATTTCAATCATTTTCATACGATAGTTCATGAGAAATGAAAATTTTCAACTAAATGCATGAATTTTGCGTATGGGTAGGGCGTGGGGGTGGGTCATATCAAATTCCGACATCGTAGTGCTGTATTGTCATCGAAGCTACATATGTGTACCAAATTTCATTGATTTTCATATGATAGATCAGAAGATCATCAAAACAGTTGCAAGTTTTGATAAGGTTTTAAAAAAAAACTTTTGAAATTATTAATATTATTAATCCGTTTTGAAATTTTCCGAAAAAATGAATAAAATTGAAGTTAAGAGCTGTTACAAAGTACTCTTGTTTTAAAAGGTTTTATCTTGCCGGACGTACAAAAAGATTCCATTTATTGAATTATTCCTCTTCGTTTTTGACGGTAAAAAATATGCTGCTGAATTTAAACGTGGTCGTATATCCATTCACGGTGCGGAACACTCGGGATGCCAAAAACTGTTACGACCGACGAAATCGTAACCACAATGCCGTTTAAATGACCGCCGACTGAAGGAACGCGAACTTTTTGACATCGGAAACATCTCGATATACGATATACAGTATACATTTTCATTTGCACGATATTTTGAATATAAAACAGTTTTCAGTACGAAAAAAGCAGTAGCTGAAATATGAATTCACCATTATACGCCAGAAACTAAAGAGATGATTGGGAGCAAGTAAAAGTGTGCGAAAGAAAGTGAAAATGGATCCAAATTCATAGCTACAGTTTTTTAGGATTCTCTTGGTGTGGTGCTTACAGACTACACGGAAAAAGGCAGGACTATCACCATCGAGTATCCTTAGTAATCCACCATCGAGTAATCCTTTTCTACAGAACCGATTGAAAAGGACCAATTTTCAAGCTAAATATCCCAAACATCCACATCTGCCCAAAAAGACAGTGATTTCACCATGATAATACTTCTGCATATATATATTATTGCTGCAAAATTCTATGACATTTGGTTCGAAGTGCCCAGCGATTACTTCTTCCTCGCAAATTTGAAAAAATGACTCGTTAGACTAAAATTCACTTCAAGAGATGACGTTAAACCTGTGACAACCGCTTATTTTCCTGAGTTGGACAAATCTTATTATATTGGGGGTTTTCAAAATTTGGAAAAACGTTAATCTGAAAAATCAAAAAAAAAATTCTGAAAAATCTTGTATTTTCTTTGTCAGGCAAAAAACATATCTAACGGCCTCGAAGAAAAATCTTAAGTGAGATAGCTATAAAAAATTTCAACCGGTACATGAATTTTAATTTTTTACTTTCCTTTACAATAAAATGTAAAATATTTATGAAAGAGGAATATATATATATATATTTTTTTTTTATCGCTCTCTCTCTTTCTCTATGTGTATGTGAGCGCGTGTACGTGCGGATATAAAAAAGTGGAGGAATTACGAAGAGAAATGTAGAAAAAAGAGATAACATAAAAGTTGAAGGAGAAAATCAGCCTATTTGTAGTCCTGTTTTGGAATGGTGTAAGTACTATGTCCAGCCATAACCAACGACACTCACGGCTATTTGTGCGACAATTTCTTTCCTCTATGGTAAAAAGGACATTTCCAACCCTCCTAAGTACAGTTGTATCGTATCATAAATGTAATAATAAGAAAAAAAATAATAAATTCGTTGCTTTACAAATAACACGTATGTCGATTTATATATTAAATCATAAATTTATGATACGATATATTGGAAACTGTACGTTGTAGTCAACTAAAACGTCCATTACATTTCAATCTATAAAATACATGATGTATCATAAAATAGATTTAACAGATAAATTGTAATGAAAAAGACGTTAAACATATTGCGGAGAAATGATTTTAGAATCGACAGAATAATTTTACCATTCGCATACGTATTGTATTTCAAAATACTTGTTTTGACGTTAACATAAAATATGTTGATGCCTTTTTTATTACATTTTTATAATACATTTTGCCGTATACCATAAACAAAGTTTGTAAACGCAACGCAATTTTTAATTTTATCAACTAAAAATATGATTATTTTCATTCATTCGAGTGGTGAAATTTCACTTAAATTTTGGAAAAATAATTTAGTCTAAAATTTAATTCTGTTTATGAAAAACAATATTTTATCTTAAAACTTCTAACTACACTTCCTTAAAACTGTCTTGAAAAAACAATCAGTAGTAATATTCTACTCCAATCCTGTGAAAAGGTCTTGTGATGAAATCCTGACAGGATGGGTCTGGAATGTACCCACTATGTGGATAATTATACTGCTCCTTAGTTTATTTTGTTTTACAGTCATTTTTTTAAAAGTAGTGGTCCCTTTCTCATTATCCACCCTAATTCGGTTTTCTGTGTTACGTCCATTCAATAGTTTTGGCTAGACATTGATTGGGTTCGCGTTAAGGATACTGGAATCGGCACTGTTAATTTGCACTTGGTATAGTGGAGATGCTTCTAGCTATAGATCTGTATGGAAAATCTATTTCCTAAAGAAAAGTCTGTTATAGTTAATAAATATTATTTGTCAGATCATTAATGAATTGAGGATGAGTTTGTTTACAGTGTATCGACTGAATTGAACAGTTAATCAATTTATTGTAAATAAATAATAAATCAAAATTCGTTTGTAAATACATTTTTCAGTACATCTATTTTGTTACGACTAAACTTAATTTATGAGATTGACGGGCAATATGTACATAAATAAGAGTTAAATTCAAAAAAAATAATTAAAAACCATTACTATTAAATTCAAAATTTTTTTAAAAATAAATTACCCAAAAAAAACATTAAATGTAACTTATAATAATCTTATAGTAACTTCATTCTGAACAAACATAAATCCAAAAAAAGGAAAAGAGAAATTAAATTTTCATTACATTTAACGATAGCGATATAGTATGCAAAAAGTTGTAGTATGCAAAGTGTATATATATATATATATTCACAGGTGTATCACGAAGTTCTTCCGGTTCTTTCATAACTGTTAAAATAATGGAAAAAGTTCATTCACATAAACATATGTCCAAAAATGATTCGTTTGCGAATTACGACTAGTGAAATATTTCACTGGGATATCAGCTACCCTGGTCAAATGAGGTCATATGGAAATTTTTAGGACGTTAATTAAGAGGCAGAATTAGTGAATTAGTAGTGAATTAGAATTAGTTTCTTATAGTTTTTGGCTTAAAAATTGAAAAAAAAATGGGTAACAGAACTGTATCTGCAGTATATTTTGAGAAATATCGGGTGAAAAACCAATAAATAAGGGTTAAAACCTGTTTTTTTATGTTTGACGTACAATATCTCTGTTAAATGGGTAATAAACACATAAAACTTTTAAATAAAGCGAGACAGTGAGAGAGGAGAGTGAGGGGTGTTTGTTTATTTATCAATATATTATTATTACTTTTATAACGTGAAGATTTTCATACAAAAGCATTTTAATTCTTTTTATATCGGTTTTAATAAAGTTTATGTAAATTCATGTTAATTATTAATACAAGAGAATCTTTAAATGTTTCGCATTCCAAACACTCATTTTTATGTTGCTTATAGCTCTCCGATTATTTTTTTTCGTTTGTTTCTTGCATTATTTTAAACATTGTCATAATATTATTTGATATAATCTATTTTTCTAGATTATTTTGATTTTTTTCTAAGACAAGACTAAGAACGTTATTATTTTATTTTTAAATCTAACAAATTTATTTTTTGAAAAAATGTTAATGTTTTAATTAAAATATTTTAGAAATGATAAGTTATCCATTTATTAAATTTATCGATTCCTTTTTTACAGGCTATTTAATATTTTTATCCTGAATTTTATTTATTTTTGAATTATTGTAGCTATTCACTTCTACGATTTTTTTATTATTTGCTGTTAATAGCAAAATTAGTTGAAGAATTTGAAGTGACCAAAATTTTAAGTAAACTTTAACATAAATTTTGTTTAAATAATATAGAAATACCCGTATGTTTTTTACAGTATGTTACTGTTTATAACTGCATACTTTGGCTGGATGAATAGCGGGATTAAATGTAGAACATACACAGAAAAAGAATATTATTCATATAAGACTTCTTGTTCAGCGTCTCCGGTTAATAAAGATAGCAGTTATTTTTATTGCTGTTGTAAAATTTAAAGAATACTGTGGTTAAATAAGTTAAGAATGCCATCTTATATTTTAATAAAACTATTATAATTAAAAAAAGCAAAAACTGCGACAAATCAAATCCTAAGTAGTCAAAGATAAAATAAAATAAGCAATGCAAAACACCGTCGACGTAAGAGTTGTAAACTACAAACTAGGTTAATGCGGTAGTTTAAAATTAATTCAAGCAGTAAAATTAATTTCACTTTACAGGGCATGCCGGCACAGCAACTCAGCATAAAATACAGCAACCAAAAAGGGATAGGGGAAAATTGTAAAGGAAGGGATGAAGGAAGAACGGTCGAGGAGTTAGAAGGGCAAGAGACGGTAAGAGGTCGAAGTAGGGGTGAGATAAGACCTTAGTACTTGTTGAGTGGGGAACGCTGATAACAAAAATATAGTACAGATGCTCTGTAGTTGCACTCGTGTTCAAGAAGTACATTACACCGCACAACCAAACGGAATATAACCATACATATCTATTTCTCTCTCGAAAAAAAAAAAATAAGATGAAAAGAATAAAATAAATGTATAAAATTTATTGAGTATTGATAAAATAAAAGTCCAAGAAAATATATGAAAAGATACCATTAACATTGTATCCAAATCAGTATGTCTGAGTTAGCAATAGTAAAATAACACAGTTCGTATAGAACATAAAATACCAGTAAATTGATATTTAAAGCGTAAATTTACAGTAAATAATCAACAGTAAATACAGTAATAGCCTGTGTCAGACAAAACTAACTATAAGAACAAATTTTACGTAAACGTTTTAGCAGCAGAAGAAAGATATTTTCTTACTGTCAATTTACGAGTATCACTCTATTATGAATAAACTAATGGTTGGACTCGGCTGATGTCATTAAGAGCATCATCATTTCTTTTTAAATGAAAAAAAATTAAGACAAAAACGACTTCTTAAACCCAACATAAAAATATATATATATATAAAATATTTATTAAATCATTTTTTAAACAGATTTTTTTCCAACGTTTTTTAAACAATTTTTGTTAAATTTTGTGTTAGTTACTGAAGTCCGTTCAGTAATCTAACAATAAAATAAACAAACTGCTCAGTAATCAAACAGTTCTAACTTCAAAAAGTAAAAAAAATTATCAGTATTACCTTTTAAGTTTATTTTAAAGTTTATTATTATTATTTTTTAAATTCATTTTAATTAATTTTTTTTACAAAATCGTTAAAATTTTTTTTGGATATTATTATGGAAACATATCATCTTTCTCTATACAGTTATAGCATATAATCAGAATGGTGTATTTAGTCATAAGTAAAGCTAGAAGAAAAACAGACGAATTGAGAAACTAATTATTTTTCTTCACTTAAAAGTTAAGTAAGACGAAATAAACAGAAATATTTTTTTGATAATATTTATTGCGTATAACGGTACAACATATTAGCTGTAACTTTTTTCCTAAAATATCTAATTAAAATGCAATATGAAAGAGTAATTACGGTTACTACATTATAAGAAATCTAAATATAAATGCTTTCGTAATTTTTTTTAGAATTTATAATCATTGATACTGAAAATGAATTCTCAAAGTAAGTGAAAAAAAATTGCCAATATACACGTAAACATAGGCTAGGTCTCAGAACCGATAATATTGATTATTACTAGTATAATTTATTTTATTTTAAATAAAATAGTTATAATTTAAAAAAAATATATTTTTAAAACTGTATAGTATTCCTAAAACTATTTGAAGCAGTTGTTTAAAATCTAAAGGTAATACAAAAGAACCAAACGAATAGATTTTATAAAAAACATGATTTTTATTTTTATTGCAAATTTAAGATAATATGATTTTAGTTATTCTAATGAATACACAAAATCCTTTATTATAAATCTCATTAATGAAACTGGATAAATATCATGAAAAGAAAAAATTAGGAAAGATTTTAAAAGTATTAATTTTAAAACATTATTCTTCAAATTTCTATTACAGAAATTTTCGATATAGGGAATCCTTACTTTTTTCCTTAAATAATAATTATAAATATTTCATTTCATTCATTATTAATATCGAAAGACATAAAATTTTGACGAACCCTACGGAAACAATTATCCCTGCATATAAAGAACATGTACATGTACATCACTCGCTTCATAGAAATAGGCCATGATAACAAATCAAATTTTACATATATCACGTAAAAACAAAGATCTCTAGAAATTTTAATAATATAAATTTACAAAATTATATTGGAACAAATATATTTTTGCAGCGGGCAAGTTTAATGGAGATTTACTTTCTCTTTCTATCAATACAGAGTTTCCTCAGTATGGTAATATCATATTTTTCTTTCAGCATGTTGTAGTCATGTTATGCACTTACAACGTCTTTGATAAAAAGGTTGAATCTTCTAGAAAATCACATCTCAATTTTTTTTTATTCATTGGAAAGATTATAATAAAAAAAATAATAAATGGGAAAACCCCTCTAAATTGAACTTTTAAAAAAGTAATAATAAAAAATAGAATAACAATAATAATCATAACAATAATTTAGTTTTATTACATTGGTGAACTAAAATTATTTTAATTTGAAAACCTTTTTCATCAATATTGGGTGCAAAGTACCCCTAGTTAAATATAAAAACGAAGAGCTCTATATACTCGACACGGGAAAAAATATTAAAACGTCTCTAAACTTGGTAAAAAAAAAAATATTGACCAGTAACCTAACATAAAACTAATCTGAATTCATTATCAACCAAACGGTGAAGAGAGAGTTGCTAACGACATTAAATCGGGTCCCTTTAAAAATATTAATAAACTATAGCGAAGATCAAAATGCAAGAATTAACTCAAAAATTAATTTCTAAGAACATAAAACTGAATCGTTAATACACCGGGTGTCCGAGAATTATCTGAACAAATTTGATGTATTATCAGAAAAAACTAATAGTCAAATGAATGAACGGTTGGCTTCTCTTAAACAGGTAACTCGTAAGTCTAGTATTATCTCTTAATACTAGACAGCGCTCTGATCGCATACGTCAGTCGCCATGAATCCACAGATGAAAGCACAATTCGTAGAGTGGTTTATTGAAACAAAATCCGACAAACAAGTTCGACGAAATTTGGCAACTCGGTATAACTTAGAGCCATCACTAAAACAAGCATTCGATCACGTACGAAAATATAACATTCACCGGCCTCACAGATTTTATCAGTAACTATCTAATAAGAATAGCAATGCCGATAAAAATCAAACCAATTACAACACACATTAACCGTGCAGCAATATCGAAGAATACATTTAACATTTAAAATAAAGCAATGACATCAGACATTAACCCATCAATATCGCAGACTACACTTAACATTCACTGCCCTCACAGATTATACTAGTAACTATCTAATCAAATTATGAAAGTCGATAAAAATTAAGCCAATGCCAACACACATTCAGTCTTCAATATCACAGATGAAACGTAATACTCACCGCCTTCAATAATTACTTCATTAACTATCTAATCAGAATAGGATGAGGGTAAAAAATAAACCAATGACAAGACACAATAACCCGTCAATGTCGCAGATTATACTCAACATTCACCGCCCTCACAGATTGCTTCAGTAATTATCTGATCAGAAGAGGAAAATCGATAAAAATTAAACCCATAAAAACACGCATCTACCATCAATGTCGCGGATTACCCTTAATATTTACAGCTTTAATATTATTCAGTAACTATCTAATCAATATCGTAATGCCGATATATAATAAACCAATGAGATCATCACTCATTCAGCCTTCCATACCGCAGGTTACACTTGACATTATCCGCCTTTAATGATTAATTCAATAACTAACTATTCAAAATATGAATGCCGATAAAAAATAAACCAATGACAACTCACATTAACCCTTTCAATATTACAGATTATACTAACTTTCATCGCCTACGAAGATTACTTCAGTAACTATATAGTCAGAATAGAAAAGCGGATGAAAAAGAAACCAGTGACAACACACATTCACCCTTTAGTATTGCAGATTATACTTAAAGAAACTCGCAGTGTTGAACATAACGGTGCATGCAGGCCTAGAACATCAGATGAAAAAAAATCTAGATCATTCGTCAGTTTTTGTTCGCAGCCCTGGGAAGTCAACTCGGAATGCAGTGCGCGAGTTAAATCTTCCTTAATCTACCGTACACAATTTTTTGAAGAAAGTTATAATCTCCTCCTTATAAATTTTAAATATAAGGAGGCATATTACAGTACAAAATCACAGTTTAAGTGTGATTTTGTACTGTAATATCAAAATTACTTTCATCACTTTCAAATTACTTTCATTACTAGAAAGTAATTTGCTGTGAAAACAATTGAAAGAATTGAAAATGATGATTATTACCTTAAAAAACGATGAGGCTAAATTTTATGTTTCTGCAAAAGTGAACACTTCGAATATTCGAATATGGGGATCACAAAACCCATATGTTACACTTGACCGTATTATAGATAGCCCAAAAATTAATATTAGGTGCAAACCTCTTTAGGATCGTGTGATTGGAACTTTTTTATTTTAGAAAACGGCAGTTAACGCGAATTTCTATTTGGATTTGTTAGAAGGGTTTATTTACTTTGTGCGTGAAGAGTTACGACCCGAAATCATATTCCCGCGAGATGGAGCGCCGCCACATCTGGGTTGATTAGTACGTGAATTCCTTAACAACACATTCTCAAATCCCTGGATTAGACGTGACGGACCAATAGCTTGGCGACCTCGATCCACGGATTACATTGAATAGTATATAGTTCCATGCAATTTTTTTCCTGTAAGTTTATTCAAGGCAAAATTGTTTTATAATGTATATAAAACTCGTGTAGTGAATATTGATGACCTTAAGGACAGGAGTTTTAACCCATTCGAACTCACAGATGTGGATATTTAGCAATGAACATGGCGTGTAACTGATTACCGTTTGGATATTTTGCGAATTACTAATGATACACATATTGAACATTTGATTACAGGTAAAAAAATTTCAGTTTTACTGTTCTTAATTTTGTATAACCCATTCTTGTGTCTTAATAAATAAAATATTTAATCGATTTCAAAGTTGTTCAGACTATTCTCGGACACCCGATTTAATTTTATTCACGTTTTTAATGTGTGCTGAAGATGTTTTTAGTTAAAACTGATTTTAATTTCGTATTCGTTAATTTTAAATTCGACAGGTAAATATTGAAATTAAACATACTTTCTTAATCGGAACAACTATTGCTGGTATACAAGAGTAGAATAATATACCATCCCTTTATTAATCCTTTTTACTACCGTTAAATTCAAATTAAATACAGTATAAAAAGGAGTTTAGTATAACCTAGTTACGTTCTCAATAGTAAAATTAACCTTAGATTTTAAAAAAGAAAAATGAATGATGATAAAGAAGAATAAATTAAGTCAGAAAAAAATACAATATCTTTAGTACACCTTTGGTTACATAAATGTATCATTAAAAAAAAAAAGAAAAAGTCAGAAAAATGAATAATTAAAAAATGATTGTATATTAAAATATTCAATATAAAAATTACTCAATATCTAAAGAAAAAGTATTAATTATTTAAAAAAAAATAAATAAATAAATAATACTAATAAAATAAAGCAGCAAAAAAAAAAATATATATATATATATATAAAAGTGAGAAGAAACGATTAAGAATGGGTTGAACTAAGAAAGTAGCTACTATCAACAAAACGTCATTAATAAATCTGGGCTGAATACCCTTCGCTTAATGCCAGATTGTTACTTTCAGAAAGAACATCTTTTTTTTCATTAAAAAGCAGAACAAATAAATAACACTGCCGTTTATCTCGGCCTAGTGTCTGTCAACTTTACTTTTACTGAATAAAACAAAAAAAATATAAAAATAAATATAAAAGATGAATGTGTATTTATCCATCTGTTGTACGAAATAATATTAAGCAATATTATTAAAGAACAGCAAATACCACAATAAAATGGTAATGGCAACGATGAAAATAGAATATTAGTTAAAGTTTTAGTTAAAGGAAGGCACACACGAGTT
The DNA here is from genome assembly GCF_047948215.1 of Lycorma delicatula. Taxonomy (NCBI): domain Eukaryota; kingdom Metazoa; phylum Arthropoda; class Insecta; order Hemiptera; family Fulgoridae; genus Lycorma; species Lycorma delicatula. Next base: position 82,677,202 of record NC_134460.1, read on the forward strand.
ACTGCGATAAAACACACAGAAAAATATACGTACGTCCGCAGTTGCACGCATTCTTAAAATTTACTTACTTCACATTAAAATTGAATAAATTACACATATTTTATTAAATATGAAGTACCAACTTCTTATTTGATTCTCTATTCATAATCTGGCAGAGTACCAAATTGCTGAGAGGTATAACAATAAATAACGTAAAATTTATTTTGATTTCTCAGTAATATAATTAAATTTATTTAACGTAATGTAAACTATTCTTCCTTTAATTTATATATTAACATACATTTTTTTTTACAGTGTAGCGAATATAACTGAGAGTAACGTAAAATAGTTTACACAATTATAAGAGTTTTGCCAATAGTGAGGATAATAAATATATATAATTTTTTCTTGTAAGTTCTATATTTTCATTTTTAAATAAATACGATAGGTTATCTCTAAAGAAAAGACAGTTTCATTGTAAAAAAATTTATTCTGAAAACCTTATAAATATTTTTTATTTCTTTTAAACTTCATACCTTATACTACTTCTCTATATAATCGCTACATGAATTAAGACATTCATCGTAGCGATACACCAACCTCAATATTCCCTCGTTATATTCTTCTGCCGCCAGTCTATTTAGCCACTGATTAACACAGTATTTCTAAGTTTATCGCACCTACGAATTGCTTAACACTCAAAAATCCTTTCAATTTCGCCAACAAATGGTAATCAGGAGTTTAGTTTGGACTATATGGTGGGTGATCGTAAATTTCTCATCCAAATGTTCTCAGTAAATCACGTGTCGGATCCACAGCATGGTGACGTGCATTATCGTGTAGCAGGACGACACCGTCGGTCAGCCGCCCATGTCGCCGATTTTAAATGGCGCGCCGTAACTTACGCAGAGTTTTGCGTAAGCATCTGCATTTGCATTTTGCTTCTGCATTTGTAATCGTTCCACGTGGCATGAGATCAATCAGCAGTATGCCAAACCGATCCCAAAAGACTGCGGCCATCAGTTGGCGTTCAAATGGCTGTGGGTTGACCTTTTTCGGTCTGGTTGGTGATTGAGGATAACGCATTCAGCGGACTGCCATTTTCTCTCTGGCGTGTAATACGAAATCCATGTTTTATCGCCGGTAACAATTGAATTAAGGGCCTGGAACACCTTTTTCTGTGGTGCGCATAAAAAATTCCAAAGCAGATCCCATTCAGATTTTTTTGTGACGTTACGTAAAGACGTGCGGCACCCAACGTGCTCAAATCTTTCGGAAGTCTGAATGGTCGTGAACAACGCAATCGATAACAGATCTTGAAACATCACGAAAAAAAGGGCCAGGTCGAAAATCGTTGAGCGATGATCTTTTCTGATTTTAACATCGACGCGTTTCAACAAGTCGTCGGTGATTATCAAGGGCCTCCCCGAACGTTCTTCATCATGCACATTAATTCTGTTATTTCTACACCTTTTATTTTCGGACGTTTCTTTCATTCACTACATTATCACCGTACACATCAACCAACTGCCTATTTCAGCCGCCTTAACGTTTTGATTTTTTTAAAAAACATGACTCCACCACGTATTTCATAGTCGGCGACAACATCGATTTTCCTATTCATTTCATAACGTAATAACTCACACATAATCAAAGATACTATAACGCGATAACACTGCACTGTGTACATACTAGCTTGGCCATGAACGACACAGGTTCTCCAACCTTAAGGAGAAAAATTTCCTAGCGGTCTTTAATTTGGAGATATCCTTCGTAAATATAGGCTAACAATCATTTTTGTTTAGAAATAGAGAATAATATAAAAACAGTAAACTATTTTACCGTAATCCATATTAATTAATTGATACCATGTCAAAATAAATTACGACATTTAAATTTAGCTGGGTCGAATTTCACGTTTCTAACATTTTATTAGTCATTCCAATCATAACAATATTACAGCAACAGTTGAACTGTAATCTTTCCGTAACTTTAATTTTATTAGATTTATTTTATAAAGCATTTTTTTAACACTAACTGCCCCTACACGTACTTCATGATTAAGTTAAAAACAACAATTAATTACTAAATAGATATCTTACTAAATAAAGGTACTAACTAACCTTTATCATGTATTATATTTAAGCTAGTTTATAAAGTTTATCTGACTAAAGATATTACAATTATATTACTGTTATTAGAAATATTAGTTTAAAAAAAAATATTGGCAATTGTAGTTATAGTTCGATTTTTCGGTTATTTGCCATATATTTGTAAATTAATTTTAATTTTCTGTTAGAAGTACCACAGGAATTTCTAAATCTGTTTCGCAAATTCTGCTAAATATACAGGAAATTTTGAAATACATAAAAGTTATAAAAATATTTACAACTTAGTTGTAATAGTAAGAGGGCTAATAAAAGGCAATTAATGATGCAGAGTTTACATACACCACTTAAAACAACTAGGTTATAAAAAAAGGAAACTGATTTGTATTGATTAAATACGAACCGAGCAGTACAGGCAAAAATTAACCAGATGAAATTAGTACGAGCACTGAAATATGTGTGTAGAGTACAATCAATTTTTAATAAATTTTGAGAATAACATGATACCAATACTATAACAGTATAGTGAATTGAAAAAATCGATTTTATAATGGACTAGTTTACAAGCATACAATACTGTGCACAGTTCATTCAAACATCTACTAAATTGGTATAAATTAATGTGGAATAAGTCAATTCAAACCATGAAAAATTTAGGATGATTAATTTAAAAAAAAGAACAACTTGTAAATAATTAAAACTGCTGTGCACATGCAGAGTGAAACTAGAGTGAATATACTGGTTGAACAGAGGTAGAATTTGAGTTTTATCTTTTTTTTAGTAAGCGAAGTTAGGAATCAATCAATCAGTATCTCTAACTCTTGAAAACAACTTAGCTGTCATCGAATCGGGTATTTATCTGCGTATTGGATTAGATTTCAAATGGGATGTGGTATTTGACGTCCACAACGAATGTGATATCCTAATGTATACGATGGTCAGTGGCTACCGCTCAACTTCTGCAGAACCAGTCAAAAACAGTTAACTTCCATGGTAACAAGTGGTAGCTACTCTCTTTAATAATTTTCTCTAGATTTATTCAATTGTTTACAATTCTATCATAAAAGATTGTCTAGTAATATTATGAACGAAACGTTTAAAATAATAAAAGCAAATGAATAAAACGTAATCATTTGAAAATGCTTGAAACGCAATTAAATTGAGTTATATCAAAGAATCTTCTGGTCACCACCTTTCTTCAAATGTTATCGTATTAATGTTATAAAATATCGTTACCTTTTTTTTCGAAGAAATTCCTCAATCTTTAATGTTATTAAACGGCCCAATTCTTAACAAAATTCATATCGTTAAGTGCTTACTTATCAGAATTATCTTCTTTCACTATCATTAACACTGTAGTGTGTATCTAAATCCATTCTTTAACAAAATTACAAACTTGTGCTATGTTACTTACCAAAACTTATATATTACTGTCAAAGTCAAACCTGGTAAAGCAACTAACAATTTAAAAGAAAGACATTTACTTTCCAAGTTAGTTCCAGCGAAATTTTACGTTAAACTACACTTTCCTACAAGCGTTTAAAGCGATCTTAGCGATTGTCTCTGCGAATTGGATTTGTATATATTTCCTTTGTTTTGTTTAAATGTGATGTGACGATCGCTGTAATCGTTAATGTCGATTGTCGAACGACTGTAATCGCCTGCTAATGGAAGAGTCAAAATCGCAGTTGCTAGCAGATCTTTGTGGATTCCAGACACGTATACATTCAGAAGCATGTCTCCTTAAAGTGCAATGCTGCTTTTTTTCATTGAAAAGGGGAAAAGCTAACAGAGGAAGTGAGATAAAATTCAGCTCTGTAATGCACCATGCCACTTTACCGTGATACGGTAATGCAGGACAATACTTGAAAAAAGGTTGTTGAATACAATATATGGAAAAGCCAACAGAACTCTATCTTCCTCATTCATTAAAAGAAATCCAGTTTAATAAAAATGCTTTTTTGATCCATTTAACACATTATTTAACTTTCGAACACAAATCTTATGTAAAAAATCCTATAAAACTCATTTTAAAACAGGTTTAGTGCACCGTACCTTATTCAATTGATACAAGTCATTTCTTCCTCTCCGATCATTACTTCATTGAAAAATATTTGTTAACAGATAAGCATATAGAATAACTGACCACAATACAAAATATATATATCCCTACAATAAAAACAATAACAACAGAATTTATAATAAAAAATGTAGTTATCAACCGATGAAAAAACCCTTTTATTCTTTTTCCTGTTTAGCCTCCGATAACTACCGTTCAGATAATACTTCAGAGGATGATATGTACGAGTGTAAATGACGTGTAGTCTTGTACAGGCTCAGTTCGACCATTCTTGAGATGTGTGGATTGAAACCCAACCACCAAAGAACACCGGTATCCACGATCTAGTATTCAAATCCGTGTAAAAATAACTGGCTTCACTAGGACTTGAACGCTGGAACTCTCGACTTCCAAATCAGCTGATTTGGAAGACGCATTCACCACTAGACAACCCGGTGGGTTGATGAAAAAAACCCGACTACTATGAAACCTTACGCTACAGCCGAAAAAATACATTAATTCTAATAGTAGATTGATCTAGTTAGGAAACAAGTAAATAGACATTGTGAATACAAATTAATGATAAGTTTATCAGATTTATTTTTCATACTGCTGCCTTTTTTTTTCTGTTTGCCTCCGGAACCACCATAAGGTATCACTTCACAGGATGAATAAGGGTGATATGTATGAACGTATATGAAGTATAGGTTTGTACAGTGTCAGGTCAACCAATCCTGAGATGTGTGGTTACTGAAACCCAACCACCACAGAACACCGCTATTCACGATCTGGTATCATTTCATACTGGCATTTGTATTTCTCAAAGAATACAGTCGATAAGTTTTAATAACTTGCTCATAAAAGTAAAAATCTACAAAAAATTATGAATTCATTAGTCAAAACGAACATATTTTAATCTATATCCGTCAAAATTTTTTTGAATGTTTTGAAATAAAATATCTAAATGTTTCTTTAATACTTTTTCAGAGATTCTAATTTTAAATTCCTTTTTCATATTAAAATTTGTCCCAATTATTTAATTAAATAACTTTCTACATTTAAAATTATTACAACAATATGAAGCTTTTACACTTCAAAATGATGAAAAAAGAAGCCATTAAAAGCAAGAGTAGACACATTTAAACTGGTGTGTTTAAATGTGTACACTATTTCCTTTGTTTAGGCGATTTAAATTAAAACTAGTGAATTCTATTGTTAATCCTATTCAATGCTATTTAAATTAAACTTCAGCCCTATTTTTCTTTAAATTAACAATTTCAATTAACTCAGCATTTTCAGTACGATTATTTAAACGTCAATTTAAACCATTACATTTGTTACCGTAAGAAGTAGCCTAATTTTTAATTGCAGAGAATTTTTTTAATTTAAATAATTATTTTTCTACTTTCCTGTATTTATACTTCATGGATTTTCCAGTAAGCTTTTATGAAAATTTCTTAACTAGATTTTTATGGTTTGTGATGTTTAATTTTTTAACATACATTATCTTAAAAAGTGGGAAATTAAAAAAAAAAATGTTTAAATGTTTAATGATCCTTTAACTCTTCAGTGGTTATTTTTTTTCAATGGTTAAACTAACACAAAAATAAAATGTTATTGCTTTTTTATACGTTCTTTTATTGTACTAATATTTTATTTTGTTCTAAAAACTACACTGTCTTTTTTTTATTAAATTTTTATAAGTTTATTTATTTAAACATATTCATTCATTTCTTCATACACTACTTTTAATCATTTAAAAAAAAAAAAAAACATAATCCCTCTTGTCTTTTTTGTTACAGTTATAGATAACATGATATGTGTCAAGAACGTGTAATTTTAATAAAAGTTTTCAAAACGCTGTCAGTAAAAGTTGTGAAAACATCTGTTGGAAACATCTGCTGTTGAAAAAAAAAACAATAAAAAACCACACACGCACACATAAATATAAGTTATTCAGTTTTTACAAATAGAATATTATAAAACATATAATGCTTATCAACTTTTATATTGAAAGCCGTTTATTTGTGATAATGAGAAATACAAATTTTACGCAAGAATATTTAGCTGATGCAATTTGGCTGGTTAGAAAATAAATGATTTAAAATACGTTAAAAGCTTTATTGGTTAAGATTATACGATCTGATAAATAACATTCAAATTAAAGGCTCTTCAGAATCATTTTACTATATAAAATAAAAGCAATACAAGGTTTATTTACTGCCAAAAATTGAGAAATTTAGTTTAAGAATAAATTATACACTTACTAGTTTATCTTTAAAAAATTTGTGACGATTATTTTGAATTACTCTATAACTTTTCATGGTTTTGGAAAAACTCCATGCAATTTAAGAAACCATAAGTGACAAATTATTTAATTTAAAGTTTTTATTCTTTTTTACTTTCTCTTTCTTATTCTAGGATTACTTTCAGTTACCATATATTTAAATACATTTATTTTTACTCGATGTTACCCTCTTATAGAAGGAGAAAAATTGTGTACTCTACGCTTATACATTTTTTGTAATGCAGAAAACTACAAAACACCGTAAAATAAATAAATTTTAATAAATATATGTGAAAAGATTCGTTTTGAAATTTACTAGTTATATGGGTACATGAAAATTAAAAAAAAAACAAGGTGGATGGATTACACTGTTTTAAAAACCGAAAAAATAATGTTTCAGAGTGATTTGAAACTTATTTATAGACTGATACAGAAAGTAGTATTTAGAAATAGGGAAGTATCAATAATATTATATTCACAGGTTCGTCTGAGGAATGCACCGATACTCAAACCGTCAAAAGTTTTTAACGAAATTTAATTGAAGAATTTAAAAAAAGAGATATAACAGACTCATTTAGACTTCTTTTATTTTTTAAAATAATACATACTGAATATAAATGGAATGAATACTAACAGAATCAGATAATTGACAGAGAGAATCAAATGATGACAAAAAAATTTATTCTCACGTATCAAGACCCCAACTGAAAGTGAATACGTGAAGTAGTATTTACAAATCACAAAAAGCTATTGTATCTACATTATTCATTACGGATACACATTAATAAAATGTCAATAACCAGAAGCAAAAATTATATATAAAATATTTTAATCTTTATTAAAAAAAAAGTTAAAATTACGTGAAAATTAAAAATTTAAAGTTTATTTTAGAAATACAGATAATTTAAATTTCAGACTGAAATTAATTCCAGTTTTTATTTTTATATTTTTAGTAAGTTTCGGTAAAATGAAATACCATATTATAGATAATTAAAAAAAATAAAGCTAACAACACAGTTGAAGATCTTTCCCGTCAAGCGGTTTTTTTCTTATGCACGGCTTACAAACATAATGCACAAATTAATTTAAAATATTTATAATTTCATTAAAATATAATACTTTTTGTTTATGTAATTTAATGATTCTAATTAATGAGCGCGCGCATACTGTATTTCATTCGCGCGGGTGTGGCGGTAGTACCGGCCACTTTACTTTCTTACACTTTAAATATTATTCATTTGTTTCATTCCACCGCTCACCTGTGACGTCACAACATAGCAGTCGACTATAGCCGTAGTCCGGCCGTTAAGTGGGATGTCGTTGAGTGGTATGTGAGGTGTGTAAGGGGGGAGACTGGGTTAAGATCCCACTTTGATGGGGAACAAATTTGTGAATCCGACGAGATGCTAACAGAAAAAACTGCAACGAAAAAGACCCACTGTAAAGCCTTAACGTTTCAAAATTATTACTTTTTTTTTGAGTAGGGATGTAATTTAGCAAAAAGATTTTTACACAAAAGATGCTTTTTTAGAACTATTTAGAATAGTTCGCATAAATAGTTTTTAAACAATGCAACAAAAATCACCCCTTGTATTGTCTTCTACAACTATTCAAAATTAAAACCGTTTGTAAGGATGGGGGTGAAATTTAGAAAAAAATATTTAAAAAAAAAATCGTTTATTAATATTCACAGGATTATAAAAAAAAATATATAATCTTAATCATGTAAAATCTGGAGACGATTTTGTTATCTCTCCTGTATCCCCACCCGCCTGACCATTGAATTGAAAATTTAATAGCATCAATGCTCTCCTACTATAGAAATATTATAGTCAAATTTGGAGAAAAACGGTCAAGTAGTTCTGAAGATATAAGATTTATACGACAACATACATACGTCCGCATGATTTATCGCGGAAATTTAGATGTCATTTTTCGGTTTTCTGGAATCCGTAGGGGTCAATTCGACAAGATTCGATGAAAACCGGAAATGCCCAATACTGACCGATCACCATACTTTCTCTTCTATAGAGCTACATAGACGGGAAAGTAACAGAATTTAAATAAAACTCCTCATTGAATGTTACGGAGTGAAAAGGAATCTCATCAAATCATAACGAATAATTTACATTAGTCATCTTACTAAAAAATGATACAGTAAATTTGACTTGCCAATACTCTATACTCTTATGAGAATATACCTTTATATCGGATGCCTGCCTCAAATTTACACGTTGCTAAAATTTGTAAACTTTTCATCTCATTATGTCCTTATGAGATGTACATAATATTTTTTCTATAGAAAAAATTCTATACTGTATACTAAAACTAAAATTAATTTTTTTCTTAACTACTTTGAACCAGTACATTTATTAATAAAGCAAATTTCATTTTGAAACCGATTTTGAAAATATCGACATTTTTTTTTTTTTTACTTTTTCTGAATTTTATTTTTGTTATAGGCGTAAGTTTCACAACACGAGAAATTTTAATTTAGAATATTTAAAAAATTTGAATGAAAGTCTAAAATACCAGTAATATAAAAACCACGAAATAAAGTAAAATACAAATTTTAGTCTTTATTTTACACCAACGACTTGAGAAATAAATATTATAAAACTCGGTTCTATAGATCAGCGACTGTGTCATCACGGATCACATTTTTTCAGAAAGTTGGTAATTTATATGATTCATGCGCAATAAGTGAAAATTTTTTTCAATTAATATTTGTGATACTAATTCCTGTAAATCTGCCATTTTTTACGGTTAAAAATACAATAACATTTATTTTTACAACCAGTTTCATATTCGGTTAATTTATTTATGTGAATTTTTACATAGAACACAACTTCACCCAATGGTTCTCTTTCCCCCTCAACCACTCTTTACACACACACACACACACACACACACACACACACACACACACACACAGATTTGATTTAATAAAACCATTGGACAAATGGGCTTCAGAAACGTGGTCAAAGTGATTGCCATTAGAACACTACCAGACCCACATTTGTAACATACATAGCTGCGTTATCAAATTATTTCCCGGTCTTCATAGTACCGAAAGTGGAAGTGAGTGCACTGGAATATGGATGGGAGTCATTTCAGTTGAAGGGGGTGGAGGTAAATTGCCGATAAGAGTTATTCTCTGTACTGACTGAATCAAACCCAATCTGGTGAAGCAATTGCACGAAGTAATTAGCTAATTACAGGGTGCACCACAATGGAAACTCGCTCTTGGATCCCGGCACACACCCACATTCAGCTTCTCTCATTCACTTCACTAATACTGATACTCCAAACACATATACACACGCGGCGTACCCACAAATACCCAGACGATACACACACAAACACCAAATCACACACATATATATATATATATATATATATATATATATATATATATATATATGTATGTAATCTAGTGCGGTTGAGAGGTGGACTAAACAGAATACAACTTGAAATGTTAATTAAAGTAATAGCAAATGTTTCAATGAAGTTTAAAATATTTTATTTTACGTCGATCGTAGAAAAATAACCAAATAAACTTAAAAAGAAAACTACACGTTTTACTGATTTCAATAATAGAGTAAAAAATTCTCATAACCATCAATATAAAGAAATAAATTTCAGATAATTTATTAGATATGTCATTAATATTATTGAACTTTACATAATATTATCTAAAAATTAATAATCCTAATATTTTCCCAGCTTCTGAAAATTTTTAGAATAAAAAATTATAAAAAAAACTTCATTAATAATATTATTAAAAAATAGTAAACCGATTCAAAAGTCTAGATACGAATTACTGTAACCTATACAGATTATTATCCTTATGGTTATCAAATTAAATAAGATGGTAATGCAAGGATTTAATTACAACTTAAATGATATTTTCACAAAATAACTAAGATTTTATTGATACTATTCTTATCCAAAAAAAAGGACAGATATAGTATTATGAAAAAATAACAAATGTTTAAATCAAAAAACTTTTAAAATTGAAATTATGATATTATAAAGGAATTTTAATTTATTTTTAAAAGGATAACATGACGTTTTATTCGTTCGAGTTAAATTATTCTTAGAACTAACACTACACACGAGTAGTCACCAAAACGGTATAACAGAAATTCTTGGCAAGTTCTACATCCGCTCAAGGATCAATGATTTAAGTTATATCCCGTAAAAATGTAGTAAAAGCAATTTAAATGGATTATAAAATTTTGAAATTCATCTATTAAAAGAAATAAATTATTAGAATACAAATAACATTTTTTATACGTTATAATAGATTTACAGTAATATTTATGTCATTAATTCAAGTTCATTACTGTTTTATTTTCAATATTAAATCTACCAGGATTGTTTACACTCCGACGCACAAAACAACAACGCGTTAACCTGTATATTATGATTTTTTAAATTAGTTATTTTTAAAAAAAAAAAAAAATTGTATATATTTATTTGAATCTTTAAAAAACTACTCTTAACGGATGAACAACATGAGCTCAAGTTTTACAAAATGATTTGTTTTTGTCTTTACGAAGGTTTTAGGGGTATTGATATATTCATATTCATTATTTAGTAATAAATATAATTACAAATTATTATTTCGTGTTCTCGTCATATGAATCAAGTTATACAGGATCTTGCCATCACAAATCATCGATTTTTCCTTCTTTCTCTTCTTCACAACAATTTTTTATTGTGGTCTTTTAATTAATTTGAAAAGTGTTTTATCGATACTTTTTTATTATTTATGAAACGTTTTACCTTTCATTTTATTTTTCTTCTGGATTTTTACTTATTTATTTTTTTCTATATTTTTGTTTATAAATATTATATACATAATGAATAATACAATAGTCATATGTAGGAAAAAATATTATCACAATAACATTAATAATAATTATTATTAATGGAAATCAGCCTACTGGGGACAGCGCGACAATTATTTTTTCATATTTCTCTGCTTTTCTAAGGCTGTTCTGTATCTCTGATCTTTACCTGATGTTCGGCTTTTAGTTTTCTTTCTGTTTTTGGTTTCTTAGCTTCCTGGAATTTCTTAAATTCAGTTTATTATTCTCCTGTATTTGCTTCTATCTAGAGCATCCATTTCTGAGAGTTTAAGTTCGATTAAGTGGTTTTTGATTTCTTTTAACTAGGGGTTGGGGCATTTTCTTTGGCGAATAATTTAATTTTTTTTTTAGTCAGCGTACAGTCGTCCATTCTTATCAAGCGCTCTAAGAACATTAGCCTTCTTTTTTTTTTCTTTTGTTGTTATTGATTTAATATGTTGGTAGATCTTCTCATTACTTATTTTAACCTAATTGTCGCCATATTTATTTTTCTTCCTAAAATCTACCCTTAATCTAGTTTTCTTTTCAAGGTTCACCCTGGTTTTTTAGGGAGAGAGTGTCTGCTCGTATTCTACTTCGGTTTTTATCGCTGTGTAGTAATCTCAGGTTTGTGTTTCCAGAACAGAAATTCACTTTTTCTTGTATAGTTTCTGTGTTAAGATTTGTGCCCTCTATAATATACCTACTCGAAAGTTAATTGCTTCCTTCTCTATTCTAGTGTTCGTTATTATTTTTCTCCTAGATATTTAAAATGTTTTACATTTTCTATATTTCTTTTATTTGTGTATATTGTGTTACTTTCTTTTAGTTAAGGGAAATCTTTAATAATAATTAGAAGTTGCTATCCTTTCCGACAAAAAAGTAGCAAGTGATAATGAAATTACTGAAAAGTCAAATTCAGTTCTTCTAATCAGGGCAGGGAGTGAAATTATTCCACATATTAAAGGCTAATTTTTCTTATACTGAAAGAGAAAAATATTGACTGGGACATATTGTTCACAAGAATTGTCTTCGGCGTTGAATCACAGTGGGAAAATAGCGGACGGAATAGGAAGGGGCTAAACGCTAATAGATATAATTAAAATAAAATACCCAGGATACACATTTTTTGCTGCGCTTCATTTAAACTTATTTCATTTGAAAGTGAGATACGATCCTCCAATTCTTTAATAAAGTGGACTGTAACACAATTGCTAAAATGTTAGTTTTTATTAACATCAAATATTTATACAATTATTAATTCAACAACCTTACATGAAATATTAGGTTACAATAAAAGTCCCCTTATTACTCGTATTACATGATCAGTATTATTCGTACCTTTGTGAGTGGCTGATTAACAAAATTTTCAGATTTCTGATGTGTCTTATAAATAAAAGTTAATAAAAATTAAACTATTCCGATTAGTGAACTTCTTTATACTGGTTAAAAATGTTAATTTCGACCTTACGGTGTAAAATTTCAGTTTTTGTTATTGGATTATTTGGTGAATAATCAAAAATTAAAAATACAATCATACAGAAAAAAGAAAGATAACATGAACAAATATATCTCAAAAAAACGATAAGAAGACGAATATGAAGAAGAAGAAGAAAATGTTAAGAACAAGGGAAGAATAAAAAAATTAAGAGATGATAAATATAAAGAAGAAGAAAATGTTAAAACCAAAAATAGAATAAGAAGATTAAGAGATGATACATGTAAAAAGGAAAAAATTAAGAACAACGAAAGATTATAAACATTAAGATGATGAATATAAAGAGAGAAAATTTGAAAACTAAAGAACGTGTACACAGATTAAGATCAGAAGAATTATATCAAACTAAAGAGCGATTAAATTATTGGCAACAAAAAACAAACGAAATGATGATCAACTCCGTCTTAGGGAGAATATTGTCCGTTCTATCAGAGAAATGAACTGAAAGATAAGAATTTTTTACAATTTATTAAAAATCGGGCATGTATGCCTCAGTATATATGTTGTTCATGTGAGGGTCTATTTGTCAGTCACTCTGCAGTTAACATTAGATAAAAATAATAAGAAATTCCAGAATAATTAATTAAAATTAAAACAGAAATTAAACTAGAAAATCCAAAAATAATAATTATAAACTATAATTTTCAATTAATATTAAATAATCGGATGTTTCACAAATTCTATTACATGTACACATATACATAGGTAGGTAATAATGCCTATTAAATTACATATACACATTTTTAAAGGTATATAAAATTTTATTTCACTAATAACTTCTAATTTTTTTAATATATTTTTTACAATTTTATATTTTCAATTTTTTTTACAATCACGGATTTCTAATTATTAATAAATCAATATATTTAAATTAGAAAAGAGTTACAAAAATGAATTTAAAAAAAAATTCGAATCAATGTGCCTTCCCCTTATAAGATCCAAATACTTCATTAATTAAAATTTCTTGTGGCTATAACTCTGGAACCGATGAAAATAAGTACCACTTATGATATATTGTTCAAAAGCCCTCCATGAGGACTTATTACTGCGGTTAAGAAAAAGTCTAATATCCAAACTTTTGGATTTTGGGCTTTTTTGGACACTTATGGTTCAGTCGATTGTAATAAAAAAGGGAGGTGCACGACTAGATATTACAACAGTCCTAAATACAAAATTTCAACATCCTACGGCTAATCGTTTTATGATTTATGCGAAATACGTACATACATACAGACTTCATGCCGAAACTAGTCATAATGGATTCAGGATGGTCAAAATGGATTTACGTTGAAATCTGAAAACCGAAATTTTTCGCGATCACAATACTTCCGTTACTTAGTACCAGGAAGTAAAAGAAACATTTATAAAATCTCGATTTTCAATATTTATCATTTTATAAGCTATTTAATTGTTACGGGACTTTTCTACAATGTGTACAACAACCGTAAAAAAATCACAAATTATAAATATTAGAAGAAAGTGAGAAAACTTTATTTTATTTTTTATTTTTTTTTGTTAAAAGAGTTGAGGTAATTAAAAGTATATTAATAAATCTTCACAGCAAAATCACACTTGCGCACACATTTTTGCGCGCGCAAACACACACATATAAAAACACAATATCACATCGTGTCTCTTGAATTTGTGGAAGTCTGTTATTTAACCCGTTCAAGGAACACAAATGAGGTTTTTTTGAGTTCAGATAATCTAAATTCTGAAATAATTAACAGTCTATTCTTTTTAAATCCCAGTAAGTTTTATTATCGAGAAGAAAAAACGATAATTGCATTTACTTATCAGTATTTGAAAATCGAACGAACAAAATGAAATTAAACAAACATTCATGATTAATACTCGTAATTAAGTCAATAGTTTAGAACGGTAGTTTTAGAAATTTTCTTGCAACAGTACCATTATAGTTCTGTGGTATAACAGTAGTTGGATATCTAGAATTTTAAATTTAATTTGAAAAAACTTCTATATATATATATATATATACACACACACACACGATTGTTTGTTTGTTTGTGTTCCTATACAATTCAGCCGATTGGGATGAAAATTCGGTGAGGAGTTGTGCGCACACCCGCGAAAGGTTTCTGAATTAGTTTGGACCCGCTAGGTGGCGCTGGGGTCGAGATGTTTCGAAAAATGGTATTTATGGTTCGTCGGTAAGAGGCGACGAAGTTAACGAACTACGTTTACAATTCTAAACCTAAACTAACAGTGAAATGAAAATATGGGGGAAGGGAAAATAAGCGTGAAAACATTATATTTTAGTTTAATTAGATTACTAATAAAGAATACTGTCAAACATACCTCGATAGTACCTTTGATAGAACGCTTGTTTTTTTTCATTTGATGTACTGCGGGATTCGAACATGTCATTTTATTCATGTACCTTTACGAATCGCGCCGCTAGATAGCAGTACTAGGTAGCATAGATAAAACTTTATAAATGTACTTGAAATAATACAATTTAAAAGAAAATATACTGTAGCTTGTTTTAATAGTAACTGCTGTTATGTAAATAAAATTACTGAATATGAACAATTTTTTTAATTTCCATCACTTCTTTAAAAAAAAGTATTAATTTACAAGATATTATACTAGTTTTATTAAAAAATAAATAAATAAAACAAAAATAAATTATATTGGTAAAATCGAATTTAACGATAAAAATTGAGGGTTACACTTACAAAGTTATAAGTGCAATATTACAACACAGATTTGCGGTTCGTAAAAGTTATTGTACTAGTTTTATTAAAAAAGGAAAAATTTGGTATGAAGTGAATTATATGACTATCAACAAAAGAAATTGGCCGTAAAATTCATTTTGTTTGTTCTAAGGCAATAAACTTTTATAATAAATTCATAAGATAATCAGTAATTCATAAAAAAAATAAAAATAAAAGAATTATCTAACAAAACGTAGTGATATCCAAAAAAATTACAATGAAATTGTAAACCGTACCATAAGTCTCGCAGATATAATTTCTTTCGCTCAAAAAACAAAACTTTCTGTAATGTAAATATAACTGTTTTTATTGTATATATATATATATATATATATATATATATATATATATATATATGTCTATTACATTTATTTAACATGTATCTTTTTTCAAGAAAATTCTAAATTATTAACTAATTTTGATAATAGAAATGTAGTGTCTCACCTTTTCTTATATCCGTATCGTTTTGATGAAAACAATTTTATTTATATTACAGAATTTTTTGTTTTTTGAGCGGAATTAATGATATCTGCGAGACTCTTACCGTACGGTTTACAATTTCATTGTAATTTTTTTGGATAAATGTTATGGAACATAACATACCTGGTGCAAGAGATACCTCTCTTGCTCAAATTTACTCAATAATTGTCTGAGGAAGTCGATATTGACATAGGCAACAAACGATATAGACAATGACAATCAATATATACAACTACATTAAATTTAGTAAAAGAAGTCTTAGATTATTTATTTTTCCTTTTTTATATGATTTAATTTTTTATGTGTTATAGTTTTTATCTTTTTTTTATGATTTTAATGAATACAGAGGCGTCCAAGTTGTAGAGCTCCCTGGTTAGTCGGGAAAGGCAAGTGAAGCGAGCCTTGATTGGCTAAACATCCTGATCGCGACGGGAAATGCACGTAACCATACAGCGCGGGCGAAGCCGCGACGGGTCTGCTAGCAATAAATAAAATCGAACGACTAAGTAAAAAAAAAAAAAAATTGTCTTTTGTTACTAAAGTATTAAAAATGTAATTATAAACAAAACACCTGTGTAATAACGATTCTTTGAAATTTATTAGTATCCAAAAAGATACATTAGGTTTACCACGCTAAGCCTAGAAGTACAGTTTTTTTTTGGGAGGGTTTTTGGGGCACATAACGAAGGTTCGTTATTTGCACCCGGAAGCTATTATTCTACAATAAACAAATTTATTTTATAACAACATACGCTAAGTCTAACGGATATAAAACAAAAAACAAAAAGAAAAAGAAAAATTAACAGAAAACCGCACAGTAACACAGGAAACAAGTAAAATACATTAAAAAACACTAAAAAAAAAGAAATATTAAATAATTAATAAATAATCGAATAAAGAGGAATTGAAGTTAAGTGTTTCAAGTCACCGGGTTTATTAAATTTAATGCACCTGTTAACCTAACATCACCGATTGCAAGTAACGTGAATCATGATAACGTATATGCATGTAAACATCCCATTTATCATATGCTTCTATAAACTCAAATAAACTGAAATTATCAGGAACTACATCCGGTAGTAAATATCCTGCTAATTCCTTTTCTTACAAAAAGCAACCTGTGAGAAATAAGATACAAAATATATAACAAATAAAAGATAACAAAATTAACTTTTAAAAGAATCCAATTATTTAAAGCATCAAGCTGTAGAGTTTCACAGGATAAATTTAGAATTTTATATATATATATATATATATATATATATATATATTAAATAAGTCTTCAGAATTTCGGTAAATTAAAATCAATTCATACTATTCGCACTTATAAAACAAAATTGTGTTTAAGTCGTAAAAATTACAAAATAATGATTTTACTACTATTCTAAAAATCAATCTTTTGTAATATAAAAGTTTAATGAAGTACGAAAAACTCTGATATATAATTCTAAATACGATTTTAATGATGAATATACTGAAAATACTTTACAAAAATGAGCAAAATTTTCATTCAAAGTTAGTAAACAAGAACAGTACTATATCATATGACGAGTATCAAAAAATGTCCTGTTTATTTTTTTGTAAAATTGGTGAGGATATAAAAAAATAAAGGGGGACATATTTATGTATTTTAAAAGAAAACAGAATAATAAAGTTTATCCGTTCTAATAAAAATGCGATTATACCTCTTTACTATGGTCTTTGTCCCAGTGTTACAGTTGTAGGAAAAAGAGGCGGTGTGTCCGTAGGACAGTCCCCTCGGGATAAAATTCCCGTCCATTAGCCGAAGCAAGTCTGGAAAATTTCACTTAATGTGATTTGTGTACTCAGCCAGCCGGATCTCCCAGCGGCCCTCAATGCCAAATATTCTTCCCCTTCTACGTCCTTTTACTAAAGCTTCTTCCATTTCGTACCCCTCGTCTACCTTATCCGTTCCAACAAAACCCTTTCTTTTTCGACCGGCCCGGTCGTTCGTGTCTTTCAGGAAACTACAGGACACTTCCCATCTTTACAACCCATCCCCCGAAAAACTCTTTAGGCATTGAATTTCTCCCCTCGCTAACACGTGCCACGTTCCTCGATTAACCACCTCTTTCTACCTACCCGTTCTTATTTTACATGCTTCACTTTCACATGGCTGACGTCTCTATTAAAAAGGGCGTAGAAGAAAAAATCAATAAAAAGTTATACGATGGTTTTATAAATGTAAAAATGTTGTAATAAAATATACAACGTACGTGTTGAGTTGATTCTATCTAAATACCTGCCTACATATCTATGAAAGTTAATGAAGCTTAAATTCAATAACGTCTGAACAGTTCAGTAACCATACAAGAATAATGAATGATTAATATAAATTATCAAAAGAAAGCTGTTATATTTTATATGTAATTTAAATTATAAAATGAAGTTGATTACTACAATATATTATAATTTAATAGTTACGTTAAAATCATATAGCGGACGTATTAACTCTAAAAGGCTTGTGTTTTCTAATAATTATTTCTCAATTAGAAAATAAAGAAATTGGTTTGGAAAATCTATAGAACAATAAAAAATGAATTCAGAGATATTGTCTTTAAATAAAAATATTTTTAATTTGTAACTATTGTTAATTAGAAACAACATATTACCGTATGTCTCAACAAAAATAATTTATAAATTATTAATTAGAAAATAAATAAAAAGAATTTCTTTACGGCTAATTGTTACTATCTGCTGCATTTGCTGCTGAGAAAGATTTCTCATAATTTCTTTGGACGATTAGCGATGACGGTTTGCAATTAAGTGAATTAATATTTTTTATGTAATATTGCCAGATCAAACGTACATTCAACTGCTGTCAATTTGTCAATATTTCTTTTTTTAACGAAAATTTAACTTTCCACCTACAATAAGTTTTTCTTTATCTTGACTTTAACTTAGTATACAAGCAACATAAAAACTAGCTCTCTCATGGGTTCTTAACTTTTGGAAATACATTGAATAGAGTTTCCAAGAACCCCGAGGGTTTGAAAAAAGTTAGTTGGAGTCTTTTTTCAAACACAGGTTGCACTCACATCCATTTGATAAATTACACTATATTCACACTAGTACGCACTTTACAACGTAAAGATAAACTTACACATCAAATAACACACAATACACTTTTCCTCTATATCACAAATCATAACTTTATGACCTTTATATGCTTCTCAATGAAGGATCAAGAAAACTTTTAAGTAGTCTGCTTATATTACATGGCTAAAGTTTAAAGAAGAGTTTACTAACCGGAAATAACTATTATCTTGAACCATTTACAAAATTTCCAAAATATTTAAAATTTATAAATAGGTCTTGCCAAAAGTCTAAAAATGTTTTTTTAACTCATAAATGCCTAATTTAATAAAATAAAAAAATACCGAAAAAGATAATTGTAAAAGCAAAAACCACAGAACTGGGCTAAAATAATAAAAAAATTAGTTAGATTCACTCTAACTTAAAACTAAATTCAAAACCGAATTCTTGATGACATCGGATAGCGATAAGAAGCACTATGATGAATACGTGATCTTAAAGGGGCTCTTTATTCAGTCGACTGCCGGGGCAATTGTCAGTAAAGGCTAAAGCAGTCTGAAATCTATTCATTAAGTTGAATATTAACATCAGCGGTAAGAGTCGAGAACAGAGAACAGATAGGATGGTTAGCTGAGGTGAAGCAGTTAAACTTTCCTGCTTTGAGAATATTTTTCTTTTCCTTCTTCACTGATATTTTTCAGGATCTTCCCGTTAACAAACTCTCTTGGCCGTGTAAGCCGCTCTTTTACTACCAGACTGTAGCGATTGAAGACTCCTAACGGGTTGAATCGAGGTTTGAAAACTGATCTCGCTGCTGGTTGTTATGGATTAGTCCACGTATACAATTTGTCAAAATAACTTGTATATAACGTGTGTATATATATATATATATATATATATGTTTCTTATTAATATTCCGGAAATCTCCCGTTATTTCATGAAACTTTCTGGATTCGGGGCCTGTAGGCAGTCACGTCCCTTGCTGTGAGCGAGGTATATTTTTGTGCAGGCTCAGGCCATCCATATCTGAGATGTGTGGTTAATTGAACCCCAACCATCAAAGAACAATGCTATCCAGGATCCAGCAGTCAAATCCAAATAAAAGGAACTGTCTTTATTAAGATTCGAATCTGAGAACTCTTGATTTCGAAATCAGCTGAACTAGTGGTTAAACAAGTTTTACCACTAGAGATGGTAAACTAGAAATTTAAATATAGAATAATAATTTTGATATAAAAAAAGTTAATTCAACTGTTAATCTTTCATTTTTATTGCAAGCATTTTAGGATATTCCATCGGAATGTAATTTTAAATATATTTCTCCATTGTCAGACACTTAACTTAATCACCTCAACGAAGTTTATTAAAGATATTTAATCGTTTTTACGGAAAACTATTGGTAAGAAAGTAATAACTTTTTAAGTTCTAATTTAAAATTATTTGCTGTGTTGTCTACATCTGCTAAGATGGGAAAAAAACTGAATTTAATTCCATAAATCTAGACCAAAGACAGTTTTCTGTATTGTTGTATCTATTATTTTTATACAGTACAACGAAGTAGCTATAACCATAATTATGAACTTTTCGCTAATAGCCAGGATGCATCCACGAATGAACGAACGGATCATACAGGTTAGTTATACCATAAACGGAGTAATATTTATAATTTATATTCTTATCACAAAATATTAGTGTTACTGTATGATTTAAAGAATTAGTTGTCAGTTATTTTCATTTTCACAAGTAAATTTAATTAATAATATGTTTTGTAGCAGAACAATCCCTGAAGTTTCCAATTATATATTGGAAGGAATCACTGCAGTTAAAAATGTAACATTTTTTATATTAAAATGAAGTAAAGGGAATTTTCATAATCTTAATACTATTATAATGACAGTAACATTTATTAAAGATTAATATCAGAGCTTGCTGTATTTGAAAAAATGTACAATTCAACAGTTAAAAAATATTTAAACTTTAAATAAAAATTAAGGTAACGAGCAAGTTTTATACAGTCATATAGTATTTAATTAAGAGAATTTATTTTTATTTAAATGAAATTCTTAAAATTGAAAGTGAAATGTGCGCGCGCACGGACGCGCGCGCGCGCACACACACATATATATAGTATACATCACAATTGTAAAACAGTATTATAATTACGTGATGGAAAGAGACGATAAGCCGGCAGCCGTAATTTTGTAGGAAGATAAATATATATTCAGTCAATCAATCAATAAAAAAAAATCTAACTCTAATTCTCTCCATCTCTCTTAATACTTGTTCATAAATCTGCTTTTCAACTGTGTAAGCCTTACTACAAGACTACATATATGTGTTAATGTAGGTAGATCGGCTACAAATACTAAAATAGTGAGTATTGCATATACGTATAATCTTGAACCGCAGTATGTTGTTAACAGCAGAAAGGGAGATAGATTCTACTACTACGATTTAATATTAAAATGTCCTCTGACCCCAATGCACCCGTTGTAGAGGGTGAAGTGTAAATCCTAGTGCGGTAATTGTCCTGTGTCGGGATGAATTACAGCGCAATGATCAATCTTGCTCAAAGCACACCCACACAAACACAAGCACACATACACGCACTCTGTAGGATCATATTACTTCTGCAGTAGTTGGGAAGCGAATATTATCATACCGTACAAGCCAATCCCCAATCAGGCGTACCCACCTGTTCATATGTAAACCAAAACACAGAGTACTTATTTACATAGGAAATTTATTCATAGATTTTTAAATAAAATAACATTTTTAATAGAAATATTTATTAAGTAAATAATAAATATATTAATTATTTTTCCGTCTTTTAATAAAAATAAATTTATTCATCGATTTTAAAAATGAATTTATAAAAAAATACAAAAATAGGGACGTAAAATAATTTTCTTTAGTTTGTTAATTATATAACCTTACAAGTAATTTTTGGCTCTGTTAAAACGTTAATATATATAAGGATATAATCATGTTTTAAAGTACAGACAACAATTATTACCATTTTTAAAACCAATAAGCGGGAACATCAAAATTTTTTAAAATTTATACTGATGTTGACCATAGAAAGTTGAAAAGATATTAAATTCATGAAAAAACAATCTAATAATCTGATTTTCTATTAACCGCATTACTCGATGGTAAGCTAATTCAGCAATCAAAAAATAGATTACAAGCTACCGTGTTTAATAATGTATTAACACAATATAACCTGCATTTATCGATTTAAAATATCTAAATTTATGGCCTTTAAAGGTGCAGATCCAATAGAGGTAAAATTTTGATTAATGATAAAGTATTCGTTGCGATGTTTCATAAGGAAAGATGCCGAGATATTACATATATACTCGTATTATATCTGTAAAAATAAAAATGTAAATGTCCGTTTTTTCAAAATCTTAAAATTTGAAAGTTCTTTACCCATTGCTTTGATATTTTGACACACCGTTGCATTCGAATTCCCGCGTTTTTTTATACACCTACTATTTATATACCAAAGATGTCACACCCGTGACAGGTAAAAACATGCTTTTTTTAAAAACACCGCTATCTGTGTGTCGTAAAAGCAACATAGGCTATACTAAATATTTTACGATTCTATTTCAATGTTTCTGATATGTGTATCGCCTATAGGCTAAAAAAATAGTGGACCGATTTACGCGTGGGGAAAAGGGGAAAATCTAAAAAGGTTAGAGAAGAAGGGGAAAATGGAAGAAATAAGAGAAGGGAAAACGGGGTAAAGGAAATGGAAAGGAGAAAGAAGAAAAAAGAAAAGGGGAAAGCGGGAAAGAGGAAGGATGAAAGGGAAATAAAGGAAAGAAAAGGGAAAGGGCGATGAAAAGGGAAATGGAATATGGTAAAAATTAAAATGGAAAAAGGAAAGCGGGGAAAAGGTGAAAAAGGAAAGGGGGAAAGGGAAAAGGGAGAAAGGTTAAATTTTGTAAAGTTCCGTATGTTCATTTTGTTAATGTTTTATCAAACTTTCAATTCTGTTCATTTAATTAATATATATTCTCAAATCTAGAAATAGCGAAGCATTGCCAGGTCTGATAGTATATATACTACAGTATAAGTATAAGTATATAAGTATAATATAGTATATATACATATATACATACATATATATATATATATATATATATATATATATATATATATATATACTACATACATTTATTTTATTTAGTCAAATAACCGGAGACAGGTGCAGCCAGTCGCGTCGCACATACAATAACATTGGCAGTGGCTGTGCTGGCTGAGCCTCCGCGACGTAGATCTCGTACCCCATTAAAAAATCGAAATTAAATATTAAAAATAGAAATTGTATTTTAGATATTTATCTGAAAAGTATTTGGAAGCCCCAACCTAGTAAATATGTCGTTTAATATAGTCGAAAATTGGGAAAATTTGCAATCATTGTTCAACTTTTTTCCCTTTCTTCCCTCCTTTAAAGGTCGAATTTCGAAAAAAATTGGAAAATGGTTTTTAAATATTTACATAAAGATTACACACATCATAAATCAAGTTAATATCTTCACTTTTTGCCGAGAAATTAAATTTCTCCAGTAAACTTTATTGTTACTCCATTTTAACCTGATACACTTGGAATTTCAAGAAATCCTTTCTTATTATATATATTATATATAGAAAGAAGAACAAATACACAAATTCTCATCAAGTTAACTTCAGTAGTTTTTTCTGAGCGTTAATCTGTGTGTTCACCCTCACGTTGCAACGTAGCCACGTCCTCTGTGACATGCGACGGAGAATTTCTGATGTTACGTTACGAAAGGCGTCCCTCATAGCGTCACGCAATTCTTCATTTGTGATATAGCGACGTGCAGATACATGTGCGTGATACGTGTTGGCCATGATAACGGAGCTGGTGACGCTGGAGTATCGCGACCAATCCAACATCCTTGAAAGTTTTTATTCAGAAACGCGCGGATTGATAGAGCAAAATGTGAAGGTGCTCCATCCTGCAGTAATTACACTCGTTCCATGAGATCCTTCTGTTGAAGCTATGGTATTAACCATGCCTCCAACATTTCTTAAATAAGTTTGCGCATTCACTGACCCGTCAAAAAAAATAGCGATCAAACAAATGACGAGCTGTCATTCCAGTCCACATCATGACGTGCAGTGGATTTCTTTTCAATTCAGTAGAGTAATAAGGATTTTCTTTTGCCCAATTAACACATTTCTGACACCCTAACTGCGATAGGTTGCACATTCATCAATAAAAAGCACCTTTCCACGGTGTAATGCAGCGGGGAAATTTTTTTAATAAAGCCCGGCAGGATGCAGGGAGACGTTCCACGTCTGCATCTGACAGTTCAATGATGAACATCGGACGAAATGGCCTAACTTTCAAGTTCTTTTTCATATGGTCTTGCATTGTCGTCCGCGGTTTACGAAGTTCAGCTGACCGTTTACGAGTAGATTTCATTGGGGATTGTTCAGTGGCCAGGCCTCGGGGTAATTGCAACAGTAGCACATGTTTCTAACCGAGTTAACTTTCGTTCCTCCGTGGCCTATCTTTAATGCTGCCTAATTCAAACGTAGCTTTTCTCAAGCCAACATTGTTACTTTTTGTGGTGGCGGCGGCGGCTTATTAAAAGGTTGCCGAAACATATACCTTAATTGTCTGATTCGTACGTTGTAGTTCATGAACGCATATGCTTGTCACTAACAGCTCCTCGAAGCTGTTTTTGTAAAACTGTCTTTAACTTATAAGTGTTTGACGTTGTAAAAAACTGTTGCCAACCGACCCCAACGAAAATACCGTATGTTCTAAACACATATTTTTTGTTAATTTATGGGTACGGTGACTTCCCGACCATACTATATATATATATATACACACACACACACACACACACAAAACATATGTAGTATATATATATATATATATATATATATATATATATATATATATATATATACTAAATAAAAATACATACTTAAGCTAAATTGCCTGCAGTTTAATATAAGCTACATTAATGAATTGTTTATATTTGTAATGAATGAGTGGTATAAAGCGACTATTGATGTCAATTGTACTTGTCCTAATATTTGAATCTATTAATTGCTCAATACACTACCAGTTATTAACACTATATGAGTATTGTTCTGTACATTATTTAATTATCTTCTGCTACTAATATCTGGTTCACATGAAAGAAGGTTTTAATATTTTATTGTAATTTCTAAGAAGTATTTTTTTAATATTAGTTTATATTTTTTCTTTGTTTGTTATTGTTTTATTGAACTTAACAGTAAATAAATAAAAAAACTAATCAAAATAATGATAATAATCAAGCAGAAAAAAAAAAAAAAAAAAATTTAGCCTAAATAAATATGCCAAGCAGTACCAAATCACAATTAGACTCATTATTATATTGAAACAAATTATTGACCTGAAAAGTAAATTATTGCATAAAAAGTTTATTTTTGTATTAAAAAGAATTAATAATAGAAAAATTTTGTATTTATATATATATATATATATATATATATATATAAAAAAAATTCTAAGCGAATTCCGTTCATTATCCAGCTAGATAAAAAAATTTAATGAGATAATAATCTTAAGAAAATCATAACAATGCTTTAGAATCTCTAATGTAAACGGTTGGATATTCAAACAAATCGAATATAAATTGAATTCCTACGTTTTGAGTTCGATAAACAAAAAAATCATCTGCTAAAATTTATATTAAGCTATATATTGGAAAGGAAATATAACTACAAATGTGAATAATAACGTACTTTTTAAAGAAATCATAAAACGTTATAATAGTAAATTTTTATATTATTAATTAAAGACAGAAGTATAATCATCATGAAATAAGACGAATATTATAAGAGAAATTTGCAAATATATACCTACGTTTATAAAATACATAAAAATAAATTTATAATTATTTGGGTATAAACAATGATTAAAAAAAAGATCATTAATTAAAAAAAAAAAAAAAAAATTAACAAAAACGTAAAGGGTAAAATAAAATGGATAATGTATAACACATGTAACAATAACTAATTTCAAACATAATTAAAAATAATTTGCGAAATTATTGAATTCAAATCATATCTGCGATATTCTTCTCAGAAAAAAAAAGAATTGAAAGGATAGTTATGCTTGATAAAAGCCCAAGGAATTTAGATTATAAAATGCTGCGACATCTCTATATGCGTATACAAATTGACAAAAAAAAGAAGAAAAGGTAAACAAGTTATTTTGTAATGTGTTACAAGGAAAAGGGCAAAATAAGAAATCTCAATTTGTCATAGGATACGACTTCAGTTCTTTTCAGAACTGAAATTAAATTTCACTTAGTAATAATACGAATTGAAATTATTAACAATGCGCTAAGTGCTTTCGAAAAATCAACATGCCTTAATATCAAAGACTATTCCATATTTAATTGTTACATAAAAATTATTAATTTTATTTTTTCTATCTTCATAAAACTTCGATAACGAGTTTCATGTTATGTTACAAAAAAAGATTATTATATTTATATTATTATGTTGTATAAGTATATTAATATTAAAATAAACAACGATTGTTATCATTTAGTAATGGCGTAGCAGCTTCTCTGAAAGACCTTAATGTAATTTAAAAGTTGGGAGTACGGGTTAAATTTTCCAAAAAATAGGTGAGACAGTACTGTTAGTAATGCTTTACACTGCCCCTGCATGGGGTAAAGTAATGGAAATCAGAAAGTACTGTGAGATGCTGGAGTCCGTGCACAGGAGGCTGCTCCTTCGTGTGACGTGTAGTTACAGTACAGCCTCCTATGATGCGTTGTGTGTGGTGGCTAGTACGCCCCGTATTGACTTCATGATTGAGGAGCGGTGACACCGCTTTGAAAGAGTGCCGAGGCGTGAGGCCAGAAATATGATTACCGCTACATGGCAGCGCAGATAGGGTGACAGTGACAAAGGCAGCTGGTGGGGCGGTGAGAAGCCGAGTTTCATTTCTGCCTCACTCAGTTTCTAAAAGGCCACGAAGAATTCGGCCACTAATTGTCAAGGTTTAGGAGGAGGGTGTCGGATGTGTCTCTATATTGCGGTCTCGTTGAAACACTGGACCATACTTGGTTTACTTGTGATAGGTGGGCAGCAGACAGGACGAGACTTTCTATTGACATTTTGACCGCAATCGTCATACACCATATTATCAGTAGTCAGTCTTCTTGGAACGATGTGGCCAAGTTGGTGAGGACGTATTGCAGCCGAAAAATGAGGAGGCTGCTTAAAACCTCATGGAAAAAATGAATCACGGCTCGTATAGAAAAAGAAGAGACAGCCTCCGCAACTAGGTACGTTCTGCCTCATCAGTAGCAAGTGCTGGTGGGTCGGAGCGTGTCCAACGATGGTTTAGGGGACCCTGGAGGGTTAGTTAGTCTCATTATTACGTATGTTATAATTTCTTTCTTAAATGATATTTACCAAAACGTGGTAATAGAATATTTATAATTTTAATTAATTTATTAAAACAGCAAACTACTTCAAAAATATTTAAAAAAACTAATAATCATACGTTACTGGATTAATTATAATTATTACCTTAATCTTGTGAAAAAAAGATTACGTTAGGAATCAATCTACTACAGAGATTTCATTAAAGATCCACTTACCTGAAACAAAAAAAAAGGAATAATAAAATTTAAAAACTAAACTGTTTAAGCAGAATATGTGTATTATAATACCAATACTGTGTATTATAAAATTTATTCAATTAAAACAACTAATTTAAAAAAAAAAAAAATGGTAATACAGATTTATACTAGTTTTAAAAACTTCTTTGTTAAAAAAACCAATTACGATGTGGATATTTTTCAGAAAATTTGAAAGTAATACCAACTGAATAATTGCACTTATTTGAAAAACAGTATAAACTCGTATTCCAGAATAACGAGTGCTAGATGATGTTCGGAAAACATAATTAATAGATTGAAATAAATGGTTTTTAATAAAAGCTAATCCTACACCAAGTATACTTGTTAATTTAAAAATGGCCTAAAAAAGCTGAAGAGGAATAATTAAGTTTATAATAATTTATGACAACATTAAGAAACAATAAAAAAAATACTTCAAAAAAGTCTTTAAAAATAGTCATTTAATATCAGTAATAAATTTTATTACAGTATGAAGAAAGGTCTTTTAAGGTGAATAAAGCTCTTTTTGTAGAAACTCTTTTTACAAAATAATGTAAAGTAAACCCACCTACTACGAATATGTAAAAAAAAAATAATAATAACTGATCGTTAAAGGGGGAAGCTAGATGAAGTAGAATCGGGTGGTAGAAATGATACTTGTAGATGTATTTTACAAACCTGTTTAATTTAATCATATATATATACTACCCCTTAATTTTTGAAGATGTCTCAAAATATTTTCGTTTTCACTTATATAATTCAACATAATTGACATACTGTTTGACTTTATGTAGCTTTTTGGTTTCCAATTGTCAGTGTCATTGTCATCCTCCAAATTAGTTCTCTCTATAAAATGCAATTTTTCAGTTTAATTTTGATGTCGTAAATCATCTTTATGACTCTCCAACGAAGATTCGATATTGAATCAACTCGATCCTCCTCCCCCTCTAAACGTTCCACTTTTTGCAATTTTCAGATTTAATTTCCTCACTAAACGTTATCTCATCAGACTGTAAATAGTACAAGATTTATATGTGAAAAAACAAAAAGATATATATGAAAATGTAGAAAAATGTTCAAAAATTCATCGTCCGGATTAACATAAATTCGGTTTAATGGAGGCCATATTTGATAGGTTTCACTATAATAATAAAGGCACACTGAAGTTATGTCGAAAATAAAAGTTTTCATGATTATTAAATTGCTCTTGATAACAAAAAATAACCAAAACTTTTACTTTTTTTTTTTTATAAATTTTTTACCGCAATTTTCCTCGTTAATTATTTATTCTATAACTGAAAAAACGTGTTTATTGAAAAAAATTTAATTTTGACATCATGCCAAAGTGTAAATTAGTAAATTTTACTTCCTTGTACGAAGTAAAGAAAGTATTGTGATCGCGAAAAATTTCGGTTTTCAGATTTCAACGGAAATAACCATTTTATCCATCCCTGAATCCACTATGACCAGTTTCGGCGTGACGTCTGTACGTACGTACGTACGCACGTATGTGCATACCTTGTATAATTCAAAAACGTTTAACTGTAGGATGATGTAATTTTGGATTTAGAACTTTTGTAACATTTAGTTGTGCACCTACCCTCTTTTGATTGCAATCAACTGGACCAAAAGTAACCAAAAAAGGCCAAAATCCAAATTTTTTGAATTTTGGACTTTTTCGTAACTGCAATAATAAGACCTCAATGAGAGGCTTTCAACGATATTTCATAAGTGGTGTTTTTTTTCTTTGGTTCCAGAGTTAAAGACAAATAGAATTTTAATTAATGCAATATTTGGATATTACAAGGCGAAGGGGAAGGGTTCGAATCAGACTCATCTCTATTTTTTTTAAATTTAAATTATTGATTTATTAATCAATGATTAATAAATCACCCGTTATTAATAAATTAACCCGTAATTTAAAAAAAAATTACAATAAATATTTATTCAATATAACAATAAAAAAAAAAAAATACATAAAAAAATATTAGACGTTATTATTGAAATAAAATTGTACTCGTATGTACTTTTCTTTTCAAAAAGAGTATATGTAATTTAATAGGCGTACGATGAAGTCATATGGTGCCCACATCATATTTTTTTTATAATTCAAAAAAGGATAATCAGATTTTTAACAATTAAATGTTAATAGTAAAATTCTACGTAAAAATTTAAAGCATTCATGAAATATCAGACAAATTAAAACAACTGTACAACTTTATTTAGTCTTGACTTGAAATCAATTGAAAAAAGTAAAATTTTAAACAAAATTTGATAACTATATTTTTTGTTATTCCGTTATTTTAAGTAGTATAGGTTTTATTAATTTTTAAATTTAATTTAATTTTAAATCAAATATTTTTAGGCCTATATAAAACGTGGCCTGAATAAAAAAATTCCAAAAACCACACAAGATGAGAAAGTTTTTTTTTTTATAAAAATAAAAAAACAAAAATTCAAATATACATCTTAAGAGAATACTAACGAAGGTGAACAAAGGCTATATGAAATGTGAGAACATTCGGTGGTTAACATTATTCACGTACATTCATTCATATAAAATATAATGTCAAAAGACTTTATTTATATTCAAGACACGTTAACGTAAATTTTCAAACCAATTTTACTGAAATTTTGCATGAAAATACTTGATGTCACTTTAAATATAAGTATGACACCTGAATATCAAGTTGTGTAACATTTCAATGTCTAATACCGTAACTAGTGTAATTCACGCACCTGATAAAAATTCATGTGCGAGCAATATTTAAAAAATAGTATTAAAAAAAATATTCAGTCAAATAAATATTTTCTCCACCGATTATCACATTTTAGTTTCATTATAAACCTATGTAAATAAAATCGTTTCCTTCCATAAATCACGCACCTATATTTTGATAGAAAAATGTTGGTCAAAAAAGTGCGCGCATAACGGTAGTAAATACGGTATGCAAAGTGAATCAGGAGGAAAGTAAAATAATTTGGAAACTGATTCTAAAGCTTGAAATAAACAAAAAAGTACATACAAACATATGTCCGGACCCTTTGTTATCGAGTTATGTGTAAAATATATATCACTCAGAAAAAAATATCGCTCACATTTCAGTCCCCCTGGTGAAATGAGGTCATACTGAATTTTTTGTCTTATATAAGTTTCTTACGATATGTTTCTTAAATTGATGGTTTCCTATGTTCTTTGACTGAAAAATCCCATAAAACAGGTCCCAGAAAAGTAGTTTCCTTTGTTTTCATGATATTCAAGGTAAAATGAAAAAAATCAGTGACGAAATAAACATTTAATTTTTTTTGTTTGAATTACAATAACTCTGTTAAATGGCTAAATGCGTAACTTCTTTTAGCAGAGTGTTTAATTCCGAGAAAACTGATCTAAAACAGTGTATGAAAAAACATAGCAGAAAAATGCTATGCATTTATAAAAAAAAATCTGATGTGGACACCACATAAATTCATTGTACGTCTATTGAAATTACATTAAATATGCCTATTAAATAAACATTTTTTACTGTACTTCATTCAAACTTACTTCTATTGAAAAGTGAGATGCGATCCTCCAATTTTTAGACCATCCCTGAATCCATTTTGACTAGTTTCGGCGTGACGTCCATACTAAAGTGGACAGTTCTCTAGTTGCATTGTGATTGATACCACATTGCATCAAATTGTTTTGCGGTATCCGTATCAGCATTTTATATTAGTTTATATATTAATTTTGTTTCACATCGCTCAAGTAGTTATGTGGTGTAAGTGAAACGTGTCGGATCCGTAACCATGGGACACAACGGTTTGAATCCGACCTCTTATACAAT
This sequence comes from Lycorma delicatula, assembly GCF_047948215.1. Lineage (NCBI taxonomy): Eukaryota > Metazoa > Arthropoda > Insecta > Hemiptera > Fulgoridae > Lycorma > Lycorma delicatula. The sequence continues at coordinate 82,708,775 of NC_134460.1, forward strand.
ATTTTTTTTAAATTTTTTTATAATTTAAATATATTGATTTATTAATAATTATTAACTCTGTAAAAAATGTTGAATTAAAATGAAAAGTATATACATTTTTTTTTTACTAATATTTAAAAAAAAATTATTGTTATTATTGAATTATTATTTATCGTAAAAACATTTTTACAATCAGAGGTTAACAATTATTAATATATAAATAAGTTTAAATTAAAAAAATAGAAGTTAAAAAACATATGTATATGAAGTCGGATTCGAACCCATGTGCCTTTCCCTTGTAAAATCCAAATATTTCAATAATTAAAATTTCATTTGGCTGTAACTCTGGAACCAATGAAATAAAACCACTTACGATATATCGTTGAAAAGCTCTTAATGACGGATTATTACAGCAGTTAAGAAAAAGTCCGAAATCCAAATTTTTGGAATTTTGGGCTTTTTTGGATACTCTTGGTCCAGTCAATTGCAATCAAAATGGGTGATGCACAGCTAGATGTTACAACAGTCCTAAATCCACAATTTCAACATTCTACGGCTAATCGTTTTTGAGTTATGCGAGATATATAAATACGTACGTACAGACGTCACGCCGAAACTAGTCAAAATGGATTCAGGGATGGTCAAAATGGATATTTCCGTTGAAATCTGAAAACCTAGATTTTTCATGATCACAATACTTCCTTTACTTCGTACAAGTAAATAATAATAATTGTTTTTAACACAATAAATTTACACCTTTGAAAAAATAGTTTAGAAAAACTAACCTGTATGCACGCACGCGTACCCCAACGCAAATACTTTGTACCCTTCTTACCCCTCCATTAAAAAGGTAGATTATGTAATTGTGATCACAACGGTCTTTGCCCCCGTCGTGCTGTATTCAACCTTTGTCGAGATAAAACACTTTGAAATTTCGGATTGTTAGGTTTTTTTTTAATGGTGGAGTGGCAGGCCATGATGGCGGAAAGGCGGGGCCAAGATGGCGTCTTGATCTAGAGAGGAGGGTGACCTTGACCTAGAACCTTAACTTGTCATCGCAAATCAGCTGATTTTGAAGTCGAGAGTTCTAAGGTTCAAATCCTAGTAAAGGTAGTTTTACTTTTATACGCCTTTGAATAATAGATCGTGGATACCGGTGATTGGGTTTCAGTTAACCACACATCTCAGGAATGGCCGACCTGAGATTGTGCAAGAATACAATTCATTTACATTCATACAAGTATCCTCATTCATCCTTTGAAGTAATACCTTACCGTGGTACCAGAGAATAAACAGAAAAAAAAACCATAGGGTCAATACACTTTGAACGAACATTTCTATACTACGTCCCCTAGTTCTGAAAGAGAAAAAAATAACAGTTTCCTACAACTGCAAGAACTACTCACACAATTTTTAGTTTAATTATATCTTTAGATATTTACATTAATATCTAAATGTATTATATAAGTTGTACAAAAAAAAAAATGTGCTTAAGCTATTTCAATTTCTTAACTGTGACTTATAGAAATGAATCACAAATAAATAAGAGTAATTGTTACCCCAAAAGGGTTCTATGTGAATATCTTTTGTCACGCATCACAGAATCAATTGTAAGAGAATTCGACCCATACTTTAACTACCACGTCTGGCTAATGCAAGCATCTGCTTTAATTGTGTAAAACTCAAATCAGGTACATAATCAGATAGCGGGGCACATACACAAGATCCTTTATAAAATTCCAAAGGTGGAAAAATCATTTGGTGTCAGATCGTGCTAACCTTGAAGACCACCGCAAAAAACCTCTGTCGACCGATCCAAAGGTCAGAGAAAACGTCATTCAACCGATCCCGTTCAGAGTTATGCCAGTGTGAAGGCGAACCATCTTGTTACCAAATAACATTTTCCAGTAAGTTTTGCAGTTTTTTTTCAAGGACAGAGCCATTATGCAGCATATTCAAATAAGCAACACCTGTTCCGTAAACTTGCCGTTGGGATACTGCACAAAAAACATTAATTTTTGGGGAGTCCCTTTTGTATTTTAAGAGTTCTTGGTCATATTTTGACGCTTACATTAAAGGTGTTAACTTTTCACTAAGATGAAATGTTGACTCTTCACTTAAATAATACTATGAAGAAAGTCGTCATCTTCATGGTGCTATATCTCGTTGCGAAATCAGCACAAGTAGCCGGTTGGCTTCATATCTAACAGCTATAAACAGTATGGATTTTGCCATCGACGAATGTTATTATCACTTGGATGATCCCATTAAACTTTCTCGGAAATGCACTGTGAACTGTAACAACTGATTCCGTTTTAGAAAACTGCAAAACATAGAGGGCTCTCTGTCAGGAGTCGCTAACTTAACTAGCAAAGATGTAAGTGGAACGGTATGGAATCAACAATGTACGGCCATGTGCGTAACTAAAATTATCCTTTTTGCTTTTTGACTTTAGTTTTAAATCAACACTGTCCACCTCAGATATTAAGTTAAAAAAATACGTAATAAAAATAGTCATGATAAGGCTGGAAAGAACGAGTTGTAAAAAAACAAATAATATGTTAATACAATGAAAGAATTATACAGTAGTATACATTAGACTAAAAGAAAATGAAGTAAAATTTTTATAACGTTATTTAAGGAATAAAAAATGAGATCTTTGTAGTTTTCAATATACATATAGTTTAAATTGAATTCGCCTACTCTAAGTCAAACTCTTCTTAAAAAGTTGATGAGTTAGGCGTACTTTACTGCAGCAAAACAGTTTGCAGTAATTTATTTTTAAAGTAAAAAAGTAATAACAAAATATATTATTACGTAGAGAGAATATAATACTTTCTTCTCTAGTGTAGTGAAAAAAGAGTAGAATGTGACGAGGAGGGAGAATAGAGCGTGAGAAAGGGGTGTACCGTGCTGTATATGATTTAGTACAGCACAGCAGAGTTACTACATAAAAGAAAAGAAAAAGACGTTCCATTTTATTCACTCAGCTTCTATAGCTTCAGAATAACTACAATAGTATGAACATCTACAATTACCCAAATGCTGCTTGAATATTAAAATTTTAACTTGCTACTGCTCTATTTGATACTGAGTTTACCTTTAGGTTTACAAACAACCAATATAATATACTTCTATTTTTGAAGATAAAAATAATTAATTTTACAAATAAATTAGAAATATATCAATTTTAAACCTAAATTTATTATTATAAAAATAAATAAATGAATAAACAAAATAATAATAATAAAAGTTATAATACAGATAAAGCAATATACGGAAGTATAATTATATCACGAGATTTTTCTTTTAAAACCTTCAACAACTTTATTCCTATTGGTAGTGCAAACAACGTGGGAGTAATAATGTAATAAAATTAAACATGTTATACTGAAAAAGATCATACTAGCATTTCGAAAACTTTGTGAACACTATAAGGGTCAGACTGAAAATAATACTTATTAGAAAAACATTTGTGACAATATTTTCTACCTGTCGAGTAGTAAATATATATATATATTATTATATATATATATAATTATATTATACGTATATATATATACGTATATTTTTCTAATAGTTACGTATATATATATATATATATATATATAACTATTAGAATATATATAAATTATATATATGTAAGTATTAGAAAAAACATAGATCATATTGATATAAAGTAGCCGTACCTTATAGGCACAACTTTTTGTTAATTTTAAATAAATCATCTGGTTTATTTGAAATAGTCTTAGTTTAAATAGAACACAATACCGTTATTAAAAGTTGTAAACCACGTAAAAAATATTAATTATGAATATTCGTGTTTTTTTATTAACTAAAGAAATAAAGTAATATGTATATATGGGAAATTATTTCTAAATTTCACATATAGTAGAAAGATTTTTTTTACTTTCCCATTTAGCCCTGTAGCAGAGCTATAACTGTAGAAGGGATAGTATTGTAATTGATCCATTTGCGCATCTGCGGTTTCCACTGGATCTTGACATTTTGACACCTAAGGAACCCAAGAAACCAAAAAACCGAATGGAAATTTTCCGGATGTTTGTATGTATGTGCGTGTGTGATTGGTGTGGCACTCTAAATTACCTTATATCTCCAGAACTAGATTTTGACCAAACGTGGTCAGATTACGTCTATATATGGGGCATTGATGCTATTAAATTTTCAACTTAAAAGTTCCAGGGGTGAGGCTGTAAAGCAAGGTCTTCTTCAGTATCTCGAGATTTTGCCTAATTAAGGTCTTATTTTTCTTAGGCACATTTGTTAACAATTAAATAATAATAATATTGGCAAAAAGTTTTTTTTTTTCAAAATCGCATCCCCACCCCAAAAAATACTGTACCTGTTGGCTAAATGGATATACTACGTCAAGAGTACTCCCTCTCACCACAAGGAGCGCTAGTGTAGCATTGACGAACAGTAGTTGTAGTCGTTGAGACGACTATGGTGTGACGTCACAGGTGAGCGGTGGAATTAAATAAATGAGTAATAAAAATAAAGTGTAAAAGTATTTAAAGTGGCCGCTAGTACCACCACACCCGCGCGAATGATAAATTACGGTATGCGCGCGCGCTTTAATTACAATCACTAAATTAAAAAAAAAATATTATGTTTAAATAAAATAATAAATATTTTAAATTACGTAGTGTATGTAAGCAGTGCTCAGAAAAACGTCGCATGACCAGAAATTCCTACAACTGTGCTATCAGCTTTTTTTTAAAACAATTATCAGTATTTTTATAGGTATTTTCGGATAAAGCAGGAAAAAAAATTATATCTTTTTTGTTTTTATGTTCCAAAACCTAACCGCTTTTCTAGGATAAAATTGATCAAATTTATACTTTAGTTGATATTTGTGAAGGAATTTTAATTTTAATTTTATTGTGTTAAAATGATGGAAATAAAATTATACATAGATATGATTCGTATCTATGAATACCAGATATAAGATACCATAGATTATGAGAGAATTTTCTTCTTTTTTTTTAATATACCAGTATTAAAATTGTTTTAAATTATTAATCTACAATATAATAAATAAATAATGTACATTTAGCTATGATCATAATATTATCAAAATTACCAAAATTAAGAATCATGGAATTCTATGGATGCTATTTTATATTTTATTAGTGATAAGAGAAACCACTTCACTAGAACGAAACTTTCTATGTCATAAAAATTAAAAAAAATCAAACCTTAAATTTTTTAATTTTTTTTTATATTTGAAATTTTAATTTACCGGATAATTTTCACAGAATTGAAAAAACAAAAATTGTTTGGAGAAAGAAATACGATAAAAGTATAATATATTACTAAACACGAAATAATATATTACGCTTTGTTAAAACTTTAAAACCAAAATCTTTTAAGTATTTGTAATTTGTTAACTGAACCATACCCAACGACACCATATAAAAGGGTAAATATTTGAAAATTTTGTGTTTCCAGATTGAAACATGGACTGTGTTTAGGTGGACTGGTTACCTTGAAAAATCATCCTAACATGAGTTTTCTCTTTTTACTTAAAACCTGGATTATTTAAGAAAATTAAATTCACATATATAGAAATAAGATTTCATTTTCAATTAAATTTTGTAAGCATCTTTTTAAAAACTGTTGATTAGATAGATTTATACATGCAATTTTAATAAAATAATACAACAATAAAATTTAAGTTTAAGGTTAAGTTAAAGTAAATCAAAACCTCCAGGAAAACATTTTATACAAAACCTCATATATTAATTATTTTACGTAGGATCAAGAAATTTTGTTATGAGACTATATGCGGTGTATGTAGTGGATACGTAAAGTACAAGTACACATATGCATATAAGTTTTAACGCTTAATTGGATTTAGTTTGACGTAACTTAAATGAGTATTTTAAGTCGAGAGAATATACACATCCGATATGAATAAGAGTTGATATGACGCGTGTGAAAGACACAGAAGAGTTAAGATATATTGTGTTTTTGTGTATGTGTATGTGCGCGTGCGCGTAAATGTATATATTTGTGTTTTAGTATGTGTAGTAGAACATTTCCTTCATTAACATGCAATCAACACAACGCCTTGTGAGACTGATTCACACTCAGTCTAGTCTGCAATCATCCCCTTTTCACAACCCTTGCCCCGTGTTCTAAAGATATTTCAGGCTTCATTACTTGTACTGTTTTGAATTCATAGTATATCGTGCAATGTAGACCTATTGTATACATTAGTAATCATACACTCGCACATTTAACTTTGATTTAATACACAAACACGAGCGCGCGCGCACACACACGCACGCACTAACTGGCATTAAAATTAAAGGAGTTATTTTAAACAGATATTTTAACTCAGTTTTCGTATTACAGATTTTCACTAATTATGTTATTCAACGAAACTGAATGTTAAATCAGGTACTGGTAATTATTATTAACAAAATAAATTCATTACAGTAAAATTTAAAGTATTTATTTACATTAAACGTTTCAAGATATTTTTATTACAGTGTATCAGCCATTTTATACATTTATAAGAAAGAAAAGAAAATCTGGTGAAAATTGAAATTTTTCGTATGTTGGTAAGGAAAATTGTAACTAAATATAGAATGATCTTTTATTTTATAATCCCATAAAATTTTGAAAACAGAAGATGAATAAATATTCTAAAATACAGAATTTATTACTGTTTTGTAATACCATTTTTTCATTGTGCATTACTACTTCCATTTAAAATATTCAGTAGTATTTTTAATACAGTATTTAAGTTTATAAATACAAAAAAAAAAAATCACGAACGCATTGAATTTTATTCATTAATAATTATTTTGTCTTTAATTATTTTTTATTTTATAAATTTTATTAATTATATTGTCTTTAAACTAGGCTTTTAAAAAATGCACCTTTGCTTTTGAATTGTATAAAAAATTATCATATATAAAAAAAATTAAAATTATTAAACTTTGGACTAAATACGTGAAAAGAATTATTTTTAATAGCTGTGGGTCGACACGATATAATAATAGTAATAATAATAATAATAAAAGTACTAGAATTTTATGAGAGTTTGAAGGTGGTATGAGAAAGAGAGGATTGCATACATTTCAAACAAGAGAAGTACGAGGATATTTCCTTTCCATTTCTTTTGCTGAAGTCAGCGCGTTTCACTATAAAAAAGAATAAAAAAAAACCTAACCTAAGATGCAATAATACGAAACTGTACTGAATGATAAATAGGGCTAATGCGAGTTAGCATTACTTCTTTCTCCCGCATATTCCTAAAAATATTTGTAACTACAATTTATTCTAACATTTTAAATAATTTATAATTTTTCTTTATTATAACACAATTCATACAATTGAGGCATAAACTCCACAGAATATTAATCATGTATTTCTATAAAAACAAATTTATTTTTTTAATTAAACGCTATTTCCTGTATCTTATAACAAAACATTAAATTATTTATTTATTATCTACGGTATATTTTATTTTATATTTTAGTATGCATATACTAAAATATAAAATGTTTCTAAAATGGTGGGTTCGCTAAATTTTTTTGGATTCTACTTTTAAAACTAAACAAAAAATATCCTTAGGAAAAATGGCAATTTCTCCTTCGTTTTCCTTCTACCAACCATTTTGTTATTTTTATATAAAAATTTATATCTCAAATTCAGATAGACGAGTCACATTAATATTTGATAAGCGTCTTGGTAGTAGTTTTAAAATTAGTAAAAAATCAGGACTTAAATACCTTTAAGCCTTTTATTTTGACCAAAATGGCATTTAATTTTGAAAATCGGCTAACAAATAGCCCAGTTATGGCAGAAAATTGATGTTGTAATTTTGTGTCTATTTTCGTCTCCTCCACTTTACGTTCAATTCGATGAAATATAAATTGTTTTTATTTATTGCTTTCTAATATTGTAAATTATATCAAATTAAATAATAATTTTCTCACAATAATAAACCTAATAATTATGACACAAAATTACAACATTAATTTTCTCTCATAGCTCGACTATTTGATAACCGATTTAAAAAAAATAAAATGTCATCTTGTTCATAATAAAAGGCTTAATATTTTAGCAAAATATAAATTTCCAAACAACTAACATTTATGGAGCTATAACGGATTGAAAAATAAACATTGTCATTTTGTAATTTGGAAGGTATTTAAGTCCTGATTTTTTCCTAATATTAAAACTTTATTACCAAGACGCTTACAAAATATTAATGTGATTCGTATATCCGAACTTGAAATATAAATAATTATATAACAATAGCAAAATGGCTGATAGGGGAAGAACAAAGGAGAGATTGCCATTTTTCCTAAGGATGGTTTTTGTTTAGTTTTACAAGTAGAATCCGAAAAAAATATACCCAACCCACCATTTCAGAAACACTCTGTGTTTGTCACTCTCTCTCTCTCTCTCTCTGTGTGTGTGTGTATATATATTATATATATATATATATATATATATATATATATATATATATATATATATCTATATATATATACATAAATTATTTTCAATGTAATTTTAAAATTCAATACAATGTGAATAACCTGTTTTTTTTTTATCTATCCATAAAATATAATAATTAAAATTTGTTTTGTAATATATCTACACTGATCTACATGGCGGAATGGTAGCGTCTCTGTCTTTCATGCGGAGATTGTGTCTATGAGTCCTAGTGAAACATGATTTTTACACATTCTAACAAATAATTCATTTCATTATAATCCATCGGCAGCTGTTACAATGTGCCGTCAGGGTTAAAAGGAATATGGAAAATTTATTTGCTGTAAGTTTTTTTTTTCAAGTCAATTCTAAACATTTAAAACATCGACATAAGTTCGAGCAGAACAGATCATACATATGTTTAATTGTGTAAAGAAAAGTACTATTACAATATATGTTGAAGGTAGATTTATTTTTAATTGAAACTTCAACTCTCATTTTATATAATATATTGCTAAACAACTAATCACAATTCATTGATCGTATAATTATATATCTTGTAATTGTTAATGTGGTAAACAATTTTTAATGGCTTTTACTTTCCCGGCGAATAATATAGCTAGAATAGCTATATTAAAGAGGAAAGTATGGTGAACACGTCAAAAATGGGGTATGGATCTTTTTGCATATCTTTACGTTTAAGGATGCGACTAAATCTAGACAAAAAACACTTATGTACGTATGGTTGTTGGGCACTGGTTTTGGCCTTTTATCTCACGATTGTCCAAACCTTTTTTCTTGAAATTTAATTTCAAGAAGTAAGTATTTCTCTATATCGGGTACATTGATCGTAATAATTTTTTTCATAATTCTTAATAATACGAAAAAATCAATTTCTAATTTCTTCAGTCATTTTAGAGAAAATGTTACGAAAGCAAATTTGTTACCTACAAACCATACACAAAAAATCCAAAAAAATAAAATAAATCTGGACACCACATGATTTCCTTGTACGCCTATTAAATTACAAATATTCATTTTTTAAAATTAAAAGTACATCAAATTTTATTTCATTAATAACGTCTGATATTTTTTCATATATATTTTTGTTACTATTACTATTGAATTATTATTAATCGTAAATTAATATATTTAAATTTAAAAAAAAGGAGATGAAGTCTGATTCGAAATGATGTGCCTTCCCCTTGAAAGATCCAAATATTTCATTAATTAAAATTTCATTTGGGTATAACTCTGGAACTAATGAAAATAAGAACCACTTATGATACATCGTTGAAAAGCTGTCAATAGGGCTTATTACTGCAGTTAAGAAAAAGTCCAGAATTCAAATTTCTTTGAATTTAAGCCTTTTTGGACATTTTTGGTTCAGTCGATGGCAATCAAAAGGGAAGGTGCACAACTGGATGTTACAGCAATCCTAAATACAAAATTTCAACATCCTACGCTAATCGTTTTTGAGTTATGAGAGACACGTACGTACGTACACAGACGCCGCAACGAAACTAGTCAAAATGGATTCAGGGATGGTTAAATAGATATTTATTTTGAAATCTGAAAACCGAAATTTTTCGTGATCACAATACTTGCTTTACTTCATACAAGGAAGTACACCCACCTTTGAAAATTGAAATATATGTTTTATTTGTTCTCTTGCTCATCTCCATTTGGTTTAAATATTTTTCAAAAATTATTTGATAATTTCTACCTCAAATATAGAGCCATCAAGAAATGTTTTTAATTAATTATAATTTTAGATCCCGGACCTAACCTGAAAGGTTATATTGATAATTCTATTTTTCTTATTTAAGCTTTTATGGAAGAGGATGTTAAATTTAGGAAAACTTTACTTTTTTGGTTGAATGAATCTGAAATTCATTTGACCTTCGTATTGATGTATACTGATAAAAGATTATTAACCTGACATTTTATTTATAATAGTAACCAAAATTTTAAATTCTAGCGCTAAATACTAATATTTTTATACTAAATATTTTTTCATTAAATGTATAAATAAAGCAGACATGTATTCATAAACATGAAAAGAAGTATAGATCTTCAATAATACATTCTATTATATTCTACAGCACCAAAATTACTCGCAGTTTCTCGCGTATTATGATGTTAATGACCCTAACCATCTGTTTGGCTTCGTGTAGTATGTAGTATTCATGTGTTTTGGCTTCTAGTATACTTTCAAATTACAAGTGGCTAGAGCACTCTGTCTGTCTGTCTCTGTCTCTCTTTCTCTCTCTCTCTCTCTCTCTCTCTCTCTCTCTATATATATATATATATATATCATTCGTAATAAATTATCTCATACTTATTTTTAAAAAAAGATTATGACGTACATATTATTGATGATTGAATCTGATTTCGAATGTTTTACTAATTAATAAGCATGATTAAATCACGATAAATTATTAAAATACATATAAGTTGAATAATTATATGATGTATCCATTAAAAAAAAAACTCGTAATTTTCGTGAATTACTTATAGTGGTACGTTTAACGCGAGTCAGTTTATTGCATGGAATGAGTAGTGGTAAAACTTGTGTACCGAAAATGAGAACACGTACATCCAAGAAAACGTGATCATAATATCGGGATTATATTGTATATTTCATTTCCTAAGCCGAATATACTTCATCATTTAATTATGATTCTGAAACTGTAATTCTACACTACGTAATTAATTTTACTGGACTGTGTGTACATTTAAAAAAAATTCTTATGCCAATATTTTTCTAACTTGTCTATCAGGCTGAAATATTATTTATTAATAAATATAATGTTATGAGATAATAAGTTTGGATTAATTTTTATCAAAAAAGAAAATCAAATGAACCTAATTCTGGTTTTCTGACGAAAAAATATTCGAACATTAAATTATCATTGTCCTCCCTAATGTTTTGAAAAGACCTAATGTTTTGGAGATTCTTTATTTTGGTACTGAATGTAACAACAATTTTATTGTCTATTTATCTATTTATAAATGATAAGGAATAAAAGAAAACTACTTACGCAGATTACAATTTGTAATTGTCAATGAGTAACTAATTTGAATTAAGATGTCAGCAGAATTTAAAAAATGTAAAGATAAGAAATAACCACAATTATAGAATTCAACTGATACACATTATTACTGTCATTTTTTATATGTAAAGCACATTAATTGACAAAAAAATATTGATTATCAATATGCATAATTACGATTGTTCATCTGTTATGTAAAAAAATCTTTATTTTCAGTTAATACAGTAATCAATGAATTCAAAAAGGTAGAATTTGGACTTACTGTAACTGGTTCAACCCGGGGAGCCAAGATTTAATGTGTTAGCAAATTCATTTTCCTTTTATGCAGAACTTATTTCTGAATAATGATTATTATTATTATTTTGGTAATAAAAATCCGCTCAATAATAAAGCCTACCAACTACTTCTTAAAAATCAAGGGCCCCGAGGCTCCACTCCTTCAACCCCCGCAGTGACCGTCACCTTCATGGTTTCGAGAATAATACTAATAAAAATAATAATTAATAAAAATAATAAAGTACTCAGGCTTTATAGAAACCTGAAAAAGAAACTAGATTAAAAAGACAGAATAGCAGTAACTAGAATAACTAAAACAAACACACACACACACACACCACACACATGCATATATATATATATAGATACGAGAAATTCATAACTTATTTTTGTTGCCATGGTGACAGAAATATAATAATGAAGTAAGGATTCATTTTTTTCTTTTAATGAATATATTTAATCACAACTTTACCTCCAAGGGGGCTTGGACGTAGGTATATAGCTTAAAACATTCCATGGAATAACCCGAATGTATCCTGCAAATTTGAAACCAATCGATTGGTTGGTTCTGTCGGGATACGAGAACAAACAGATAAACAAACTTCCGGCTTTATAGAGAGTGTATCACGAAGTTCTTCCGAGACTTTCATAACCTATTCTACTTGTGAAAGTAATGGAAAAATTTCATAATAAACGACCTCATTTCACCAGGGTGGCTGAAATCCTAATGAAATCTTTCACTAGCCGTACCTCGCAAACGAATCATTTTAGGACATACGTTAACTATAAACTTTTTTCATTATTTTCAGGCGTAGAATAGGCTATAAAAGTCTTGGAAGAACTTCTTGATACACTTGTATATAAGATTAGTTGAACAAATTAAATTTTAAAGCAAAGCTCCGAAATTTTTCTACTTAATTATTTATAAAACTGATCAAAATCAGCTTAAATAAATGTAACTCAATTAAATTTATGTATGAATTAGGAAAGAGTACGATGGGCTGAGCCTATCCATTAAGTATTTGTGTCAGTTTGGGATGATTTTAAGTATACCTAGATAGTTTCGTTACCTTCAAATGCCGAAACACTATTAACAAATATTACCGAAGAAGTAAGTTAAACAGTTTCCCTTAGCTCGGATTCAATGTTTATCTAGCCAAAGCTTATAAAACACCACGGAAGAGGAGCGATGAAAAGATAAAAGAAAAATGGTAGGTAGTTGGAAAAGATAACTTATTAAATAGACATTGCACATTGTTTCTCGATGAAAAGTATATTAATTTTGTTGCTTACATTATCTGTCTCAATTTTCTTACGGTTTTCACATAAATAAAGCACCAGAGTACAAGGATTGCCTTTCTTCCAAACTAATAATGTTCGCTATACATTCTGTTCCCATAGTGAAAATGGTAAGGGTGTTTTATTTTTAACGCTGAATACCAGTTGTACTTTTAGGGGGAGGGGCTTGTTGTGTTAACAGTAAGTATATTTATTTAACCACTTTATTTCAAATTTTTATGATAAGTCAGGTATGTAATGCTTCTTAAGATTACAATATAAGTGACCACTATATTCTTGGGATTAATTTGTGTCTACCGACAAATGTCTTGTTATATTAACTAACAGAGTAAGGACGGTTTCTCAACACAGGTCACAATAAAACACCACCCAGAGGAATGCTTTAAAGCCTCCTCCAAACCGAGACATCGATTCAGGCCGTAATCCCTCAGGAGATTTGTTAAGATTAGTATACTAATTTATAGATAGATATATATCATATAATATATGATTTTCAGTGACGGATTAAATAAATATTGAAATAATCTGTTTTTATTCCCACATTAAAGAGCCAACATCAAACCGACTAAATCTTCGTTAAGGGATAACCTTATAATTATGAAATCAAATAATTATTATTATTATATTATGAAATATGTGACTTTTGGATGAAAGTAAAACTGAACCGTATACCAATCAATCAGACCCTAATTTAAATACGAATACGTATTAAAATACTTACTGAGCATTGAATAGTAGTAGTATACTGACTATTCCTTAAGAAATAAATACTAATCAATCGTACAGAAACATACAGGAATTTCCAACAACATCCCGTTCCGGAATTATCCTGATTTTTTTTTATTAAGTCACAAGATACATTCAAACCTTGGTCTGCATGGAAAATTTGAAGCGTGTGAAAAACGTCAAACCTCATTAAAATTTGAACCTGGCACCTTCCCGATGAAAACTGAGACGCTATAATTAGATTATAACATGGGTCACTTTAATTTCAATTTTCAAAACTTGATTTATTTTGATATTTCTGATATATTATTTGGAGCCAAGATTAAATAATTTTTGTTATCAAGTATCAATACATCTACATAATACTATCATTTATACTCCATCAGTATAAATGAATGAAAATGCAATTCGTAGCTAGTTATAAACTAACTTTTTATTTTTGTGTACAGTATCGTTTAGCATGTAAAACTTATTTTCATACTTAGAGGAAATACTTATAAGATTTTTAATTCTTTTTTTTTTTTACATCTACCTAATAGATGCAGTTTACAGAAAAATTTCCATTCAATGAACAATTTTTTTCTTTCGTATACCATTCACTCCGTTGCGTAATTCTTGCAAATTTTCCATTGATTCCATCCGTCTACCGTTTGGCAAACCAATACTTTGTAAAGATGTTTTAAATTCTTTACAGTTAAATTGTTTTGAGTATTCCAAAATTAAACCATTTATTTCAAAACGTTTTCCTACAAATACAAAGATTTTATTTTAAACTAGCACAAACTTTCTTGCATCACTACTCCTTAATCGAACAGTCTCATTATTTTTAATACCAACTTTAGAAACGTCATATCTTGTTTTTACAACAGACTTTTTTCTTTGAGATTATTGTCCAATTCTTCTCTTCATGTAGTCTACCTAGATACAATTTCTATTAAGTATCTATTTTTACTTTGTTTCATTTACAAAGTATGTGGGATATTCACTCTTAGAAACCTTTTAGCTTACAATTTATTTGTATTATTGTACTATATCTTTAAAATATTCATAAGAAATAATATGAAGGACGTTGAACACCTTTGATTTTAATTAATTAAATTACACCTCAAAATAAAAATCTAGTATTTTAATTACTACAGTGCAATAACAATAGTATAATACTAATATTTATTATTTTCTTCTATAAAGGAAACAGACATTCACGTACATTATTCTAATATTTAATCAAAAGAATAACCATATTGTTAAAGGAATTTAGAAGAGAACAGCAATTAAAAAAATAGATTTAATATTTTTAAATTAAAAATGCAAGGTAGTCTAAATACTGTCAACTTGTAAACGATCATGTTCCATACGTTTGGTAAAATCAGTGTTAAAAACTTTTGAGTTGAGTTTTACGTTGTTACAAATCCAGGTATGTTTCATTTTTCTTCGTATGAATTAAAATACTATCAATGACAACGTAATCAAGTAGTAAACAACGAAATTTAATCATTATATAATTTTTGGAAGGTTTTCTAAAAAGAGAGTCCTAAAATAAAATTCATTAAATTAAGATACACACACACACACACACACACACACACACACACACACACACATATATATATATTTATACATATATAAATGAAATACAACCTTACCAACAATTCGTCGTCAGTCTCCTTTCTTGTACTTCCAGTCATTCGACCATCCTCAGGGTAACAACTGCGACCTTCTTACATAATAGACATGACTAACTTTTTACTATAACGACCAGTTGTTGGGATTTTAAATTTACTTTTTACATGATTTAGTTTTAAAGATATAAATTGAGGATTAAATTTTCCTGAGGATGGTGAAATGACCGAAAGTACTAGAAAGAAGCCTGCGGACGAATTGTTGGCAAGGTTGTATTTAATTTATTTACATATAAATAATATTATATACCAACTGTGCTATGTTTTAAAAATGTACGTGTGCATGAAAAACTAGCTTCAAATTCAAATTATTTTACTTTGTGCGGGATTTTTTTATGCACAAAACACACATACACAATTTCGTATTATAAATAAAAAAATAGTAAAGATATGAGATTCATGTTTCAGTTAAAATGGAAAAAATTATTTTTTGTTAAAACAATAAATTGATCATGGGAAAAATGATTTGAGTAAAAGACATTTTTATAAGAAACTTTGTCATTCATAAGTAGGCATTCTCGTAATAATTTTGTGAATATGTTTACAAGTAAAACTTTCTAAAGAAAGGAAGTAACTTGTCGTATGCTTATAACTTTTTTGTATAAAAAGAAGAAAACCGGAGAGAGTGTTACAGTGATATCACGAGTTGTAATGTAATTACTGGAATATTTCATGGCAAAGCAAAATTAGAGGGAAATTTTCAGAGAGATTTTTCCCGAGGCAATTCTCTGTTTCCACATACATACACACAAATATATACATACACTACGTATAAACACAGTCACACATATACACAGTAGGGCTGAACTGAAATTATTTGTCCCCAGATGCTACACCTGTCAGGGAAATTAATGAGTTTCTTCTGCACAAAATGTTGTAATATAATTTATTATGTGTAGGGTTCTTGAGCCAACGTCGGCCAATTGAAGCTGCTTGATGCCTTGTCTGAAAAACTAAATTTTCTTTTCTTTCTTACATTTTTTGAACTAACTTTCTATCACATAAAATTTATTTACTTATTTTTCTTAACTAAATACAAGAATTCAGAATTATTTAACACTATAAATCATGCAAATTAATAGAAACAAAATCAATAGACATTGGAACTCAAAGGATAAATAGAGCTCATTAATAAATAATTCAAAAATTTATTTTAAATTTAGCTCATAACGATATATCCTATGTAGATATAACCGAAATAAATAATAAACACAATAACGGGGTTAACAAAATAGCTCTGATTCTTATAAAATTTATCCTTCCGATTTTTATCGATCATTTATTTTGTAATACATGACATATTTATAAAAAAAAATACATGACATTAATAAAACACAATATATAAATTAATTCAAATATATGACACATTACTCCGATTTCCTCATACCGACGTGAGCTACGATAAAAAATTTGTAAAACAAAAATACTTGAGAGTTTAACCGTTTTCTGGTGTATACAGAAATAGAAGACTTTAAAGAAAATTTTTTTTTATAATTTGTGACCGAACCAAAAGGTTTATTATCTCTCTCAAAAAAAATCCGCAAACAGCAAAACGTTATATTAGAAATAAATTCGAAAAACTTCTTAATTACAAAAAAAAAGTTAAATATTCAACAGCTTTAACATCACATAAAAAAAATTGAAAACAGAAGTATAAAGAAGAACGCAAAACGATAAGAAAATCCAAAAACAAAAGAATGAATAAAATACAATATATACTTTCTTGATCAAAATCAAGAAATCATGAAATGTGCTTTTTTTAGATTTAAATTATAATCTTTGTTATTAAATTATACGATTATAGTTGATGTTACAAGAGCAAACTTATTTACAGGTGAACCAAAATGTGGTAATTTACACGGATGAATCTAAGCTAAGTGTTGGCGGTGAATTTATTATCAGCCAAAGAATTCACATGTTAGTTTTCCTCACTACTGAAATATATTTACTGGTGATTTAAATCATCTTGTAAGATTGATCCCACCGTAATCTTATATGCTCTGATTCAATAAACGCTCTTCAAGATTATCGGAGACATTCAATAAACGTCCAGTACCTTTCGGGATCCTAGTTGGAACTCTACGCAATGAATCAACTGATTTTTAATTTATAAGGAAGCTTGCACTTCCCGCAATGATTATCGTAGATTGCATTATCCATTTTGATTACATGTGCTTTGTGAAACGTCGGCTGATGACAGTTTGACAGAAACGATGGTTGACAGTTATTGACAAGCTGCATATCACTGAAGTAAATGTATTGTCGTAGAAGTCATCAATGCAAGACAGTCGGTATGTCGTCGTTCTCCTATGACGTTTACATTCGAGGCAAACCAAATTAACGCATAGATATCTCACGTCATCCGGTGATGATATAACTAATTTTTATCCTACTAATTTATAATTTTATCCACAGCAAAAAATTAATATAGAAAATATATATATACTCCCTGTAAATATTTTAAGTCAAGATTTCATTCAGTTTGAAGGTAAATATATCTTTAAGTTTCATTAAAACTGTTGTTACCTAATACTAGAGACTAGAAATAAGAGAAAAAAATTGGATAATTATTAATTATCAAGTTAAAAAGACAAGATATTAAGAACAAAATATATAATAGGAATATAAAACAACAATAATTTAATTATGTAACATTGGCGAATGTTATATAAATCTCATGCAATAAGAATAAATTGTGACTTTACTCTTGATAGAGAACTAGTAGGTAAATTTAGAGACGGCATTTAAATGTCGTGCCTTGCTAATAACCAGTAACAACCTTTAAATCGTATCAATAAAAATCTGTTACAGACACCACAAGACTTTCTTGTACGCCTATTAAATTACATATACACACTTTACACTATACAATAACTTCTGATATTTTTTTTTAATTATTGAATTAATATGTATCGTAAATTTTTTTTTTACAATCAGAGGTTAATAGTTATTATAAATCAAAATATTTAAATCAAAAAAAAAAAAAGTTATAAAAAGGAGATAAAGTTGAATTCGAACTGATGTTCCTTCCCCTTGTAAGTGAAAATATTTCATTAATTAAATTTTTATTTGGCTGTAACTCTGGAACCAATGAAAATAAGTACCACTTATGATATATTGTTGAAAAACTATCAATAAGGGCTTATTACTGCAATAAAGAAAAAGTACAAAAAAATTTTTTGTTTTGGATTTTGGGCTTTTTTGGACACTTTTGGTCGAGTCGATTGCAATCAAAAGGGGAGGTTGCAAAACTAGATGTTACAACAGTCCTAAATACAAAATTTCAACATTCTACGACTAATCTTTTTTAGTTATGCGAAATACATACGTACATACAAACGTCACGCCGAAAAAACTAGTAAAAATGGATTCAGGGATGGTCAAAATGGATATTTCCGTTAAAATTTGAAAACCGAAATTTTCCGCGATCACACTTCCTTTACTTCGTATAAGAAAGTAATAATATGCTATATAAATAATAATATTGAAGTATCAATAATCTGCTAGGAAGTGCCAAGTTGATTATATTAGGAAAAAAAACATGTAGACCTGTCATTTCACAATTAATTATCTAAAACATACCATGCAATTTATTTCTTAATACTTTTATTAACACATACTAAAGTGCTATAATTATTTATCAGGTTTTAAAATTATTCTTACATGGTTTCTGAATATGTACAACAGACAATATTGCATAGAAACACTTTCTTCTTTTCATTATAAGCGTCAATATTCTAATTTTAATAATACAGTGGTCATTCATAAGTTATGGTTGAATTTTCACCTATCAAAATGGTTTTACTATCAAAAATTTTTAGTTATCAATTTGGATTATAATATTTATACTTTTGGATACCTTTTATACTGGATTATATGACCCGAAACTTTATTAAATCATTAGAATATTTTGAGAAATATTAACCGATACTAATCGATTTAAGGTTTATCCACTGTAATGAATTTTAAATTTAATAACTTTATTATACATTTAAAAAACTTTTAAAAATTTTATGATGTTTTATATTTTCTTCAGATTACTTTTCTGTTAATCCAAGGTATTTCATTATATTATTCATATTACCTTAAAAACTGAAGGAAACTTAAAAGTTTTG
Organism: Lycorma delicatula; assembly: GCF_047948215.1. NCBI lineage: Eukaryota > Metazoa > Arthropoda > Insecta > Hemiptera > Fulgoridae > Lycorma > Lycorma delicatula. Next base: position 82,728,383 of record NC_134460.1, read on the forward strand.
TTCTGTTCTTTTATATACTATTTTTCAACCTCACTGCTCAACAATATGTCAGTAATTCTTGTGATCTACTTTTCATTAGTTTTCCTCAGTTTTACGAAGATAGAAATATAGTAGAATTACTTACGTCAACAGAAAAGTAATTTTCTGGGAAAAACGAAAAAACTACCCTCAATCTTTTTAGTGTTATAATAAATATAGTTTTCAAACTTCAAAAACTTAAAAATATGTGGCATGATTAGTTTAAGTAAAAAATTAGTATAACTTTTCTATTCTGAATCTACAAAAAATATTACATATATTGTTTTTAGTTACAAAAAAATAATGTTAAATAACTTTATTATTATTTTTTAAATTTACACATGAATATTGTAGACTTTGTTAATCTAATAACTTTAATATTTGACAAATTTTAGATTCATTCTTCACTTTTCACATATCATACAATTTTCTTTATACCTCACTTCTATAAACTATTTTCCAGCACTGTGGTATTCTGCCCGGTGTTTCTGTTGTATCTTATTTATTTCCCTAGAGCTTTTATACAAAATACAATTCTTTTTTTTTCATTATGAATCCATCAACCTTGGCATACGGTAACGTTCGTATACTTCCTATTAATGAAATATTTTCTGATACTTGAAAATAAAGTTTCTGACCGGATTTAGAATATACTTATTTTTTAATATTTAAATACGAGATGACTACTAATTTTTTCACGTTTCATTCATAGTAACACTCTCCTAGTGTACTTTTTATCAGTGAGATGTCGGTGCAGAACTTCTAAAAATACAATTTTATAGTTTGGTGAGCTACTTCCTATGAAACACAGGAGAAATAACAAAATTTACTAGTTTTCAAATAAGTATGTAAAATAAAAAGATTTTACGATTTGAAAATTTTAAATGAAATATAAAGTAAAGATTATTTGAAAATCCTGAGTTGTATATGAAAGACCTTCATAATTTCTGCACGTTAGTAACATATGACACATTATGTAATTATTTGTCAGATGCATAAATAAGCAAAAACAACCATTAATGTTGTTAATGTCTTTTAACGTAAAACTTTTAATGAATAGAAGATTTCAAAAACCTTCTCAATGTTTATTTCTGCTACTAAGTTAACTCAAGAACACTGCAGTCGAAATTTCTGGTCATAGAAAGTAAGTGCTAAGTTTTAATTTTTTATTTATCGGCGAAAATTTCCGTTGAATAATTTTTTAAATTCAAAATTTTGGTTTATTCATCTTCTTTAATACAATTTCTTTTAATCAAAAATCTATTGTAAATTTCGGAAATTTTTAAAGTTTGTGTATAACTCTGTTTTATATATATAATACTTTTCTGGCGAAGATAGATAAAATGGCCAAATTAAAGAGGAAAGTATGGTAATCATGTCAAAAATGGGATCAGAGTTATTTTGCAAATCTTTACATTTTAGGTTCTTTTAATTTTTATTATTAAAATGACATTTTTTTGTATTTTCACATTTTTCACTTAAATGGCTATAATAATTATATATATATCTATATATCCTTTATTTTTTCAGCATTTTTCAACAATTTTCTTTTAAATTAATTTTAAAATAAAAGTCAGACCCTCAATATTTGAATAGTATAAACATTTTCATTTTGCAAGGAAAAAGCTGTGCAAAACATTGTATGACTTAACCTTTTTGTTATACGTTTATATTATCACCTATATATTGTGGATATTTTTAATATATTGCGTTATAGCATAGGCATCTATACTAATGCAATGCTTTTGTGAACTTTAGCACTGTCTCATATTGTTTGTTTACACATACTATGTATACTCTATACTCGTATCTATAGATGAATATAAATTATTCAGCGAATTTTGGGGGTTAAAAAAAATTAACGAAGCAATGTAGCGCGAATTGATTTTTTTCAAGTATTAATGTAGGTACTACATGTCTTTGAATGGTTGATGACTTGGAATGAACACGCCATCGTGATATAACGCACCGGAATGAACGCGTTACATCGTGAACAGAGGGCATCATCAACTGAGCCATGGCTGCCATGCACGGGAAAGCAGTGTGCGTACTATGCTTTCATCAAAGCAGATCTGTTATTATTGTTCGTAGACATTATCGTTTGGAATACGGCCGTGATCTTCCTAATTAACCACTAGTATCAGCAGTTTAAGGATATAGGAAGAATTGTAAACAAAAAAGGTGCTAGTTGACTTCTCATCTCCAAGGAAGTTGCGGATAGAGTAATACAAACCTTTTAGAGAAGCCAGGATAAATCGACTAGTCGTGCAAGTTTAGAACTGGGAATACCGCAATCGATAATTATGAAGTTTCTACACACGTCTAAAACTTCATACATAGAAAATCTCTTGGAGCATGCAATTGAAGATGACGATAAACCACGCCGTTACAATTTTTCGAGGACATTCTTGATAAACTGAATGAAAATAATGCATTTTTAGAAAAAGTAATATTCTCTAATGAAGCTACCTTCCATTTTCCTGATCACGTTAACAGTCATAATTTTCGAATTTAGGATAGCAAGAACCCTCATACCATTCGACAAACACAACATGATAGCTTGAAAATTAACCAGGCGTTGATTGCTTATGAAGTGATCGAACCATTCTTCCACGCCAAGCCATACAGTTATCTAAACATGTTACAGGAGTATGCAGAGCCACAAATTGACCATCGGCAACCCAACGTTTACTTTCAACAAGATGGTACACCATTACACTGGGGTTTACATGTTAGGAACTATCTGCATGAACAGTTTCATCAACGTTGGACTGTCCGTGATGGATAAATTCTCTAGTCACATCGATCCCCTGACGTTACGCCATTCATTTCTTTCTTCGGGAAATTGTAAAAGACATGGGGTACGGAACGAAGATTTGTCAATATCAATGAACTAAAAGGAAAAAAAAGTGTAATTAATGAAATAAACAGATATTCTACGTTATGCGTGGTGAGAAATTGAATAACGTCTACACATTTTACCCGCCGCAAAAAGTGCTCATGTGAAACTTGTTTAGCGTTAATATGTGTTATAAACAAAATTGTTTAAAATGCTCTGTTCAACATTAAAACATTCATATAAGTACATTGGTTTGTTATTTTTTTTATTAACACCTAAAATGCGTTGAATAATAATGATTACTCAGTATATTGCTAATACACACACACACGCACGCGCACGTGTAATCGACTAGCAGCTGCATCGGAGTAACTGGATCGTGTAATCGACAAATACAAGGTAGAAGTATTCACAATAGATTTTTAAATAAAAATATTTTTTATTTGTTTACTATACTTTTATTTATATACGGAAGCGGGGACAAAATTAAAAGAAACAAACAAATTACTTGCTCATACTTCATCAAATTTTGCGTCATTTATTTTCTTTCTTACTAGAAATTTGTCCATAATCTGACTTAGGTAACGCCAAAACAGTACTTTCCTATATTAACCCACCGGGTTGGTCTAGTGGTGAACACGTCGTCCCAAATCAGCTGATTTGGAAGTCGAGAGTTCCAGCGTTCTAGTCCTAGTAAGTCAGTTACTTTTACACGGATTTGAATACTAAATCGTGGATACCGGTGTTCTTTGGTGGTTGGGTTTCAATTAACCACGCATCTCAAAAATGGTCGAACTGAACTACACTTCATTTACACTCATACATATCATCCTCTGAAGTATTATCTGAACGGTAATTACCAGAGGCTAAACAGGAAAAAGGAAGTATTTTTCTATAACAAGGGGAGACGCTTAAAAAATTAACAAAACTGGTTTCCTACAAATTTTGTTGCAACATTCCAAGTTGCAAGATTTAAAAAAAGAAAAGCGGCAAGGTGTTGAAAAAATGCTTTCAAAGGTGTTGAAGAAGTTTGATGAGATAAAAAAATCTCTCTGAATTAATCATTAAACCTTAAAATAGACTGAAAAAAATCAAACAGAAAAAAAGTTGTAATATCATAACATTAAATCATTTCCCGTTAATTGAACTTGCTTAAGTGGTGATCAGCGTGTAAACTTCTTTCCCACAAACAAGGGTATATTAATTTTTTGCTGTGTACTATATCATATCTCAGGTAAAATAGACAATAATAAGTTGCTTTCTTTGAGGAAAATGATATTTCCTTGGGAAAAGCGGTCAGGCCGAGTACAATAGTATTTCCTTGGGCTTGATCAGCTGATAGGCAGTTTATTCGGTCAGGGAAGAAACAAACGAAATCACTTACAACTTCCCATTTTCCCGAGACTCGAGAAAACCTGGCATAGAATACTTATTTATCCCGATAATTCCCATGTTATTTTAGGGAATAACAGATATTATGACAGGTCGTCTGATGCAACGGTATTTATTTACGGCATCCGAAAGATATACAATTAATCGATGGTTTCAGAATTTTATATTCTCACCAAACCTGATGATTCAGGGGTAATTGTTTTAAATTTCTAATAATATATAACCAATTCACTTTGTGAATCGATGAAAAATAATGAAAAAAATTGTCCCTGAAATAACATTTACAATAATTTTTGCAATGGCAGTAATCTTTTCTAAATATACTTCTACCATATTTGTGTCAATGAAAACAAAAAAAAAAAAAACAGATTAATTTGAGTTAATTATCTTACAATTAAACGTGCGTTCGACGTAAAAATTGAACGTTAATATTCAATTTACTTAAAACTAAAAGAAAAAATGAAAAATTATGAGTTAAATAAAATAAAATTTTGAAATTATTTGACCTTCTTTCACGTATCTTTCTAGCGTAATTATCAGCAAATTCTTTCATGGATTTTCTGTAAGCACCATTATTATCAAAAGAAATATTTTTATTAATTTCATAGGGAGCGCTAATAATTTTAAACTGTCATTACAATTCGTCATAATTTTCAAAAAATTACTTCTATTATCACAGACCTGGTGTGAAAGAAGCGAAATAAGACTGTTTTGACTGACAAATTAAATAACCTACGTTATTTAAGAGACAGAAACCTTTAAACAGAAAAATAATTTTGAAAATTGATACAGTAGTTTCTCAAATTATCCTCCAAAAGAAAACAAATTTTAAACCGTCATTTATTTAAAAAGAACAGTGTTAAATTAATAATACGTGTTGTGGCATAGAACTCTTAATACAACTGTTAACTGCGTCACATCACTGTTAATGATAGCAGTAATACGTGTCAAAGTGTTAAAAATACGATTCAAAGATACGGACGCAAAAAACGAAGCGAATCCCTGATGACAGTAATCCCTAGAAGTTAGTAAAATATTATTCTACAGGAATATAATTAAACAGAAATACTATACGAAACGTTTTATTGTTTAAAGAAATAAATTACAAAATAAACGACTAAGTACCCAAGCAAGGATATATTCAAGCACGCGCATGCATTTGTACATTCGAAGAAGTGTGTGCGTGCGTACTAGTATCTTTGTAAATACAGTTCATAAAAAAGAAAAAAAAGCACGAAAGGAGATTTCTTGCTTGCTTACATTTAATTCCTAAGACTGCTTTCCATTTTATACGCAAGAGATATCCAACAATACAACAAAGCAAATCCTAGTGCTTAGATAGCAATCTGAAAATCCCATACTTACCCGTTGAATACAATGCACGACCTGAGCTAAACTTCGAATGCTTTATATATTAAAATCTGAACAAAGATAATAACTGATATATAAATAAGAAAAATAATATTTAAATTAATGAATTAATTTAACTGCCATATAACTGAAAAGAAAAACTAATGGGATTTCATTAAAAAGTAATTATTTTCGTAATTTATTTTTACGAGTACAATGATCAACATTATTCAATAAAAAAAACATGAAAAACCGCATGTACTAATTTTTATCTCTGAAAAAGGAAAACTCTATACAATAAATTGCTTAAAATGTTTAATCTTTATTTCCTGAAATCTTTTATTAAAATACATTTACAACGAGTAAATGACAAAAAAAACTTCCAGATTGTTTTTTAACGGGAGTCAAAACACATTTTCTTTTTTCAAACGTAAAACATATGAAAATTTTTTGAAATTGTTTCTGCCTTAATTTATTTAAATATTTTTGTCAGAATGCAATTAAAAAACTTATACGTAATAAAGCAAAAACATTTTTCCCAGAAGGAGGCTGGACACCCATTCGTAATACAAGACAATACTTAAAAATCTCAGTAGTTTTATTAACTTTTGTAAATTTAACACTATAATATTCTCTCCAATCAGCTATGTAAATGAATTATATGTCAGTTCACTTAAGTATTATATCTAAATGCATCATAAACGAATATATTTTGAAAATGGTTATATCATAAAAGGGTAAGGGTTGTTTTTTAAATTTACTTCTTTTTTTTATTAGTAAAGTGCATTCTGAGCGAGTAAATTACAGATTCGACATTTAAATCTTAAAGAATAGGTGGTAAATACTTCAAATTCAGGCGATTTTAGCATATATATAAATTATGTATCTGCTATTTGTTAAAATAAAATCATTCTAAAAGTTCATTGTATTTAAAATTAATTTTGGCATTCATTTGTAATCTTGTGAGAGTAGAAAAACGGAGACAAAGATAATTCTGTACGAAACAAAAGGAAGGGCGTCAAAATGCATTCTTAACAACTTCCAAGCAAAATTTTAATTATACAATTTTAGAAAACTGCTGCAAACGGATTCTCTTATTAAAAAAATTGATGTTTGTGACTACCAAAGCAGAAACAGGTCGATTTTTACTGTTACAAATTTAATTTGGCAACACTGTAGGTAATTACTATAAAATTACAACATTATTAAACAATAAGGTTACATACTGCGGTAGGTCAGATGATGATATTATTTATCTAAAGCTACACAAGACCAAGAATTAAAAACTTTATGTTTTCTTAAAAAATTAAACAAAAAGTAGTTTTGAATTGAAGTTAACATTTCTCAATAGTTTTATCGATTTTGTTGCTGTAAAATTATTTCTAAACGACTCTATCCACTCAGCAAACAAATTAAACGAGAAGAAGTTTGTAATCCAGAAATCCATCAGTTTTAATAAAGTTTACCAAATGATTTCTGAATGTTATAGGAAAAATTTCAGTTAACATATAGTAAAAAATTTACTGGGAAAATAAACTTGAACTCCTCGTGATCAGAAAACTTATTTAAAATAAATTACTATGTAAAAATTAGCCACCAATTTAAAAAAAAAAATTAATTTATATTAAGTTACTTGGAAAATCTTCAAAGTATTTTTTTTGACAAAGATATTACAAATTTTAAACTTATATACTTCTTTTTTTTTTAACTTAGCAGAGTAAAGAGAGGAAAAACATGCTTAGTTTTAAAAGTAAAGAATGAGTGACTGGCAAAACTAGAACCTGTTGCATTCCAATCTTCCTCCAACCTTCAGTACCGTCATAACAGTTACCCCCTCTACTGATTTATTGATCTCTTTCCCAGCCTCGCCATTCATCCCTCAAGCCATAATTCAGAATCCACGTGACGTCACTATTAAATATGCCCAGTATATACTACAGAATTTATATATATATATGCATTCCTTTTTTCTTACAAGCGTTCCAGTTTTTCTTTTCTATTCTCAGCAGGGTAACCAGTAGGATGTATAAAATTAGAGAAAATACTCGCGGAAAAAATGTAATATGCAAAATAAGATTTTTTCTTTATACAGTTCAAGAGTTTTACCATTTAATTTAATCTTTAACATCGGATTTGATAGTTATAAAAAAACCATTTCAAACGTTTATTGTATGTGAGTGTGTGCACGTTTTAGCGGGAGAGGGAATCACGAATAAAAACCTACTTACAAGATGTCAAAGGTGTTTTTATATTTTATGTAAAAACTCTTGAATAATATACTAAGAAATATCTTAAAATAATTGAGATTGATCAAACATTCGATAACATATATTTAGAAGGGCTTCTAATATTTTTTTTTTTTTTTTTTTTTTTTTTAAGGGAAAAAAATCATAGCGATTATAGGAGTTATCATTGTCCAAAGACCATAAGCAGAAGAATAACAAAACGCAAACATAATTTTATTTAAAAGGTGATAGGTTCATGGAAATAGTACACAATTTTTTTTCTTAGAACACACGAACAAAAAAAAACTAAGAAACAAAAACTAAGATACAAAAAGTAAAGGAACGAAAAGTAAAGGAAACGGGAAATTAACAAGTCAAGTTGGGATGAAAATCCCTAATTACAGAAAAATTAAATAAAAAAATAATTATGAAAATTTCAATAGAGTAAGAAACGGTTTAAAATAAATGTTTCGGGAAAGTAAGCATAGGAAAGATGAAACTTTGGGAAAACAAGGAAGTAAAGAAAATCTAATGCAAAAATTATTTTGTTACAATATTCCATACATCCAGATTCTTATAGCTGTCAATAATATATAGCATTAAAGTATAACATTCACTATTCAGTGTTGCATTCTCTGATATTCCCTATACGAGTTTCTTAAGTTAAGATAATACTAGTAGAGCCGTAGCGATAGTAATACAGACAGGGCTAAAAATAACTGCAAGTTTCATCAGTGTTTCGCTGATGCCCCTTACAACATTCGACTCTCAAGCAACATACGCTACTTTAATTCTAAATTACTGTATGGTATGGCTGGCGTAGACTGCTGTACATGCGCACGGCAATGTTATTTCGGAACTGATTTGTGACTTTTTTCAGGTTGTCTTCAGTATTTAAAAACATGAGAGTGAAAGACGGTCAGTAACGTTTTAGAAATTTATAAAATTAAAAAAATCATATATGTTTTTGTATTCAAACTATAGGCTTTTTAGTTTATAAAATGTAAGTTTAGCATAGAATAATTAAACGCAGAATTACAATGCTTCTGCAGTGCAATTATATACTGATTACAACATCTGAGTGGATTTACGAATAGCCCTATTAAGTTACAAAAAAGCTTAAGAGAATAGAAATTGGACCACTCTATTAACGCACAAGAAAAAGCTATTCTAAAAAAGGTTACGTAAAATTTCTAAAATATTTTTATTCTATATTTCTAATGTGTAGTTGCAATCTATTCAACTTGTGATCAATAAGCAAATCCCCCACACGACCCAATTAGATGAGGATGATATGTATGATAAGTAAATGTACTAGTCTTGTACAGATTCAGGCCAACCATTATTAAGACGTATGGTTAACTGTACCCCAACCACCAAAGTGCACAGGTACTCACTGTCTAGTATTCAAATCCGTATATAAGCAACTAATTTTTACTAGGATTTGAACCTGAGAACATTCGACTTCGAAAATCAGCTGTTAAACAACTGATTTGCCGCGACGATTTAATTAGATTTAATTAGGTGGGCTAAAATATATATTCCTAAAATATAGCAGTCAAAATAATTTTTATTTAAAAAAGTAAGAAGTGTTAAAAAAGAAGCGTTGCTCTATTTAGAAATAACCGTTCTATCGGAATGGTATTTTTATTTCTCAGCAATTGTCAAAAATAGAGTTCTTTAAATAACGAAAACATTAGTTTTTTTTTTTTTTTTTTTTTTTAGTGGTCCTGAAACTGTATCAAGATGGATTTATTTTTAGTTAGTAAGTTATATCTGAGCAATCAGGTCCATTACTTTTAGGTGCATTTAAAATTATGATATAAATAAAGAAGATTAAGTAAAGAAATTTTTGAAACAAATTCGTTAAACAAAACAATATATTCAGAATACACCAATGTCTCGTTCAACTATAATATAAGGGTCACAATTTAGTTTTACTATAGAGTTGTGAAGTCTAAATTTATTTATTCATTTAGAACAGCTGTCTCATTTATTTTTCGTCAAAGATGTTTAATTAATCTTCAACACTAAACACTTTTGTTTTACTGATGTTGAATACAGAAGTTTAAATGTAATTATTTAAAAATGAATCCCTTCAATTTGTTTTTCACACTTATAAATTATCTTATTTTTAGATGTAATTATTTTTTTCTTAGTGCAAGCAAACAATTTTTTAATATTAAAGCTGATATTACAAAAAAATCTTTTTTTACTTCTTATTTCAAATTAATTTTCTCATAAAAGATAACATAAAAATTAATGTATTTATAGATAAATCAGTAGCCGCTAAAAAAAGGTATGAATGTCCTTGAAAGAAATGAAGAAAGTAATCCTTTATTATATGTTCACAAAATTATTATCAAAAATACATCTTTTGACAAGTTATGAAAAAGTTATTTTTTTCGTGATTTTATATTCCTAGATATTTCTTATAACTTAGGTGACTTTTAAATAATTTATTACTTTTTCATCCTCTTGGTTAGCATTAATCAAACAAAAGTACTTAAACCTGTTTTAAAGGAATCAGGGCAAATCCGCTCTCATCAAATCCCACAAACCCCAAGGATCTAGCAACTCAAACAGGTCCCATCAATTCCCCATATTCTTTACACAAATTCAATAAGGTTCCCAGTAAAACGCTACAAAAAAACTACCTAGTAAAAAGGATCTAGGTAAACGGAAAAGGATGGATGTTCATGAAGGGACGATCTAAAATCAGTAACAATCACGAAATTGATCAAATAATTGCACCAAAGTAGTATCTCAGGGTCCTTTCAATCAGTGGACATCTATAACGCCCACAATCCCTCGGGAGATCGGGTTATATTTATCCAGGATGAAAGCAACGTAGATCACCGATTTTGCATAGAACAGTTTCTTTTTTGCCAAGTCTTTGGCTTTCTTAAGGACAACTTTCATCTATCCGCAGCATGATGTGATGGGTGAACCACCACATCACGCTGCGATTTGTAGTAATTTATAATCCAGTCTATCACATCCCTAATATGATACGCACGATATGATATGATTGTAGTGACCAAGACCTTTTAACGTTCTCTCTGTTTGTATTTAGGTATTTTATATGTATTTTTATAAATTATGTATTTCTGAGACACATTTAAAAGAATATTGTTTAACAAAAAGGTGAAAACATGATTACAAATCGGTAACTGATACCGTTCAGCTCAAGCGCTGACATTCTTGAGACAATGCATTAACTGAACCCGCATCATGATAAATTAATTTGTTATTAATTAAAATTATTTTATTACAGAACAAAAAAGCATTAATAAAACGTTTATTCACACTGCATTTCTTAGAACAACAAAAAGATACTTAACCACTAACAAACAATAAATATCACGCAATACCAAAACGAAAATAATTCTACCATTCAATATCTGAAATATTAAATATTACAAAGAAAATAATTTTCGCTAACCATCCCCGGGAAGTTCTTAATTTCGAGAATTCCTAATAATAAAATGGTAACTACAATTTTAACTGTAGAAAATCAATGATTTTTATTTATTACACGAAAATAACGTGGCCTTAAACTCAATTAGGGCCAAAGATTGCTAGCCAACCACTCATATTGATAAATTAATCAAAGTATTACATCTTTCAACGAGATTCATAAAATTTAAAGATCAGAAGGCTAATTATTAAATTTTAAAGTAGTTTAACCGAAGTTACAAGTTTTTATACGGATGTTTTGAATAAAAAATGCACGGAAAGTGGTGTAATCTGTTGTTATTTAATACCAGCTAATATACTCCTGATTTGAATATATATATTCCTTTATTTTAAAAATTCAGAAATCTGTACATTTTGTTACAAATTGATTTTTAACTAAACTTGACTATTAATTAAATTAAAGACAATCAAGGAAAAAATTAATTAAGTAAAAGTTAAATACTTAATTTATTAAACTAAATAATTTTGTAGTTGTTTAAATATATTAAAATAGGTAATGTACGATTTATGAGGCGAGATCCAGTTGACAAATGTACTAAAAGATATTATCAACCACGACTGTAAACAATATAAACCACTGTCCCAATGACTCGGTTACAAACACGCCACCTGGACATTATAACAGAAATAAATGCTCAAAGGTACTAAAACTCAACAATAAAATATATTACAACTATTAAACTCAGTTAAGATCAGTTAACAAATGTATAGTCAACAAGTAAATACATTATTTTTTTGAATAATTAAAAAAAAAATTATTTACATTCGTTTATTACTACTGTATTTAATAAAAAGTTAGTGAATTTCTATCACACCATCATAATACAGTTATTATTATAATATAGTAATAATATTTTATTGTTGCATTTCTAACAAAAATTACTTCTTTAAATTCTTTTCTGAATATCTTGATATCCCATTTGACATTAATTTTCTAATTTTGATAGCAATAAGATAAGCTACAGCTTATCTTATTGCTATCAAAATAAGATAAAAGATTATTGCTATAGAAAATAAGATACATTTGATAATCTTATTATCAAAATAAGATAATACAGCTTATCATCTTATTCAGAAATCACCGTATAATTATTAGTTTATCAGATATAAAAAAGCAAACATATCTAATAATCTCCTTGTATTCCTCAGAATTTATCAATCGTAGAAATAATCTCCAATAATACTTCAGAAAACGATTTAAAATTAATTAATGTGAAGCATATTAAAAAACCTCCCCAGTACTATAGGGATCTTAAACAAAAACATCCTTGGCAAACCTCTGGAATGATAGTACTGATATGGTTCAATATTCCAAATAAATACTGAAAATTTATTTAAAAAATTCGCCAACGGTTAATTACCTTAATGTCACGGATAATCTATTAGGTAATGAGTACTATGATTCAACAAAAACGTTTATATATACATAAACGCTCAAACGTTTACGTATACATTATATATATATATATATATATATATATATATATATTTCACTTTCTTGTGGACATGATAACTTCCGTAATTTTGCGCCAATCACTTTTAAATTGTTCCCTAAAAATACCTCGACTCAAAATCTCGATCGAGTTTGTTAACAGCCAAAATCGTACCATGCAGGTGGAAATGAGGTAGCTTTTACGAAGAAAAAAAACAAACTCTTTTATTAAGTAAAATATCGAATTCGTTTAAAGTTCCTACCATTCTTTGAATAAGGGCCTAAAACATATCTAAGTAAAGTGTTTTGAAATCACTAACCATTGGCCCAGGAGTTGAAAAAAATGGGATTTCGAAGACAAAAATAATCATAGCTCCCTTAATAGACACAGTAACGAATCTGTTTTAAGTGGTCCTCCAAAAATTACCTAAAACTTTTGTATGAAACAATTTTTAATATAACCAACCCTTACGGAAAGGGATGACCAAAATGTTGCCGGAATTGTAAGATGGAGCTTGTTGTAGACTAACATGTGAAACTTTCAGATGCAACCATTGTCGTATTGAGTAAATTTGAAGTTTTTCTTAATTTTAAGGTTGACATTTTTTTTTATCTCCTATTTAGCACCGGTGAAATTTACCTCCGCCTTCCGACAAGCCGAAAGGGATTTTTTTGAACTGAAATAGCTTCTTTGAATGCAGCAAGTTTTTTTTTTTCAATTATCAATCCAAGTAAGTTAACAAGGTACTCGATATCCGTTGGGAGTATCTATGTAAAATCTTTACACAAATGGTCACTTGGCATTTTAACGTAGAAATTGAAGAGCCGTTTCTTTTATCAAACATTGTTTGATAACACCGTCATCGACAATTTTGGCCTCAAAAACCTATCTTCTAAAATAAATTTTCCAATAAAAATTAAATGTGAGAGGGACAATATTATATGCATTTTTGTATGTCTTAAACGACCTGGCCACCGACGCTATGGATAGATAATTTTTTATAAAGTTTTGATAGATTGTGACCATACACGTGACACGTGACCACAGGAATATTTATAAAACGGGAAACATTCTGAAAATATTACTCCCTGTAGTGATTCTTATATTTCAGATGATTTACAAGTTAATTACTTATGGTTGCTTTTTACTATATGTTTATTACTTTATTTTATTAACAAGATAAATTTTTAATTCTAGTAATAGTACATTAAAAAACCTAGTCGCTTTTTTATTTTTTTCCATTTAAGCACCGCGTGACAAATTTACGTATGGTTTTTAATCTTTTTAATCCAGTAGTAGTTTTTCATTTTTTATTAATGGAGCGATTCTCTCTCCTCAGAACATACCAAGTTGACTTGTTTTGTTAGCTCTTGAAATCCACTGAAAGTTTTTATTTTGTCTCGAAATGTGTTGGTCATGTGTTTCTTCATAGGTAATGTTTATTTCTTGTATATCGTTGATCAATTAATTGTTCTTTTGAGTTCTGATGTACGTGAGAAAACGTTTTGTGAATCTTATGTCATTCATGCGAGAAATTATTTTTTTAATATATTAACCCTCAAGGGGGCTAGGGCCTTAGATCTATGGCCTAAATTAAACCTTCCCTGAGATAACACAAATGAATCCTGGATATTTGAAAGCAATCAGTCCGTTTGTTCTCGTGTGATGGTGTTGTATACAGCTAGAACTACAAACTTTCGCATTTATATACAAGATATATAGAAACAAAATACCGCATTTAAATATTAACATTTTAGAATATTTTTTAGTTTCCTACATTTTAGGATGCCTATTTTAAAGTACACAAAACAAATATTTATAAAGAATAATGTTAAAAAAAAAAAATGTATAATTTTTTAAGCCAAGTTTCTTTGTTGTAGTTACCACTTTGATATCAGTCACGCTATTATTCATATTTAATAAATTTTATAAATTAAAATAATTACTAACAAACTAATGGCGTAAATGGAAATTTCTCTTAAAATTTCAGCCTCAAAAAAAAAATTGGCACATAGTAAAATGAATATTTTATATAACCCTCAAACTTCGGTTTTATATATACACGTCCTATAAATCAGGAACTGATAGGTACCGTTACTGAAAGGTCTTTCTAGCTTTGTAGTTTTTCTAAGATGCCTCTGCGTAACAAACTAAATAAAATGTTATCATTCAGCTATGAAAAGTTAGAAAAAATGAAATTTTAAGAACTTAAAATCTTTTAAATTTTATGGTTCATCACTCAAAATTTATTTGGGTAAATGAATAATATATGAAATAAATAAAAACAACTTTTAATTTCTGATTACTGGCTATTTAGGAACTGAGAGATACCGTATGAGATAGTTAATATTACTCTTAATTTAACGCTCAGGTACTAATTATTTTTAAAGATTTTTATTGTAAGATTTATAAAAACCTTTTGTTTAATTTCAGCTTTTTTGTTTTCTACAGTGAAAGGAAAATACTTAAGAATATGTAATACAGATAAAACAAAATAATTTATATAAATATGTATTCCAAAACGTTTTATTTTCCATTTATAAGTGCTGAAACGTTTTTCTACAATTTTTATTATAAAGTAAAATTAATACCATATTGAATTTTTATTAAGGCCAATTACGGACTAAATTTTCTAGTTTTCAGTTTAAATTGCTTTGATATTAAATTCAATAAGCGTTTTTTTTATTAAACTCAATAATATCATTGTTTTATGTCTGGAATAAATAGAATTTATTAAATTTCCGATAAATCTACAAAAATTAACAATAAAATTTGTAAAGCATTTTAATTTTTTAAAAATTGATGCCAATACAGTTAACAAAAAAAACGAGTTAATTAAAAAATAAATAATAAAGTTTTATTGAAAAGGAAACAGAATTGAAATCAATATTATTTTACAATACTGTATTGCCAATAATTTAATTAGTTGCTCATTTTTATTATATTCAATTATTTTTACTTTAATATTAATTAATCGAAAAATATCAAGAAAATAAAGGTACAAACGATACATTAATCATTCGTATTTTAAATACCTTGTAGACCAATAAAAATAATATTAAATAAATTACTTCATTACATAAAAATAAGAAAAAAACATTTAATATCTGCTGACTAATAATTGTATTGCATTATCAAAATTAAATACAAATTAAAGTTTTATTAGAAAAATAAAAGCGTACTAATTCCAAACGAATTGTGTAATAAAACAAGTCGCAGTCTTACTTAAGAATTCTAAGTAAAATAAATAAATATTATATTTATGACTCAATTAAATAGTAAGGAAAATAAATTAAAACCAATCAACTTATACAATTGTAATACAATGAATAATTGAATGTAATATCGTCCCGGAATAAAACTCGGTCGGGTGATAAAAATAAAATGTTTTAAAGGTTGTAACAAGGAATGTAACCGTTAACTTTTATGTTATAAAGTAAAAGAATTGGTTTTTCTTATCAGTAATACAGTTTCAATCCATTCACTCTGTATTGCTTTTTCATCTGATGTCAAATGTATACAGTTAGAAAGTATAATACAGGTATAAAAAATATGCAGTGCACTTTAGCGAGCAGACTTCTACTTTTTACCTCTTTACAACGCTCAATAAAAATTCAAAAATTTCTTATCGCCGATCATATTTATTTTACACTTCTTCGAACTAAACTTTATAGAACGAAATAAAAATATATATACAGAGAAAAGTGGGAAGAAAAATGTTAAGTTTAATAGGGAGACATTCCAGCATTTACTACCATTAAGAAAAAGAGGCTAAAAAAAAATTCGCGCATTAACACAGCCTTAACATAAAAAATATTAAGAAAACATGTACTAAACATTTTATTTACGAGTAATGTGGTCGTTTATATTTTTTAGTATTGGGTAATACTATGATCTGACTTAAAGTATTGTATCGATTATATGTACGGTGTAATATACATAAATAAAAAATTATACACAATTGCCAATAAGCAATAAAAACAAGGAAAAAAATAAGAATTGCTATCGTTAATTAATTAAAAAACTGACGAAACGTGAAAACAATAAATTAAAATACAAAGACTAGTATTTAAAACATGAAAATTATTCTCTTCAGGACTTTTCGGAGTTAATTACGTAACTCCATCTTCATTGGTGTTTTTAGCAGTGACCATATTTTTAATTTTCCTAAAAGAATATGAAAACCTCTTTATTTGCGTAGCCGTATAATACGTTTCATCTATGTAGTGTTCTTGAGTAGGTTTTATTTATTTATTTTAAAATTTAATGTTCTTTTAATTTATATATTTTTCAATTGTTACCATTTCAGTTTTTCTGAACTATATGCAAAATTTGCATGTTAAGGTTAATGTTATTGTATGTACGAGTGTATCCTTTTTCTGTAAGATGATTTACGAAGTTGACTTCGTTGTGGGTAATACTTTTCTTTCTTTTTTCTGTTTAGTCTCCGGAAATTACCGTTCAGATAATACTTCAGAGGATGATATGTATGAGTGTAAATGAAGTGTAGCCTTGTACAGCCTCAGTTCGACTATTCCTGAGATGTGTGGTTAATTGAAAACCAACCACCAAAGCACATTGGTATCCACGATCTAGTATTCAAATCCGTGAAAAATTAATGAAATTACTAGGATTTGAACGCAGGGCCTCTCGACTTCCAATCAGCTGATTTGGGAAGACGCGTTCCCCACCAGACCAACCCGGTGGATTTTTGTGGTAATATCTGTACATTTTCTTTGCATCTCGGTAAATCTTCGTCCAATCGGTCCAATTTAGTATACGCGTGTAATACAATTTGTATATTCCTACGTTGCTATGTATGTCAGAACGTATTTATTAATTTGCTCTATGACCATTTATTATCTTCTTTTTTTTAAAGTAAATTATAAAGCGGCACAATTACACTCTTTAGTTAAAATATTAAAGAATTTTATATCAATTTGTTAACGAATATTATGTAATTATTTTTCATTTTCATGACATTTTAATAACGTATTTCCTGTCATTAGTTTTTTATTTATTTATTTATTTTTTCTGTTTTATGCAACATGTTGTCTAAGTTTATGCGTCATTGATCTGAATCCTTTGTATAATTTTATTATAATACTTCAATATAGGTGCTACTTATAATATCTTAAATCTGTTATTTAATATTAACCGCTTTTTCCCTATCAATCATTTCTCTATTACAAAAATGTTTAAAATTTTTCAATAATAATAGTATCAAAAATTTCCAACACATAATAAACATTATTTTTTTAATTAGATAAATACGAATATCGAAAAAAAAATTTTAATTGAAACAAGGACTTCATATTCTCAAGATAACTAATTCATAAGCAAAGCAAAATTGTTTACTGGATGATTAAAATTGCGCAAAAAAAAAATATACTCCAGTAAGGCGATTAACTACTTCTATACTCCTTGTACGCCAATTAAATTACATATACACATTTTTAAAATTAAAAGTACATAAAATTTTATTTCATTCATAATTTCTGATATTTTTTCATATATAAATATTTTTTATTTTGGTTTTATTGAATTATTATTTATTGTAACAATTTTATTTACAATCAGAGATTAATAATTATTAATAAATCGGTATACGTAATTAAAAAAAAAAAGGAGATGAAGTCTGATTCGATGTGCCCTCCTTTTCTAAGATCCAAATATTTCATTAATTAAAATTTTATTTGGCTACAATTCTGGAACCAATGAAAATAAGTACCGCTTATGATATATCGTTGAAAATCTCTCAATGAGGGCTTATTACTGTAATTAAGAAAAGTCAAAAATCCAATTTTTTTTTATTTTGGTCTTTTTTTGGATACTTTTGGTCCAGTTGATTGCAATCAATCAAAAGTGGAGGCGCATAACTAGATGTTACAACAGTCCTAAATCCAAAATTTCAACATCCTAGGCTAATCGTTTTTGAGTTATGGGAGATACACATACGTATGTACGTACAGACGTCACGCCGAAACTAGTAAAAATGGATCAGTGATGGTCAAAATGGATATTTTAGTTTTTTAGGTAAAAAAACATTAAAAAAATCTTCTAACTTCTAATTACGTAAAAATACACCAAAATACTGACATAATAAACTAGGTCATATTTAACGTTGCAGATTTTTATAATGCACAATATATAGGTATTAAAAAAAATAAATAAATGTACTCTAATGTACTCGAAAGTCGACTCCCTGGAGGAATGAAAGCGTCTTTCATCCGGGGACCCGGGTTCGAATCCCGGACAGGCATGGCATTTTTCATACGCTAAAAAAAATTACATTTCCATATTTCCACGTACTAGTTTCTGTTATGAATTAATTTATCCACAAAAAAGCAATATTGTTAAAATAGGGATAATTAATAATAACAAAACAAATAATATTATTTCAATTAAGGAAATAATCTATAAACATTACCTATCGTTTAATTAAAGCGATTTACACAATAGGGATGGTTTATAGATAGGATTATAAACCATTAATAAGATTCTTTAATTTTCTTAAATCAATTTGAATTTTTATCAAACTGCATATACTCTTTTCGGTAAAGATGACCTTTAAACAGTAATATTATTTACTACCATAAATCTACAAATTCATTACATAAAGGAACAACAAAATACACTACAAATCTCAAAAATACATTAACAGTCTCAATCATCCAATTTGCATTTACCAATAATAGAAATTCAAATACGTAAAGTTAAAAATAAATTTTTTTTATTTTTATTTTACTTCTGACAACGTGGGACAACGAAATTCTATTGCCTCCAAAAACATTTCCGTTTTGATTATGCATCAGAGTGTGTATGATTTCTGCCTCAGTAGACGACAGACGTTAACTTTTTCTGCTCCATTAAAATATAAAAATTTATAAAATAATAATGGAGATCTTGTCATTTTTTTAAGTTACCAGTTAGGTAACTTCACGTGAACAAATGGACTTATACGTTAACAAAATAAGTGGATCCTATGTGAGAATATTTAAAACATTTTATTAAAAATATTTTACAAATTTAATTTTACATATATTTCAGAGCAAACAGTTTGCATTATCGTATAATTTTTAAATTATAATTTAAAAATTTTCGATATTGTATGGTATTAAATACAGCAGAGGGGAAATAGGTAAGGTATGACGTTAAGAATATCTTTAAATTTATTTCGTTTACGTTTTTCTTCTTATTTTTTCCAATTAAAAATTATACGATGTGTGATTATTAAATAACGAGACTAATGCTGAAAATATTTTATTTTAAATTTATATATATTTAGTTATTATCCCCTTCAATATATACACTCTCCTCTATCCCTGCAACGCTCCATTGCGAATTTTCCATTGTTCAAAACAGTGCTGGAAGTCATCTTCTGAGATCTCTTTCATGACGCGTGGCGCGTTTTCTTTCAACCGTCTAAAATCTTGTTCCTTTTAATGCAGATTTGACCTTGGGGAACGGATAAAAGTCACATGTTGCCAGACCAGGTGAATAAGGCGGTTGGTCTCGCACTGGGGTATTATACTGCACTTGGCTAGAAACGTCTTGACAGACATTGCAGTGTGAACCGGTGCGTTGTCCTAAAGAAGAACCCATGACTTTTTCTTCCACGATTTAAGTCGTTTTTTTTCTTATTTTTTCACAGAATTGAGCAAGAATCTTGAATAAAGACAAGACTGGTTAACCGACGATCAGATCAGATCAGATTTCCAATTTTTTCAATATTTTTATTCGTTTTTAACGCGGAAGAGCGACCGGGCGAACATCGTCTTCTCGACCATATTGGAAACACTTAAACCACTCAAAAACCCGCGAACGTGATAAAAATTCATTCCCATATCCTTTTTTTAATTAAGTTTTAGTAACGGGTTTTCTAAGTTTCATATGAAATTTCACGACAATTTTTTGGTCTATTTTTTCGGCAAAAGAATAAAACATATGTTATCCAAACTAAGGCCACGGCCAGACTAATATGTCTACCGAAATTGGAGTGGCAACAATCGAAAGAGAAGGTTTCACGCTACACAGTTGTAGGTCGTACGAATTTGGCGCATGCGCATTTCTTCTGTAGCAGCATTAGTCTCGTTATTTATTAGCCACACCTAGTATATAGTTTATTTTTATTAAATCCCAATTTATCCATGAATATACTGCACAAATAAGGTTTGATAAAAATTTTTAACTTTTAATACAATAACGTTTATAATTTTCAAAACTACAAAGCATAAAAAATGTCACATGGTTTTCAAACTTGAAACCATTAAAGATCTTATATAACACCTAATATGAAGGGACATAATGTTACAATGCATACAGTGATATTAAAGTATGGAAACGGCTTCATATTTCAAAAGTGAGGTATACTGTTTGGTAGAAACAAGTGCGGATCTACATAGTTACAGAATTACTACTTCATGGGATGTTTCAAATTTTTGTCTGCTATATTGAATCAATATTTTTTTTTTTTAAATAGGAAGCTGGACTGACATACATGATTTAATGTAACATTTTACGAAAAAGACAAAGACGGAAACCGTTTCTCAATAAATGCCTTGTTTTTGAGTAATAATCAATTACAGCTGTAAAAAATGAAAAATTGCGGTAGTAATAAAACAAGATAAAACGCCCGGTATTAATCTTTTTTATTTCTTATTAGCTTCAGAATTATATCCACTAACAAACTATAAACAGTTAATGTTGGAATTAATGGCCCAAACATTAATAATAACGGCCTTCACAATAATAAATAACACAAATAATAAAAATAATTAACAACACTACTACAAATTAAATGACTAGATCAACTGATATTATTATTATTTACTTTAATCATCACAATATTTCATTTTAAACTTTAGTTAAATGTTTTCGTTCCTAAATTACTTACTACAATAAATTCTGAAAGCATATCATTTTGTAAGAAATGTTCAAAATGTGCTTGGCACAGCACTAACCTTTAGTAATATCCGTTTACAAATTGATGTCATATTTGGCAGATCCGTCAATTATCTTCTTTTTTTCAAGTAATCAATGGTTATGGGTCTTATTTTGTATACCATTATGTTTAAGTAACCCAAAAAATAATAATCTAGAGGAGACAAATCTGGAGACTTGGCATGCAATTTTATGGCTTCTCTACGACCTATCTGATAATCTAGAAATGTTTCATTTAGGATTTTCCGTACTCTGCAGTTGACCTAGCCATTTAATTTGTAGTAGTTTAATAAATTATTAGTTACTGTATATTATTACTAATATTTTATTATTATTATTATTATTAGTGATATTCAATGTCGTGAAGGCTGTTTATTATTAATGTTTGGCCATTAAATTCTAACACTGAACTATTTAGTTATTGGATGTAATTCTGAACGTAATACGAAATAAAAAAAAAACTACTACGGGGCTTTTTTATTCCTAGTTGTACGTCGTAATCTGTTCAACTAATCAACAATAAGCCACCCTCCTCCCATGCCCCAATGAAATGAGAATGGTATATATAAAGTGTAAATAAGGTGTAGGTAGTCTTGTACTGACAAAGGCCGACTATTCCAAGATGTGTGGTTAATTGAAACCCTACCATCAAAGAACACTGGTATCCACTGTCTAGCATTCAAATCCGTATAAAAGCAACCAACATTTACTGGGATTTGAACCTCAGAACCTTCGACTTCGAAAATCAGCTGTTAAAACAACTGACTTGCGATAACGAGAATCGTTGATGATCCAAGATAGCGGCAATTTTTGCAATTTTGTAAATATGTAGATTCGCACTTGTTTCTAACTCCTAGTATCTCAGTTTGGAAATATGAAGCCGTTTCCATCCTATACATGCAGATTCATAATTTTATCTTCGAATGTCATGGATCACTATCGTCCTTATACCGACGGCACAAACTAATTTCAACTGTAACCATTAACCTACTGTAAAGAGGTAACGATCATAACTATTTGTGATAATTTCGCATTAACTGATTCAACGTGTATGTACTTGATCAGTTGTTAAATCTTAACAAGATAAAGTATTTCAATGTCTGACTATCTAAGTTTAGAATTCTGTTGAAATATCTAGGATTTTTCTGATTACACAAAAATTATTTTCAAAACTTTAAAAAATAACTTAATAATGTTGGGAGAAGGATGATCAGTAATACAATGTTTTTTATTGGCCCATTTACTTACTCTAATCCTTTCAATTTACTTCGTATTAGCATAAGTTCAGTGTTATATAAAATTACATTTTTAGTTAATCCTAATATTCTAAATCACTTGTAAGTAATTTTTTGATTTGTACGTCTGCCAGATAGCTGAGAAAATTATTCCAAAATTTTTTTTGTGTTTTTTTAAACGTTATATTAAAATAGCTACAGATCTATTTACAACCTGTTGAATAAATTCATTACATTTTGCAGAAGAAAACAAACTTATTCAGAAAATCTATACTTACGGAAGTACGCGAACGTATCGTTATTTTTCATTTCGAATATATGCACACATATACGATATACACATTCAGGAAAAAACTAGTATTACAGAATCCTCTGACTTTGTTTTTAGCATTCATTAAAAAAAACGCACCAATTTTACTTTTCTGGCGAATGTAGCTTGAATAGTAACGCTAAAGGGGAAAGTATGTTGATCGTATCATAAATGGGGTATCGGGTTTTTTTGCAAATCTTTACGATTTAAGGCCAACTAATTCATCTAGATAAAAAAAAAGTATGTATTTGCCACAATTCTCAGGATTGACTGAACCGATTTTCTTGAAATTTGGCTCAAATATTTTTACATATGGGCGCTGATCACATTAATTTGTTTCATAATTATTCAGCGGTTGGAGAATAACGCAAAAAAAATTTAATTTTCGTTAGAGGCATTTTAAAGAAAACTTTATGAAAATAAATTTACCTACAAGGCAAAGCTATAAAAAAAAAAAAAATTAAAAAAATCAACCACCACTCTATCTCCATTTATTTGTTTAAAGTTTAATACTTCATATACAGAGCTATCATGAAAAGTCTACAATTTTTTTTTTTTTTTAATTTTCGATCTCGGACCTAAAATGCAGAAAATCTTTTTAAAAATTTTATTTTTCCTATTTTAGTCTTTATTGAAGGACGAGTTAGATTTAGAGAAAGATTTATTAAAACAAATTTGTTAAGTTTAACGTATATATGAATATTAAAAAAAATAATAATTCAAAATTTATTCCCTATATCTAAAAGATATATATTGTTTTTTTTTTTGCTTTAACCCTCAATTTTTAATATTTAAAAAAAAAATATTTTTCTTCATCAGAACTGTTAAAATTAAAGTAGCTTTGGCATCTATGTTATATTCCGGCCCTGAAACGAGAAGCAATTTTTTTTTTACTTTCATAAAAATTATATACTTTACTTTTACAATATTTTTAAACAATTCACTTTTAAATTATAATTTTTTTTATTGTTTTAATAAAAGTCAACCAATTAATGTTAGAAAAATTTTTCAATGAAAGCCTGTGCAAAATATATTTATTTATTTACATAACAAAAACAGACTTACGCCCTCTTACAGTTATCAGATGAATGATAAATTAATTATGTAGCGTGTGAAAAATGCCATGCACATGACCGGGGTTTGAACCAGGGACCTCCAGGTGAAAGCCGAGACGCCACCACTCCACCAAGGAGATGAAATGTATAATAAATATAATTCACCGGCCTATCCGGCAAAGTCATGCAATAATTTGCCAACTTTTTTTATAATCTTTCCAATTTATTTAAGGTATGTAAATTGATTACACCACAATGAAGTAACATTTATAAAAACAAAAACCGGTTACACTGGAAATGGTATCAGAGGTAAATGGTTATCCATTTAGTGAAAAGATCCTTAACCAGTTATCAAAAAAAAGTCCCGGATGAACAATACAGAAGCAACGATTAGTTATATGAATCAGTATTCTTTTAAAAATGTAATTCGATAAGATAATCTACATGTGAAATTTTTGTACTTCCGCATTTTTGCATTAATAAAGTTACTACGTATAGTTAAAACGATGCACAGTCCAAATAAATGAGTGAAGGTTAACTTACAGCAGAAATAGTCGGTGGAACTTGACAGTTGTACAAAAGTATGTTTATAACTAAAAATCATACTTGTACGATTAGTTTTTAATAATTTGTTATTATATAACGAAGTTTCACATTTTTATGTTACAATAATATTAATATTACTAAGAGCATATTTACTGAATTTTTTTGTTGTATTTTAAGTAAAATTTAAAGCTCTAATTTACATAAAACAAATTAGATTTTTTGTATCACTATTTTTAACAAGAGAAATTCATATTATATATGATGGAAGTAAATTACACTACTGTATTAAGTATTATTACGTTACAATTAAATTTATAATAAAATCTAGTAACTTAAATTTGATATTTCTTTCTGTTTGTAAATGTACTACAAGTTACTATTTTAACGATTCTACATTCCTTTAATATGTTCTAATAATATGATAATAGCAGGAAATGAAGCCAAGTATTTCAAGTGATCAAAAGTAAAACAAATAATGTAGTCGGTTCAGTATATAAGAGTTGTTTTTACAGTCTACACAGACTCATATTACTTCAGAATTTTATCCTCGAAGTATTCCAAAGGGATCTGTTTAAGATGTTTAAGATCATTCTGTTCTGTACTGGAACGGGTTAGTGGGTTCATTAATACAATTTACTTTTCTTTCAGGACTATTAAACTCCATCAGAGTGAACGAAGCTTGTGCGCTATTTCTGGTAGCAATAACGAGTTAAAAGAGGGGATGACAAAGCTAATTAATAGGAAATTCTTTTGTCCGAGAAAAAGTTAGTCGGTCTAATTGAATGTGACTGTAACACGGCTAGAGAGCTTCATTTGGTCAGCGGGTCAAAGAGTTGAGAGGAAAAATGTCGGATTGGAGCGGAGAAGTGAGAGAGGGAGGGTATGTGAAACTCCTGGCCCTGGTCCGGCACTTGCTTTACGCCCCATAGCTTCCCAATTGCCCGTCGTGAACAGCGCTTTTATTTATACCGACACTGTCGTTATCCTTGTGTACGACACTCCCACATTTTATGTGCGTTTCTATACATAAATATGTGCGTATGTTTGTGCAGCGGCCTACTATCGGGTATCCTCCGACTATAGTCAACTATACAACACACAAACGACCACACAACTTTAATAAAACATTATAAAGATAAATAAAACACATTTTAAAAAAGGCGTTAAAATTAATCGTTTGTAACGCTTTTTTTAAAAAAGAACATTTTATACGAAAAATAAACATTCAATCCCGATCTTGTTTACAAATAAGAAAATAAACGTATTCAATTATTTTTAAGTACAAACACACTAATGATCGATCACACAAAAATTGAAATTTGCAAGTTGAACAACCTTCGGATAGTTCGTACATGAAATTGTACATGCGTGAGCAGTAAAATTACAATAAAACAGTAAAATCCAATCATCGGATGGATTTTACTTTTTTTAAAAATAAATTACGTTAAAATATATTTGTCAAGTACATCTAACAATTATTTTTATAACTGATACTCTATAATAAGCTAAGACTCTTCGAATAAAAAAATTTCAATAATTTTGTGAAAAGTGTCTACGCATAAAAAAGGTTTCCATTAAATATTTCCACTATTAGTGTTGAAACAGTTAATATTCCCCAAAAAAAAAAACAATTTTTAGCAAATTAGTATGGGCCGTACTTATAAAAATCAACTATGAAGAAAAGTATAATTTTTCAATAACTTCTTGAAAATGGTTATAGATAATATAGTTACATTCGGTACAGATGGTTAGTCTAAATATTATTCAAAGTGTTCAAACGAAAGTTTTACCTAATATTTAAGCTTTTGAAATTTTAACAATTTTTCAAATTTCGTCATGCTGAAGTAGTAACTGTTTGCTAACAGTTACTACTGTGTGTGTGTGTGTGTGTGTGTGTGTGTGTGTGTGTGTGTGTGTGTGTGTGTGTGTGTGCGCGCGCGCGCGCGCGAACACACACAAATACAAACACTTATAATGGTTTTTTTTATTAATAAAATTTTTTTTTTCTAACATTTTTTAAAAATAGTGATTAAGTTTAAAATTTTAATCATTAATGACCTTTAACGCTTAAAAACAATAATGGAAACCAAAAAACAATAGTCTTTCAAATATTTATAGAGAAATTGAAGAGTGGCCTTGAATAATTATGAATTATGATATTATCTAATCCTTCATTCATTAGAGTTAAACCTTGGGATGGCTGAAAGTTGCCTGGACGCATATATCGTCAACGTTTAAAAAAAGCATAAATATTTATGCTTTTTTTTTTAAAAAAAGCATATGGTGCAGTAGTTTTATCTGTTCATCTAAGGGAAGGTTAAAGTAGTGTTGGCAATATTAATAGTACACTGGAAGGGATAGTGCACCGGAAAAGGACTTCGTAGGTACCAAGAAACTAATTGCCGGTCCAGTCATCCATCCCCAATCTGCCAGTCAACTAAGCTTTCTAAAATTTGACGAGTAATAATGTCTCTCCCACTCCCTTATACAGTGAAATCAGCATATATGTACCATACAAGTTCCTAGACTGTATAAGACTGTGCATGCGTGATGATCTGGCAATATTGTACTCTGTTGAATGATAATGATGGTTCATTGTCATACATCCAATATTTATGAGGAAGCAAGGTTACCTCCCAGCAAACTCTAACGATCAACCTTGAAAATACGGGAGTTTATGTTTTGATTATGCATTTCCGAGTGTCTAATAATCGTACATCATATCTTTTTTCCATAAAATAATATTAAGTATTTTAATTACTGGTTGATTATAAATTTTAATTCAATATTACTGATATTTATAACAATATTTTTTTTTTGTTAAATATTTTAAGAGTATTTATTAATATCTTTGTTTTCAATGATCAAGTTAAAAATATGTTAAAATTTCAGAGCTAATCCGAACATTTACCCGACTAGTAAGTTTTTCTCATAATACAATTTTATTCAAGTTTAAAGTATTGAAATGCTAATATGTATTGAAGTTCAATGATTTTAGACTAGTAGGTTACTTTTATATTAGATTAAATTTTCTCTTTGCGTTTAAATTCATATGGTGTACAATTGATTTGCAGAGTTTTTTTGCTTCTTTCAATTGATTTATCATGTTTTGTGTCTAAGAAAGTCTGATTTTATTTATTACATTAGAATTGTCTTTCTTTAAAACAAAATGAAGTTAAAAATAAAGTTTCTCTTTTTCTATTTTTAAATTACTATTTTCTTATGCAACAAACTCAACTCTTATAACAAATTCTTTAAGTGACGTCATAAATTACTTAGAAAACCATATTTATTTAAAATAGAACAAGGTTGAGAACGAGTTTAACGATCCAGCAAGTCAAACTTTTAAAGTAAGTCTATCAAAAGAAATTTTCGTTATTTAAATCAGCGTCCATTTCATGTATAAAACAATTTAAATAAATTACTGGGAAAAAGTCAACAAAATTAAAATAAGAAACAAGACAATTATTTTTTAATAATCTCTTGAAATACATACTCATTTTGTGGCTATTCAACGTTATCATGTTTTCTTATTTGAAAATGATATGCCTTAATATAAATCACGATAACAGTGATTAACATTCACGTTAATAGAACCGAAATTTGTCCTCCCACACCTACTCATATCCAATACATATAATAAATGACTTTCAATCACGATGATGTATATTCCCTGCAATCTTATGAGAGCCACAGAAATCGATAAAGCAATAAATAATCAAAGAGCATTCTTTGATTAATTAAATATACAACTCATATATGTAACTATAAATGTTTTTAAATAGAATTATTTTAATGAAAAGGAAACCAAAATCTTTCTGCCAACCAATTTTTCTTATTTTTAATTATGAAGGTTCGTTATTCTAAAACCTATTAACTAATTTAAAGAATATTTTAAAAATGAATATTATTCATGAAATTATCTTGTAACTGCAACAAAAATTATTAAAAAATACCATTCTCTGAAATATTTCTTGATAAATCACAAAAACAGAAAATAAATAAATGTATAACTATTAAAAAAAAAGAATGAAATGAGGAAGATTTATAACATATTGAAACTAAAAAATCCGGAAATAATAGATTAATGGAAATGTACTTTTGTTATTTTGTATTATTATTAATAGAGATACTTTTCAATAAATTTATATATCAAACAAAATCTATCAGACATTTTTATATTTTTTTTTTTGTTATTCTTAGACTATTGGTTACCGTGACAACGAAATCAATTCCTATAAAAAAATCTGGTTTTTCAAGCTAAACAGAATTATTATCTAATGATGAATTTAATATAGAGGAAGAAGTAATTAATTACTGCTGTTATAGTTTTAATTTTTTTTTTCTTTAGAATAATCTTTAGAATAATAAATGGTTCACATGACTGTGAACCATGGCTAACAGTCATGTGTTAGTATGTGTTATGAATGCTTACGCCTCTAATTTCCATAAATATCCACATAATTATGATTTATTTTTACGTATTACAGGACAAAGTTTCCTCCTATAATACACGCGCGCGCGCACAAACACACACACTCGGCTTGCCTATGAGAATTTTCAATTATTTAACTGGTTTGGTGCATTTTCCCATTCTTTTCTTATTCTTCATTAATTTTTGTTTTTGATTTCAATTTGCTACATCTTCATTTGTTAATTCTCATTTAAGGTGTTCGATCCTCCTTCCAATGTTACTACTTTTCTCGTTAAATTAAAATTTACAATCCATTGAAGTTTTAATTTAAACAGGATCTTCTTCTAGTGAGAATTTTCAACAAATTTTTATTTTTATCTACTTGATTTAAAACCTCTTCATTTTGGAAACATTATTTTCTAACACCATATTTCAAAAACCAGCGATTTCTTTTGTTTCCTACTTTTATACATCATAGTTTTTAAATCATATACAGATCGACACATTCTGTATAAAATTTGAATATAATTTCTTTCTAATTTCTAAATTTATGTTCGATAATAGAAAATTCAAATGATCGTCAAAGGACTTCCCTTTTTTTACTTTTGAGGTCACATTGGACCACTTTAGTCATTCATATTTCAGTTCCTTTTGAATTTCTATATTAGTCTGGCCCTTCGATTTTCCCGGTATTTCTTCATTCTATCGGATCATTGCTTCCTGATCTAGTCTGCGACCTCCGCTTTGTTATGCCTTTCTAATTTTTTAACGTTGAATCTATTGTTTTGAAGTGCGTAGTTAATTTTAATTTTATCCCAGGCGTCCTTAACCCTCAAGCCAATTTCTTGAAGATCTCTTTGGATTTCTCTAACATATTTTCGACAAGTTTTTTGTTAATATTCCTTGTGACCAGTTGCTTTAGAATTCGGTTCTCAGGCATTCTTAATGCGTGGAAAAAATGGGAAATCCTTCGTTTTTTCATTGTACTGAGAATCGGGTCGAGTTTTTTGTAGACTGTTTCATTTGTGGCAATTCGCCAGACTCCATCCTTTTGAAAACTTTTATTTAAACAAGTTCTGATAATTCGCCTTTCTGTTTTAAGTAATTGGTCCGTTTTACTTTCATTCTTAAATCTGAAAAATCGTCTCACAAGCATAAAGCGCCACCTTATAATGGTGGCGCCACCATTATAATTCACTTATAATGGTGAATTTTGAATTTTATTAAACATTTTTATAGTATGTTTGCCAAGTTAGACTTTGTGCTCTTATAATTTTAGTTATTCTGTTTTTCCATGTGTGTTTTTCCTTCAATCTGCAGTGAATGATTTCACCTATGTATTTTTTCAACTATTAAAGTTTTCCTTTAATATATGAATGAGAAAAAACACATCATATGTGATCTATAACATACTCCTGTACTATGAGATCATGATATATGAAAACAAAAAAATATTTTAACCGTTTTAAAAAATCCATAATAAAGTATAATTTAAAAACATTTACGAGAAATTAATTTTTTTTAAATAGGTTAAATATTGTATTTTTAATACTTATATTTCTATAAACAATTTTTCTAAATGACAAGTAGTCTCATTTTCATAATTCAACGATTTAAAAAAAATTATTTGTTTTTAAAAAATTAACAAATATATATGATGTAGGAAATGCCAACAATTTACAGGTTAAAATTCAATAAATATGACAAGAAAATACGTTAATGTCCAGAAAGGATAGAGTTATATGATTATGAAACATATATATAAAGTTTTCCTGTAATTCTAATAATTACTATTGCATTCTTTTCTATTAATCTGAAGAGTATTAAAAATTAAAGGTACGCAACTCATATTTTTTACTAAATTGTTGATATTTTAAAATATTTTTCAATGGGATAAATTCTTTAAAATTAATAATAATATAAATTCTTCAAACAAAAAATGAATTGAAGCCGAATACTTTCATTATTTTTTATAATCAAATTTTTAGCAATAAATTTTTTCATTTCTGAAATTCCAAAGTAAAAAAAAAAAATACATTTACATCCGACTAAACAAAAATGAATTAAATTATTTTAAGTATTAATGATAAAAGAAATGTATAAAATAGCAAAGAATAAAATAACAATTCAATTGAACGCAATTTTTTATTAATATACAAATAAAAACAAGCTTAATGAAAAGATAAATAAAAGAGAATTTACAGAATCCACCTTACACATGTGTAACTCTGGAAACTTTATCCATGAGAACAATGGCGGGAAGCAATGGCATGCTTAAAGTGCTACGCAGTGACTGTTAAAAGAGGAAACACAAATTTTGCATCAGTTCACCCCCTTAATTTTAAGTTTAAGTTCTCTACATTTATATTCAATTGTCTTTGACACTAACTATGACGCGGTACCAAATTTACAATGAATCAGCGTTTCTGAAACCGTTAATAGTCAAAAGTTTCTGTAATGTCTTTATAACTAGTCTAAACTTTGGCAAAAGATTTTAAGATTAATTTTGATACGGGATTTGTTTTGTAAGAGCTTTTATTTGATTTATAACAAAGGAAAAATTTAAGAAAAGAAACTGGGAATTTATTTAAAAAAAAAATAAATAAATATAAAATTATTTTCGAATAACACAATCATTGTTTCTACCTTACCTAATTCTCTTGTTTTCTTCTTTTGTTAGATATAATAAAATGATGAGACTTCATAATACGGAAAACAGTAAGCTGAAAAACATGATAGGGGTTGCTGTGAAAGAAACTTTTCAAAAATTAATTTTCTTTATTTAATCTTCTCCATTTACAATACTTCATAATATTGACTGCTAGTTTGGGGTAATATTTTTATTACGAATTTTGTACTTTTACAATGACGAGATCTTATTAAAATAACTCATGAAAAGGAACGATCATCAAATTTACACATAAAAGATCCTTAGATCAACCGAGTGAAACGTACAATTTTTGTATTGCAATGCAAAGAAAGACAAACGGGTATTTTTTAAAAACATTTAGAAATGTTTAAGGATCACTGAAAACTAAATTTATTTTTGTTAAATAGTAATTTTTTTCAATTTTCCTTTTTTGTTATCGTTAGCCTTTGAAGAAAATATAATTGCACACATGCGCGCGCGCGCACACACACTCACACAAAGTAGCCTGCTAAACATATTAATTCAGCTAAAGATAAACTGAAAACGAAAATGAGGGAAGATGGACTCACAGGCTGAACCCGGACATCCAGAGATGGCAGGACTGCAAGCACGTAGAATTAGGGTATGAATTGATCCAGTTCCTTACCGGTCCTGTCATGGATGCTTCAAAGCCTGTGCGAGCGGACCTTCAGACTCTCCGCGAAATGCGATTATTTTGGGGAGGAGGATATCGCGAAAACACATGGTGTTCGTGTGATCGTTTCCTGCGGTAAGCATGCTGAAGGGAATTCTGGATGTTTTCCCCGCATAATATCATTGGGGCTATGCTAAGGACCGTAAGGGCCCTATGTCCTGACATCACAGTTGTATGACTTTCCCGTCACGCGGCTTTTTTCTGATGCACGGCTTACAAACATATAGACACACAACTAATTAAAGATTTTATCTTTTTATTTAAATATAATATTTTTTTTATTTATTTAATTCAATGATTCTAACTAAAGCGGGAGCGCATAGTTTTTCTTTGGGGCGGATATGGCGCTACCAGCGGCCACTTTAAATACTTTTTTACACTTTAAATATTAATTTATTTAATTCTACCGCTCACCTACGACTTCACAACATAGCAGTCGACTACAACAGCTGTACCTCAGTGCTATACCTGCGCTCCTCGTGGTGAGAGGGGATACTATTGAGGCAGTATACCCACTTAGCCGCTAGTTTATTTAGATAATTTTTTAAGGTGGGGGTGCGATTTTGCAAAACATTTTTTCAAATATAATTTTTTTATTGTTAATAAATATGCATAAAAAAACCTTAATTAGACGAAATATCGGGATACTGAGGGTGACCTTGCTGTACAGCTTCATCCCAGTCCCACTCCCTTGACCTTTTAAGTTGAAAATTTAATGGCATCAATGACTCATGTATAAAGGTAATCTGATCAAGTTTGACCAAAATCTGTCCAGTAGTTCTGGAGATATAAGGAGTACAAGATCAAACATACGAACATCCAGAAAAACTCCATCCGGTTTTTGTGTTTTTTTTTGGTTCCTTAGGTGTCAAGATCCGGTGAAAACCGCATATTTCCAAATTGGAACGATTAAAATCCTTTCCCTTCTAAAGCTATATAGCTCTGCTGTAGTGTTACACGGGAAAGTAAAATTACTGAAAATTAAAGTTTGTCTTGAGAATATATTATGGAATGAAAAATTTTATATGTTACGATAGCGGCGGCGGCGAATAAATAAATTAAAAATAAAAATAATTTCCAATCAAAATTAATTGACAATAAAACTGAAATTAATAAACCATGTAAACTATCAAATATTGTATAATAGTTAGGCAGTAATGTGTTAATTAGAAGTGGATCTAAAAATATGTACCTATTTTGAGTTAAAATAATAAGTTATATAAAAACAGAACATATTTATAGTTAGAAAATTAAATTTAACGATGAAGAAAAAGTTTTTAAATTAAATTTTATTCGCCTTAAAACAGTTAACAAGTTTTCATTTTATATATGTCATAAAGAAAAAAGATTGATAAAAGTTTATTCTACCACTGTGAGAGGGTAGAAGCTCCCCCCTTTTTAACAGTGTGGGATGAGCAGGAAGTTCTATAGCTACAATAAGAATTGACAAGATTTAGCATTGCCAACTACTTTCAAATTTATTATAGATAAAACAGTTTGGTAATTTGGTACATCAAAAAAAGCTAAACTTTTTGTCATACATCTGACCAATTTTTATTTTTATCTATATCATTTCTAGTATTAAAGTGTAGTATAAAGTATTGACTTTTTTAAATTTAAATCCTCCACACTAGTTATTACTTAAATACACTGATTATTACTTCCTAAGGTAATAATATAAAAATATACGCTATTAACTAAATTGAATTCAATTGAAAATACAACTATTTAAAATAATAGTACATAGGTTATACAATTTCTACGCTAAGCAAAAAAGTAATAAAAAAACCTACTCGGATATTTAATGGCTTATAAAAAAAATAATAATAAAAATAAAAATACACAATATTACGAAAAAGGACGAAATTATAATTCTGAAAACATTATTCCATCCACAACACTTTCTTGAATCTCTCTTAGTTGTAACTCGTATCACGTATAACGGGGTATAAAACTTTTCCAAGACAGTTTTTCTTTATAGTCCGTAGAAAAAATTTCTAAGGAAAAAAGGAACTAATTGCAACGTGAGAGATGTACTTTAACGACTGTCCTCTTACTTAGGATATTCTGTTATAAGTGTTACGTACATGTGCGTCTGTAAATACGTATACTGTTAGTTTTTAAAAACACAGCTTCTTTGCATTTTTATTTCGCACGCTTTATTTAATATATATTTTAATTAGTTATGAATGTTTCACTAAAACATAAAACAAAAATAAACAAATAATAACAGGTTTTAAGATGCACTAAACATAAAAATGGATGGGTAAGTAAATTAGGGTGAAGAATTTTAATCTAAAATAGAAAAAAGTTACAATAATTGTTATCAACAAACCACAAAACAATAGGTAAATGTTAAAATC
Organism: Lycorma delicatula; assembly: GCF_047948215.1. Taxonomy (NCBI): domain Eukaryota; kingdom Metazoa; phylum Arthropoda; class Insecta; order Hemiptera; family Fulgoridae; genus Lycorma; species Lycorma delicatula. The sequence goes on from NC_134460.1 coordinate 82,763,330, forward strand.
ATAGAATTTTTTAATTAAAGAAAAAAATTATAATGAACAGAGCTCTGATTTCGTCACTGTATGATCTATTGTGATAGAAAAGGAACAATCTATGATGTTATCAAGTCAGTCTTTTCTTTTACCAGGCTCTTACAAAATGCGCTATCATTTCACATACTATTTTTCGCTAAATTCGAATAACACTCCAGTCATTCAAGATATATACTACTTGAAACGAGCTTCACAATAGTGTATTAATAAATGTACTCGTAAGAGAATTGTATGTACTATTTTATAAGCGCATAAGACTCGGGATGATTGATTTATCTTCTGAAAGTAAATAATAAAACGTTTTTGACAGTTTAATTTTTTTTCTCCTAAAATTTAGCGATTAATTTTTCATAGTATTGTAAGATCTTTGCTGATGACTGAGTGAGTACTTTAATAAATGATTTCATTATGTTTCCGACTTTGCCTTTGACAAATTTCAATACACCAATCGATTTTTAAATATTAATAACTTTATTATGCAATATTTAAAGTACAATTTCAAAATATATTTAATAACAAAGTTTATCAGATCAACATTATACAAAATTTAAATTATAATTCCTAAAAATAAAAAATAAAATTTTTGTGAAATGATTTTGGTCTCATTTGACCTTGCTCCACGGCTATTTCGTATAAGATGGATTATAACTATAGCTTAAAAAATAGAAAAAGCATCAGAAATTATAACAAATTCAGAAGTCCGGTCCAATGAGATCCCCTTTTATCCAAAAAAAAGCTCCCCATTTCTTCTACATTCAGTTGATTTTTCAATCTTCAGAATTTTAGTTTTAAATACAGGAACTTTATTAAGGAGTAATTATTTACTTCAATAAGTTGCCCCAGTTTGACACAATATAATTCAACATGGTTAAATTTTTTTTTTTTTTTAAATATTTGAATACTGTGATGTCCCCTTCTTCGATGGAATAAAAAATCAGGCCAAAACTGGTACATATGTAGTCAAATATTTGTACGAAATTCTAATTTTTTCAAAGATGGTTTATGAAATCAGGCAGAAACTGTTTATAAATAATGTTAAATATCGCCCACTCCTAAACAGATTGAAATTTTAGAATTTAAATAACATAATAACTTCATTACACAAAAGCTCGATTTTCTACGACCGCGATAAAAAAATAAATAAAAATGGCGAAAATTACATCTTATGTTTTTCAATTTCATCTAAAAATTAATGCCATCAATGTAACATATATGCAAATTGAGTTATTTTTTAAGAATTTATGTTGAGCCAGCCCGGAGATATTAATTGAAATACAGGAAAACACACGCACGTGCGTACATTTTCTGAAATTTCTATAACCTTTTTATGTGTTATTCCAAACACAAAAAGGTTTTGAAATATTAATCTGCAAAACTTAGACTTCCAAATTTCTGGTCAATTATATTCCCTTCATAGATATGCTGCAGCAACAATAGATTTTTACTTTCCTAAGTAAAAATCCAATTTTATTTCATATAATTAAAAAAAAGAAAAAACTAACTTTTCATTTATCTCGATTTTAATCTTAACTTATCTTTAATTCTTATAAAGTGAAATGCACAAAAAATCTACGAATCTATCTTTTCCTCGCCTGATTTCAACGTTTTTCAATAACTGATTACTCAGATGTCGGTTATTTTTTTAAGTAAAAGCTGCATCTATCAGAAAGGCAAACATTTAAAAAAAATTAAAAACACTAATGTTTCTTTAGATAAGTTATAAGAAAATGATTTATAGTAATAAAAAACAACCATAACACGTCGCAGATGAGATTGTATTTAATAATTAAAATTTAATTTAAAATTTTGCGACAATATTGGCAATATAAAATAAACTTCGCAAGAAAACATGCAGTCGACTTTATTTTATGAGCAGCAGTCTAGTCAATGTTATTTTTTCTTTTTCTTCTTTCGTCTTGGTACAAAAATTATTTGCTCAAATACTACTTCATGTTGTTTAAGTTGAAAAAATTTACATATTTCAAATATTTCACGATTAATTTAATTTTTAAAATACAATCATTCTTTACTTAAATAGTTATTAATTTTTAAAAAAAAAACTGTGTAAATTGGAAAAGCAATGGTTCAAATCCACCTTAATTAGGTGAAATGACAAATGAGTAGTCCTATTTAAAAAAAAATTTCTGCTCGCGTCACACGAATTTAAAGCATGACTAAGTTAAAAGATAGTAAAAAGAGTATGTTACGTTAATTTTTCAGCATTTTACTTACAGAAAAATTTCAGCAATGAAATGAAATTGAATAGATTAGGAAATAAAATACGATACCTTCATGTTTAACTTTATTAAAAAGCAAGTTCTTCAACTCTAAACTCATCGGCAGACACACAACGTTATTATTATTTTATGCATTTTAATATAACGAAAAAGTTCATACTGTGTAATATTTTTTTTACCTTCCTTTTAAAACTTTTTTTTTTTTTTTTCAAATAATATTATTTCGCTTTATATTAACCACGCCACATCAGCTAAGATATAACGTGACCAGACATAGGTGATATAATTACTTTTAAAGAAGTTCTCTAAGCAATTTTCCATTATAAAGTAATGGTAACCAAAGAAAAGAGACTTCCTTTTAGCTAATTTATAATATAAATAAGAATTTCTACTCGCGTGAAACATTGAAAGAAATTCCAGATTTTCTCTATTTAGCATTTAATAAGTAATTTCTTTTGTTTCTATTTCTTATTCAATATGAAGCTTATGGAAAAACGGTTTACCGTCTACCATTCATTTCCCAAACATTTTAATCAAGGAGGTAACATTTACAATTTAAAAAAATATCATGGTTGTTTGCATACAAGATGAAAAGAAATACAATATAGTTATTGGAATTAAATATTACTAACGAAATATCAAAAATATTTAATAAATTTACCAGTTTATAATAAACTTTTCTGAAAATAATATCATAGTTATGTTCGCAAATTGTATAATCTATATAATTAACTGTACTTACATAATAACATATTCAATAAATTTTCTATTAATATCTAAAAATGTAATTCACTGTACATTAATAGCTAAGATGAATTTAAATTAGTAATCAAAATTACTGTGTGTTTTAAAATAGACATTTACAGAAAATCATTTCTCTGAAATAATGAAAAACAAATTCTTATTTCTGGACTATTGTATTAATAGAATCACAGTTTAAAATGTACTTCCACTTGCCTAAAAGAACTAATGTCGTTTTATGTAGAAGGCATAAGCCGTTGCTGACCAGAGCAACCATTTCGTAGAATCAAACCGAAAAATTTCAATTCTTTTGATGTCATCGTTCAAGCAGCGACTACTCAGATAGAATAGAGCATTTTGGCTTACCACGAATTCTATTAAGAAGTTTTTCGTTTAATTTTACAACATAAACTATGTTCTTAATTATGTAGTAAAGAAAAATGAGATTAAGTTTTTATCCTTGTTTTTTATAAATACTAAAACTTTTTACGATAAAAGAAGAATGGATGTTTATATAACTTGTGTACACCATGAATTGCTTATGCAAAAATACACATAAAATGTTGCTGCGAAAAAAAAACAAATTTTACAACATTCATAGAAAAAAAAAGTTTTAGATAAAAAAAATTTTCACAATTTCAAATCTTTTGAATGTAAAAATGATTTATCTTAAGATACACTTATAAAAAAACCAGTTTAAGCAGATCTTACAAAACATATTAATCGAATACTTTTACATAATTTGAAGACCTTGTTTTTCATTAAAGAAAATTTAATACCTACAAAAAAAAAACGAAAAGTTTTACTTATAGATTGAAGTTCAACATGAGCCCGAAATAAATATTTTGTTATGTTTAAAACTAAACATGGTGTTCCAGTTAAAATTAAAGTTTGTAAATCTCACAATATAAACTAATAAGTTATTTCTGTAAACAGCTGACCTCTCTCTATCATTCTGTACTAAATTTAGCAAATCGAGCTCTACAAATGTTATTAAAGTGAAAAATTAAAATAAAGTAATATACGAATTTGTCAGTCAAAACTGATTGTGAAAAATTTAGTCAGTGTCAAAAATAATCTTACTGTATTTGCAATATTCTAACCACTAATTTCACTAACACCAGACATCACTGACTGATGATTGTTGTAGAGATACTTCCATTATATCCGTAATATCTCAAGGTTTTTTCTTTTATATTGTTTAGCATTTATTTTTATTTTTTTTAAATTGAGTGTCCAAGGAGAAACTATAAAAATCTGTTTACTGAAAATCAACGTACGATTATGCACTTAAAAGTGTACTTAGAAATGAAAAAGGATCTCTACATAATGGTAGGAGAACAGACTCTGAGATAAAGTAAGATAAAAGAGAAATATTTAACTGGTAGCCTCTAAAAGACAGACTGGAATAATGCGTGAGGTAAGGAATGGACAGAGATGACATGTTCTGGAAGTCAAGAGTTCCAGCATTCAAGTGCTAGTAAAGTCAGTTATTTTTGCACGGATTTGAATACTAGATCGTGGATACCGGTGTTCTTTTGTGGTTGGGTGTCAATTAACCATACATCTAAGGAATGGTCGAACTGAGACTGTACAAACTTACACTTCATTTACCTATACATATCATTCTCATTCATTCTCTGAAGTATTATCTGAACGGTAATTACCGGAAGCTAGACAGGAAAAAGAGAGTAAGAGATTACCTGTCTAGTCAGCTCCATCAGAGTCTTGGTAATGGAAATATCAACCCTGCTCTTCTCTTTTAATTATTGTTCACTAAAGATACCATTTACCACTTTAAAACAAAACATTTATGAAAAAGTTTTACACTTAAGATAATTTTGCCATATTACTTGGAAACATACTACAAAATTTTATAAAAATCGAGAAAAAGGGGTTGTATTAAAAAAAATATGTCGTAACTGCATCACGAATACAGAAACGCAGAGATAGACAAAATGCTACCGGGTAGAGTTAATGAGACTTCGCTGGTCTCGGTCAAGTAAAAATTTAATTACTATTATAATATAATGTATAAACATTTTAAATTTGATTTTCTTAGTAATAAAGTCATAGAAATAAAACCATAAAAAAGCGCTCAGAAACCGTCCGAAAAATATCTAAAATTTATTTGAATATTTCAGTTTTTAAACATTCATCAGTCTTGGAGTTTAAGTGGTTTTTTTTTCTCTTTAGTCATTTAAGTGGTTTGATGCAGGTAACCAAGATTCCCTATCTAGTGCCAGTTGTTTCATTTCGGTATATCACCTAAATCCTACATTCCAAACAATTTGTTTTACATATTCCAAACGTTGCCTGTCTGCACAATTTCTACCTGTCCGTTCAACATTAAAGCGACTTCCATGATGCCTTAATATGTGGTCTAAGTATGTCTCTTCTTTTAACTTCATTTTTCCAAATGCTTCTTTCTTCATCAATTTGCCGCAACACCTCTTCATTTGTCACTTTATTCACCCATCTGATTTTTAACATTCTCCTATAGCACCAAATTTTAAACGCTTCTAATCTTTTCTTCTCAGGTACGACGATCGTACAAGTTTCACTTCCATATAAAGCTGCGCTCCAAACATATACGTACTTTCAAAAATGTTTTCCTGATATTTAAATTAATTTTTGAAGTATACAAATTATATTCCTGAATGAAGACTCATTCTGCCTGTGCTATTCGGCATTTTATATCGCTCCTGCTTCGTCCGTCTTTAGTAATTCTACTTACCAAACAACAAAATTCTTCTACCTCCGTAATATTTTCTCTTCCTATTACACATTCAGTGGTCCATCTTCAATTATTTATACTACATTTCATTACTTTAGTTTTGTTCTTGTTTATTTTCATGCGGTAGTTCTTACGTAAGACTTCATGCATGCCGTTTATTGTTTCTTCTAAATCTTTTTTACTCTCAGCTAGAATTACTATATCATCAGCAAATCGTAGCATTTTAAGTGGCTTATACAGGGTTTAAAATAACATATTTCACTCTCGATTTAAAATCTTTAAAGTCTCAAACATTATATTATTTTCAATCATCAAATGCAATAAGCAAATAAACATGCTAATTTCGATATGTATGTAAATATTTTTCTATAATAAATAATTTTTTAAATTTACCGACTTTTCGAAGAAAAGTACGGTATTACTTTCTGTCGTACGGAGGAAATATGGTGAGGGGGTGAACTGAATTTTCTTTACGTTTTGGTGTATGAGGAATATAAAAATACCATTCATGTACACAATTTTATGGCTCGAATATCTCCAAAACTACTACATAAATTTCACTAAAATTTAGATATGCTATAGTAATGTATCTTAAGTTGTGCACGTGAAAATTTGATGAAGGTTGGTAGAGTCGTTCTTGAGTTACACTCAACTGTTTCAAAAAATGTGAAAATTCTGTGGCTCGAAATCTCTAAAAAACTGACATCAATTTCATTAAAATTTATGTATGATGTAGTGGTATATCTGACGTTGTGAATGTAAAAATTTGATTAAGATTGGTTGAGTAGTTCTCAGATATGCTCTATTTTAGGTCGACAACAGACAAGATAACCTTAATTTGAGATTTTGTTAACTTTTTTAAAAAGCTGACACTGCTTATGCAGTGTCAGTGGTGAGTGAGTTAAACTTAATATTTTTGCGTAGGGTTTATCATTAATAGAATGTACTCTGAAAATCGATGCGTTTCTGACTGCGAAACGAAAGGTTGGTCTTCTTTCGCAGAATTGCGCATTTATATAATTTTATATATATTGCACAATTACAAATTTTAAATTAAGTTTGCTTTCACTATTTCAAGTATATCTGCTAATCATTATAATTTAACTAAGGTGTATCTTTCTTTTCTTTCTTTCTCCTGTTTAGCCTCCGGTAACTACCGTTTAGATAATACTTCAGAGGATGAATGAGGATGATATGTATAAGTGTGAATGAAGTGTCGTCTTGTACATTCTCAGTTCGACCATACCTGAGATGTATGGTTAATTGAAACCCAATCACCAAAGAACACCGGTATCCACGATCTAGTATTCAAGTCCGTGTAAAAATAGCTGGCTTTGCTAGGACTTGAACGCTGGAACTCTCGACTTCCAAATCAGCTGATTTGGGAAGACGCGTTCACCACTAGACTAACCCGGTGGGTTTAACTAAGGTGTATCTAGATTTAAATTTTGTTACGTTTTCTTTTTAATCTGCAAATGATTTTTTTTAAATTTCGTTCTTTTTAAATAAATATTCTTTTTTTTTAAATATTCTTTTTACAACAGTATTTTAATTGTTATGGTTATGAAAACTCTTTTTTTATGATCTGCTATCAAATTTCAAAAAATATTGAAAAAAGTACTTATGAATTTAAAGTTATTTTAGAGATATTAAATGTAGGGGGGCTTTTTTATTGATGACTTATTAAAAAATAAATAAAATTGTTACTGGTGGTTAACTCAAGAACACGCACATGTATATTCCGTAGAGAACCCTATATATTCCAGACCACTGAAATAATTAATATATAAATATCTTTAACGTGATCATTTTTAAGATATCAAAATACCACATTCCTAGCGATCAACCTTAATGTTACAACAGTTCAACATCTACTTTTAGTAGATATATCCATCTCATTTAATTTTTTTCTACATTTTAATATAATAAAAGATTAGAATATTTTAATTTCCATTACAAAGTACGGCTTATGTTGCAATATGTACAGCTTATGAATGTTTGGCTGCTGGAATTATATAGCTAGCATAAAATGCAATCATTATTTAAACATAACAAAAAACATACAAATGTGATATCCGGCTTTGAGCTATGAACATATATTTTTTTATATTTGCTGTAAAACTCAAAAAAGTAGATCTAGTGTTGTAGATTTGTTCAATTTTTCAGAGGCCACAGGAGAGAAAAGGGAATAAGCGTAGTTTCAACGCACACGGGAATTATGTAATGATTCGATGCAGTTACTAACGGGAGAGTATGGTACAGAATTTTTATGCGAGGGGGAAGGTACCCTTCGTATTTCATTAGGGACACGGCCACCATAAACAGGATATGATGCAGTAGAATTACTGGGGCATTTGTACAAAACAACATGAATCAATAACCCCCTCTCGATCGTATATATTACATGAAGGGGAACATGGGAATTTCGGGTGGCACATGGTTGAATGAGAAGGGAACTGTTTGCTTGACAAAACTAAATTGCTGAACCTATAAGCGGCGTTTGGATGACTCCTCAATTGGGACCATGTAGCGACAGTCGTCACCCATCAACTTTCTGGTAATACTACACCGCAGAATAACAAATTTACTCAATTTAACTCCAAAGCAGACACAAAAATAAAATAACACACAAAACAGATGAATAATTTAAAATACACGTAGCAAAAATTAGTGATAATAAACTACTTGTAACCGGTGTGGTGATAAATAATGTGGTTTTTATGCAAGAGCATTATCAATGGAAAAAAATATTTTAATATTATTTACTATATTAGATTAAATATTACATACAAATGAGGTTAAATGAACCGTTTGAAATCCATTGAAAAATAATTAACCTTCTAATGAATGACCAACCAAATTAAATTTCATATATTCATTTTACAAACCTTCAATAATTAAATAACAAAAAAAAAACATTGCTGTCTTATAGTATACGTTAAAAAAACCAGGCTTCACAGTAAACCCTCATACGAATTTAATATATATATATATATATATATATATATATATATTGTTTTTCTATATAGACATCTATAATCTCTAAATTAATTGATATACTGCACACAAAGACTAAAATTATTATAGAAATAAAATAATAATGATGACTGCTGATAAATTCGTTCACGAATTACCGTTGAAATATTTTGCTGAAAATATTTTCAAAGGTTAATACGTTTACTCTGCAAGAAACTCTAAAACACGATCTACACAACATAATAAATAAGTTCCATTTTATTTAAGAACTTAAGAATAACTGAAAAATAGTTTTTAAAAGAAATATATATACATAAATAAAATAAGATTTTATAAAATATAAAAAAATTCAATAAAACCTCACAAATAAATAATACAAAATTCTTATACTCTGAAAATGAAATAAATGTTTTAACTACGATTTACAGTTGTTTTCAGTGTACAACAGTAATATGTTTACGGCAACGGATGTATGTAAAGAAAAGTTTTTACAAAACTCTGAAATTTATTTTAAGTCTGATTAAATATAGCAAAAATCTTTCTACTAGTTTCAACGATGTATAAGGGAAGTTATAAGCGCAAAGAAATGCGTTGTTTATCACAGAATTCTGCAGTTAACTGTAAGGTAGGTAGGTGACGGATAACTAACTATAGCTGGAATTCATAGAGAGAGGTGTGGAAGCATGAGAGCAGATTTCATTCCCTTCTTCGTAATAAGTTAACATGATTAAATTCTCAACAAGATTATACATTTAATAGATGCCAATTACTTTCATCGGAAGTTTTTCACGTTTAAACTTCCTAATTTCGGTTGCATTTTCCATCCTTTTTTACCATAAATAATCAAATCTTGTACACACGTTATAAGTTGTGGCTTCGTTTCGTCCCATAAATTAGATATTGCAAAATTTACCACAGCTTAAATTTTTTTTTTAAATAACTGTTACAAAAAGACGCAAAAACTTCCTCACAATTCGCTCTAAAGAAAATTACCCATTCAAGGAATTCTTGATCGTGCGTAAATTCGATATGAATTTGAATATTATGATTCCGTTATTATAAAAATATTTTTAGATCGTATTAAACCATAGACATGACTGAAAATTTGTTCTGAACGCGTACTTATATTCTTGCAATTATATAATTAATTACTAATGAGGAAAAACGGTTGACCTGTACAAAAAAAGGAACTAAACTTGAATGTCTACAATTTGTAATTAAAACCGATAGTAAACATGAATTCAATTTTGATCGGTAAGAATAAAGATAAGCAAAAGTGATTAATGTAATTAGGAAAATATACAAAGATGTACTGAATAAAAAAATACAGATTGCATTACAGTGCTTTCTGTAACAGTAAATAAAAATGTTTGCGCAAAGATTTTGAAAGCAAACTACAAATACACAACTGCAAAGGTAAACCTAATGTTTTAATAAACTAATGTAAAACTAAACATTTACAAATTTATATTTGCATTTACGATACGTAATGCGAAAATATACAAAATGAAAAAAACAGTAATCAACCAACTTTCTCGCAATGGGAAATTTAGTAAAGAATTAAGTAAAGGGTTAAAAATATTTTATACAAACAAGTGATTATATATATATATATATATATATATATATATATATATATATATATATAAATTTGTTTAAACTGACAACACATATTAAAAATTGAAAATTCCAACCAATAGAAGCACGGAGTCTCGTTATAATAGAACTGAAGACTTGCTTTAAAACATTTAACAATTTTTCCTTTAAACAATTCTATTAATCATTTTACTGACTTAAAAAATTTGCAAAGAAAGAGATATTTGGCGATTTCATTAACCTTAACAATAATACTCAAAAGAAATCCAACCAATTATTCATCATAAAATGAAAATGTAGTCGTTAATAAATCTGTTATTAACAAACATGCCTGAATGTTGATTCTGTATTATAAAAACAGTTAAAGCCTAAAGAAGAAAGATAATTTAAAACTGTAAATAATACATTGCACGTACACGAAGTAAATATAGAAAGGAAAATAACATTCTAATTTACTTGTAATTAAAAATATAGACAGTTACACAATTTTTACTGCTCTGTTGACGAAGTTGACGAACCTAACTGGCGGACCGGATATTTGAAAAATTAAACTTCTTTATACGAATGTGACGTCACTGGTACAATATTTTCTAGTGCCAATTTAGAAATTTGGCTTGAGGATGACGTTACACGTGAAAAAATAAAATCCATAATTTCATCCAGCGCGGTGTAAATTTCATTCTGAAAATACTGACTAATAATTAAAAAAAAAGCATAAATAAAAATCAACTAATAAAAGTGATAAGACAATATATCATATAATATATATAATTTTTTTTTCATGTAGAACCAGAATTATAGTGGGAATTTGTTAGTAGTTAAAAAGGTCCCGGTCACGCTGACCTATATTATTTCAACTGTAGAGAATTGTTGATGTTTTTTAACATTATTCTATCATTTTTATATATTACTATCTCTTTCTAACACAATGTAAAAATAAACCAGCGCTGTTCCCTCATCTTGATAAACGGTTAATTTTGTCACGTAATACCATGAAACAATGAGGAAATAAAACATGATTAATTATTCTACTAATATAGCTTATTACTTACAGAAACGATACAATTTCGTACACATCCACGCGAAATAAATAAAACTTACCTGAAACAAAATAACAAGAACGAATTAAATGTAAGAAATATATAACTAAAAAGTTAATAATTTATTGTTGTTGTTTACTGTCAGAATAAGTACTATAAATCTTTGAATGAAAAACAATAAATTAAAATTATGTTTAAGTATGATTATGACAGACAGGGTTACTTATTAATTTAATTTATTAATGTCAAACGAAAAAGCATAGTTAATATAATTTATTGTACGTCCTATGTCGGTATATAATAAAAACAGACACCATTTAACGTAGATAGATTACGCACATGGCTCTTCTTCCATCTATAAATAAACACTAGAAACACTGTATTTATATCAATACACTCGACATCTGTTTCTTTTATTATTATTATTCTGAATTAAATATATTGTGTTTATTTTTATATAATAAAATGATTTATGAAAAAAACCGGGTAAATCTTCTCTACATTTCAATATTACAAAAAATATTTAAGTAACAGTGGCTTAAATATATTTAAAAATTTTTGTTTTAAAATTTGTTGTGCGAAACATCATCAAAAAATTGGTACGGATTACATAAATTAAAAAAAAAAAGAGCGGAATACGTTCTATAATCTTGACGCTTATAACAAATACCCACATTAATCGATGGATGATGCCTTTACTTGGTGAACATCCTTAATAAATTGGAAAAATAAAAAAAATAATTACTTCAATTTTAATTTTTCATTTTCCAATTTGTTTATTAAAAGTTATTTTATACAAGTACTATTACGGACTGACTATAAGAATGAACATTAATGTAGCTAATAATTTTTGCTACTCTTTTAGTAAAGCATGAATTGCTACAAGTTAGCTCGTACTGAAAATATTTTTTATATTGCCGTATAATATCTCGGGGTTCATCCATTATCTAATCAGTACGTAAGTTAAAACAAAATTATTTATTGAAATAATATTTCTATTTCATCACCTGATGCTATTATTTTATATGATAGTGATGAAAATAAAAGTGGAAACAACAGAGATAAATAAATTTATTAATACCGTTCCTTAAATTATTAAAGGTTGTAATGTGTTTTAAATACCCAAAACTTCTTGAAAACAAAAAGTAATTTGAGTACTATAGCTTAAAAAAATATATAAATTATAAACAAGCATTAATTTGTTACTGTTAAAACATAGATTAAGAAATATAATAGTTGGGAAATGTAATTTTATTCAATGCATAGGAGGATAAATGGAATCCATGAAACCGAAACGATTGTTGAAGCATAGATAATATTTAAATTTAAGACTATGCGTAAAAAACATTTTTTTTTGATAATTGAAATCAATTCGATTCAAAATTAAAATCGTGGAAATTTGATTTCCGCATAAAAAAGATGTTTTTTAGCATTAAAATTTGATTTTGGCTTACTTAAAAATCAATAAAATAATTTATATGATACCAGATTAAAGATTATGTTGAAATTAAATGAAAGCAATGGAAAATTACATCAAACCACCTAAAAGACCTAAGGGGGGGGGGGAAACAAAGAAATTTAATTTATATAAAACTGTAAAGTTTCAACTATAATAATAAACACATAACATCATAAACACGTTTTTTATTCAATAGAAATGATTTTTATTTGAAATTTAAATATTTGAGTTATCCCCTTTCTACTTGTAGCCCATATCATATCATCACGTTTTCCGAAAGGTGTAAAGATATTATACATGGATATTATAAATTCCCCAACCTCTGTGACGCAGTGGTTGCTTCTCTGCTTTTCATACGGAAGGTTCTGGGTTTAAATCCTGAGTAGTTTTTTATTTTCGCACGCTACAAGATTCATTTCTCATTACATACATGACATTTTTCATACGCTACAAAATCCTATTTCCATATCCCATGCACAACTGTGGTGCAAAAAAAAACAGAAAATCTATGTGTTTTGAAATATTGTAAAAAAAAAAATTACGCTAATTTATTAATAAGAACTTTTATAACGAACAATAGATAGCATAAATCAAGAATATAAGACCTAATTACGTACGTTGCAAATATGTGTAACAATAAACATTAACATAACATTTTTTATTAGGATATTCTATAGTAACTAATGACCTTAACGGGAACTTTAATCGATACAAGGGATTATTACATACAAGGATTGTCACAAGGAAACATGAAAACAGTTACATACCACGGATACTATTACTCAAAAAATGTAATTAAAAGGATGATAGAAATACAATATTTAACGAAAAATAAAAAAATAATACAAAAAACCAAGATTATGATCTAATATTTTTGATTTAATTTAAAATAATAACCTAAAAAAATAAAGTACCAGCTTACACCATAAACTTGCCTTTTTATCTACAAGCGTGAGAAGTTTCAGGTGCTGCTTTCGAAAAGAGGAAAAACAGAGTGAACGTGTGTGTGCGTGTATGCGCGCAAGCGCATGATAAAAAAAGAGATAAGACACACACACACACACAGAGAGAGAGAGAGAGAGAGAGAGAGAGCGTGAGGGAAATAGGGTGATAAAGGAGAAAGAGGAAACATCTACACGTGAAGAGGATTTCTCTGAAAAAGACAAACACCTAAATTCTGACAATTTTTTTAAACATACGTTACGTTTTCTAATTATTTACTGAATGAAATAGTAAATCAAATTAAATTATTAAAAAATAATTTAATTTGGAATGCTAAGTTATAAAAACGAGTATAATTCTATTAAGCTAGTATAAAGAAACTACCAGTTTTTTTTTAGATAATAATAATTTTGTATCAAAGTCATTAAATTGGTTCAATTTAATACAATTAATGGAACATTAAACCTACATTTTAAAATCAGAAAACATTTCTAAGACTGAAAAAGTAAATGCAGAACTCAACCAATACCTAACCACCAAACTCAAACTGGAGCGAGAAAATACACATTACAGAGCCAGTGGTTAGAGATAGATCTTACCCGATGGTTTTAATGGAACTTAACTGTAAGACGTAAATTATACGTTGCAAGTCTTCTGTTAGCTACGAAAATATTTTATTGAAATTATGTTGAGAAAAAGGCAACCATTAAAGATTTTAGTATTATTCGCATCACTCTGCTGTGGGATTCTGGAGAAGTGTTTACGGGTCAGATATGTAATTCCACACAATTCACAAATGTAGGCTAAGGTTTTTCTTAACGAAGGCTTTTTATTGTCTAGAGAAAAAGCGATGTATTATTGGAAAATATATTTTAGGTGGTCAACGGTAAACGTTTATCAATAATGTTTTGCACCCCCACCTTGTGTAACGATATCTTCTGAACAACTGCGAAAGGGAAGGATATAGACTCACTAAAAAAGGATGTAAGGTACTCTGAATTATATTTAAATGTCTCTTTTCGTGTTCATCTTTGGGTAGATCATCTGTTCTTACTAACATTTCCCCCTTCATCATTCTTTATCCCTTTCCTTAACGCATTTCGCAGTTTTAACTACATTTCGATCAGATCTGTGTATGAATATTCAGATTCGTAGAGCCACTGGATTTCATAGTATTTGTAAGGACTGATAGCAGCTCAACCTAAACGATCTAATTATGGAGAATTCTGTTTCCTCGTTCTTTTGCTGTACTTAAAAGCTCGACTTGCCCTCTAATATTTATAGGGCAATACAAGTTCATACTAATATAGAATGACCATACCATTGGTGGCGATTAACGCGCTTTCTCAGGCCGAGCACCGAAACTCATAAAAACATAGTTGAATAAGCAGTTGTATTAAATAATTAATTAAAATTAATTATAATTATTAATTAAAAATCAATACTAGTTTTTACATATTTCAATACTTGGTATATTTGTACAAAAGTTGTTGTACTTGCGACTAAGTAAAACAAATGTGAACGAACGTCACATTCGAGCTGCCACTACATTTTTGGCTAATTCTGTTCTTATGTGTCTGTGTAACATTTTTTGGTAATTGCTAGTAATTGCTGGAGTTCCCCCTGTGCGACAGTTGGTGGTGATGCGGTGAAACATCATTAGGGAGGAGACAAAGTAACTGCTCGGGCGAGCATGATGCAAGCGTGGGAGAGGAGGTGGGATCATCATCAACGGGGCGTTGGACCAACCGCTTAATCAAACAGTTGTACCACGGAATGACCGCAAATCTGGCCAGTTCAATTTCTGACTAACCGAGTTCTTAACGAGGCACGGGATCTTCCGGTCATATTTTTTCGGGAGAAGGAGCGCTCTCAATTCAGAGTGCCTATACTGCGGAGACTATGACTCCCCTGAACATGTTGTGTTCAGGTGTCGACGATGGATGGTTGAAAGAGGCATCTGCGACAAATAACTGGACTCCTCCATATAGACACGTTTATACCGAACATGCTGTCTGGAGTCAACAAATTCAGGGCTGTGTCAAAATATATAACGATACTACAGAACAAAGGCAGAGGCGACGAGGTAGTGAGGGGGAATGGACAGCCTCCTGTGTAGTCGATGTTCGTCCGGGCTTGCTAGGATGGGTTATGAGGGGGAATGGACAGCCTCCTGTGCAGTCGTCGTTCGTCCGAGCTTGCTGGGATGGGTTACGATGATGAGACACGAGGACTGCGTCGCCCTCGTCCTGGACGGGTCTTGGTTAGGTTGAATTGGCACTCCAACTCAATGTAATAGGTTGGTAACTCAGACCTCCCGGAGCTGAGTTACGCTAAATTGCGGGTTCGGCTCAGGGAGGGGTGAATATAAAACCAAAGAAAAAAAAGAGATGAAGCGAGAGAACTCACAGACAGTATATTCCGCAAACAAAGCAGTTTACAAGCAGTTATCAAAAATGTTGGGTATTAGAAATCATAAAATTTTCTATAGTAAGATGGTTGGCATAAATGACAATTTGTTTAATACTAGGAAAAGGATCCTTTAAAAATTCATTTTTTCCAACTACCACAAAAAATTCAAAACTTTCACTTGTCCATTTTTTTTAATCATTTGACTGGTTTAACAAAACAAATTCCTTATTTCGTGTTAAGTTTTTAATTTTACCATAAATGTTTCATTCTGCATCTTTAATTTTATTTTATATATTGAATCATTTTTTTGATGTAACTTTTGTACTTTCTATAGACATTTGGTAACAAAAACTAGATCTCGGGTAAACCGGATTGCCTCAATATCTGTCTAACACCTAGTTCATGTCTGAAATATTAATCTAAAAACTCCTCTCTCTTTGTAGTTAAGACCTCTACATTTTGATTTTAAAACACATTCAACTACCTGATTTTCGACTTCATCCTATAATAAGATATTTCAAGAATATTTATTCTATCATTCTTATTTTTCTATTGTTTCTCTATTTCTCTACATCACTGTTGCAATACATTCCATAAATGTGTTTTTAAGAATTTCTTGTTTCTATATTACCTAAGCTCTTACTGAATGTTCCAAGCAGAATTTAGTCTACCTTATTTCGTCCATTCTTTGACATTTTGTAATCCAAAAATTAAGTACGAAATTTCTAAAAGTCTGTATTATGTTTTCATCATATCTTATTATCAAATTTTTAATTGCTTATCTTTTTGATATACATTTCTAAGTTTTATGCTTGGCTTATTTATTTTCAAAAATAATTTCTTAATTATAGAAGAAAATTAAATTTGTTTATTAAATTTTGATGAAAATAATTACAAAACTTTGAGATTTTTAATAACTTTTCTGAATAATGAAATTTAATATATTTAATAAGCTATAAAAAATAAAAAAATAAACAAAAAAACTTGTAAATTAAAATGTTTTATTATTATTACTTTTACATACTTTTTTTCCTATAAATCTCTTTTCGTCGAAATTACAAAAATAAATAAATGTTAATTATGAAAAAAACAATTTAATAAAAATAAACTTCCTACACAGAAATGTTATTATAAAATATACATTTAATAATAGACTGGTATAAATAAAAAAGGAGGGGGTAGAAGAGACAGAGCGAGAAAGAGAGACAGAAAGAAAGAGATACCAAGCAGGAACGCTAACATTAATTTTGGTAGAAAAGTAAAGGTCATTTTTCATTTAAAAGCAATAGGCCTATCAACAGACCTTACTATGATTAAAAGTCACAATCAAGTCTTTCTTCTTTTCTGTCTCTTTGTATAGAGAGGACAATAGCGAAGCGAGTGATCCGGATTTTATACGGAGCTTTAATTCCAAGCTAATTATCCGTCTTTTCAATTTTTACAAGTAAGAGTTCTGCATCAAACCGAAAAAAGAGATATATCCTCTTTTTCTCTGAAAATTTCAAGACTTTCTGTAACGTAATTTTTAATTTTAATTAAAATTGTTTTCCATATTAGCTTATATCGTATTTAAAAATTCGTAATTTATTAAACTTTTCAAGTAAAATAATTTTAATTTTATTAAGCGTGATCTACAAAATTCACGCGCGCGCGCACACACACACACATCTTCTATATATATATATAAAAGAATGTTTGACCCGTACGTTCCTATACCATTCATCCGATTGCGATGAAACGGAGCGAGTTGTGCGCACGCCCGCGAAGGTTTCTGATTAGTTTGGACCCGCTAGGTGGCGCTTGGGTCGAGATACTTCGAAAAATTGTATTTACGGTCCGATTTGGTTCATATTCAGAATATGTGTTACTTACATGGAAAGAAATATCTCGGCAAAAAATGGACCGCTAGATGGCGCTGAGGTTGAGATATTTGGAAAAATTGTATTTATAGTCCGATTTGGCTCATATTCAGAATATGCAATAGATTCCAGATAATCGGACCATTTCGGGACCGGGGCTAAATGGCCCTATTAAGCGACATTAATGAAAAATGAGCATCTATGCACAAATACGGTACACGGGTGTTTTCTAATTAATAAACTCGAATTAGCGATTTACTATTCTGAATTTTATTTCTAATATTAAGATTACATGAACAGTATTATAAATTTCAACATAATAAAAACTGAAATACTCTACCGTACAATACGTGTCTAATAAAATACAATATATTATTTACTATCCTTTTACATTATATAGCTACATATAATACAGGCCTATTACATTTAAAATAAACTACTGTCCTGGTACAATGCATTACTGAATAGTTTCTGTAATCTTACAAAATTAAATAAAAAAAAGATTGATAAACAAAATAGAGGTACAAAATTAAGTACTGCTGGATATTTATGATCAGTAAAATAAATAAAAAAATAATTTAATGTCTCTTACTTGTTTAAACTTTTTGAAAAAATTGTTTTATTTTTCTTTGTCATCTCCCTTTTAATACTTGGCGTTCTACAAAACTCGCACAGACTCGTAGTTGTTTTAGCGGACTTCCTTCACTGCTTTCTTGTGTAAAATACTTCTGAAGTCCGTCAATGAATATTTTCATCTTGTGTAGATACGCGTTTTGACATTGGGTTCGTTTTTATCTTCTTCAATCTCGTCCATTTGTTGAGTACCTGTAATTTTTTTAATTATTTCTTCATAACCGGTTTAATTCTCATCTGTATTTTTTCGTCTGTATTTGAAAACTCTTCAAAATTTTCAACCTGGTGCTGCAAAAAATCGCCCGCAGTTACTTTTAAACCACTTTTGGCAAAGCACGTTTCTGATAGTGCTATTTTTCACTTCATTCAAACTATCGGCTACGAACTGAACTACCTGCAACAAATTTACACATCTCCATTTCCAACGCGACAACCAACCGTCTGTTGCTTTGAAATCACAGTGTCCCAATTTTTTTGCAAATTCTTCTGCTTTTTGTTTTGGCACGGGACCACGGATTCTTACTCATCGACTAGTAAGGGTAGAATATTAAAGCTTTATTCATTTAAAGCTTTCCCAACGAGTGGGTCCTTTCTTCCAAGTTTTCTTTTTTGAGAAGTTCCTTCTCCTTCACGTTTGTTCAACTATTCACTGCGAAAAGTTTCTTCTTGCTGTAAAATCCGAGCTATTATTTTTTATGCTCGCAGTAGTTCTGCAAGTTTACGATGACCAGTGTTTGTGAATAACTTTTTATTTTGTCTAGCAAAGCAATTATTTTTGCCAATGTCTTTTCGCAGCATGGCAACGAATTGGATAAATTATGAATTACCGAAGTTTAACTAAACTAACACTTCAAAGTAAAAAGATAAAAGTGATTAAAAAAAATTAAATGATAGCGAAAGTAAAAGGATAAGAAAAATTACGGAAAAACGATATCAACAGCACCATACTCAATGAACAACGGACCGCAATGAAGAATATAAAAAAAATTCCTTCGTCATAACTGCATGATGTCATCTGTGTCGCCACGCACTACGTACTGTGCAGACCAGTGATAAAAGGACGTTACCTCCCTCAATACAATATTAAAAAACAGTCAAGCGATTTAAATCACTAATAAAATTGTGTTATTTTAGAAATAAAAGAAAGAAACGAACGAGCTAGTGAGCCAAGCGACATTTTGGACGTTAAACCGGCTTAATTTTACATGAATTATACCAATATGTTTCTGTTTTAACAAAAATGCCCTAATTAAACGGCTGCCCCGAATAACCGATGGTCTTATTAACCGGAATCCACTGTATATTAGTTACGTAAAAATAAACATTTTTGCAAAAACTATAGCCGCACGTGGCGCCGGTGTTGAGATATTTACGAAAAAACAAATAAACAAATGCCTTTCTTCATCTATATTTATAAAAGGCAATGTTCGTAAGTGTGTCCGCTACAGACCAAAAAATTACTGACCTATTTACGCGCGGGATTTTGCAAAATGGTCCGCGTTGTCCGGAGAAGGTTTAAAGTAATTGAAATCCTCGATCTGACCAGTAAAATGAAAGTTAGGGGTATTTTAGACCAACTACTGTGTTTAGAGAGTATTTTGAATGAAATCCAATAGGTAGTGCTTTTTTGACAATTGGATTTATTTACATTCTGACTTTTATAAACTGAAAGGTAAAATTTTGTGAAGATCCGTTAATGTTCAGTTTTTTAACAAACTTTCAATTGTGTCCATTTAATATATATATATATTCAAATCTATCAATAGCGAAGTATTGCCGGTTCTACTAGTATATATATATATACTAAATATATATATATATATATATACTAAATATATATATATATATAAATATATATATATTTATACTAAAACAGCAGACTAAACCTTTTTAAATTTGTTACGCAAACAGTTGGTCAGTAAGGTCAATAATGATATAATGTAAGTTCAATTAACATTATTTTACTTTATAAATAAGTACAACATTAAAATAACTGGTCACGTAAAAATTTTATTTTATTATCGACAACCTATAGAAAGGATAAATAAAAATATTTATAATATCGTCCTCGGTTTGTCATTTCATTTATTTTTTTCAAATTATTCGTAATATAAATGGAAGACTTGAGTAAATTAGTTTTGAAACCTTATACATAAATTCAGTCCAGGAATCTTGTAAGATGTGAAATCATATATATATATATATATATATATATATATATTCATTCAAGGACCACGTTAAAAAAAAAAAACATTAAAAAAAGTAGAGACAACGCTATAATACAAATTTGCTATCTTTGTGATATCAATATTTGATTGTAAATAAGAGATAATAAAAGACTATTAGAAACCATACATGATAATATCACAACTGAAACAAAACGTATGATAGAGGTTTAATTTTTGATACCAATAAACTATCACATTAAGATTTCGATTGGCAAAAATTATAAGGGATAATAATTTGTTGGAGTGAAATCCAAAAGCTGTATGATTATTTCAATTTTTAGAATCATTTATTTTGGTTCCCTAAACAAAATACCCAATTCAAAATGTGCATATACGAGGGTTATTTTTTTCTCAAGGTCCGATTGGACACGAAATTAAAACCACAATGAAAATAACAAAATTTTTATTTGTAACAAGTACTTAGATAGTTACGCTATTTCTCTACATAGTCGCCACTCCGATTTAGACATTTGTCGTAGCATGGTACCAACTTTCCAATACCCTCGTCATAGAACGGAGCCGCCGCCTGTGTTTTCAGCTATGTTCCTACGCTGGTCTGGAGCTCAATGTCTGTGCCAAAATGTTGTCCTCTTAGCCAGCGTTTCATGTGAGGAAAGAGGTGAAAACCGGATGGAGCCAAGTCCGGGCTGCATGATGGATGATCAAACGCTTCCCAACGAAAACGCTGCAGGAGCTTCTTTGTTACAGCTGCAGTGTGCGGCCGAGCATTGTCATGGAGAAAGACAATGCCTGATGACAACATTCCTCTCCGCTTATTCTGAATTGCTCTTCGTAGACGTTGAAGAGTCACGCAGTATGAGGCTGCAATGATGGTCGTGCCACGTTCCATGAATTCCACCAAGAGAACTCCATTCCGGTCCAAGAACACAGTAGCCATACACACTTTCTGTTGGAGAAGGTTCGCTTGAACTTCTTTGGTTTACTGGGAGAATGAGAATGCATCCACTATTTGGATTGTTTTTTTGTTTCTTCATTTTCGAAATGGACTCTTATCTCGTCCCCTGTGAAAATTTGGTTCAAAAAATCTTATTCATTGTAGTAGCGCTGGAGAAACGTTAGGGAGGCGTCCATTCTCATTGTTTTGTGATGGTCGGACAGCATCTTGGGAACCCATCTCGCGATACTGAAGTCTCCCACTCACAATGGTGTAGATAACTGACCTTGAAATTTCAGAAAACGAATGCTCAATACAGAAATTGTGAACCGACGATTTTCTCGAATTGCCTCATCCACTCGCTCAACGAGATCATCGGTTGACACTCGCTTCCTTCCCTGACCACCACATGCATCATGAACCTGCTTTAAAGTTCCTGCACCATTGTCGCACTTTGCTGTCACTCATTGAAGTTTCACCGTATACATTACTTATTCGTCGGTGAATTTCAGATGCATTACACCCCTCAGCCTGAAGAAATCGAATTACCGCACGCACTTCACACTTGGCGGGAGATGTTATTGTTGTAGACATGTTTACGTGCTGGCTGCGTGTTCAGAACTAAACGAAGTGACGCGGCGTAATTGAAGACCATACTAGAGACGCTACGCAACACATATGCGCCAAGGGACATCCGATTTTTGCGCGGGTATTTATTTCGCGACCGATCGACCTTGAAAAAAATAACCCTCGTAATGAATTCTTTTATCGTTTGGAAGAAAGGAACGAATTAATTACTATAATATGAATATTTTCAAAATTTTTAAACGAGCCGTCTTGGAGGAGGGCTATAAACTGCTGACCACATTTTTCATAACCATTGAAATCAATATAAACCGAAAAAAGACATCATTGTAATTTACGCTTTTAGAATATTTATTTGATTTTTGCACGTGTTGGAATGATAAAAACAATTTTGTTTCGTTAACACGGCTAAACGTTAACACGGCTATCCCAAATATTTGAAAACGTTAATTATATTCTATAAATCTGAGATTAATGCTTTTACTCGGATAACGTGTAATTTTTTTTTTAAGTAGTATACGACTATATAATAATGATAACAACAGAAAATAGCTTCACCCTGCCACTGAATAGTATTTATATACCTATGAAACGCTTAACAAAAATTAAAAATAACGTGCGTAAAACAACAGTGCGTCAGTGCTGATATAAATGCATTATAAAAGGAAATATATATATATATATATATATATATATATATATTTCTTTATTTTATATCTTTAAAGTACTAAAATGATATATAAGACCTGGATATACATGTAGATAAGAACGACGACTTCTATCTATGAATATCTAAAAGAAAACCTTTATGAAGAATTATTTTATTATAAACAAGCAAGATGAGTACAAATACGTAAAAGAGTTAAATGGAAGCGGAGATAATGTAGATGTCACGTAAAATTCTAGAAAAAAGGCCGGCTGGATTATTTAAAATGGATGAAGATAAAAAGATGCTGAAAAGATGGAACGGACTTTGTAGTTTATAGATCTACGATAAAGTTGGAATCTTTGGATGATAGATATGAGAAAACAGTGTACAATGACAAACGGACAGGATAGTGCGCAGGAAATTTTCGAGGAAACTAAGGCCCATCTCCCACCAATGCGATGCTACCGCTTCGACACCTTGAAGCAATTGGAATGTGAAATATTGAAAGTGACTGAAAAATCGGTTGCGTCGGGCATGTTCACATACCAAGGATACGCGACCGGAACGTTATTTCGCTTTGCTAAATTTATCACTTGACAGTTTGTCTCGTGCTAACTGCTTGTTTTTCAATTTCCAAATATATAGAATTTTTTTTATTTGCTGCTCTGAAAAAAATAATTACATATATTTTTGAATGCTACTTTATATGCTTTTCATTTTAATAATTTCGTGTTACTTGTTTTATTGTATTTTATAAATAAAATAAACATACTTTAGTATACGTGCGGATGAAGTGATTTCGAAAGTTGGATTAAATTTAAAAAGAATTTTATGTATCACCGTTTTAAAATGCATGGTAGTTTTTTAAATCTACCACAGATAAAGCTTGAAAAGGATTTTGGAAAAAAATTAAAGGTTAATCGAGATTAATATTCGACAATAACAATAGGCAATACAGAATACTCATTTCTTGTGTTTTTAGATCATAGTTTCCGTTAATTTTAATTAAGACAAAAATAATAAATAAAAGAAAATGAACTTAATCAAAAAAAAATTGAAGCTTTGATAAGTAAAAATAACAACTAGTGGAATAAAAAAGAAAGAAATTGTAAAATCTAACATCCCGTAGAGAAATAATGATTAACTAAAAATAGAAACGAAAAACATAAAATTCCTTTTATAGAATTAGAGTCGTAACAAGGGATAGAAATAGGACTCGCTAACATGAGATTTAACAACATTTTAACGATTTCATATAAAAATTCTATTTTCTGCACACTGAACAGTTCAAGTATTTATTTAATTGCTTGACATGTTTTTAATGTAGGAGGGATTTAATATAAAGTTCTCTCATTTGTTATTATATATAGTATGATTCATTCCAAGTATCTTCTTATAAACTCCGTTCAAAAAATAAAAAACAATTTCAGAAAATTATGTGATCATTTTGGCATTGTTATTGTGCACTTCCATACATATAACAAATTTTGTTTTAAGGTAATAATATTAAATCTGTTTATAGATAAAATTACTATTTCATACTTTAACGGAATACACAAGTTATATCTTTTGTATTATGCGATAAATCAAAATTTTCAAGGTCGTAAAATATTTTTAAATTATAATATATCGTTAATATAATAATAATTATAATAAATCGAAAATTAGTAGATATAAATAATATTTACCACTTTTCATATTATTTTCTATGAATAAAAGACAAACCGTAAATTTCTGCATCAGCTTAAAAAATTTATTTTTAATACAAATAGTGAGCTTTATATTTGCTAATTTACTGAAAAATTCTAGTAAAACAATTACTAATAAAGCATAAATGTGTTTTGTTTTATATTGAAACAAAAGTGGTGCGACACAATCAACCCCTAAAGATGTCAGATTATAAATAACAAATAATAGATTTTTCTTTTAGTTTTCAAAGTTTACCATGGTAAATTAAACATAAAATTTTATTTTAATTTTTGAAAAAAGTTTAATCCTGGCAATTGACCATTGGCTAATATAGAAAACGTTTAATATTATTCATTACAATTATCAGAATAGCAAGTAACTTAATAAAATATTTAATATTTGTATAAGTTAACATCAAAAACAATAATTTACCTTTTAATTACACATAGAAAGATGATGTGAAATGACAATAATAATAATAATAATGAATACAAGAATTTCATACTTTTAAGAGTAAAATAACAAAGGTTAACATGACAGCTGTAACGTTATGGAATGCTAAGCAGAAGAAAATCTGACGCAGAGAAAAAAATGAATTCTAGGGGGAAAGGAGCAAACGGAGGGGAATTAAAAAAAAAACCAGTCTGCCTCAACTTAATTATTATTTTTTTAATTTCTCAATCCGTAAGACCCTCTTTGTCGTATTGTAAAATATAAATGTCAGAAATTTTAAATGGTTTTTATATACGTATAACATTTTAATTTAATGAAAATCCAAATAAAATGTATTTGTATGTGTATAGAAAATCGTAAGCATATGACAGATACTATATTTAGATAGTTAAAAGTAAAAATTTAATCCTTTAGGCAAATATTTCTCTTTGTAAACTAAGAAGTAAAGTATAATATTTGATCTTTTTCCAGCTTTAGCAAGGTAAGGACTAATATTTTAAAATATGTAATATTTTCAAAGGAAAAAATAATAAAAGCATGGTGAAGATATTTTTAATATCTTCAAATTATATGATACAAAAAATATATGAAAAGAGAAACTTAATTCCATAAATCTGATAAGAATTCTATTAATACATTATCGAATTTGGGTCAGCTGCATTTGGATTTTAAAATTAAGAGTTCTGTTGAAAATCTATTTAAAAAATTAAAAACAACCTTAGTTAAAAGCAAATACATTTTTAAAATGTAAATAACAAAAAATAAAAAGATTGAATTCGATTTATCATGACTCCATGACGTAACGTGTTTAAAAAGTATTAAAAATACTTAAATCGACTACGTTAATTTTAAAATTGTTTTAAGGTAAATATTATAAATACTGTTTTTTATGTGTAAGCATTCTTTCTCTATACAATCTTCAGACAGCCGCTCGGAGCGCTGATTTTTACCGTTAGATATTCAGCTAATATTTGGATGAGAATTTTGTTCGTGAGGAATTAAAAAAGTATATGATTTAAATTATGTCTATTGTATAACGTAATATCATAAGGATCTATGACTAAAAAAAAAAAATAAAAGAAAGAAATCTCATTATTCAAGTGAAAGATATGTAATAGATAATATGATTTTGGAACCAAATTTTTCTTATGAATAAAATTAAAACATTACTGATATTTTGACTTAATAATGAAAAACATTTAAAAACGATAGTATTTAATCTTTCCCAAATTAATTTTGGAAATAATTATTCGTACTTCACTGGAAAATACTAAGAAAAATGTAAGCTAGGCGGTTAATTTTTCAATGAAATAAGAGGGTTAGGAAATGAGATTAGCGTATATACAGGTTGTTTTGTGTAGAATGAGTAATAATAATAATAATGTAGTTGGAGAAAATGTTAAATCATAACAATTAACGTATAATTAAAAAAAAAATAAATAGACAATGATAGAGCTTAAAAGGTAAAGACCAGCTGTTAGTGAATACGCACACAAATAAATATATATACACGTATACCAGGAGGGGCTAAAAGTAACAAGGTTCGTAGCCGGCAACAATGACATGACATCAAAACCAATTCATTTCATGGACTGATCGGACGAATTGTCAGTTGAACGAATTGACAACTGTCTAAAGCTCGCCGCACATTCTTATAAAAAATAAATAATAATGTGCTCGTTATTCATGTTAAGCTTCTTGCTGAGCACTATTAACTGTAATTTTTTAATTTTATAATCTTTATATTTTATATTAATTATTATAATGAATTACTGTATGAAATAGCATTATACCAACAATACGGTAATTTACAGATATATATCTTTCATATAAATACAATTTTGCAAAACAGTTCTATAAAAAAAAATAATTTTTAATAGAATACTCCAGACATTTACATAAAAGTTAAGACCCATTAAGAATTTTTATTATAAATCAGCATAAACAGGCGGTTGCGCGAAATTTCAAAATATTAAACCAACTTTAGTAAAATTTTAACATAAATTATACCAACAATGAAGATAGTAAAAGAATGCGCCATTTAATTAGACTATTAATCCATAGAAACTGTTCAATAGGTTTTCTGTTACATTTTATTTTCTTGTTTTGTTACAAATAGTCGGTAGGCGATGCACGATCCACTGGGATCCGTTCAATATAAGAACAACAACAGAACACGTTGAATTTGTAAACATGGCGGAACACCTGTTGTGGGACCTACCCACCGTTATTACATATAAGAAGGAAAGTCTACTGCAGTAACATATCTAAGAGAGGGACGGAAGGTAAAATACAGGCTTTAGTTCAGAAGAAAAACCGCTTCTCTAAGCCAATAGAATGGAAATTGCTACGTTTCACCGAAGATGAACGAACCATCAACGTCATCTTTTTACGTACACAAGATGAAGAACATTAGGTTATATGAGTTATATTTTATATAATAATAAATTCTATACGAAAAATTTTTACTTAAACGTTTTTCTTCTTCTTTTTTTTAATAAAAAATTTAATCAAATTTTAAATAATTCATCGATCTACTTTCCTTGTTTGTATGAAAAGCTTCCACAACAAACAAAAAAACATTTCATTGTAAAAGTGTTAGTGAATCTCCTTATCATCTCCAAAAAAAATTATTTGAAGAGAACCAAAAAACCATTATTTGGCCTAAATAATACCAAAAACAGAATGATATACAAGAAATGGTGAATAATAAAAACCCCTGATGAACATTTAAAGTGTGAAAGTATCCCTCAAAAAAAAATTGTTTGCCCCGAATCCGAGAAAAATTTGATATAAGAAGGAAATGAGTAATACTACTGTATTTGTTATTCTCAAACTTCATAAAAAGGCAGATAGTAACATATCTAAGAGGAAAATTCATAAAAATATCATATTGCAGGACTTACATATTTTTATTTATTTTTTTAATACTAAAAATAATTACAATCGAATTATTTGTAAAATCATTCAACAAATATCATCAATATTTTATTTAATCGAAGACAACTCCTTTAGTCTGCTTTATAACTGTACGTAGATAAACATACCTGATGATATTTATGTCCAGTTATTCGGATATGTGGGTAGTAATTTTAAATAAACTTGCGTGGTAAAGCGATTATTTTTTATATGTTTCGATCTGTAAATGTCTTGGCTGCTGTCTGGGAGGTCAATGAATTTTGATGCGTTTCTAAATTTGAGAAAATTTTCACTTCTTAGAATAATTTCTTCTTTTATCCTAGGAATTTTAAGGTCATTGTCCAAATGATTTGTTTTTCAAGACGTACAAAGAGGAACCTATTGAAATACTGAAAGTATTTTTAAGTTAGATAAGGAGATCGTTTCCCAAAGTTGCATTTTATGTAGTTCCATTTTCAGACTGCTTTAATACTTTTTTATATAAGAATGGTTCACGAAGAATGTAAAAAACTTTCAGGATATATTCTACTTCAGAGAATACAGAAGAAAATGTAAAGATAGGTTCGAAAACGCTTCGTTAGCGAATTTCGGCTGGCCAAAGATATCGGCTTGATTTTTGCACCTTCGATAAAATTAAGCCCGAATTTAATTCTTGGGACCAAAGTTAAAGAGATAAATTTAGTGATATCATTTGAAATCTAACCAGAAAAATTGAAAAACAAATTATTAAAAATATGTCCAGAACTGTATTTTTAATAGTTCTCGAGAAATCTGGGATAAAAGAAAAGATTGGTGTCGAAAAACATACATTACTTTATATTTGGCGTATAATAACTTTATTAATGGATGATAAACAGTTAAAAGTTTTAATCAAAACATGTAGAGAATTTTATTCTGAGTAAAATGGTTTGAATATAGTCAAGCATTAGTAAATACAAAATGTAAGAATTTCAAGGTTTATTAAAAACAAAACATATATCAACGAATCACCTCGTATATCATTCTTCGTGAATCACTCTCTAGATTCCTTTTTTTTGCTACTGGGTAGTGCGATTTATTGCCAACTAGTCAAAAATGCAAACACAGTTTAATTCCAAATTGCTTTATTTCATTTATGCGGGCTTTTCCATTAGACAGGTCTTTTATTACCATTAAGTTATCTAAATGCATAACCAAATTATCAACCTCTTCTAACATTTTATAAGTTTTAGTTTTAAGTTGGATATGTTTCTGTCTTAAGGTTCAGGTTACATATATAGATTTATCTTTTTTAATCTTAAAATTTCAATATGGTTCCATAATTCAAGTAAATTGACATTTTTGGAGACAGTTCAGTTACGTATCAGTTACCAATACTGTAATAGCATCAGGGCAAAGTCCCGTCATTAGTGGTTTATATTGTAGGAATCCGGCGAAAGGGCGTAAATAAAATAAGAAAAATATGTTTCCTTAAAAACAAATGAATGCATTCTAAATTATTAAAAAATTATTATCAAATTTAACTTGGTTGAAACGATTAGAAAGATAATTTACAGGATTTTATAATAAGTACAAGCGCCATTCTTCGTGCAAAGTATGATTGTTTTGAAAGAAGTTCTTAACTAACGTTCAAAAATGCGTATGAATTAAACTATCTTCTTCCTAACCTATTTCAACCCAAGAAAATGTTTGCAATTTTACGCACTTCTTCTAATGTAGAAGAGCTTTCCTGAAATCCGAATTGGTCGTTAGGAGTAGTCTTGACTTATACTAAAAAAAAAAAAAAATTATTCAAATGGTTTAATAAGCGGGGATAATTGAAAAGATCCTTGTGGTTATTCTATTAATTTCCTTACTTTACAAAGTTTTCACAATTGTGTAATAACGGTTGAAATATATATTTTCATATAATCTGTGAAAGTATTAACTATTTTTATTCGCAATTCTATCTTACTTAAATAAAAATAAACACAAGTGGTACACCTAATTATTATATAATTAGAGAAACTTATTAATAATCTTTACAAAAAATTATAGTACGTTAGATGAAACTAAAAATGTTTTTCTCAAGTCCTGCAATGATGAATGATGAAATTAATAACAAAAATTATACTAAAGTAAAAATAATGAAAAAAGATGCTGACAGATTTCTTGATGACAATGGTATCGTAGATACTAGGTAAAATGAAGTTTTCTCATGGAAAATCGAAGAAAAGTAACTGTCAGCACAGTTACTTCTAGTTTCAAATAACAGATTAAATAAAACAGAATTTCACTTTATCATTTTCTCCAGTATTTATTGTATTATAATGGCAACTAAATATATTTAGTTGAAGTTTTTGTAATTTACGCTTTTTCCATAACTCAACGTAACGAAATATACAATTTCAAATAAAAGGTTTCAAAAATGTAAACTGATTTGTTTTATATTGGAATTCGGGTAGAAGTAACTATCTGTTTGAAGATTAAAACAAATGACAATCACATATTCATCTAAGATAATAATAAGTGGAACAATGCTGAAAGAAATGTAAAAACACTAGAAATTAATATTTAGTAAGTAAATTTATTTCAAACTACGCATATAATTTCTAATTGAAAAAAAAGGTGCTATCCTTTTCTCACTTTCTTTCCTATTAAATTAGATATTAAGTAAGATTATCCTAACTTAATTTTTTTTTCTATTTTATAAAAGAAATGGATTAATAAACAAATATAAGAAAATCCTTTTTGTTTATGTATAGCTTCGAAATCTATTTTACTGTTTAATTTATTGTTTTTTCTTTAGAAAGAGTGAATAGATAATTTAATTATACAGTTGAGTTAATTTTATTACTAAAGATTTGATTAAACCTGTAACCTTATTAAGTGTAAATTTCCTCTACGGACTTCAAACATGTAATAGAATTCATTACACCATTTGGACATTTACTAAACAAACTGAATTAAATCTACCCAAATTATAATTGTTTTAAAGAATTTAATACCTATAAAAATGTAATATAGATCATTTATTCACTAAGCTTATTGTTAACAAATTTTTTTTGTGTACACCATAATAAAATGTGTATATGATTTATTCATTTTTTTAAAAATTATTTTTTAAATGAAACCATTCTTTTAAATATTAATTAATTAATCTAAAGGCTATTTACTTTTTAAAAATCAAAATAAATCTTGACTTAATTTAAACAAAAACGTTTTATATAATAATAGGAGAAAATTACTCTCAAAGTTAAGGAAATAGTTATAGTTGAACTAGTTTTTAAAAATACGTTTTATTAATATTTAAATAAAATGATCTTTATAAATTGATTATTACTAAGATTTATAGTATCATGGCCTTACGTTTAATTCCAGATGAAAAGCATGAACATATGACCATAAAAAGTAAAAACAGAACAAATTTTTATTAAATTAGTTCACGTTATCAGGAATGATTTTTTCTTTCGTAAAGCAAATATCAAAGAGAGAATTGTAAGAGCGAAAAATTTTAAATTATTATATCATATTTCAAAGTAAAATATTTTCAATGTTTTATAACAAAAAAGGAATTTAATTCATCTATTATATAGAGTAAATTATTACATACCAATCTCTTTGGCATTGTCTGAAACAAATCTTCACAGTATACGTTTTTAATAAAATTTTTCATCATACACACTGTATTTCAAATCGAAGAAACAAAATATTTTATTCCGTAGTGAATACATATGTTTCATTTATAATAAATATTTTCCTTATTTCTTTCTTTTAAGTATGATTGTAGACATTATCACTCTCCTTTCTAAAGATGAAATACTTTAAAAAAAACCTGACAACAAAGTTGTAATACTTTCCTGGCATTCGTTATTTATTTATTCTTATATAGCGTAAAAATGATACATATCTATTCCTCATACTGTCTAATTTTGAAAAATAGTTTCCATAATTGATAACTATCAAGAGTCCTAAATGTTTTGTGAGTAAAAAGGTAGGAAATTTAAAAATATTTATATATTGGTACATTTAAAAACATTTAAAAATTAAAAACAAAGTATGTATATTACAAAAATTAACATTATTATACCATTTATTTTACGTAAAAAAATAACATATTATTTTAATAAAAAAATATATATATCTTAAATATTTAACGGTGATTTAAGTTAAATAATCTATTCTGTATGTTAATTTATCAGTCATAAACATATTATTATTACTTTCCTAATATTTAATAAAGCTGACTATGAATTGTAAAAGAGTGAGTAAGTACAAAACTAAATGCTTATCTAATTCATTACTCGTTGATTTTCACTTTGCATGACGCAAAGAATGTTTTAAGGTACGTATATATCAACACGCTAACCACTATGATATAAAATATACAAATATAAAGGATAAACAGCGACTTTATGACGCCGACACAAATAACAAGAATTGCATTAATAAAGTATGCACCAGAAAATATTTATGGTAGAAAAGAAGAAGAAAAAAAGAGTAATAATGAAAACATGTCAACGAAGTTGAAATATTGGTATAAGTAAATTAAACGAAACAAGATTTATTTAGAAGTGTATAGTCAAGTATTTATTATAAATACCATCTCGATATGACACGTATATGTATTACAAAACTGCTGCGGATTGAAATCCAGTGTAATGGAGCTAAAATTAAAAAAAAGATTAAGCTAAAAAACATCCACTTAATATTAAGTATCTAAACATTAAGCTAATACCTAAAAAAATAAACATATTTGGCAACTGCTAGTATGCAAAGTTGATACTTTAATATAAAAAATCTGATGTGGAGACCAGATGACTTCCTTGTTCGCCTTTCTTTCTTTTCCTGTTTAGCCTCCGGGAATTACCGTTCAGGTAATACTTCAAAGGATGAATGAGGATGATATATATGAGTGTAAATGAATTGTAGTCTTGCACAGTCTCAGCTCGACCATTCCTGAGATGTGTGGTTAATTGAAACCCAACCACCAAAGAACACCGGTATCCATGGTCTAGTATTCACATCCGCGTTCCTTGTACGTCTATTACATTATATATATGCACATTTTTTGCTGCACTTAAACTAATTTTATATGAAACTTAGATACGATCCTCCAATTCGTTAATAAAGTGGACAGTTACACAGTTGCTAAAATATTAGTTTTTATAGCACCAAATATTTATACAATTATTAATTCAACGATCTTACCTGAAATATTAGGATAGAGTAAAAGACCCTTATATGTATCTAATGCTGTGTTTTTTACTACAATTATTTTTACAATTATTATGATGTAACCTTCAACAAAATGAAAACAAAAACGAAACAGGAGGTCACTAAATTTCATAGCGATATTGATTATAACTAGACTGAAACAAATAAATAAATTAAAAAATTAAAAATTATGTATTTATATAGGAGATGTATTTATAAGGCACCTAAGATCAGCTAACAAGGGAAAAGCATGGGTTTCGGGACACCGATTTGAACCATATTGCGGGTGTGAATAGCACACTGTTTACGTGCCTTCGTCACAAATCACTAACACGCAATATTCAGTAATACTCCAGAAAAATGGCCCTAAAATATTTCCTTAGCATTTAATATTAGTTTATATATTAATTTTGTTTCAGGCTGCTCAAGTAGATATGTGGCGTAAGTGAGAATGTGTCGAATCCGTAACCATGAACACATCGGTTCGAAGCTGCTTCATATACATATTTTTTTTTTAACTTTTTTTTAAATTAAAATATATTGATTTATTAATAATTTTATTAACCCCTGATTGTAAAAAAATTGAGTTATGCGAGACATACAGACGTCACGGCGAAACTAGTCAAAATGGATTCAGGGATGGTCAAAATGGATATTTCCGTTGAAATCTAAAAACCGAAATTTTTCGCGATTACAATTACGTCCTTTACTTCGTACAAGAAAGTAAAAATTGAAACGTTCACTGCTTATATAAACTAAATATAATACTGTTGATCATAGTTTAGGGTTCAGAAATTCTCATCTGCAAGCATCCTGTTTCGTTATTTTTGTCTTAAAACTTAAGGAATAAAAACCTTTATTATGATAAAAATAATCCTTCTAATTTCAGTAACATTTTTAAAACATTACATTAATCATTTTCATCATGAAAGAAAAAAGTAAAAATATCTTATGATTTCTAACGGTATGGATTTTCTGGCCGAAAAATGGTAATACAGTTTCAAAAATACGAAATATTAATAATACCCGTATGTTAGATTTTTTAAAATTAAACTTTTAAGTTTTTAATTGTTATATTGTTGTTTTAAAACCGACTGTTAACCATATAGAAGAAGGAATTAAGTAACTTTTTCAAGTCAACAAAATTGTTAATTGTTATTCCATATAATCAATACTGAAAAAAATTATTAAATTTAATAAAAAATGGCCTTCTTATCTCTTCTTTATTAAATTCTACGCATCTTTCAGTAAATAAAATTATAGTGTTATTATAATGTACTATCCGGCCCGTCTAGCCACAACCTGAACCCTCGAGGTTCAGGTCAGCCCAGACGAATCCCGGAGCCAACTCAGGGGCTCCGGAAGCCTCCTGGGGGTCATAGAACGCCACGGCCCGGCCACAGAACTCACTTTGTCCGCCATTCCCAATTTTCCAGGGGCCCCCTGGACACCCGCAGAGCTTGCTTCAGTCGCCATTCCCATCTACCTAGAGGGCTCCACCTGTCTGGAATCCCACACTGTACGTATTCAATATTCAAGCTTTATATGAACAAAAGATAGAATAATAGTAACTATGGCAACTGAAGTACACATACACCTTTGACGACGAAAAATTGTAACTTTTTCTTTGCTATGGTGGAAGAAATATAATAATGGAATAAAAGGGTTGATCTATTTTTTCCTTAATGAATATTTTTAATTCACAACTTCACCCTCCCTGGGGGCGAAGAAATAATGAATATTATTAATATTAAACTTCAAGGGAGCTAGGGCTTCGGTAGATGGCTTAAAACCTTTCCTGGGATTACAGAAATGTAACCTGCAAATTTGAAAGTAATCGGTCGGCTTGTTCTGGCGTGAGCGATAACGAATAGACAAACTTTATATATATATATATATATATATATATACTCACACACACACACACACGAGTACATTTTCGAATAACCGTGATCTGTTAGATCGAGAGTGTACCTGATCGATGCAAAAGTTAGCCTTCAACCTACTAACAAATATGCCATTTGAATTTTGAAAATTGGACGATTGTTTGTAGAGAATGCCCCATTTGTACCTCCCAAAACAGCGCCCCAGGGGCACTCCGTTTGTTACCAGTTGGTGATGATTGGTCTAGCCTCCCATAAGGTGCTCCCATACCTCACCACTCTAGCTTCACAAACAGTCCGACCACGGGCAGCCCATTATTGTTAAACAGAAATTTTTTTAATTTATTTAATATTACTTTATTTAATTTGAATTATTCAGTTCAAATCCAGCTCACACAGTAACACAGTCATTCACAGTTTTAATTCAATTCATTAACGTTGGTGCTTCAACCGGCAAATCTTTTTTTTGAGGTTTTCCAAGATGAGATATATCTTCAAATCCTCCTCAGTTATGCCAAGAAAGAGGGTAAAAATTTGGTTGCGATTGAGAGTAGTTTTTTGTTTATCCCGAACAAACATAAAGTCTCTTCCTCTTTATATAACAGTATAGATTTTAACACACTAAACACTTTCTAACCAAACTGCAATTTTACTTTGTTTTGAGGTTCTAAAACTGATATTAAAAAGATTACTCATATATTTTTAGTGGAATATATATATATTTTTCGTTCAAATGGAAAAACTCAACACAAGTATTTACGTTTACAAATTACTTGTAAAAGTAAGAAAGCTCACATTCTAAAGAAGAGTAATCTTCTAGTACACGCAATGCGTGTTCATACACTTCTCATTCGAGTGATGACATGCAAAAAAGTGCTTATAAAATCTTAATAACCGAATTGACATTTATATAAGATTGTAAATCACACGCATTCTAGAGGAGTCTAATATACAAGGACAACATACACACACGCACACACACACACACACACATATATATATATATATATATATATATACGCACACATATATATATATATATATATATATATAAGTTCTTCCACTTCTAACTACTAACTTATAAAAATATTTAAATACATTTTTGTTAACATTTTATATTTGTGTTTTTATGTTACCATATATTAGATAGTGATGATGTATAAGTAAAAATAAACGTTTAAAAATTTGTGAAAACATATAATCACTAAAATTAGTCTTCCGTTTTACTAATTTTAACATAAATTACAAATACATTTATATTATGTCCGGCATAAAAAATTTATTCATATGTTATATAAATATTTAATTTTGTGCAATTGTTCAATTATATTTATTAATTTTTATATGTCGATCTTCTTTAATCCTGAAATATTAATAAAATAATTTTATGTTAAATAAAAACTGACGTAATTAAAATTAAAAACTTTTACAATAAGCTGATTTAACGCAACATTATTTTCCTCATCAAAAAAGAAAAAGAAATTAGTGCTAATCAAGAAACCGTAAAATTAAAATGCATACCCAACAACAGCCCAATTGTAAAGAGCCTCCCTTACTCTTCGTACTTACTTTTAAACGCATACAAAATTTAATACTAGTACGCTCACATATACTCCCAGTGGATGAGTGGAAGTGGGTAGGTCGGTTTAGACAGACCATCAGAGGAAGAGAAACATTTACAGACGAACACACGTAGTACCACTAAATGCATGTGGAGGTAGGTGGACGGTCTATCATGGTTAGCCCGGGTAAACATGTTCGCTGCGGTAAATATATATACATATATATATATATATATATATATATATATATGTGTGTGTGTGTGTGTGTATATATATGTATTTAGGGGTTAGAGAATATGATGAAGTGCAATGTAGGGGATGATCCTTATGCCTGCCTTTTCATCCCTTCCTAAACCTCATTCCCAAACGTACCCATCTAACTCACCGCTTTCATTTGCGTAGTGGTCATAATTGCTTTATAATTTATTTCAATGAGAACAATGAAATGTAGAGGCATAGTAACATCAGCGGTTCTACGTGGGAAGGGTGAAATGCTACACTAGAAGGCACACAATATATAAATATATATATATATATAGTGGGCGCACACTTGTGAAATGCGCGCTGCTCGCCACACGATAACAACTTTTATTCCTTTTTAATAATATTTTTTATCACCACAGCAACAGCTGGTAGTGTGATTACCACACCATTGTGCACGAAAAAAACAAATAAAAAACTTGTGCGATGCATTTTCCATCACTTTCTAAATAATGTAGTTACAGCTTATAGCTTTATTCAACACATTTTAGTTAAAAATACATTAGAAATACTTAAAAAGAAGTGACAGGATCTAATTGTTTTATTTTTATCAGTAAATTAGTATGCTATGACTAAATTAGATTAGAACTAAATCAGTAAATAATGTGTTCGTTTGATAAAATATGTTTATTATAAATAGATATAATATTTATTTATATAAAAAAGCCTATTTTTAATCATAAGACACATTCACCATGAGAGAGGTAACTGTCCCAGTGTGAACATTGACGGTGTTTTGATGATTTGGAACTTTGGACAGAACCTAAATCGGCGTTTAACGTGGAACACATGAGGAAGAAAAGAAAACAACTGATTGCGAAATTTAAGAAACTGTATTGGCTACTTCTCACACCTCAAGTTGTCTAATAAAATTCTGATATACAAAGTTGTCCTACAACCAATATGAACTTATGGTGTGAAGTTGTGGGGAACAATACATAGAAGTAACATCGTCGTCATACAACGCTTCCAAAACAAGGTAGCAAGAGCAATTGCGAAGGCGCCATGGTTCGCACACAACGATGAAATTCACGAATACCTAGAGCTTCTTTCTTTCTGTTCGTGAGGTTGTGACACAGTAGAGTATTAAATACCACCCACCGGGTTGGTCTAGTGGTTAACGCGTCTTCCCAAATCAGCTGATTTGGAAGACGAGTTACAGCGTTCAAGTCCTAGTAAAGTCAGATATTTTTACATGGATTTGAATACTAGATCGTGGATACCGGTGTTCTTTGGTGGTTGGGTTTCAATTAACCACACATCTCAGGAATGGTCGAACTGAGAATGTACAAGACTAACACTTCATTTACACTCATACATATCATCCTCATTCATCCTCTGAAGAATTATCTAAACGGTAGTTACCGGAGGCTAAACAGGAAAAAAGAAAGAAAGAGTATTAAATACCAACGGTGTTCAGAAAATCATGTCAACCATCTGGCAATCAATCTGCTTGAGAGTTAATATTTTTAACAGCGAGGATGACTGAAGATTGAAACGCGCCTCCAATATTGGGGGATACTGGATGACAGATTGCAATTATTATCACCGATACTATTATTCTTGATTAATGAAACTAATCAAGTTTCATTACTCTTTTGTTAATAGTTACAATCTACATTGTTATTGTATACCGTCTCACTAACCGGATTTGTGGAGCTTACTTATGTACGAGTAAGTAGATACGTGATAGTATTTGATTGTTATTTATTTTTATTGATTATCTACTGTTTATTTTTGCGAACAGTGAAATGAATGCGGATATGTTTTTAAACTTAAAAACTTTGCTTACTGTAACTTAAGATAATTTTTTTACTTCCTTGTACGAAATAAAGGAAGAATTGTGATCGCGAAAAATTTCCGTTTTCAGATTTCAGCGGAAATATCCATTTTGACTAGTTTCGGCGTGACGTCTGTACGTACGTATGTATCTCGCATTACTCAAAAAAAAAAAATTAGATGTTGAAATTTTGGATTTAGGACTATTGTAACATCTAGTTGTGCACTTTATGTAGTTTTCATTTTAAAAAAAATGTGTATAGGTAATAAATAATCAGATTTTTTTTATTTATCCTTAATCCTTAGGTATTGATTGAAGTTCAAAAAGAAAAGCATATGTGCATTTCATTATGGTATGATTTACTTATGGTACCGCTGTAAGAAAGAATTGTAAATAAAACTAGTTGTGATAAAAAAATAAAAACTTATGTAGTTTTCATTAAAAAAAACAAGCAAATAAAAAAAAAATTCATTCTCATCAACAATTTTTTTTATTTCAAGTCAGAATCTGGTTCTACTATTGATAATATTATTAAAATTTGACAAAAAAGAATAAAAGTTTTATATTTTAACAAGGAAAACAAGGAACATTCTACCAGCAACGTTCCAATTAAATAACGGAAACCATTTTTGGATAGCTTATTTGTACGAAAATAGATTATTTTATTAAATGTGTTTGATACATAAAACTGATAAAAGTGCAAACATAAATTTAATTAAGTTAAAAAAAAAATTTCTATGATATTTTAGTGCATGGAAAAAAAAGAGCGAACATGAATCTTGCTTTTTTAATTTTTTTTTTTAAATTGAAGAGCCCGGTCAACAAAAGAAGTTGAAACTCAATCTTTTAGTGTTTTTAACATAAATGGTGAAAATTATTAAAATCGCTTCTATTCCATTATATAGACATGCCCTAAAACAAAATTAAACGGATTATTTTGGTAATTCTAAATTTTTTTTGTAATTTTATTTTGCAACATGAGCTGTTCATTTATACCCTTGCCCTAGATTACATCATCCACAAAAATAATTAATATTTTCGTCTTTATCGCTACTGATTCTTTAAATACATAAAAAAAATACTGTTTCAATACTCAGATAAATTAGAAACCAGTTCTTTGTTTTTTTACTTCCTTGCACGAAGTAAAGGACGTATTGAAATCGCGAAAAATTTCGGTTTTCAGATTTCAACGGAAATATCCATTTTTATCATCTCTGAATCCATTTTGACTAGTTTCGGCGTGACGTCTGTACGTACGTATGTATCTCGCGTGACTCAAAAACGGTTAGTTGTAGAACGTTGAAATTTTGTATTTAGGACTATTCTAACATCTAGTGTATACAGTCAGACCTCTAAATAAAGCGGGGTTTCAATTTTGAAACAAGTGGATTTTGGACTTTTTCTTAAGTGCAGTAATAAACCCTCTTAGAGAGCTTTCAACAATATGTCACAAGTGGTATTCAGTTTAATTGGTTCCAGAGTTATAGCCAAATAAAATTTTAATTAATGAAATATTTGGATTTTACAATGGGAAGGCACATCGGTTCGAATCTGACTTCATATACATATATTCTTTTTTAGTTTTAAATAAATTTGATTTATTAATAATTATTAACCTACGATTGTAAAAAGCTTTTAACAATAAATAATAATTCAATTATAATACAAAAAATACATGCAAAAACTGGAAGTTATTAGTGAAATAAAATTTGATGTACTTTTCATTTTAATTCAAAAAATTTTACAATTAGAGGTTAATAATTATTAATAAATCAATATATTTAAATTAAAAAAAATCATGTACATTAAGTCGGATCGAACCGACTGTGCATGGTTACGAATCCGACAAGTTCCCAATTACACATTATACTTGAGCAACGTGAAAAAATGATAATATTAACTAATATAAAATGCTAAGGAAATTTTTAGGGCCATTTTTCCAAGTATAACTGAATATTGCGTGTCAGTATTGTGTAATGAAGACACGTAATAGTGTACTATTCACACACGCAATATGGTTCAAATCAGTGTCCCGAAGCCCGTGCTTTCCCCTTGTTAGCTCCAGTAATATGGATCCTAGGTGCCTTATACCGATTTAACTATAATAGAAAAAGGCCACTATTCTTATTTTCTTTGAGAATTAGAAATAATTTGCTTACAAAAAACAATTTTTTTTTTAAACTTAAGCAAGATCTTAGTATATTAAGAGTAATATATTTTCAAAAATTATCTTGTTTTATCTTTTACACATTATCAAAAGAGATTAGACGTTGAATATTGAAATTTTGTATTTAGGACTGTTGTAAAATCTCGTTGTGCACCTTCCTTTTTGCTTGCAATCGACTGGGCGATCAACATTTAGAATAATTTAATGTTGGTAATAACCATGTATATTATATTTGATTATTTAATATTAATTGAAAATTATAATTTAGAATTGTATTTTTTGATCGTTACATCATAATAATTTTAAAAAACATAGTATTAGATACATATAAGATTACGTTTATTTAAAGAGAAATAAAGAAACTTCTACTCTATCCTAATATTTCAAGGTAAGATTGTTGAATTAATAATTGTATAAATATTTGATGTTAATAAAAACTAATATTTTAGCAATTGTGTGAACTGTCCACTTTATTAAAGAATTGGAGGATGGTATCTCGCTTTCAAATGAAATAAGTTTAAATTAAGTGCAGAAAAAAATGTGTATTTGTAATTTAATAGACGTACAAGGAAGTCATGTGATGTCCACATCATATTTTTAGACTCTATGATACCACAGAAAAAATATCATTTTATGAATTTCTCTTCGAAGTTTCCTCTGGATAGACTTTTCTTCTACTCTCCTTCGCCTATCTCTGTTTTAAATAAGCTTTAATCCGTCTCTCACCCCAAATTGCATCTCCTCACTGTTCTCCCACCAATTTCTTCCATTTTACTCTCGGTATTACTTTCCTGTACTAAATTTAAGCTTTGTTTACCATTTCCCTCTTCCATCGTATTTACATATATCCTGACAACTATAGTTTCTGTTTTTCCATTTTTCCCCACTAGGTTCTCTTACTACGTCATCCCTTACCCTTATCTCTTCTTGTATTCCCTCAATAAATTTCTCTAATTTCAGTTGCCTGCTATAAATTTTTTTTTCTCTTTCTCCATATGTTGAGCGGAAAAAGAGCAAATGTATATAAATAAAAAAAAAATCGATTTATATTTTTGGAGAAATATACCTATTAAAAAGACAACGTGGGATTGGTATACAACGTTAGTTTCATTCATTCATTTACATTTCATGTGAAGATGAATGGATTAACATATTAAACCATATGTTAAACTAAACCTATTCCATACATAAACATATTACGCTGACCCCTAATTCGCCTTAAGCAATCGTAACATCAGCATCAATGAAAAGGATACGTAAACAAGAAATGTAAACATCAGGTTAACTAAGAGTAGTGCAGTATGAAACTCGTAGCTTTAACATCCTGCATGCTTAATCTAATTTATGCTCAGACTGTTTATTTGAAAACAAAACTTCATCAATATTTGTAACGGGTAACACGTTCTAATCGAAATTGTTGATATGTTGTCGTTATGTTTATTACTCATAGAAATATAATACGCATGTAACTTTCTCTTTCATATACACAAACATACATGGAACAAAGAAAGAAAGGGGGAGTGAGAGAGAGAATTTGAGAGAGAATATGAGTGCGGATACAGATGAAAATGTTTTATCTATATAGTTTGATTTAACGTGTACACTTTGCCCAGGTGAAGAAAGTATCACTCGGGTAGCATTAAAGAAATTGTATAGTCAACAAGAACAAATCTTTTCACGATTCAGTTACGTCATTATAAGTTGATAAGTTTTATAATAATATAAAAATTATAAATTAGAAAAATATCACTCTTCATGAAATATTAATAATTTTGGAAGTTGTTAACTTGAAATAGTAGTCGTCAATGAATGTTTAGTCAGCATAAAGCAATTGATTAATTTATTAAATTTATGACAAATACAGTAAAATAAAATGCATATTAAACAAGATTGTTTTTACAAAATTAAAAAACTTTTTAATCCGAAGTAAGTCTAAATTAAAAAAAATAATTTATTTGTAATTTTACGGGAAAGCATCCGGAATTGTTTTCACTATGTTGAAGGGTAGAATTGACCGCTATGGAGACATTTAAAACAACGAAAGCCCAGTAAACGGAATTCGATATTACTAATTCAGTACATTCCAGTTTCAGGAACATTTTCATCGAATAGAATGAGGTTTTAGTTTCCCTGCTGAATAATTACGGTTTTTCTTAGAAAATAAAAGGAGTTTTATAAATAAAATATAAAACAAAATTACTTAAAATAAAAACATTAATTACTTAAAACAGTATAAGAATTACAATTTATTATTAAAATACTGTACACGTTTCTAAATATTACATGTACGAGTAAAAACCATTAGGAAAAATGTAACTTAATCTTTCCTAATATTGTATTTTACTGTAATTAATTGTATCAAAATTAATGCAATGCTGGTTATTTTTAATGTTTCTATTAATTTATAAAAAAAATTGATACTTAGTCTTTAAAATTTTCGTAAAAAACGTTTGTATATTTTCACTACTTTATTATTCAATTATAATAGAAATAAACATGGAATTTTACAAGAAAACGGTCAACTCCATGGACGTATTCAGTGAGAATAGATCGGATGACGGCAGATATATGAAAAATTTGAAGATCGTAAATGTAAAAAGCAACAAATGGTCAATTGTATGAGATTAATTTTGTTA